>NC_092379.1:137412384-138012384 GCF_030028105.1 Mobula birostris | reverse complement strand
ATTCCTGAGATCACCCTCGTGAATCTCATTTGGACTCTCCCCAGTGCCTGCTCATCTTTTCTTATGTGAGAGGGCCCACAACTGCTCTCCATATTCCAAGTGCAGTGTGACCAATGTGTCATAAAGCTTCAGCATTACATCCGTGCTCCATTATCACATCTTGAGGTACTGTTGGACAGCAGGTTCTAACATGCCCACTCCACAGTAAGGGAGACGGTACATCTCCAAACTCATGGCAAGGTAAGTGTGTGTATGACTCAGAGGGGAAGATGGTGGTGGGATAGGTTCCCTAGCACCTACTGCGTTCATCTAAATAATTGGCTGATATTTGTCCGGGAAAATAAGAAAAATGGCGCACTGGCATTTAGTTACGCTTCTGTGATTTTCTTAATTTGCCGCTGCCACTGTTAATTCTACCAGGGTTAATTACAAGAAATTAAGGAGCTGCCATGAACAGGCTGCACCTATCGCACTCCAATAAAGCCTGAGATGTTCTGCGAGAGCGTTTGTTCATTAATTTGGATTCCCCCAAGGGCTGCAAAGCAGCCTGCCTTCTGAATATGAATCATAAAGTACCCTACAGGAAGCAGCAGAGGTAGGAGATTGACTGCTTCAGCTTTATTGCTCTTGGTAGGTGATGAACAGGCAGACAGTCAGTCAGGAAATAACCCTGCTCACCGTAGAATTTTCTTTTAATAATTTGTGCGCTTGACTCACAGACTTCCGAATATTAAAATATAATGGGCACTCGTGAGAGAAGCGTGGTTGAGGGGTACCTTAAACCGCTGATACAGTGAGAATGGGAGACCCTTCGTATCTTCAGTACTGAGTAACACAAAAAAAAAGTGCTGCAGGAATTCAGCAGGTCAGGCAGCATAGTCATAAAGTCTTAGAACACTACAGCACTGAAACAGGCCCTTTGGCCCATCTAGTCCATGCTAAACTATTATTCTGACTGGTCCCATTGACCTGCACTCAGATCATAGCACTCTATACCTATCCATGTACCTATCCAAATTTCTCTTAAATGTTGAAATTGAATCTGCATCTACCACTTCTGCTGGCAGCTCGTTCCACACTCACTCGTTCTACACTCACTCACTCGTTGTGCTAACCACGAGACTACTCTGCCACTCCAAGCTCTAGTCTTACCCAACCTCAGTGGAAGAAGCCTGTCTGCATTGACCCTATACATACCCCTCATAATTTTGTATACGTCGATCAAATCTCCCCTCATTGTCCTACGCTCTAGGAGAAAAACAAAGAACACAGGTAGAAAATCTTAAAGGCAGAAGCTCAAAATAACTTGGTCTCTGTATTTCATGTATTCAGTGTACTAGACCAAGAGTAATAGTTGGTATTGGATTATGATTGGGACTTGCATCGAGATAACAGTGAAAAACTTCATCTTACACAGAAAGATCATTTCAAAACTCGACTACTTTGAAATGGTGCAAGTGAAAATCAATAACAGAATGCAGAGTATGGTGCTACAGAGAAGTGCAGTTTATGTGGAGAATAAGGTGCAGGGAACACGATAAGCTAGATAAGGTGGGGTAGGAGCTAAGGCTCCTGTAATTCTCTCCTGAGGCAATGTAGCAAGCAGCAGCACGGTCCACACCAAATCCAGCTCCTCCACCACTTGTCTGCTTGTTTTACATTACAGTGTCTCAATGGTTAAGCTACTGGAGTCAATACCATGGGGCAGGTTTATTGGATTGGAGTCATGAGTTAGTGTGTATCAGCTCCAGTGTTCAGGGTAATACATCCCACTGCAGAGTATGCACCAATTCGTTACAAATGCAGGACAATGCAAATACTCTTAGTGGCCACTTGATTAACTCCTGTATTTAATAAGGTGGCCACTGATTGTATGTTCGTGATCTGCTGATGCAGTAGCCCATCCGCTTCAAAGTTCGATGTGTTGTATGTTCAGAGATGCTCTTCTGCACACCTCTTCTGGAAAGTGTGGTTATTTGCGTTACTGTTGCCTTCCTGTCATTCGGAACCAGTCTGGCCATTCTCCTCTGACCTCTCTCATTAACAAGGTGTTTTCACCCACAGAACTGCTGCTCACTATGTTTTTTTTTGTTTCTTCACACCATTCTCTGTTATCTCTAGAGACTGCTGTGCGTGAAAATCCCAGGAGATCAACAGTTTGTGAGATACTCAAACCACCCCATCTGTCACCAACAATCATTTCATGGTCAAAGTCACATTTCGTCCCCATTCTGATGTTTGGTCTGTATAACAACTGAACCCCTTGATCATGTCTGCATGCTTTTATGCATTGAGTTGCTGCCACCCCATTGGCTTGTTAGATATTTGCATTAATGAGCAGGGGTACAGGTGTACCTAATAGAGAGGCCACTGATCAATGTGTCATGTGATATGTCATCACGAGGAAATCTGCAGGTGCTGGAAATTCAGGCAACACACAAAATGCTGGTGGAACGCAGCAGGCCAGACAGCATCCATAGGAAGAAGGGTCTCAGCCTGAAACGTCAACAGTGCTTCTTCCTATGGATGCTGTCTGGCCTGCTGCGTTCCACCAGCATTTTGTGTGTGTTTCTGTGATATGTCATACTTATTTTCATATAATACACCGCTGCCCCCTTTTCGGAAGTGGAACTAGTTAACGTACAGTACATGTAGCAGTTTGATTGCGTTTTGGAAACTCTGTAAAGTCTAACGTCTGCACTGGTGACATTTGTGTTGATCGTGATGTTGTTGATATAGCAGCCCCCTCTGCACTTACTGAGTCTTATAGTCACAGAGTTATACAACCTGGAAACAGGTCCTCCAGCCTAACTCATCCATTCTGACCAATATGCCTATTCAAGCTAGTCCCATTAGCTGGTGTTTGGCCCATATCCCTCTAATCCAGGGCTTCCCAATCTTTTTTATGTCACAGAGCAATATAATTAAACAAGGGGTGCATGAACCCCAGGTTGGGAACCCCAGATCTAAACCTTCTGTTATCCACGTACTTGTCCAAGTGTCTTTCAAACATCGTAGTTACACCTGCCTTGATCACTCTTTCTGACAGCTTGATCCATTTAACAACTCTCAAGTCCCATTTAAATTCTTACCCATCTACCAACCACCCTCTGTTTGAAAAGCTTGTCTCTTCAGTCCCATTTACATGATTCTATTTTTGACCTGTCCTGGGGAGGCAGTGTGGAGATACGTCTCTGTCAAGGGAAGTGTAAGGCTCTCCTTCCCTCCGCTAGCCTGCACGTCACCCTTGAGCAAGGTGTCAGACCTACTTTGTGCCCTGATCAGGGTCATGTGAAGCCATGGGAGCAGGCGGTGCATATCACAAGTCCTGGTTATGCGACCACTGATGCCAGGCAGACAGTCTCTGAGGTGTATTTGTAATGGCTGGGATCACCTGCCTTGTAAAGACACTGCCCAGAAGAAGGCAATGGCAAGCCACTTCTGTAGAAAAATTTGCCAAGAACAATCATAGTCATGGATAAGACCGTGATTGCCCATGTTGTATGATACAGCATATAACAATGAGGACATTGATGATCCTGGGGAAAAGACTGAGACCATTTATCCTCATGATTTAATAAACCACTATGATGTCACCCCTCAGCCTCGTTTGTTCATATGAAATCAGTCCCAACCTATACAATCTTTCCTTGTAACTTAAGCTCTCCAGTCCTGGAAACATTCTTTGCACCCTGTTCTCTCTGAATCACATGGTTATGTTCAAGTTGAAGTTTAATTGTCATTCAACCATACATGAATATCCATGAATACAAACAAACGAAACAGCATTACTGCAGTGGCCAAGGTGCAAAACACAGCACCAACAGTCATCCACCGCATAAGGCGCATATAGCACATGTAAGATGGAAATAATCACACAAAAAAATAATAATGCAGCCAAGATTCCTGAGTCCATGGATGTTGTCAGCAAGGACAAGCCTGCAGCAGTCTGCAGCCTAGCACAATCCAGCTTGTTTTCCACAAAGCAAACACTGGAGGGCAGCACTGACGCCAGCATGGATGCCCCGGCGTAGGGTCTCCAGTGTCACCTCTCCTCAGCAGTGCAACAGGCGACAGCACGGCACGAGGACGAGTCCACACTACAGCCGAGGCCGTTCAGCTGCCCCTGCTGTCACTCCTGCCGATAAATCAGTGAGTCGGACTTGCAGCGTTCCACATTACCAATTTCCAACAGGGTCTTGCGATCACAAGAAAAATGGCTGAGACAATCACTTGCTGTTAGGCTGCGCACCACCTTCGCATAGCCACTCCGGCACCTCTCTGCAGCAAGCAGCAACACGATCCACACCAAGTCCAGCTCCTCCACCAATGAGCAACTTGTTGATGGGGTAGACCGACTGTACTTAACGTTCTTAATGACCAGCAGTGTCTTGTGATTGTAAAAAAAGACAGTAACATGTTTCGTTGGCCCTGGAGAGGAGGCCACTGCATCTCAGAGTGCCACCACCTTACTGGAAGTCTTGACAAGGCCCTGGGAGCAGGTGGTGGATGGTCGTATGATCATCTCGTGTATATCACAAGTCTTGGTTATGTGACCACTGATACAAGGCAGACAATCTCTGAAGAGTATTGATAATGACTGGGGTCACCTGCCTTGTAAAGACACTGCCTAGAAGAAGGCAATGGCAAACTACTTCTGTAGAAAAATTTGCCAAGGACAATCATGGTCATGGACAGACCACAATTGCCTACATCAAACAACACGGCACATAAACAACGAATGAATATGAAAGTATCAAAAAAAAACAGAGAACTGCATTGTTTATGTTGATGACCAACACAGTTTGAGGATTCTGCTACGGCAGACCAAGAGAGTCGCCATGCTTCTGGCGCCAACATAGCATGCCAACATTTCACTCGCCCTAACCAACATTGTTCTGCAGATCATGGTGAGCATGTTAGATTAACACCTGAATATGTGGCAACATTTGCGGGCTGCCCTACCACATCATTAAATTGCACTGGCTGTTAATGTAAATGACACATTTCACTGTGTACACATGATAAATTAAAAGAATCAGAATCGGGTTTAATATCCACAAAAAAAAATGCTGGTGAATGCAGCAGGCCAGGCAGCATCTCTAGGAAGAGGTACAGTCGACGTTTCGGGCCGAGACCCTTCGTCAGGACTAACTGAAAGAAGAGATAGTAAGATAAGTCTTACTAGCTCTTCTTTCAGTTAGTCCTGACGAAGGGTCTCGGCCCGAAACGTCGACTGTACCTCTTCCTAGAGATGCTGCCTGGCCTGCTGCGTTCACCAGCATTTTTTGTGTGTGTTGCTTGAATTTCCAGCATCTGCAGATTTCCTCGTGTCTGGTTTAATATCACTGGCATATGTCATGAAATTTTTGTTTTACAGCAGCAGTACATTGCGTTAGATAATAATTGAAAAATCTATAAATTTTAATGAGAAGTATATTTAAAAGTTAAGTTAAATAAGTAGTTCAAAAAGACAGCCAAAAAATCTAGTGAGGTAGTGTCCACGGGTTCATTGTCCATTCAGAAATCTGATGGCAGAGGGGAAGAAGCTACTCCTGAAACATTGAATGAATTTTGAGTCACCAATATCCCATTTTTGCTTCTCAAACCTGTCTGAAAATCTCAACAGATGAAGTTTATACGATCTGAAATTCTTCCCTTCGTAACAGGTGCTGTGAAATTTGCTTTCCTGCTGACTTCCCTTCCGACTTCCCTTCCAGATTGAACTGAACCAGAATCCAGAATGTTCTGTGCATGAGCATCTCTGTAAGGAGTGCTGTGGAGTGTAGGGACCATCTGTGAGTCAGGAGGAAGTCTGTGAGTCGATGCGTCACAGTAGGACCCGATCTTCTCTGCACGCCTTACCATTACAGAGCCTCTCGCTGCTCCCACTGGTCTCTCAGCTTCTCCATCTGGGGCTGGATGGTAGGGAGATGTAAATGAATATTCCTCCCCATTTTGTTTCACAAGCTGTTCAAGCTGATGCTTTGGACCAATATCCGATGCAATCTCCTCAGGTAATAACATGTTGTGGAAATTGATTTGAGTTTAACTGGGGCGTGTTCAGTGATGGTTGACTTGATACTTAGATCCACATGGAATGGCATAAGACAATAGAACTATGATACCCTCAGAAACCGGGGCACAATTAGTCCATTCAGCCCATAGAACCTGCTGTGCCTTTCCATAATGGCTGATTTGTTAACCCTCTCAACCCCATTCTCCTGCCTTCTCCCTGTAACCTTTGACGCAGTGACTAAGCAAAGAAGTTCACAAGTTCTTCCTGGGATCACTTGAGTTTTCCCCAGTAGTTTCAGTACTGTCCCGTTTCCCAAAAGCTTTAATGGGCACATTAATTGATCACTAGAAATTGACTCTGAAATAGCAGAATCAAGGGAATCTCATTGAAACCTACTGCATATTGAAAGGCCTAGATGGAGTAGAGATGGAGAGGATGACTCTGTGAGTGGGGAAAGTCTAGGAGCCAGGGGAACAGCCTTAGAATAAAAGGGGCACCCCTTTAAAACTGAGATGAGGAGCAACTTCTTGTTTCTGAAAGGCTAATACAAGGGGACATAACTTTGAGATGCTGGGAGGAAAGTATACTTGGGCATGTCAGAGGTAAGTTATTTACACAGGGAGTGATGCGTGCATGGAACGCAAACCACTAATGCCAGGAAACTGTCCACACCTCAGTCACACCAGTCTAAGTGTATAGAACACCATAAGATAAAGGAGCAGAATTAGGCCATTTGGCCTATCGAGTCTGCTCTGCTATGCCATCATGGCTGATTTATTATCCCTCTCAACCCCATTCTCCTGCCTTCACCCCATAATCTTTGACATCCTTACGTATTATGAACCTATCAACCTCCACTTTATGACTTTTTCTCCAAAGCTGTCTGTGGCACTAAATTTCACATATTCATCATCCTCTGGCTATGTTGAGTTTGGCTTTGCACAAGGTACCTGACACTCTGTTATGTAGTGGGGGAAACAGTGGCTCATGAATCAGAAGTGTTGAACAAAATGTTGAATGATAGAAAGGTTTGCTTTTGTACAGCTTCTCAATGCAATCTGAAGTTCTTACAGCTAAACAAGCATTTTGGAAGTGTTTGCACTAGAGTCATGCAGGAAACATGGCCATCACTTGGTGCAAAGCAGGTTCCCTGACCTGCTGAGGTTCTCCGGAATTTTGTGTTGGTTGCCCTTTCAATATTCAATAGGTTTCAATGAGATCCCCCCCCCCCCATTCTTCTAAATTCTCTTAAGTACAGGCCCAGAGCCATCAAACACTCCTAGTGTTAACCCTTTCATTCTCAGGTTGATTCTGATAAACCTCCTCTGGAGCCTCTCCAATGCTAGCACGTCTTTTTTTATGTAAGACTCACTTTGCCTAGTGACATGATCTCGGGGGGTGGCACTCCCTACCCGGCCAAACTTTCGCACTCTTGTTTGGGTGGATGCTGTGTATTGCATCCCCTGTGTAATATCAGTACCCCGAAATAACATTCAGTCCACAATGTGCAGTTAAACGATTAAGATTTCATATTTAAGTATGGGGTTAGTGGAGAAACAAAAGAGAAGGAAAACAAATAAAAGGCACCAATAATCTCATAAATGTGTCCAGTGCACAAACGTTGGAGCTCACGGATTCGCTTTTGCTGATCCTCCTTCGCTTGTCATCGACCCCTGGGCTTCCATCCCGAGCCCAGGCCCAGCGGGTCCGGCAACTGTCTCCTCAAGCCATGTCTTCTCTCTTCATCCTCCCCGCGCCTTCTCTCTCAAATTCCACGCAAACAACAGCTTTCAGATACACAAGAAAGAATAACATCTATCCCAGTTGGTTAGCATAAGAATAGAAGTCCCGTTATCACTAATTATAACCCAAACATGCTGCTACAGAGAACATTACCTCATTGGTTAAAATTACAGAGAAACCATTTTATTAGCAAGTAAGATGAAAGTAGAAACCGCTTACACTTAGATAAGGGGTCCAAAACTGCTCATAATACTCCAAATGCGGTCTGACCAATGACTTATAAACCCTCAGCATTCCTCGTGCTTCTCTCTTTTACCTTGTTTTTACATTTTTCTTTCTTTCCAATATATCCGTTCTTAGTTTTAAACATTGCAGCTCTAAAGAAAACTTTGGCCGCGCTTGGTGTTTTGCAATCAGTTGTGGTCACCCTATCACTGGCGGTGTTTGGAGGCTTTGAAAGGGTTTAGAAGAGTTTTACCAGAATGCTGCCTGGGTTAGAGAGTGTGACTTACAAGAAGAGGTTTGATAAACTTGGCTTGTTTTGTTGGATCAGTGAAGGCTAAGGAAGGTTATTTTTCATTCTTAGTGAAGTAAACCTTATTCATAATAAGAGAAAAGTATATACAAAAGAAAAAAAAACTAATATTTTTGCATTCTCAGTCATTAGATTCAGTATTGATACCTTATTTTTCAAAACCATCCTTTGATTTATGACAATATGAGAGGTATAGATTGAGTAAACTGCTTATATCTCTCTCTCAGGATGGAAATGTCTCATGCTACATACATGCTTTTAAGGAGAGAGTGGTAAGTTCAAAGGAAATGTGTGGGATAAGATTTTTTTGCAGAGAGAGCAGGTGTCTGGAATGCACTGTGAGGTGGTGATGGTGGCTGATACTATTGACCGGGGGTTCCCAACCTGGGGTCCTCGGACCCCTTGGTTAATGGTAAGGGTCCATGGCATAATAAAGGTTAGGAACACCAGGGTCTTGAAGGTATGCATGAAGGGATATGGACCATGTGCAAGTGGAAGGTTCTTGTGCAACTAGGTGTCATTGGATTAATTAACTCAGTACAATATGGGCTGAAGGGCCTGTTACTGTGCTGAAAGTGTTCTACACTCAGTTTCCTTCATAAAGTGGCCACTGAATATATGTTCATGAGCTGCTGATATAGCCCATCCACTTCAAGGTTCAAAGTGTTGTGTGTTCAAAAATGTTCTTCTGCACATCTCAGATGTAACACATGGTTATCTGAGTTACTGTCACTTTCCTGTCAGCTTGAATCAGTCTGGCCATTCTCCTCCGACCTCTCTCATTGACAGGGGATTTTTCGCCCACAGAACTGCTGTTCACTCTATGTTGTTTTTTGCACCACCCTTTGTAAATTCTAGAGACTATTATGCATGAAAATCCCAGGAGATCGGCAGCTTCTGAGATACTCAAAACTCCCTGTCTGGCACCAACAACTATTCTACAATGGAAGTCATTTAGATCACATATCTTCCCCATTCCGATGTTTGGTCTGAACAGCAGCTGAACCTCTTGACTGTGTCTGCATGCTTTTATGCATTGAGTTACTGCCACATGATTGGCTGATTAGATGTTTGCATCAATGAGCAGGCGTGCAGGTATACCTAATAAAGTGGTCACTGAGTATATGTTACAATTGAATCTGAATCTACCATCCAATCAAATAATGTACAATATTGAAGAACAAAATAAGCATCATGAAAAATAACCTTCCTCAGTCCTCTCTGGTTCTATTGCCTATTATCTTAATTTTCATCTTCTGGTTATTGACCCTTTTGCCAGCAGAGAAGATTTTTCCTCATTATAAGTGAAAAAGGACCTGCTAGAATTGTCCTCTCTGTGATCCACTGATGTTGCTGTGGTTTCTTGCCAGCAATTCACATCTAATGTAATAAATTATGGCCAAAGATTCCACGTCTACAATGGCAGTTCTGTAGTTGGCACATTGTGAAGTGCTAACTCTGGCCTGAGCAGTTCAACGTCTCACAAGCTGCTTTACCTCATTGATTATGTAAACTTTCAGGCTCTTAAATTGTCTGTGAATTTACCAATGTGCTTTTGACTGTAAACTGCTTTGGGACTGCATGCACTGAGGGAAGATTCGATAGAGGTATGGATAGGTTGGGTGAGATTAGAACTAGAGGTCATGGGTTAAGGATGAAAGGTGAACTGTTTAACGGGAACATGAGGGGGAACTTCTTCAAGCAGAGGATGGTAAGAGTGTGGAACGAGCTGTGGGTGAAGTGGTGGTTGTGGGTTTGTTTTTAATATTTAAGAGAAATTTGGATAGGTACGTGGATGGGAGGAGCATGGAGGGCCATGGTCTGGGTGCAGGTTGATTGGACAAGGCAAATGAATGGTTCAGCACAGACTATCAGGCTGAAGGGCCTGTCTTCTGCTGTGTTCCTGTGCTGTTCTATGTTCTATCTGCTGAATCTGGTCTTGATGCAGATTCCTCACTGGTGTTACACCATGTAGCTTGGGAACTGTATTGTTCAGCACCTTTGCTCCATTAACAGCAACCAGGATTTCTCAGTGGCCAACCACCGTAATTCCAGTCCCCAGTCCCATTCTGACATGTTGGTCCTCTACTGCTATGTTGAGGCCACTCTCAGGTCTAGGGAGTAACCCTTCATATTCCTTCTGATTACCCTCCAACCTGATGGCATGAACATTGATTTTTCTAAATTATGGGCATTTTCCCCTTCCTCTTTCCCTCTTCTTCCCTTCCCCATTCTGGCTCCCTTCTAGTCTCTTCACATGCCTATCACCTCGCCCTGGTGCTCCTCTTCCCTTCCTTTATCCCATGGTCCACTGTCCTGTCCTATTAGGTCTCTTCTCATTCAGCTCTTTACCTTTTTGACCTATCTCCTCCCAGCTTCTTACTTCATCCCCTCTCAGCCAACCAACCACCTACCTTCCCCGTGACCAGAGTTCAAATATCACCTTCTACTGTAGCTTGTACACCTCCCTCTCTCCACTCCCCCCCCCCCACCTTCTTATTCTTCACCTTCCTTTCCAGTCCCGATGAAGCTTCTCGGCCGGAAGCATCGACTGTTTATTCCTTTCCATAGATGCTGTCTGACCTGCTGAGTTCCAGCGGCATTTTGCGTGTGTTACTCTGTTTTTGTGTTGCAGTATTCTATGACTCCATAGTCTTGCACATAATAGTAAATGAAAATAACACAGATAATTATTCTGAATGAAAGCTGTGTGAGAACTACACTGTCATAGGTAATTCAGCCTTGCACATTCTACATCTTCTCCCTTTCAACTTGGGATTTCCTGCCTTTGATGGTGCTCAGTGAATGTAGCCATATTTTCCTTTAGCTCAGACACAGCTTGCATCAGTTTTATATTGGCATGTGGAACCACTTTCCTTAGCCAGGGGTTAGGATTTAGTAGGTCCTTGTAAAAGCTTTGTTTGATCTTTAAATGGTAGTTATCTGTCAGATCAAACGAGGAGTTATTCGGGGGTTGTTGGGGGTGGGGAGGGAAATTACTTTTCTAAGTGCACATTTGCTGCTGTCCTACATTGTGTCTTGCATATCAAGGAGCAAAAATGCACAAGTTTGGAAAATTAATAGTTTACTGATGCAAAAAAAGCCTGTGTTCGTAGAATAGCAGCAGAACGCACAGAATGCTATTATATTAGATTGGAAAAAGCTGAAGAGAGTTGTAAGCTCAGCCAGCTTGACCATGGGCACTAGCCTCCGCAGCACTGAGGACATCTTCAAAAGGCAATGCCTCAAAAAGGCAGCATCCATCATTATGGCCCCCCCATCACCTGGGACATGCCGTCTCCTCATTGCTACCATTGGGGAGGAGGTACGGGATCCTAAAGGCACACACTCAACTTTTCATGAACAGTTTCTTCGCCATCAGATTTCTGAACAGACTGTAAACCCATGAACACCGCCTCCCTGTTTTGGCTCTCTTTTTGCACATTTATATACAGTGGATTCCAGTAAATTGGTACACATCGGACCAGTACATTTTGACCCAATTAAGTGGCTGCCCCAGTTAGCAGAAATTTCATAGAATTAGTTTTAAAAAATTATAAAAAAACTACCATTTAACAGAGTAGCAAATTATGTATTTAAGTGAAATACGGAACAAATTAGAACACCACCAATGCAACCACAATACCTTAAAATTGTTTATTAGATCCAAATAGTCATCGATGGAGGAATTCACCCACTGTCCTCAAGATTCAGGGGAGAAGATTTAGGACGGAGTTGAGGAGAAACTGTTTTTCCCAGAGGGTGGTGAATCTGTGGAATTCTCTGCCCAGGGAAGCAGATGAGGCTTCTTTGCTAAACATATTTAAGAAATATTTAAAAACACAAACACGAGGAAATCAGCAGATGCTGGAAATTCAAGCAACACACACAAAATGCTGGTGGAACACAACAGGCCAGACAGAATCCGTAGGAAGAAACACACATCAAAGTTGCTGGTGAACGCAGCAGGCCAGGCAGCATCTGTAGGAAGAGGTGCAGTCGACGTTTCAGGCCGAGACCCTTCGTCAGGACTAACTCACTCTTCCTTCAGTTAGTCCTGACGAAGGGTCTCGGCCTGAAACGTCGACTGCACCTCTTCCTACAGATGCTGCCTGGCCTGCTGCGTTCACCAGCAACTTTGATGTGTGTTGCTTGAATTTCCAGCATCTGCAGAATTCCTGTTGTTTCCATACGAAGAAGCACAGTTGACGTTTTGGGCCGAGACCCTTCGTCAGGACTAACTGAAAGAAGAGATAGTAGGAGATTTGAAAGTGGGGGGGGGAGGGGGAGATCCGAAATGATAGGAGAAGACAGGAGGGGGAGGGATAGAGCTAAGAGCTGGAAAGTTGATTGGCAAAGAGATACAAGGCTGGAGAAGGCAGAGGATCATGGGATGGGAGGCCTAGGGAGAAAGAAAGGGGCAGGGGGGCACCAGAGGAAGATGGTGAGCAGGCAAGAAGTTATTGTGAGACGGACAGAGAGAGAAAAGGGAAAACATAATAAATAAATAAATAAATAAAGAAAGAAAGGAAGGAAGGATGGGGTAAGAACGGGAGGAGGGGCCTTAACAGAAGTTAGAGAAGTCAATATTCATGCCATCAGGTTGGAGGCTACCCAGACAAAATATAAGGTGTTGTTCCTCCAACCTGAGCGTGGCTTCATCTTTACAGTAGAGGATTCCATGGATAGACATATCAGAATGGGAATGGGACATGGAATTAAAATGTGTGGCCACTGGGAGATCCAGCTTTCTCTGGCGGACAGAGTGTAGGTATTCAGCGAAATGGTCTCCCAGTCTGTGTTGGATCTCACCAAAATATAGAAGGCCGCACAGGGAGCACCGGACGCAGTAAATCACACCAGCTGAAATGTCTTCCTTCTTAAAGAAAGGGGCTTCCCTTCCTCCACCATCAACTCTGCTCTCAAACGCATCTCCCCCATTTCACGTACATCTGCTCTCACTCCATCCTCCCGCCACCCCACTAGGGATAGGGTTCCCCTTGTCCTCACCTACCAGCCCACCAGCCTCCAGGTCCAACATATAATTCTCCATAACTTCCGCCACCTCCAATGGGATCCCACCACCAAGCACATCTTTCCCTCTCCCCTCATTCTGCTTTCTGCAGGGATCGCTCCCTACACGACTCCCTTGTCCATTGGTCTCCCCCCCCCCCCCCCCCCCAATCTCCCTCCCGGCACTTATCCTTGTAAGCGGAACAAGTGCTACACATGCCCTTACACTTCGTCTCTCACCACCATTTAGGGCCCCAGACAGTCCTTCCAGGTGAGGTGACACTTCACCTGTGAATCGGCCAGTGTGATATACTGCCTCTGGTGCTCCTGGTGCGGCCTTCTATATATTGGCGAGACCTGTCGCAGGCTGGGAGACCGTTTCGCTGAACACCTATGCTTTGTCCACCAGAGAAAACAGGATCTCCCAGTGGCCACACATTTTAATTCCACGTCCCTTTAGAATAGTACAGCACAGTACAGGCCCTTCGGCCTACAATGTTGTGCCAACCCTCAAATCCTGCCTCCCATATAAGCCCCCACCTTAGATTCCTCCATATACCTGTCTAGTAGTCTCTTAAACTTCACTAGTGTATCTGCCTCCACCACTGACTCAGGCAGTGCATTCCATGCACCAACCACTCTCTGAGTAAAAAACCTTCCTCTAATATCCCCCTTGAACATCCCACCCCTTACCTTAAAGCCATGTCCTCTTGTATTGGGAAGTGGTGCCCTGGGGAAGAGGCGCTGGCTATCCACTCTATCTACTCCTCTTATTATCTTGTACACCTCTATCATGTCTCCTGTCATCCTCCTTCTCTCCAAAGAGTAAAGCCCTAGCTTCCTTAATCTCTGATCATAATGCATACTTTCTAAACCAGGCAACATCCTGGTAAATCTCGTCTGTACCCTTTCCAATGCTTCCACATCCTTCCTATAGTGAGGTGACCAGAACTGGACACAGTACTCCAAGTGTGGCCTAACCGGAGTTTTATAGAGCTGCATCATTACATCGTGACTCTTAAACTCTATCCCTCGACTTATGAAAGCTAACACCCCATAAGCTTTCTTAACTACCCTATCCACCTGTGAGGCAACTTTCAGGGATCTGTGGACATGTACCCCGAGATCCCTCTGCTCCTCCACACTACCAAGTATCCTGCCATTTACTTTGTACTCTGCCTTGGAGTTTGTCTTTCCAAAGTGTACCACCTTACACTTCTCCGGGTTGAACTCCATCTGCCACTTCTCAGCCCACTTCTGGATCCTATCAATGTCTCTCTGCAACCTTTGACAATCCTTTACACTATCTACAACACCACCAACCTTTGTGTTGTCTGCAAACTTGCCAACCCACCCTTCTACCCCCACATCCAGGTCGTTAATAAAAATCACGAAAAGTAGAGGTCCCAGAACAGATCCTTGTGGGACACCACTAGTCACAATCCTCCAATCTGAATGTACTCCCTCCACCACCACCCTCTGCCTTCTGCAGGCAAGCCAATTCTGAATCCACCTGGCCAAACTTCCCTGGATCCCATGCCTTCTAACTTTCTGAATAAGCCTACCGTGTGGAACCTTGTCAAATGCCTTACTAAAATCCATATAGATCACATCCACTGCACTACCCTCATCTATATGCCTGATTATCTCCTCAAAGAACTCTATCAGGCTTGTTAGACACGATGTCCTTCACAAAGCCATGCTGACTGTCCCTGATCAGACCATGATTCTCTAAATGCCTATAGATCCTATCTCTAAGAATCCTTTCCAACAGCTTTCCCACCACAGACGTAAGGCTCACTGGTCTATAATTACCCGGACTGTCCCTACTATCTTTTTTGAACAAGGGAACAACATTCGCCTCCCTCCAATCCTCCGGTACTATTCCCGTGGACAACGAGGACATAAAGATCCTAGCCAGAGGCTCAGCAATCTCTTCTCTCGCCTCGTGGAGCAGCCTGGGGAATATTCCGTCAGGCCCCGGGGACTTATCTGTCCTAATGTATTTTAACAACTCCAACACCTCTTCTTCCTTAATATCAACATGCTCCAGAACATCAACCTCACTCATATTGTCCTCACCATCTTCAAGTTCCCTCTCATTGGTGAATACCGAAGAGAAGTATTCATTGAGGACCTCGCTCACTTCCACAGCCTCCAGGCACATCTTCCCACCTTTATCTCTGATCGGTCCTACCTTTACTCCTGTCATCCTTTTTTTCTTCACGTAATTGAAGAATGCCTTGGGGTTTTCCTTTATCCTACTTGCCAAGGCTTTCTCATGCCCCCTTCTTGCTCTTCTCAGTCCCTTCTTAAGCTCCTTTCTTGCTTCCCTATATTCCTCAATAGGCCCATCTGATCCTTGCTTCCTAAACCTCATGTATGCTGCCTTCTTCCACCTGACTAGATTTTCCACCTCATTCGTCGCCCATGGTTCCTTCACCCTACCATTCTTTATCTTCCTCACTGGGACAAATTTATCCCAAGAGATCTCTAAACATTGAGCACATGTCCATAGTACATTTCCCTGCAAAAACATCATCCCAATTCACACCCGCAAGTTCTAGCCTTATAACCTCATAATTTGCCTTTCCCCAATTAAAAATTTTCCTGTCCTCTTTGATTCTATCCTTTTCCATGATAATTATAAAGGCCAGGGAGCGGTGGTCACTGTCCCCCAGATGCTCACCCACTGAGAGATCTGTGACCTGACCTGGTTCATTACCTAGTACTAGATCTAGTATGGCATTCCCCCTGGTCGGCCTGTCCACATTCTGTGACAGGAATCCATCCTGGACACACTTAACAAATTCTGCCCCATCTAAACCCGTGGAACTAATCAGGTGCCAATCAATATTAGGGAAGTTATAGTCACCCATGATAACAACCCTGTTATTTTTGCACCTTTCCAAAATCCGCCTCCCAATCTACTCCTCTGTATCTCTGCTGCTCCCTTTCCCATTCTGATAATGTCTAAGCACAGCCTCCTCTACTGTAAAGATGAAGCAACGCTCAGGTTGGAGGAAGAACACCTTATATTCCGTCTGGGTAGCCTCCAACCTGATGGCATGAACATTGACTTTTCTAACTTCTGTTAATGCCCCTCCTCCAGTTCTTACCCCATCCCTTATTCATTCTATTTATTTATTTATCTATCTATCTATCATTTTTTTCTTTTTTTCTCTCTCTCTCTGTCCCTCTCACAATAACTCCTTGCCTGCTCGCCATCTCCCCCTGGTGCTCCCCTCCCCCTTTCTTTCTCCCTAGACCTCCCATCCCATGATCCTCTCCCTTCTCCAGCCTTATATCCCTTTGGCAAATCAACTTTCCAGCTCTTAGCTCCATCTCTCTCCCTCCTGTCTTCTCTTATTATTTCGTATCTCCCCCTCTCCCTCCCACTTTCAAATCTCTTACTATCTCTCCTTTCAGTTCATCCTGACGAAGGGTCTCGGCCTAAAACGTCTACTGTGCTTCTTCCTATAGATGCTGCCTGGCCTGCTGCGTTCCACCAGCATTTTGTGTTTGTTGTTAAGAAACATTTAGATAGGTTTTTACATCATAAGGAAATTAACGTTTATGGGGAAAAGGCAGGTAGATGAAGCGGAGCTTACGGACAGATCAGCCATGATCTTATTGAATGGCGGGGCAGGCTCGATGGGCCAGATGGCCGACTCCTGCTCCTATTCCTTATGCTCTTATGCCATGTTCTTTTGATTAACTGTAAATGAACAAAATCAGCATAGACATCTAGTGCAAATTCTTTCAATGATTGCATTCTTCCAAATCTTCATTTCCATTGTAACATTAAAGATGATTGTCCATACCTTCAAATTTTTCATATTTCCCAATGCTGAAGTCGTGAAATTGTTGCATTTTCACTCATGGCTATTTTTGGCAAATCCAAGTCTAAATGGTTGAAACCACAGTGAGAAAAACAGTTTTGAATTGCCTTACTGCGTGTTTCTCGCCAACTATCAGTGACAAAGATCACTGCGTTTTGAACACAAATGCTGACGCTATTGATGCTAGCTCAAAGCATGGTGTAGTGTCTGACGGCCACACAATGTACATGTGACTGATGCTGGTTAGAAACTCTTTGGCAACAATCTCCTGTCCTAATTGAGTGGCATAGTATCCTACATAAACAAAAGGTATCACGGCATTTTATCTCAATTAGTTTTTGTTCTTTTAGATTTGTCCCAAATAAGCGGCTGCCCTTATTAACCAATGGCCCAGTTAACTGGAATCCTCTGTAAATATATATTCTATATTGTAATTTATAGCATATTGTATGTCTTGCAGCGTACCGCTGCCGCGAAAGAGTGAACTTCACAACGTATGCCAGTGATAATAGACCAGTTTCTATTTCTGATTCAATGCACCCAGTTGCAAGCAATTTATTCAGAAACATTTGATTGATTTTGATTCAGAGTTAAATTTTTTACTCATTTTTTTATGCTTAATACTTTCCAGAACTACTTTTTAAAATGCAGATTGCTGGATAATGATATTTTGCTCCATCGACTGATATTCCAGCCTTAAATAGCCTATCCACTGCGAAAAGATCCTGTGACACGATCATAGCAACGGTGATAATGAGGTGCTTTAAATTAGACTGTTAAATTAGGGATGATTTCTCTAGTGGTGGAGGCTAAGGGTAGACCTGATAGAGGTTATTTTTATTATTATCAGAATAAACTTTATTCGTTATAAAATATTACAAGAATAAATTGTGCAATCTCATTATTCTTACATTCATACTCAATGTACTTTGAGTATTGTTCTATTGTGGACCAATAGGACTGCTGCCTCTCATGTGGCCCCCTTGGGTGGCACACTACCACAATAATTTAGGGGCTTTCTCACCCAACCCAGCCACTCCTTCTCCAGTTGTGGAAGAACCCTCTACTGTGGTCCTTCCCCACCGATCCCTGGTAGTGGCTGCACCAAGATTCAGCACAACCCTCAGCACCTACTTGAGCAGCCTGGGATTGGGAGGTGCCAGCCGACAGCTTTCCTCTTTGGACATCTTGATGTGTTGGCAGGCCCACAGGCTTCAGGCAGACCGAAGGATGTTTTTCATCGATCGGAAGATCTGCCAGCAGCACTCGTTGTCCGTCTCCCTGTGTGACCCTGATGGACGATTATAAAATTCTGAGTGGCATTGATATAAGTAGAAAGCCGATGTCTTTCTTACAGGGTTGAAATGTCTAATATTAGAGGACATTTATTAAAGGTAAGAGCGGGAAAGCTGAGAAGAGACATGTGGGGCACATCTTTTACACAGAGAGCGGAGGGTGGCTGGGATGCACTGTCACAGCTGGTGCAGGAAGTGCATACGATGGACAGGTTTAAGAAACTCTTAGATAGGCACATCATTATGCAGTGAGAGAAGGGGGTATGGATCATGTGTAGGCAGAAGTAATTTGGGTATGATTAGCTTAATTAGTTCAGCACAGCATCGAGGGCAATGTTCCCTCTAATTTTTAGTAGTCAGTTTGCGCAAAAATCTTACGTTTTGCAAATTTTTTTCCTGTGACAAAAGTACGTGCATACTGAATGCACACATAGCACAGTTTATGTAGGTTTACAAAATATTTGACATAAAACTGCACAGAATAACAACAAAATAACATATATATTTAAGTCACTCAGTTATTTTCTCTCTCTCCTGTCTTTGGCATTTACCCATTCTTTGTAAGCGCTATCTAGACTAATAGAACATCCATCCAATTGATAGCTTTTGATTCTCGTTAACATGTCCAAATGACATTCACCTAAATGGTTTCTCAGCTTGTTTTTGAGTTGATTCATTAGGCTAAAACCTCGCTCACAGTCTGCACTAGGCGCAAGAAAGGTTCCCCCAATGTCCATCAGCTGTGCAAGGTTACAAAACTACACACATAAAAGTTGCTGGTGAACGCAGCAGGCCAGGCAGCATCTCTAGGAAGAGGTGCTGCCTGGCCTGCTGCGTTCACCAGCAACTTTTATGTGTGTTGCTTGAATTTCCAGCATCTGCAGAATTCCTGTTGTTAAGGTCACAAAACTGTTCATTTTGAAGTGCAAATGCCACCATTTGAGCAAAGTTTGAAATCAGTTTAGATTTAATTTTTTCTTGCATGGAAAATTTGAAATCATTAAACTGTCTAACTATTACAGTATTTTCAGCTAGAAAATCAAGATATTTTAGACATAAGGCATTAACTTGTTCATCGCCAAATGTGAAGTCACAATCTGCAATTGCGGAGAAAGCAAAAGCTGACTATTCTTGTACCTCATCTTCAGGAAACCTTTCTTCTAAATGAACACAAAGACTACCTATAAAAGTCAACAGCGACCTTGCGATTTACTTGCCAAATGACGCTTCAAAAAGTCAAGTTTCTAAATATCACCCCATTTCTTTCCACTAGCAAATTCTCCAGCAACTTTTGCATCATGACAATACAAACAGATAACTCCAGTTTCTGAATCATACATAAATATTTCTCATAGCCGAACGTTCATGGCCTCATGAGCTTTCTGTGTAGCAGTTTCTACTATTTTGTTAAGCCATTCAACTTTAAACAAATTTGCAGTTCTTTTGTGCTTCATGCCCTTTGCTTCTTTTGAATTTGACATGGTGGATCAATATTTTTTAAATAAAGACTTAGTAAGCTATCTACAGGATTTGAAACAGATCTTTGTAAACTTTACGGTATGAACACTGTCTGCCAAACATGGCTGCCGCCGTGATGCAGCTGTACAAACCAGAACAGGAAAGGTGAGGTGACATAAATTAGTGACGTGTATTCTGGTATTTGAAAACCGACTAACTAGTTAACAGAAACAGTTAGCTAAAAGATTATTTTCAATAAGTATAATTATTAATTACTATATTATTTTAGGTAACAAACCTTTTGTGCGCACATTAATTTCCTTTGTGCGCTGGTTGAAAAACGTGTGTGTGTGCGCACACATGCACAGCTTAGAGGGAATATAGATCGAGGGCCAAATACTTGTTCTTGTGCTGTACCAATCTGTGCTCTAAGGGCAGAGCATAAAGGTGGTTGGGTCAGAATTTCCATCGCTCACCCACATGCACAAATAACTATGACCTCAAAGGAAGTCGTAATATCAGATGCATGGATTGTGTATAACGTATAATACTGCAAACAAAATATCTGCAACAAGGAGTGCGATTTCTAAATCATTGTTGGATTCTCAATCAGAGGATCATGCTCACTGCTGGACAACATAAATCTGGAGGAATACCTAACCTGTTGTTGCAAGACTACGATATAACACCACTACTTTATTGTTTCCTGTCAGTCACCTTACGTAGAGATACTCTTGTGCCTAGTATTACTTTATGGACATACATTCAGTCTTTGTACGGTACTGTGCAGAAGTCTCAGGCACATAAATAGCTAGCTTGCCTAAGACTTTTGCACAGTACTGTAGTAATTTTATGTATTGCACTGTACTGCTGCCACAAAATAAAACAAATTTCTTGACATATGTGAGTGATGATAAACTTGATTCTGATAATGGGTCTCTATTGTGGACTGAGAGTGGGAAGGGGGCAGGGAGAGGGGAATCATGGTTGAGAAAGGGGGGAGAGAGAGGGAGCGAGTGGGAAGCACCAGAGATCTGTAATGATCAATTAACCAATCGTTTGGAATCAAATATCCTTGCATTGTGTCTTAGGGCTGGGTGTGTTTGCACCGGTGTCACTCCCCTGAAAATCCAAGTACACAACATCAATCGATTCCCCTTTGTCTATCCTGCTTGTTGTTTCTTAAAGGAATTGAAAAAAATATCATACTGCCCTGGCTTGTGTATGATGTAGACAGCTGGGATGCAATAGGCATGGTCAACCCCAACCACCAGAGGGCATCATAGAGAAGATGAGCTCACGAATGTGCTGCCAGGATGGTGATGGAGGCAGGTACCAAAAGACCATATGACATGGGAATAGAATAGTCATAGTCATACTTTATTGATCCCGGGGGAAACTGGTTTTCGTTACAGTTGCACCATAAATAATAAATAGTAATAAAACCATAAATAGTTAAATAGCAATATGTAAATATGTAAATAGTGCCAGGAAATAAGTCTAGGACCAGCCTATTGGCTCAGGGTGTCTGACCCTCCAAGGGAGGAGTTATAAAGTTTGATGGCCACAGGCAGGAATGACTTCCTACGACGCTCTGTGTTGCATCTCGGTGGAATGAGTCTCTGGCTGAATGTAGTCCTGTGTCCAACCAGTACATTATGTAGTGGATGGGAGACATTGTCCAAGATGGCATGCAACTTGGACAGCATCCTCTTTTCAGACACCACCGTCAGAGAGTCCAGTTCCATCCCCACAACATCACTGGCCTTACGAATGAATTCGGATGTTTGGCCCATTGGTGGTGAGGTGTTCCGGGTGGGGGGATCCCTCATGTGACTAAGTTTTCAAAGATTAAAAGTATATTTATTATCAAAGTATTTATGCAGAATACAACTCTGAGGTTTGTCGTCCCATAAGCAGCTACAAAATAAAGAAACACCATGGGAACCCCTTCAATAAAACATATTGACTTCAGTGGAAGTGAATGGACAGTTACCATTTTGGGTCGAGACCCTTGACCTGGACTGAAACATAGTTTAAAGTTAATGTAAATTTATTTTCAAAGTCCATATATGTCTCTATATAGAACCCTGAGATTCAGTTTATATCAGACGTTCACAGAAGAACCAATCAAAAACTAGATTCAAAGGCGAACAACAAAAATGCAAAGTAAGACAAACTGTGCAAATACAAAAAGAACTAATAAATAAATAATATTGAGAACAAGAGTTGTAGAATCCTTGAAAGTGAGTCTATAGATTGTAGAATCAGTTTAGTGTTGGGGTGAGTGAAGTTTTTCATGATGGTCAAAGTGCCTGATGGTTATAGGGTAACAACTGTTCCTGAACTGGTTGGTTTGGGACCTTAGACTCCCATACCTCCTTCCCGTTGAGCATTAAGAATTGAGCATGGCCTGGATGATGGGATCTTTGATGATGGATGCCGCTTTCTCGAGGTAGCGCTCCCTGTAAAGTGTATTGAAGCAACAGAGTTGGGTTCTAGAGCGAGGAATGACCCAATTTTTGGATAATTTAAACACCACAATTTAAACTCCAATTTTTTGAGCAATTTAAACAGAGGCGAGAGTGGGGCCAGTTCTGTTCACTGCTCTGCGATGCTCACTGTTGTGTACTGAACTGAGGCTGAGGCTCTGGCCTGCTCTCGCTGCTCTGGGCTTCACGTCTGAGGACTCACTTTCGTTCTAAATGCTATTTGCTTACTTTTATTCTTCCACAATTTTTTTTCCTGCAAATTGGGTGTATGTCGTTTTTTTTTAGTTCTTTTGGGTTTGATGCTTTGTGAGTGCCTGTAAGGAGATGAAACTCAAGGTTGGATAATGTACACATACTTTGACAGTAAATGTACTTTGAACTGATGAACTTTGAACTTTGTTCAAAGGTGGGGAAGGCTTTCCCTGTGATGGACTGGGCTGTATCAACTACTTTTTCAAGCTTTTCCATTTTTGGGCATCAATGTCTCCATATCAGATAGGCAGGGATAGCCAGCTTCTTAACATTGCATTTATGGGCATTTTGATATACAGTCTTTTGTCTATTACAATTAACTTTCTGATGCTGTTTGGCTACACAATTACACTCTACAAACTTATCTTTGCATGAAATTTAGCAACACAACAGGTCTGTATAGATAACCCGACATGGTATCAATTTTAAATATGTTTGACAACTAATCTTTCACACATGCTGAGCAGAAAGACTTAGCAAGACAGATGGTAAGACTGGCTGCAAAAAAGAGGATCAGCTTGGAACTGCTACTTTGCCCAGGTAGAGTCTGTAATGCTACTGGTGATTACACAGTGACTTGATTTCAGTGCAGTGACTACCACCATCAGGAAGGATGTGCAGGAGCCTTAGTTCCTTCGCCACTAGGTTCAGTAACAGTTATTACTCTTCAACCATAAGGCTCCTGAACCACTATGGATAACATCATTCACCTCAACACTGAACTGATTCCACAACCTATGGACTCACTTTTCCGGATCCCACAATTCATGTTCTTAGTATTAATTAATTAATTAATTCATTCATTCATTGTTTTTTTTGTTCTGTTTGCACAGATTGTCTTCTTTTGCACATTGGTTGTTTGTCAGTCTTTGTGTGTAATTTTTCATTGATTGTGTTGTATTTCTCTGTCCTGATCTGAATGCCTTCAATAAATAAATCTCAGGGGAGTATATAGTGGCATATATGTACTTTGATAATAAATTTATCAGAACCAGGTTTAATATCACTGGCATATGTCGTGACATTTGTTGTTTTGTGGCAGCAGTACATTACAATACATAATAATAAAACTATAAATTGCAATAAGGAGAGTGACTGTATATACACTCATAGTGAAAACATAGCGCAGTAGTATATATGGGTTCATGGTCCATTCAGAAATAGATGGCAACAGCAAAGAAACTGTTCCTTATCATTTAGTGTGTGCCTTCAGGCTCCTGTATCTCCTACTTGATAGTAACAATGAGAAGAGGGCATGTCCTGGGATGCTGGGGGTCCCTAATGATGGATGCCGCCTTTCTGAGGCATCACCTTTTGAAGGTGTCTTTGATGCTGGGGAGGCTAGTGCCCACGGTGGAGCTGGGGAGGCTGGTGCCCATGGTGGAGCTGGGGAGGCTGGTGCCCATGGTGGAGCTGGGGTAGTGCCCACAGTGGAGCTGGGGAAGGTAATGCCCACGGTGGAGCTGGAGAGGCTAGTGCCCACGGTGCAGCTGGGGAGGCTGGTGCCCACGGTGGAGCTGGGGTAGTGCCCACAGTGGAGCTGGGGTAGTACCCACAGTGGAGCTGGGGAAGGTAATGCCCACGGTGGAGCTGGAGAGGCTAGTGCCCACGGTGGAGCTGGGGAGGCTAGTGCCCACGGTGGAGCTAATTAACATCTGAGACCTTGGTAAAAATTGTCTGAGAGCTCAAATCTCTTGGGGTACCCAAACTTTTGCATGGTGCTCCTTTCCTTTTTTCCACTCTAAAATTGTACAAAACAAAAATAATACACTAATTTTGCTTAAAATGTTGAAAAGAATGTTTCATCTTTAACTTTATGACTTTTGGAGATCAGTTCATTTTCTACTCACTTAACTATTCACAGTAACAGAAATTTTGACCAGTGGTGCCCAAACTTTGGCATTCCACTGTATATAGAAATGAAGCTGTTTCTACTGACAGGAGAAGGGACAAAAGTGGGTTACTGGCACCTTAAAACCAGTCGCTTCAGGCAGGTGGGGCTCATCAGCTGTGGTTGACATTCATCTGAAATAAGAAAAACTCTGATCTCAAACCTCTTCTGCCTTGCGGCTATACCCACTCATGAGGAAGGCTTTGGGAGTAAACTCCAAGGAAACCATCTGGAGCTTGAGTCCTTAAGGCAGTCCTATGTTGCGTTCTATGTCGACTGGCAACTCCTGCGGCACCGCTGGTGCAAAACTGTATCAGTCTCTGTCTTTCTATTGGATTCATCAGCTGCATGGATAGGGGGGAGCCTGCAGCATAGGCAACAGCTTGCTCTCCATATCTTACAGATCAGGCTTTCATAGCTGCAAAATTAGGCTGTTCAGCCTATCTAGTCTCTCCACTATTGCATCATGGCTAATCCATTTCCCTCTCAACTCCATTCTCCTGCCTTGTCCCTGTAATCTTTGATACTCTTCCTAAATAAGAACATATCAGCCTCTGCTTTGAATATACTCAATGACGTGGCCTCCATAGCCAATGGTGACAAGGAATTCCAGAGATTCACCACCCTCTGGTTAAATTTTCTGCCTGAGAGAAAGGAGTTCAGGACATTTGATCAAGAGATAGGATCAATGCCTCACCAGGGCTACAGAGTCTAAATAAAGAAATATAAGCTAGTAACAGTAATAACAACACAACTGAAAATGCAGCTAGAGTCATAGTGTCTTACAGCATAGAAATAAAGCTGTTAGCTTTGTAAGCAACCTCATGTGTGGCACCTTGTCAAAGGCTTTTTGAAAATCCAAGTGCACAAGATCAACTGATTCTCCTTTGTCTGTCCTGCTTGTTACTTCTTCAAAGAATTCCAACAGATTTGTCAGTCAAGATTCTCCCTTGAGGAAACCGTACTGGTTATGGCCTGTTTTATCATCTGCCTCCAAGTACCTTGAGATCTCATCCGTAATAATTAACCCCAACATCTTCCCAACCACTGAGGTCAGACTAACTGACCTATAGTTTCCTTTTCTCTGCCTCTCTCCCTTCATGAAGACAGAAGTGACATTTGCAATTTTCCAATCTTCCAGAATCTAGTGATTCTTGAAAGATCATTACTAATCAAGGACACAACCCACCCAGCCAACACACTTTTCGTCCCTCTTCCCTCCGGGAGAAGGCTCAGGAGCTTGAAGACTCGTATGGCCAGATTTGGGAACAGCTTCTTTCCAACTGTGATAAGACTGCTGAACAGATCCTGACCCGGATCTGGGCCGTGCCCTCCAAACATCCGGACCTGCCTCTCATTTTTTTTTTGCACTACCTTACTTCCTGTTTTTCTATTTTCTATTTATGATTTATAATTTGAATTTTTAATATTTACTAATTTTTACTATTTTTAATATGTTTAATATTTAATATTTGTAGTCCAGGGAGTGGGAAATGCAGAATCAAATATCGCTGTGATGATTGTACGTTCTAATATCAATTGTTTGGCGACAATAAAGTATAAAGTATAAAGTTTAATGCCTCCTGTTCACAGGATAATTTACAATGTCCAGTTAACCTACTAACCAGTATGTCTTTGGTCTGTGGGAGGAAACCAGAACATCCAGAGGAAACCCACATGGTCATGGGGAGAACGTACAAACTCCTTTCAGATGGCACTGGAATTGAACTCTGAACTCTGGAATGCACCAAGCTGTAATAGTGACATGTTGACTGCTATACTGCCATATTCCCAAGAGTAATCACTAAACTTTATAATTTCTTTACTTCACACCCAATCTATATTCAAGCAATTTCAGTGCGCATTCGGCCATGTAATGTTTTTATCCATTACTACTGCTTTTATTGTTGATTTATTTATGTGGCGATACAGTGCAGAGTAGGCTCTTCTGGCCCTTTGAGCCTGACCGCCCCAACAATCCAGATTAACCCTAACCAAATCACAGGAGAATTTACTTACCTGGTACGTCTTCAGACCAAGGATGGAAACTGGAGGACCATGGAGAAAACCCGTGCATTCCACGGGGAGGATGTACAGTGATTCCTTATAGAATGCCATCGGAATGGAACTCCGAGCTCTTCAATGCCCTTGGTATGTTACCGTGGTTTTGAGACTGGGATTCCGGCAACATATTGGAACGGTTCATGAAGCACATCTCTATCCGTGTCGACGTGTGCAGAGAATAGGCTCCAAGGGGTCTCCATTTTATGGAAATTTGCCCTTGTATCAGAGCTATTATCTGATTGTTTGCTGTCTTCACATAATAATAGACTTAATCAGCCATGACTTTAAGTGGCAGATAAACCTGTAAAGGCACTAGTAGCCCAAAGGCAAGAAGTATATTAAATTGAATACCAAAGTCTGTTCAACATCGGAGCTTAACTAAACAGACCAAGCCTGACAATGGTCCTGACTGTACCATTGGGTTTAGGTCAGATCACATTTAAGAAAAAAGCAGGTCCAGGAGCAAAAGCTTTTTGTTCCATGTCAGGCTCTGACCAACACACTGCAGCACATTCCTAATATGTGTAAAGGTATATGGTGAATAAAGATGATCCCTGAACCTTATTTAGAGATACGGTATGTAACATGCCCAATTATACCCATGTGACCAATTAACCTACTAACTCGTACGTCTTTGGTACGTGGTAGGAAACCGGAACACCTGACGGAAGCCCACATGGGTCTCAGGGAGAATGTATGAATTTCTTACGGACAGCGCTAGGTTGCTGGCGCTGTAATAGTGTGATGCTAACTGCTACACTGAGCTGGCTGCTACCAGCCCTTTCGAAATTAGTGGGTGAAGGAAATCCCAGATGTTTCCTTGTTTTACAGCAAAGTTAGGAAGCTGAATGAAGTGTTGCATTTTATCGGCATGTGTTGCTCTGCTGAATGTCAAAGGCTGAGCAGAATAGAAAGGAACTTTACTGGCATTGCTCAAGACAATGAGATTACAGTGGTACTCCAGGCCATGCAAAGCAGGTAGTTACAATGATAGTGATACAGTTTAATTTTTAAAACTAAAATGTAAAAAATTAAAAACTCACCAATTTACATGCGATAAGTGACTTCTGTAGTACAAAACCCATGAAGGCCATTGGCAAGCCAGGGTGTAGACTTATTGAGTTGCACAACAGCCCTCGGTAAGAAGCTGTTTTTCAGTCTTGCTGTTTTTCAGTCTTACTCTCTTGACGAAAATCCCATTTCTGCATCTCCTACCAGATGGCAGAAGATTGAACAGGCAGTGTCCAGGATGGGATGAGTCTTTAATGATGTTACAAGCGTGCTGTAGGCATTGAGATCTGTAGATTATCTCCAGGTCTGGGGGTAGTTGAGTCCCAGTGATGTGCTGAGCCAACCTAGTCACCCGTTAGAGTGCTTTGTGATCTGTCTTGCTGCAGCTAGAGTACCACACTGTCATTCTGTATGTCAGGATGCTTTCTATTGCACATCAATAAAAGTTGTCCAACATATTTTGGGGCAGAAGAGCTCTCCTTTAAGCACCTCAGGAATTATAGTCACTGTTGTGCCTTCCAGACTATCGAGGTTGAGTTGACAGACCTGAAGAGCTCCTCAGTGATGTTCATCCACAAAATTTTGAAACTGGAGTCCTTTTCCACTGCCTCACCATTTATGAATAGTGGGGCTGGTTCGGGACCTCTTGTGTTCCTGAAGTCAATTATCATTTCTTTTGTCTTCTTGATGTTGAGTGATAGGTTGTGGTTCCTGCACCAATCGGACAGTTTCAGTGCCTCCTCTCTATGTGCAGATTCGTTACTGTTTGTGACTACGGACATCCCACCTCTCCCGGAAGTTCTGGGAGTCTCCTGCATATTGATAGTGGCTCTCTGACGCCTGCAAATTATATACAATATCCTGGAAATCAATTTTTTTGAGAGCGAGCGCAAGAGTAAGAGAAAGAGAGAGCAAGAGAGAGCGTGAGAGAGCGAGAGAGAGAGAGCGAGCGAAAGCGCGCAATGGCAGAGTGTTCCAAAAAAAGAAAATATAAAATGTACGTCACCCCAGACTACCCTAAAGTGTACCCCTGCCTAATAGGGGTCAAAAATAATGACTGTTTCTCGCTGCACTGTTTGCAACAGTGACTTTTCTATTGCCCATGGTGGGTTAAGACTGTAAAAGACATGTTGAGATGAGTTTAACAGGTGTCATTCATTTATTAGCATAGCTAACGTTATTTAAACTAGCTGGCTAGCTGCTAAGGAGCTACTCTATTGTAGACATCTCACCTCTCCTGGAAGTTCCAGGAGTCTCTCGCAAATTGATGGTGCTACCTCCCTGAAATGAGTTTTTGCAGGGTGGGATGTCTGTGATTAGGTCAGAGTCAATGTATTATCAAAGTCCAGATATGTCACCATATACAACCTTGAGAAACTTTTTCTTGCAGGCATTTACAGGAACATAAAGGAATACAATATCATTTACTAAAAAAACCTATAGATAAGCAAAGACTAAGAAATAACCAGTGTGCAAAAGAAGACAAAAATGCAAATTAAAAAAAATACTGAGAACAAGAAGTGTCTGGTTAACTGGTTCACTGGTGTCACTGATGGCAGAGAAGCTGTGTTGTCTTTAGTCCCTCCCCACAAGGCTGCTCCCTGTTGCAGTCACCCAGTGGTGGAGATGCCAGACACAGTGTGGGAAAGTGGTCTTTGCGGGCATGCTGGAACCGTACTTGGTTGGGGGCTGGCCTCTCCCATTGGTGCTGCCCTCTGGTGTTCACTCAGCGCTGCTCTCCAGTGTTTGCCCAGTGGAAGAACAAGCTGGACTAGAATAAATTACTCTTATGGCACTCAGGGCTTGGGCTATATTATTTTCTTTCTTTGTGACAGTATGTTTTTCTGAAATTGTAACCATTTGTGCTATCCGTGCTGTGTGCGGTGTGCTATTGGTTGTGTATTTTGCACCTTGGCCCTGGAAGAACACTTTTTTTTACTATATTGATACCCAAACTTGAACTTAATTAATTAAACTTGAATTTTAACAATGAGGTGCAAGGTCATAATGAGGTAGTCTGTGAGGTCACAATCTATCTTATTGCACAACTAGTCTGCTCAGTATTCCTTGACCAGCAGAATAGAAGCATTTCCTTCACCTGGTAGTACTTGCTTTCAGACTTTTGTATCAGATATTCTAAGATTCAAGGTACAATTAGTATCAGTGTATGTATACAGTGTACATCCATGAGAATCATCTTCCTGCGGGCAGCCACAAAACAAAGAAACACCATGGAACCCGTTCAAAGAAAACATCGAACACCCAAAGCACAAAAAGCAGAACAAATCACACATACAGCAAAAAAAAGAGCGAGAAACACAACATATAAAATATCAAACTGCAGAGTCCTTGAAACAGTCGAGGGATGTTCAGTTTAGTTCAGTTCAGTTCAATTCAGTGCTCTGTCACTCATTGGCTACAGGGCCAGTCAAAATCGCACAAAGTAGCAATGAAAAAAGGAGTAATCAGAAACTAGAAACACATCATACAGGAATTGCAGAGTTCTCTATAAATTAGTCCAGTCAACAAACTGCAGCAATCAAACTTTGGCAAAGACCCAAGACGCCTGCACCTTCCTCTGCAGCAACGAGCAAGAGGGAGAGCAAGTTCAGTCAAATGCAAGCAGACGCTTCTGCCCGATGGGAGAAAAGAGAATGTTCAGGGTGGGTGAGGTCTTTGATTATGCTGGCTGCTTCTCCGGGGCAGTGAGAAGTGTAGACAGAGTCCATGGAGGGGAGGCTGGTTTTTGTAATGTGCTGAGATGAGTCCACAGCTCTCTGCAGCCTCTTGGGCAGAGCAGTTGCGCAGATGTGCATAAACTCGAGGGCTTTGTACGGGCACCAGATTGGAGACATACAGAAGCCCAGCAGCACTGGGCTGATGAGTGTGTGCCAAGGCCAGGACAGGAGTATTGCAGTGGTTAGGAGGTATTAAGTAACCATGGTTCCTTGTGCTCAGTTTGGTATCTGATAGGCTGTTGGCAGGTTGGTTTGACACCTCGTATTCCATCTGGGTTGTCTCCAACCTCATGGAATGACCATCAATTTCTCTAACTTGAGGTTATTTTTCACCCATCTTCCTTCTCACTTTTTCCATTCCACATACTAGCACTTCTCTTTCTTCTTTTCTTCTTCTCTTCTGTCCATCATCTCCATCTCCCTCTCCCTCTGGCAACCCTCCTCCTCTTTCTTTCAATTGAATATTCCCCTCCTATCGGATTCCTTTTTCTTCAGCCCTTTACCATGTCCACCTATCATCTCCCTGCTTCTCACATCATTCCCTTCCCCACCCACCCACCCACCCTTCACTTGGTCTCACCTATCACCTCAACACACACTAAATGCTAGAGGAACTCAGCAGGGCAGGCAGCACCTATGGAAAAGAGTAAATTGTTGCCGTTTCTGATGAAGGTAACATTTCTGGTGTCATCAGAATGACAGTCCTGATTAAGGGTCTTAGCCCAAAATGTTGACTATTTATTCCTCTCGATAGATGCTGCCTGACCTGCTGAGTTCCTCCAGCAATTTGTGTGTGTTGGTCAAGATCTGCAGAATCCCTAGCGGTTATAGGTTGGGTTGAGGACGAGCTTTAATTTGGCATCTAAACTAACCACGGTGGCAGGAAGTATGGGGTTTATCATGACTATAGAAACTTGGGTGGGGGGGGATGAAGGTAAAGAGACATCTCTACCAAACGAGGTGTAATGGACTCCTTTCCTTCGCTAGCCTACAGGTCACTATTTGGCAAGGTGTCGCACCCTGATTAGGGTCCCGTGAAGCCATGGGAGCAGGTGGTGGATGGTCGTATGAGCAGCTGGTGCATATCACAAGTCCTGGTTATGTGACCACTGATGCCTGGCAGACAATCTCTGAAGAGTATTGATAATGGCTGGGGTCACCCATGTTGTAAAGACACTGCCCAGAAGAAGGCAATGGCAAACCTCTTAAGTAGTAAAATTTGCCAAGAACAATCATGGTCATGAGACCACGTCATATGACATGGCACATAATGATATCAACTGTAGCACCTTAGCTGTTTCAAGTTTCAGATTTATTCATTGTTCTCACTGTTACTGTCAGGAAGGAGATACAGAAGCCTGAAGGCATTGACGCAGCGATTCAGGAACAGCTTCTTCCCCTCTGCCATCCGATTCCTAAATGGACATTGAATCCATGAATACTACCTTAATTTTTAAAATATATAATTTTGGTTTTTGCACTATTTTTAGTCTATTAAATATATATGTGTGTGTATGTTCACTTACTGTGATTGATTTATTGATTTTCTTTTTTTTTGTATATCATCATGTTTTTCATTGAATTGCTGCTGCTAACAAATTTCACAATACATGCTGGTGATAATAAACCTGATTCTGATTCTGATATTGTCATGGGTATACATACCCAGAGTATCAATACCATGAAAATTCACTTTTTTTTGCAGCCACAGCACAATACATTACAAATATGACAACTTAACTTACGTCATGATCATGATCATGATCATCATTATGTGCCATGTCGTATGATGTGGGCGATCTTGGTCTCCGTGATCATGATTGTTCCTGGCAAATATTTCTACAGAAGTGTTTTGCCACTGCCTTCTTCTGAGCAGTGTCTTTACAAGACGAGTGATTGAAGCCATTACCAATACTCTTCAGAAATTGTCTGCCTGTTGTCAGTGGTCACACAACCAGGACTTGTGAACCAGCTGCTCGTGAATTACAGAAAGTTCAAGTAATAAGATGCAAGATTAAAATTATCATTCTTCAGTACACAAGTGTAAATGAGAACAAAATGATAGCTACTCTGGATCTGATGCAGCCTAAAAACATAGTAAGCATAAAGAATGCAATAAAACCACAATAAATGTGAATACTCAGCTGCCCTATTAAACACTATGTACAAGTAACACACACAAAATGCCAGAGCAACTCAGTAAGTCAGGCAGGATCTATGAAAGTGAGTAAACAGTTGACATTTCAGGCCGAGACCCTTCTTCAGGACTGGAAAGGAATGGGGAAGGTGCCAGAATGAAAAGGTGGGGGAGGGGAAGAAGGAATAGCGAGGTGGTAAGAAGATTTAAACTTCTTCAGGGTAGGCATCCCTTGAAGAGACTTTGCAGTGGAACAGCAGATCATAAACACAAGAGATTCTGCAGATTCTGGAAATGTACCAGAAACAGTTATATACATAGACAGACTGTATGTACATAAAGTGATGCTATGTGATGTGTATGCTGTTTCATTTAGCTCTATTCATGTGTGGTAAAATAATAATTAAATTTGAAAATGAGCATGAATGTAGTGGTGGTGGGAAGTGGAGATATTGATCAGCCGTACTACTCGGGGAAAGTTAAGTGTTTTTGGGTCCGGTGGTCCTGGTGTGGTTGTTGCGTAGCCTCCTCCTTGATTGGAGTGGGACAAACAGTCCATAAGCAGGGTGACTGGGATCCTTCATGACATGGCTTACATTTTTTCGACAGTTTTCTTTATATATGTCTCTCAGTGGCAGTTAGGCTGGGGCTAGTGATGCATTGGGCAGTTTTAACTCCCTGTTATAGAACCCTCCTATCGTGCAGTGATGCAGCATGCAGGATACTTTCCATTGCACATCTGTAGAAGGTCATGAGTACAGACGCACATAGTCCAACTCTCGTCAGCCTGCTCAGAAAGTAGAGGCATCGGTGAGCGTCTTTGACTGTGGAGCATGTGTTCTGGGACCATGAGAGTACATGTATAAATATGTCATTCGTACAGCTTACAGCTGTAAAAATATTTCACATTTCACAGACCATAGAATGAGTTGTGAGGGATGATTTGAGGCAATAATACGAGTAGGGCAGCAAAGTTCTCAAGTATAAGTTTAAATTTATTGTCATTAAACCATACTCATGTACACAGTTAAGTGAAGCATCATTCCTCTGGGGCCAAGGTACAAAACACAATGCATATAGTCACACACAGCACATGTAGTTGTCATCCAGCATATACAGTCACAAGATAATATTAGCACTGGTCTCTGAGTGACATGGCCTGGAGATTGACAGGCTGACATAAAGTGTGAGGTGCATGTTTATGTAAGACAGTATCATGTTACTGACACTATTATGATAAAACAATCTGTTGTGTAAATATGTGACACGGCAGCAATAAAAGATGAAAAGGGACCAGCGCAGGATGAGTGTGCGACTGTGAGTTGGGGAGGGGGTGACAGGGTGTACATGTGCTCTGGGTGGCAGCAGGGCGTTAATAAGTCCAACAGCCTGGAGGAAGAAACTGTTAACCAGCCTGATTAAGCTAGTTCTTATTAAAACGATAGAACCGTGTAAGTTCATTAATTCAATGTTGTTTGGTGGTTTCTTTGAATTTTAAGAGATCCTCATAAGAGATACTGTAGGCAAGTGGGCATTCATCATTTTTACAAGAATCAGAAGGTGTGAAGATCTCACTGATAATATTTAGCCTATTTTCATCACTACCTCAGCATATCTCTGCAGTCACTGTACACATCTCGAGTAACAGATTAAGTTGTCAATTTCTGGATGATATTGCATTGATTAATAATGAAAAACTTTCCAGTTCCTTTTACATTTGATCTATTACAGGTGATCAGGTGAACTTTAATGGGAACCTACAGACAAATTACCAGGCTTTTGGATCTCAGTTGTAGCACAGGCTTTTCTGCATGCCAGTCATTAGGTTGGCTGCTCTGATTGGATGTTTCCATGGAGCTTTCATCACATGACCTATTGTCTTAAATTGCCCGCCCCTATACAGTTGCCATTGCTCCATCCACCAATTGGAAAGTAAACAGATTCATTGTTACCTGATTGGTTTAATTCCAACAGTGTTTCAAACATGTTCTTTTCCTCCATGTTCAATATTTTTAAAAGGAGTGGATGAAAACTGTCCCAAGAAAATGAAGACACCAAGGTCGACATTCCCAGTGAGTTCTGTTGATCAGGTTTGCCTTCATTAGCTGGGGTATGGAGTATAAGAGCACAGGGATTATGGCACAGCCTTAGAAAACAATCAGTTGACAACTGAGTGTTCGTATGATATTCCATTTGTTAATCCTTGGGAAGGCTGTAATTGCACTGGACAGAGTGCAGAGAAGATTCAGTAGGATGCTGTTGAGAATGGAGCAGACTGGAGAATGGAGAAACTAAGTTTTAAAGATTAAAGTTCAACGTAAATTTATTAACAAGGCCTATATATGTCACCATATGTGACTCTGAAATTCATTTTTGCAGGCATTCACAGTAGCAAACAAATATAATGGAATCTTTGAAAAACTACACACAAACAGCTCATGCAAAATAAGACAAACGATGCAAATAAAAAATCTAATAATAATGAATACATACAAACAAAGAGCATGAGTTATAGAATCCTTGAAGGTCGGTGCATAGATTGTGGAATCAGCTCACTATTGAGGTAACTGAAGTTATCCACACTGGTTCAGGAACTTGATGATTGTTCCTGAAACTGGTGGTGGTCAGGCTCCCATACTTCGTTCCCAATAGCAGCAGTCGGAAGAGAGCATGGCCTGGATGGTGGTGGTGGTAGTCATTGATGATGCACATTGCTTTTTGTGGCAGTGCTCCTGAATGTGCTCAGTGGTATTCCTTCAGATGGAAGAGACTGAGGAGGACATTACAGCGATGTACAATTTTATGACTGACGCAAGAAAGGTAGATGGTAGGGAACCTTTCCCTGTAGCAGAGGTATTTAAAATTAGTGTGCATAGGCCTAGTACAAAGGGAATCAGAGTGAGCATATTTTTAATCAAATATTGGTTGGAATTAGGAATGGTTTGACTGAATGGCTAAGGAAGCCAGGTTCTCTCAAAAGATTTAAGAAGCACTTGAAATCAGAACTTGATTTGCAATCAATAGAAGTCTACAGACCAGGTGTTGGCCTGGTGTCAGGTTGGACATTGAGTGCTGAAGGGCTTGTGTCTATGCTGTGCGAGCCGCCGACTCTGAAGTTCAGTGCCTGTGATAAGCATGTCAGTGTGTTGTGCTCGCAAAGTCAATGTTGAGTTTGTTGTCGTATGCACAGGTGCAGTGAAGTACTTTCAGCAGCATCACAGGCACGTTGCGTCAGAAAAGCAACATTCATAAGGAAGGCATAAATTACGCACAACCTTTAAAAGAAAGAGCAAATTTTTAAAAAAGAGTTCAAAATCTATTTGACCTCAATTGATCAAAGTGGTCATAGTGTTGCTTTACTGATGTAGTGATTAGGATAAAGAACTGTATGGTTGTTAGGAAGTGGCTGTTCCTGAACCTGGCGAGGTGGGACTTTAGGCTTCCATGCCTCCTGGCCAATGGTGTCCGTGAGAAGATGACGTGGCCCGGATGGGTGGGGATCTTCGATGATGGACGTTGTCTCCTGTAGATACGACTGACAGTGGGGAGGGACATGCCTGTGATGTATTGCACTGAGTTCACTACTCACTGCGCCTTCTTGCATTCAACTTGGCCTACCAGACCATGATGTAGCCAGTCAGAATGATCTCAAGAATACCTCTGTAGCAGTCTGTTAGAGGGTTTGGTGACGAGCCATGTACTCTAACAGTTCAAGCCAGAGTGAGGTCCTCCATTGGTCAAGGTCGACCGTAAATATTGCATCCTAGCTGTCTATATGATATGCAAACCAGTAGACAAGCCAGGGCAGTACGATTTGTGTGCTGTTGTCCACACAACTGACGAACAGCAGAGACCGATGCAGTTTGGCACCAGTGATGCTGCGGGAGTTGCCAGCTGGTCAGTTTTGAACTAAACGTAGGACTGCCTCAGGGACTCCAGCTTTGCATTTTTCCTCAGGGGTTTACTTACAAAGCCTTCCCCAAGCATAGGTATAGTCAGAAGGTGCCAGAGGTTTAAGATAAGAATTTTCCTACTCCTTGATGAGCTGCCAACCATAGCTGACGGGCCCCATCCACCTGAGCACAACATATAAGATGGTTATTAACTGCAAATACAAAACAAGAAAAAAAAAGCAATAAATATCATGAAAGTGGGTTGAGCCTTGAAGTGAGTCTATAGATTGTGGTAGCCTTTCAATGATGGGCAAGTGAGGTTATCCACTCTGGTTGAAGAGCCTAATCATTGAAGGGTGATAACTGTTCCTGAACCTGGTGGCTCCTGTATCTTCTTCCAGAAGGCAGCAATGAGAAAAAAAAATGACTATTTGAGCTTACACTGTTACATAGAAAAATAGAAAAACTACAGCATAACACAGGCACTTCAGCCCATAACGCTGTGCCGAACATGTACTTACTTTAGAAAATACCTAGGGTTACCCATAGCCCTCTATTTTTCTAAGCTCCATGTACCTATCCAGAAGTCTCTTAAAAGACCCTATCGTATCTGCCTCCACCACCATCGCCGGCAGCCCATTCCACACACTCACCACTCTCTGCATCAAAAACTTACCCCTGACATCTCCTCTGTACCTACTTCCAAGCACCTTAAAACTGTGCCCTCTTGTGCTAGCCATTTCAACGCTGGGAAAAGCCTCTGACAATCCACATGATTAATGCCTCTCGTCGTCTTATACACCTCTATCAGGTCACCTCTCATCCTCTGCTGCTCCAAGGAGAAAAGGCCAAGTTCATTCAACCTATTCTTGTAAGGCATGCTCCCCAATCCAGGCAGCATCCTTGTTAATCTCCTCTGCACCCTTTCAAGAGTTTCCACATCCCTCCTGTAGTGAGGTGACCAGAACTGAGCACAGTACTCCAAGTGGGTACTGACCAGGGCCCTATATAGCTGTAACATTACCTCTCAGCTCTTAAACTCAATCCCACAGTTGATGAAGGCCAATGCACCGTATGCCTTCTTAACCAGAGAGCCAACCTATGCAACAGCTTTGAGTGTCCTTTGGACTCGGACCCCAAGATCCCTCTGATCCTGAGTCTTAACATTAATACTATATTCTGCCATCATATTTGACCTACCAAAATGAACCACCTCACACTTATCTGGGTTGCACTCTATCTGCCACTTGTCAGCCCAGTTTGGCATCCAATCAATGTCCCGCTGTAACCTCCACACTATCCACAACACCCCCAACCTTTGTGTCATCAGGAAATTTGCTAACCCATCCCTTCATCCAGGCCATTTATAAAAATCACGAAGAGAAGGGGTCCCAGAACAGATCTCTGAGGCACACGACTGGTCACCGACCTCCATGCAGAATATGACCTGTCTACAACCACTCTTTGCCTTCTGTGGGCAAGCCAGTTCTGGATCCATAAAGCAAGGTCCCCTTGGATCCCACAACTCCTTACTTTCTCAATGAGCCTTGTATGGGGTACTTTGTCAAATACCTTGCTGAAGTCCATACACACTTACATCTACTGCTCTACCTGCATCAACATGTTTAGTCATATCTTCAAGAAATTCAATCAAGCTCGTAAGGCATGACCTGCCTTTGACAAAGCCATACTGACTATTCCTAATCATATTATGCCTCTCCAAATGTTCATAAATCCTGCCTGTCAGGATCTTTTCCGTCAACTTACCAACCACTGAAGTAAGACTCACTGGTCTTTAATTTCCTGGGCTATATCTACTCCCTTTCTTGAATAAGAGAACAACATCTGCAACCCTCCAATCCTCCGGAAACTCCCCCATCCCCATTGATGATGCAAAGAACATTGCCAGAGGCTCAGTAATTTCCTTCCTCGCATCCCACGATAGCTTAGGGTACATCTCGTCCATTCCTGGAAACTTATCCAACTTGATGCTTTCCAAAAGTTCATGCACATCCTCTTTCTTAATGTCTAAATGCTCAAGCTTTTCAGTCCGCCGTAAGTCATTCCTACAATCGCCAAGATCCTTTTCCATAGTGAATACTGAAGCAAAGTATTCATTAAGTACTTCTGCTATCTCCTCCAGTTCCATACACACTTTTCCACTATCACACTTGATTGGTGCTATTCTGTCTCGTCTTATTCTCTTGCTCTTCACATACTTGTAGAATGCCTTGGGGTTTTCTTTAAACCTGTTCGCTAAGCCCTTCTCATGGCCCCTTCTGGCTCTCCTAATTTCTTTCTTAAGCTCCTTCCTGTTAGCCTTATAATCTTGTAGATCTCTATTATTACCTAGTTTTTTGAACTTTTTGTAAGCTTTTCTTTTCTTCTTGACTAGATTTTCAACAGCCTTTTTACACCACGGTTCCTGTACCCTACTATCCTTTCCTTGTCTCATTGGAACATATCTTTGCAGAACACCACACAAGTATCCCCTGAACATTTGCCACATTACTGCCGTACATTTCCCTGAGAACATCTGTTCCCAATTTATGCTTTCATGTTCCTGCCTGATAGCTTCACATTTCCCCTTACTCCAATTAAACACTTTTTGACTTGTCCGTTCCTATCCCTCTCCAGTGCTACGGTAAAGGAGATAGAATTGTGATCACTATCACTAAAATGCTGTCCTACTGAGAGACCTGACACCTGACCAGGTTCATTTCCCACACTTCACTCTTGTGAAGTACTTTGGGATATTGGTGAATAGATGCACATTACCATTATTACTTTCACTAGACACAGGATATTCTGCAAATGCTAGAAATACAGAGCAGCATTCAAAATGCCGCAGGTCAGGCAGCACCTACGGACTGAAACCACCAGGTTCAAGAGCAGTTATTACCCCTCAACCATCAGGCTCTTGAACCAGAGTGGATAACTTCACTCAACTTCACTTGACCCGTTACTGAACTATTCCCACAACCTATGGGCTCACTTTCAAGGACTCTTCATCTCATGTTCTTGGTATTTATTGCTTATTTGTTTATTTATTATTGTTATAATGATTCTTTTTGTTTGTATTTGCACATTTGTGCCGTTTCCCCTCTGGATGCCCATCCTGTTGGTGCAGTCTTTCATTGATTCTATTATGGTTATTGGATCTATTGAGTATGCCTGCAAAAAAGTGATTCTCAGGGTTGTATATGGTGACTTGTATGCATCTTGATGAGACCTGTAGTTTGAAATTTGAAGTGAGGAAACAGTCAACATTTCAGGCTGCGACCCTTCATGGGGACTGGAAAGGAAAAGGGAAGGTGCCAGAATAAACAGGTGGGGGAGAGGAAGGAGAACAAAGTATAAGATGATATGTGAAGCTAAGTGGGTGAGGGTGAAGTATGAAGCTGGAAGGTGATAGTGGAAAAAGCAAAGGGTTGGAGCAGAAGGAATCTGATAAGACAGGGTTCCCAATCTTTTACCTGGCATGGACCAATACCATTAAGCAAGGTCGGGAACCCCTGTGATAGGAGATGAGACCATGGGAGAAAGGGAAGCAGGAGGGGCCATTTCACTACTATTTTCCCATAAAATATGGGGAAATGTTCCACACATGACAATAGTAATCATTCATAACTAAACATTAACTTGACACTGCCTCTCTTGGTTTATTATTGGGGTGCTCCAGAGAATTGCCTGGAACAATGACTGGATTGTCCAGTGGCACCGTTCTATTAGGATGTGATTGAATGGTGATTGGCACAGTAGTTACCCACTCTGATCTAGATTTTCATGCTCCCCTGGCCTACTTCAGTGAGCCAAAGCTATGTATAAAAGCCTTATTGTGCAACACTGCAGACAGATCTTCTATCCAAGGGGCACAGACCTTTCGAAGTGAGATGCAGTGCCTTGTTTAATATGCACTGCCAAACAAGGGCGATCTGTTGATACTGTATGTGGTATCTGGACCCAAGCAGAATCTTAATTGGATATCTCCAAAAATGTATGTCTTTGAAACATTAATAATTAAAGTGTATGTATGTACAAAATGCATTTTTAAAAAACAATTTCAGAACATTTTGAAGCTTTGAACGGCATCAGATTGCATTTATACAATGCCTATAACCGAGTGAAATATCCCAAGGCAATTCACAGCAGGATGGATCAGACAGCAGCTGGAATCAAGCCACTGAAAAGAAAAACTAGCAAGAGAAGTGATCAAAAACACTGCTGTGATCTGGAACACACATTCAGAAAGGGTGGGCAAACTCCAAATCTCAAAAAGAAAAACAATTGGATATGTTCTTAAAAAGAAATACTTAAAAATCAGAATCAGGTCTATTACCACTGACATAAGTCATGAAATTTGTTATTTTCTGGCAGCAGTGCAATACATAAAATATACCATAAATTACAATACATCTGCTCTCTTATACATATACTGTACATTCATATATATTTATATATGTTTTGGGCCGAGACCTTCAGGAAGAAGGGTTTTCGCCTGAAATGTTGACTGTTTATTCATTTCCATAGATGCCTCCTTATATATATAATGGTGTAATAACGGGGAGGTAGTTATGTATTTAATACTTCAGTAATATTTTAGTAATCTTGTACATATATTGCTTGATGAAGCACTATTGTTCATTTAAACAATTAATTATGGGTTATATGTATGATTGCATACATCATCATGCACCTCACTTAAAGTAACCTCAAACTAGACCCATATCCACGGACCTCCGTGTCTTCTTTGAATTAATTTTATGTTAGTGCTCATGTGTTCATTGTCCGTTTGGAAATGTGATGGCAGGATCTTGACAAGAGATTGGGGATGTGGGATTAATTGGCTAGCTCTTGTTAAACTCTAACAGATGAACATTGGGCCAAATGACTGGAACTTGTTTCTCGTAGATTATACTACATTGTTCCAAAACGTGCATGGTGTACAAATCACCTGATTCCAAGCAAGAATGTGGAAGAATTTGAAACTCCATAGTGCAGTTAGAATTCTTGATGCATCCATAAATAAATGCATTGCCAAGGCATCAGAGACAAAGTTTTAGTCCCTCTGTGTGGATGGGGTTGAGGACTGGGAAACCAGGTGAAGGGTGAACTGAAATCTTGAACTTGAGTCACCTATGGCTCAGGGGATGAGCAGATTTTAGTTTTTGTCATTTCAAGTTTCATTCCAAAGACTTGAACACACAAAATTTAAACTGATCCTCTGGCACAGATATGCGGGAGTGCATTTTTGCTCTTCATCTATTCCACTGCAGTAAGTTGGAAATGAGCAGGGAAATAATCAGAATCTGAATGAGGTTTATTATCACTAACATGTTGTGATTTCTTTTTGTTTTGAAGCAGTTGTACAGTGCAATACATAATATGTACTATAAAATGTAATAGAAACAATATGTTTAGAAAAGATAAATAAGTGCAAAAAGAGAGCAAAAATAGTGAGGTCATAAACATCAGAGATTCTGCAGATGTTGGAAATCCAGAGACAAAGTCAAATTCAAATTTATTATCAAAGCATGTATGCTTTATAGAACATTGAGATCGATCTCCTTACAGGTAGCTATAAAATAAAGAAACCCAATAAAACCCATTAAGACGAAAGAAGATCATCAGGCAGCCAATGTGCAGAGAAAAATGGAAAGAGAAAAGACTGTGCAAGTAATAAAAGTAAGCAAATAGCATTCAGTAATGAAGTTCACAAAAGTGAGTTCACACTGTGATAGTCGCTGATAGAGCAACACAGACAAAATGCTGTAGGAACTCAGCAGGCCAGGCAGCGTCTGTGGAAATGAATAAACAGTCAATGTTTTGGGTAGTGTTCATGGGTTCATTGTCTGTTCAGAAATCTAATGGCGGTGGGGAAAAAACGCTGTTTCTAAGATACTGAGTGTGTATCTTCAGGCTGCTGTATCTCTTCCTTATTGGTGGTAAAGGGAAGAGGGCATGTCCAGGGTAGTGGGGGTGGGGGAGTGTCCTTAATGGTAGACACTGCCTTTTGAAGATGTTCTTGATGGTGGTGAGGCTCGTCTCCATGATGGAGCAGGTATGCTGATGATCCCTGGTAAGACAAATAATATTGAGACACCGAACAACACCACAAAGCATTTATCTGGTTGTTAGCCCGTTGCTGCGGATGTGAGCTTGCTGTGTGTGAACTGGCCACCACATTCCCACACTCTGCGTTCTCACTCAAAAATTACTTCATCGGGTGGAACAGAAGAGATTCTGCAGATGCTGGAAATTCAGAGTAACGCACACAAAATGCTGGAGGAACTCAGCAGGCCAGGCAGCATCAATGGAGAGGAAATTCGTCTATCCTGATAAAGGGCCTCAGCCCAAAACATAGGTGCTGCCTAGTCTCATGAGCCTGCAGTGTTGTGTGTGTGTGTGTGTGTTACTCATAGGGTGGAAAGCTCTTTAGGTGAAATTGAGGCAAAGTAAAAGTATTTCACATTTTTCAGCAACAGTACTATTTTAAATTAAGCACATTGGTGTAATTTATCTTTAATTGACGTCTCCAACTAAGGAAATCAAACAGAAGATTACAGCACAGTATAGGCCCTTCACCCCACGATGTTGTACCGACATCTTAAAGAACTCTAAGATCAATCTAACCCTTCCCTTCCTCATAGCTCAACGTTTTCTATCATCAATGTGCATATCATAATGTCCCTAATGTATCTGCCTCTACCACCACCTTTGACAGAGCATTGCACCCACCCACCACTCTCAGTGTTAAAAAAACACCTGTCTCTGACATCCTTCCGATACTTTCATCCAATCACCTCAAAGTTTTGCTTCCTTGCATTAGCCATTTTTACTCTGGGAAATAGTCCCTGGCTGCCCACTCAGCCTATTCCTTTTACATCTTGTATACTTCTATCAAGTCACCTCGCATCCTCCTTCACTCCAAGCAGAAAAGCTCCAGCCCCGTAATTCACCTCAAGAAGAATGTAGACACAATATATCCCAGGTAAACCTTTGGAACCTATCAAATATTGAAAGGCCTAGACAGAGTGGATGTAGTGATGATATTTCATATAGTGGGTGAGTCTTGGACCTGAGGGCATGGCCTCAGAATAGAGGAATGTCTATTTAGAACAGAGATGTAGAGAAATTTCTTTAGCCAGAGGATGATGAATCTGTGGAATTCATTGCCACTGATGTCTATGGAGGCCAAGGCATTGGGTACATTTAAAGCTGAGGTTTGTAGGTTCTTGATTCATCAAGTTAAAGTGTATACTAGGAGAAGGCCGGAGAATGGGGTTTGGAAGGATAATATATTAGCCATGATGGAATGCTGGAGCAGACTCAATGGGCCAAATGGCCTAATTCTGCTCCTATGTCAAATAGTCTTATGGGACAAAGCTTCATTGAAATATAATTGAGAACTGGTTGGGTTTACTGTTGTTCTCTCAGGGAAGTTTAGTAACTGATTTGATTTGACAATAGAACAGCAAGAAGGACAAGGTCCAGATCCTGGGTGTGGTGTTGTGGCTCACAGACTCTGTTTCACATGAGGCTCCTCATCCAGTTCGCATTTGTTTCCTTTGCGAAAATTAATTGCCTGTCCAGTCAGTAGGTTCAACTGAGGGGATTTGAACTGTGTTTTCATGACTTCAATGGGACATTTCAAACTTTACAAATAGCTGGGAAGCAAAGAGAAGAAAACAGAACATATAAAGAAAGTGAAAAGGGAGAGATCTGGGTGGCAACAAACAATCTGCAGAAGGAACTTCGAGGGTCAATCAACATTCTGTAAGTACAGGAATTACCGACATTTCAGGTTGAAACTCTGCAGCGTGTTGGAATGGGGCTGGGAACAAAGAGAGGAATGAGTTCATGTCAAGAATTGAAGTAATAAAATGTAAATCCAATATTAATTTCTACAGGACTAGAATATATACACCAGAATGTAATGCTGAGGCTTTATAAGGCATTGGTCAGTCCCCAGTTGGAGTTTTGTCAGCAATTTTGGACCCTTTAATGAAGGAAGGATGTGCTCACACTGGACAGGTTCCAGAAGAGGTTCACAAGAATAATTTTGTTTTGAAAGGGTTGACATATGAGGAGAGTTTGATGACTCTGGGCCTGTACTTGCTGGAGTTCAGAAGAAGGAGAGGGTATCTCATTGAAACTCATTGAATATTGAAAGGCCTAGATACAGTAGACATTGAGAAGATGTTTCCTCGAGGGGGGAGTGTAGGACCAGATGGCACAGTATCAGAGTAGAAGAAAGTCCCTTTAGAGTAGAGGTGAGGAGGACAGACAAGGGAAGCTGATGTGTGAATATGAAGCATCTCCATCCAAAACATAGACTGTTCCTCTCTAGACATGCTACCTGACCTGCTGAGTTCCTCCAGCATTTTGTGTGTGTTATTCAAGGACAGCTTCTACCCTACTGTTAAAAAACTGTTGAACGGTCTCCCAGTATGATAAAAGTCTTTTCACTCTATCTTAGTACACATGACAATAATAAACCAATTCCAATTCTATTGCTACTATTAGGGAGGAGGTACAGAAGCCCAAAGACCCAATTTCAAATCCCTTTACCAACTGACTGAAAAATTTTAAAAAAATCTTCAAATGTTGGAAACACTCAACATGACAGGCAACGTCTGAGGAGAGAGAAACAAAATGTTTTTCAGGCCCAAGGTTCTTTGGAAGAACCTGAAACATTATTTCTGCTTTTCTATACCCAAAGACCTCCAAAACTGCTGAGTATTTTTTTTTATCATTTTATGTCTTTAAAGTAAATTTATTATTAAACTTTGTGTACTCAGTGGCCACATTATTATTTATACCTGTACGTCTGTTCATTAAAGCAAGTATTTAATCAGCCGATCATGTGGCTGCAACTTAGTGAATAAAAGCATACAAACAAGGTGCAACCATGCACCATAAAGGCATGCAAACATGCAAAGAAGCTGCAGAGGGTTGTAAATTTAATCGTTTCCTTAATCTCTTTTTAATCTATTCAATATATGTATATTGTAATTGATTTACTTATTTAATGATTATTATTATTTTTCTTCTATATTATGTATTGCAAAGAACTGCCGCTGCTAAGTTAACAAATTTCATGACAAATGCTGGTGATAATAAACCTGATTCTGATTCTGACATGGTCAAGAACTTTAGTTGTTGTTTAGCTGAAATATCAGAATTGGGAAAAAATGTGATCTAAATTCAAAGGAGATGTGAGGAGCAAGTTTTTTTTTATACAGAGTGGTGGGTGCCTGGGGTGGTGGTAGAGGCAGAAACGTTTGGGAATTTTAAGATGTTTAGATAAGCACATGAATGTGAGGAAAATGGAAATATGTGGACATCGTGTTGGCAGAAGGTATCGTGTGCTGTTTTGGTCTACCTACAGTGAAAATGTATATATGGTTGAAAGAGTGCAGAGAAAATTTACAACGATGTTACTGGGTTTGGAGGACCTGAGTTATATGGAATATTTGAATAGGTTAGGACTTTATTCCTTAGAGTATAGGTGACTGAGGAGATTTGATAGAGGTATACAAAATTATGAGAGGTATAGATAAGATAAATGCAAGCAGGCTTTTCCCTCTTCGGTTGGGTGGGACTACAACCAAGGTCATGGGTTAAGGGTGAAGGGTGAAAAGTTTAAGAGGAACATGAGGGGAAACTTCTTCACCCAGAGGGTATGAGAGTGTGGAATGAGCTTTCAGCACAAGTGGGGCATGCGAGCTTGACTTCAATGTTAAAAGAAGCTTGGATAGGTACATGGATGATAGTGGTATGGAGGACCATGGTCCCAGTGCAGGTCGATGGGAGGAGGCAGTTTAAATGGTTTTGGCATGGATTAGATGGGCCAAAGGGCCTGTTTCTATGCTGTACCTCTCTATGATTCTATGACGCAATGAGAAGGGATTAGTTTAGTTGACCATTGGGTTACTAATTCAATTGGTTTAGCAACAACATTGTGTGCCGAAGGGCCTGTTCCTGTTCTATGCTTGATGTTCACAGGTACAGGACTGGATTGTACTTTTCTGCTTTCTGTTAGCTTTACTCTTATTGCCGATGTTTTTGGCACACATTTATGGATCCATTTTTATTTCCCATTCCCTGAGGTGTCATTATTAATGTTCTGCACACCACACACTTGCAGATTTTGTTTTGCTTTTGCAACTATAAACAATGGATGCTGTTGTAATTCAGCATCTTCCTGCAGCTCCCCCAGAACTGAGTGCTTGTCCAAATGAATCCCACAAGTTAACTCTGTGAGAGAAAAGATCTCTTCAGATCTACAGCAGCAATGAGTTTTATTTACTTAATGCTTTTAACATTCAAAAATAACCCTGCACTCTTCACATTGGTGTTATCAGATGAAGAGAGGTGCTGACATGGTGAGATATGGTAGGGGCTTTTCCTCTTCTGGAGAAGTTGAAACTGGAGGAAACAGAGTATTCAGGATCAAGTGTACTGTCATTCAACTCTACACATGTATACCAACTAATGAGAAAACCTTCCTGCGGACCTAGGTACACAACACATGAAGTATTACTACCGCACCCAACACATAAAGTGATATTACCACAAATAATAAGGTGCATTTATGACCCAAATGAAAAAGTAAACAGTATAACACTACTGGCACTTCATATGAGATGAGTCCTGGGTGGTGGCAGGGAGTTCAATAGTCTTACGGCCTGGGGGAAGAAGCTGTTTCCCAGCATAACAGACCTTGTCGAAATGCTACGTTATTTTCTGCTTGATGGTAAGGGGTCAAAGAGATTGTGGATGGATGGGAGGGGTCATTGACAATTGTAAGGGCCCTGCATATGCAGTGCTCCTGATAAATATCTAACAGGTGGAACAGAGACCCCAGTGATCCTCTCAGCAGTCTTTACGATCCTTTGTAGGGTCTTGTCTCAGATGCCTTGCAATTCCATACCAGACTGTGATGAAGCTGGTGGAGCCACTGTCAGTGGTGCTCTTGTACAAATTGGTTAGAAAGGGGTAGGGTGAGTCTCGTTCACCTCAATCTCCTCAGGAAGGGGAGACTCTGCTGTGTGGGTGGAGTGGGAGGTGGTTGTGACATAGAAATAAGTGGATGTTGGTTTTAAAACAGAGATAAGGTTAGTGTTGTGAATCTTTCTCCAAAGTGTGGTGCCAAAAAGCTTTGAATGTTCTTGAGGGAGCCATAGATAAATAATTGCTGACCAAATCATAAGCACAAGATTCTACAGATGCTCAAAATCCAAAGCAACACACACAAAATGCTGGAGGAACTCAACAGGTCAGGCATCGTCGCTAGAAATGAATAAACAGTCGACAATTCTGGCTGAGAGCCTTCTTTAGGATCATCGATGAGCAAAATTGTACGGGGGTTACGGGGGTGGGGGGGGGAGTTGGGCTGGTTGGCTGGAAATGTGGAGGTGAAGTTTCAATCAGATCTTGTATACCGTTCATACAGATCAAATCATTGCAGAGTGCATTGAGTTAGAACAAGGTGAAACAATAACAATGCAGAATAATGTGTAGCAGCATCAGAGAACGGAAACATCTTCTCCAAATGTACTCCATCACGGCCTTTCAGTATTTGATAGGTTTCAATGAGATCCCCCCCTCATTCTTCTTCTAAACTCCAGCAAGTACAGGCCTAGAGCATCAATCACCACTACAGTGATATCATATGCAAGCTTAGAGCAGAAACAAGCCACTCCATCATGAATAGGGGGCAAAGGATGCTATCCTACACACTATGGCCTTGTGACTGTTGTCTGTAACATTTTACTATGCACTCTGATCTCATTTTCCCTTGCACTACCCCGGTACGCTTTTGCAATGAGATGATCTGTGCCGACAGCATGTATTTCACCCTACCTCGATTTAGGTGACAATGGGATGGGGAGTGGGGGAAAGAGCAAGCTAGCAGATGTTTAAACAGCAGGAACAAGCTAAGCGGGCTGAACAGCCTCCTTCTGTGCTTCCTACTTGCCAGGAGTGATCCCTTCCTTCTGTCAGTATTGAAATTTGTGTCCATTAGCCACAGGCGGCAGAATAACATATTCTGTAACCTCTACTCTGTAAGTGTATTCATGGAAGGAAATGCCGCAGATGCAGGAAGCCTGAAACGAAGTGTTGGAATTCACGCAAAATGTACGTGCAGGGGAGTAAACAGTCGACCATTCAGTGCGAGATTGTAGATACTACCTAGCTTGTTGAGATTCTTCAGCTTTGTGTGTGTGTGTGGCTCAAGATCTCCAGCATTATAGGAAGTGCTGAAATTACTCAGCAGGTCAAACAGCACCTGGTGTAGTAGAAATAAAGCCAATGTTTCAAATGTATGTGATATCTCAGAAGGCTTGCAATGCACTTTGAATAGTTTTATCACCTGGTTCACATGCTTTAGACCTTTTGTGTATGGGACTCGGTGGTTATTTTTAAGCACTGAAACATCTTGAAAGCTGTTAAGAGCATGTTCTTCTGTGGTTCCTGCAGTAGGCGACAATGACTGTGCTCTTCTCGCCCACAGTGGAGCTACCTCTGCCGCTGTGTGACCGAGGTCAACATCTGTGCGGGAGCAGCTGCTGAAGTTCAGTCCACTGCTCGGTTATTAGCAAAAGAAATAAATCTAAGTTGAAACGATGTTTTGAAGTCTGTTTTCGAGGCTGTTGTGCCTACGCACTCTGCTGGTACTCCGCAACACAGTGATAAATATGGTTGTTTGTGGCACTGAGCGAGTAGCAATCCAAACCTCTTCTCTTTTCTCTCCCCAAGTTATGAGAGTGAGGAAATCTCTCAATGAACTAGAGGAGATTCAACTTTCAGACTGTTGAATGTAATTTCCTGTTCTTTCGTTATGTGCCATGTTGTATGATGTGGGCTATCATGGTCATTCCATGCCCATGATTGTTCTTGGCAGATTTTGCTACAGAAGAGGTTTGTCATTGCCTTCTTCTGGACAGTGTCTTTACAAGATGGGTGACCCCAGCCATTATCAAGTCTCTTCAGAGATTGCCTGACGTCAGTGGTCACATAACCAAGACTTGTGATATGCACCAGCTGCTTATAGGACCATCCACCACCTGATCCCATGGCTTCAAATCACCCTGATTGGGGGGCTAAGCAGGTGCTATACCTTGTCCAGGAGCGGCCTGTAGGATAGCAAAGGGTAGGAGCACCTTACGCCTCCTTTGGTGGAGATGTGTCTCCACCCCACCACCCATCTTTTCTGGTACACAAGTGTAAAGGAGAACTAAATAATTGTTACTGCAGATGCGATGCACTACAAAAAAAAATCACAAAAGAAAAAGAACACAATAATAATAAACACAATAAATATAAATACCTTAGATACAGTAGCTTCATTGATTATATGTCCATAAAGTGACGCTAGGCACTGGAGTTCCGAGTGACTGACAGGAAATGATAAAGTAGTGGTGGTTGAGGTATGTAGGGGTGGGCTAGTGAGTGGAGGTGTTGATCAGCCTTACTGCTTGAGCAAAGTAACTGTTTTTGAATCCATTAGTCCCAGTGTGAATGCTACAGAGCCTCCTCCCTGATGGGAATAGGACAAACAGTCCATGAGCAGGGCGGGTGCAATCCTTCATGATGTTGCTGGCCATTTTCTGGCACCGTTCTGTATATATATCCTTGATGGCGGGTAGCTTGATGCCGTTGAAGCACTGGGCAGTTTTGACTACCTGTTGGATAGCCTTCCTGTCATTCTTCAATACACAAGTCTGAAGGAGAAGAAAATGATTGTTACTCCAGATCTGATGCAGCATAAAAAACACAATTAGCATATACAAAACAATAAATATAAATATAAAAGCAATCCTATAAAACACAGGCGCAGGAGTAACTGTACATAAGGTGACTGACAGGAACTGACTCTTGCCAAGAGCAACTATTCTCGGTGGCAGAAGGGCATATGGAATCACAGTAGGGCAGTGACTGTCATTGTGGGTATGAGGAGTGGATTCATACACAAAACGGACTCATAAATGATTGGGAAAGCAATGTGTTTCGACAGAGCTGATTTGAACTCCCTCGTGGACAGCCTCTGGGACTATGCGTAGACACACATCTTCACCATCTCAAGATAGCCCAAAGCTTTTAGAATATGGAACATAGAACAGTGCAGCACGGTAGCAGCTCTTTGGCCCACGTTGTGGTGCCAACCTTTTAACCTACCATAAAATTGATCTAATACTTCCCAGAATACAGAATTAAGTTTAACATCACTGGCACACATCATGAAATTTGTTGCTCTGTGGCGGCAGTATATAGTGTGTATACTGTGTGTATTTGTTGCATATTTAATATTTTAATTGATATTAAAATATTTCAAATATTAAATATACAGCTATATATGTATATATTTTTTCGAACTACACCAGTATTTTCAGACTGCCTTGAGCTTGTTCAAATTAGTTTAATGTTTTGAATTTACAAGACATATCACATTGCAATACATAATAAAAACAGTAAATTACGGTAAGAAATATGTATGTGTATATATAATAAATACATATGTAGAGAGAGAGAGAGAGAGAGAGAGATAAAAAGGGGGAAAATGTAGTGAGGTAGTGTTCAGAGGTTCTTTGTCTTTTCAGAAATCTGATGGCAGAGGGGAAGGAGCTGTTCCCGAATCATTGAGTGTGTAATTTACAGGCTCATGTACCTTCTCTCTGATAGTGTCAAGGAGAAGAGGGCATGACTTGGGTGATAGCGCCTATAATGATGGGATGCCGCCTTTTTGAGACATCGCTCCTTGAAGATGTCCTGATGCTGGGAAGGCTAGTGCCCAGCTGACTGAATTCACAACTTTCTGCAGCTTATTTCAATCCTATGCAGTCCCCCGCCATACCAGATGATTATGAAGCAGTCAGTTAGAATGCTCTCCATAGTACATCTGTAGAAATTTCCGTGCGTTTTTGGTGACATACGAAATCTCTTCAAACTCCTGATGAAATATAGCCACTATATAGCCTACATAGACCTCTATTTTTCTTTCATCCATGTAACCTACCCAAGAATTTCTTAAATTCCTATAATGTATCTACCTCTATCACCACTCTTGACAGTGTATTCCACGCACCCACCACTCTGTGGAAAGAACATCCTCCACTCTATACTTTATTCCAATCACCTTAAAATGATGCCACCTAGTAGCAGCCATTTCTGTCTGCGGAAAAAGACCCTGGCTCTCCACTCAGTCTATACTTCTTATCATCTTGTAGACCTCCATTAAGTCACCTCTCAACCTCCTTCTCTCCAAAGAGAAAAGTCCTAGCTCACTCAATCTATTCTCATGAGACATGTTCTCTAGTCCAGGCAGCATCCTGATAAATCTCCTTTGTATCCTCTCTAAAGCTTTTATGTCCTTCCAGTTATGAGGTGACCAGAACTGAACACAATATTCCATGTGTGATTAGCCAGGATTTTATATATTTGCAACATTACCTTGTGGCTACCTTACTCATTCCTCTGACAAATCGAGGCCAATATACCATATGCTTCCTTACCCACCCTGTCACTTATGCAGTAATTTTGAGGAATTCATGGATGTGAACCCCAAGATCCAATGAGCTGATGTCAGGAGTTTGAAAAGCAAAAAAACATGTAGATAAAATCGAAAAGTGCTGGGGATAATCTGCAGGCAAGTCAACGGCTGTGGAGAGGTAATGTTTGAAGCCAGTAACCTTACAAAGCCAGCATTTTCTATTTTCTTTACCCTTAGAGGCTTAGTCACTGTTTCAGTATTGGGAACTCTCACACAAAGTATCCAAGTTGCTAAAACAGTGAAAGCTACAATACAAGACCATAAGACATAGGAGCAGAATTAGGCCATTTGGCCCTTCAAGTCTGCTCTGCTATTCCATCATGGCTGATTCATTATTCTTCTCAACTCTATCCTCATGCCTTCTCCCCATAACATTTGACACCCTGACTAATCAAGAACCTATCAATCTCCTCTTTAAATATACCCAACAACTTGGCCTCCACAGGCGTCTGAAGTGATGAATTTCACAAATTCACCACCCTCTGGCAAAATAAATTCTTCCTTATATCTGTTCTAGATGGCCATCCCTCTATTCTGAGGCTTTGCCCTCCGGTCCTAGACTCGCCTACTGTAGGAAATGTCATCTCTACATATACTCCTGGGCCTCAAGATCTCTGAGGATCTAACCTTGTCTCATCATATCGATGCAACTATGAAAAAGGCAATACAGTGACTATATTTCATTAGGTGTTTGAAGAGGTTTGGTTTGTCACCTAAAATACTCAAAAGCTAATGTAGATGAACCACATGGAGCATTCTGAAAGGCTGCATCACTGTCTGGTATGTGGTGGGGGTGCTACTGCACAGGACCGAAAGAAGCTACAGGAAGTTGTAAAATTAGTCAGCTCCACTTTGGGTACTAGCCTCTGTAGAACCCAAGACACTTTCAAGGAGCAGTGCCTCTGTCACCCAGGCCATGCCTTGTTCTCATCATTACCGACAGGAAGGAGGTACAGAAACCTGAAGGCACACACTCAACGATTCAACAGCTTCTTTCCCTCTGCCATCTGATCCTAAATGGACATTGTACCCATGAATACTGCCTCACTTTTTTTAAAATATATATTCTGTTTTTGCACTATTTTAATCTATTTAATATACATATGTATACGTACTATAATTACTTTTTTCATTCTATATCATCATGCATTGCATTGTACTGCTGCTACAAGTTAACAAATCTCACGACACATGCCAGTGATAATAAACCTGCTTCTGATTCTCTATTTAGGCCTTTCAATATTCAATAGGTTTCAATGAGACCCCCCCTTCATTCTTCTAAACTCCAGTGAGTACAGGCCCAAAGCCATCAGACACATCTTTAGTAATCCTTTTTGTCTCAGATCATTCTCGTGAACCTCCTCTGGAGTTTCTCCACTGCTAGAACATCTTTAGCTAGATAAGGGGTCTCAAACTGCTCACGATGCTCCAAGCAACACACATCAAAGTTGCTGGTGAACGCAGCAGGCCAGGCAGCATCTCTAGGACAAGGTACTGTCGACGTTTCAGGCCGAGACCCTTCGTCAGGACTAACTGAAGGAAGAGTTAGTAAGAGATTTGTAAGTGGGAGGGGGAGGGGGAGATCCGAAATGATAGGAGAAGACAGGAGGGGCAGGAATGGAGCCAAGAGCTGGACAGGTGACTGGCAAAAGGGATAAGAGAGGATAATGGGACAGGAGGCCCAGGGAGAAAGACGAGGGGAGGGGGGACTCAGAGGATGGGCAAGGGGTACAGTGAGAGGGACAGAGGGAGAAAAAGGAGAGTGAGAGAAAGAATGTGTGTATAAAAATAAATAACGGATGGGGTATGAGGGGGAGGTGGGGCATTAGCGGAAGTTAGAGAAGTCAATGTTCATGCCATCAGGTTGGAGGCTACCCAGACGGAATATAAGGTGTTGTTCCTCCAACCTGAGTGTGGCTTCGTTAGTCCTGACGACGGGTCTCAGCCTGAAACATCAACTGTACCTCTTCCTAGAGATGAATCACCTGTCCAGCTCTTGGCTCCATCCCTCCCCCTCCTGTCTTCTCCTATCATTTTGGACCTCCCACTCCCCCTCCCACTTTCAAATCTCTTACTAACTCTTCCTTCAATTAGTCCTGACGAAGGGTCTTGGTCTGAAACGTCGACTGTACCTCTTCCTAGAGATGCTGCCTGACCTGCTGCGTTCACCAGCAACCTTGATGTGTGTTGCTTGAATTTCCAGCATCTGCAGAATTTCTGTTGTTCACGGTGCTCCAAGTTCATTCTGACCAATGCTTTATATAACCTGAGCAATACCTCTTTGCTTTTATATTTGAATGGAATGAATGCTAAGATTGCATTTGCCTTTCTTACCACCGATTCAACCTGCAAGTTAACCTTGAGGGAATATATTACCACATTCCTCAATAACTCTCTGTAGTAGCATTTTGTAACTTGTGTGGGTGATTGTGGCGGTATTTGTTTAAGAGAATGAAAGATGTTAAGTATTCTTTAGCAGGAGCTCTCATTTGTTGTTGGCTGGTTGTCAAGTATTCAGTGACCTGTAGAGATGAGTCTTATCCAATCCAGGGCCCCTGTTTTTTGATAGCTTGTTTGAGTTTGTGCATTTTCTAATGGGGATTATGCTTGTCGGTTAAATCCTGATTTGTGGGATAGTTCTGTGCCACGTTTCATCGGGGAATTCACTTCAACTGCAGAGTGCATGGGATATGATGTAAGCTTGGTTGCATTCTTAAAAGAGCCAAAGAAAGAGCTTTGGGCAGGGTCCATAATGTCAGTGGTTTAGGTAGGAGAGAGATTACTCGCCGAGCTCATTCAGAGTCAGCAAAGACAAGATGGTCACCCGCTGTTCTGAATGGCTCTATCATTTTCATGCAGGCAGGTCTGCTTTTCTATCTGTTTTCTCAAGCAGCCTCTCGATCATGGGAGCTGGAAGTCCGACTGCGAAAGAAATTCACAGTTGCCCTGGTTGCTGCCACGGTGTTTAATGAACTGGCAAATGAGATCCAAGGCTCGTCCGTGGTACTGACTGTACTGTACATTGCATGGCGAAATGTACAGTGTCTGCCTGCTTTTGTGTGCTCTGTACTGTGTGCGATTCCTTTCTGTTGACTGTGTTTCCCTGTGGTTGCATCTTTAAAAGGCAATGCCTCATGAAGGTGGCATCCATCGTTAAGGACACCCACTACTGGGGACATGCCCTCTTCTCAGCAGCAGGAGGTACAGGAGCCTGAAGAGGCACACTCAATGATTCAGGAACAGCATTTTCCCTTCTGCCATCAGATTTTTGAATGGACAATGAACCATGAACACTACCTCACTATTTGCTGTCTTTATGACTGACTTATTTTACTTTCTATTGTAATTTTTAGTACTTTTATCTATTGCACTATACCACTGCCTCAAAACAATTTATTTTCAGTGATAATAAACCTGATTTTGATTCTGATTTTTCAAAGCGTGAATTTACTTCTCATAAAACCGTAAGACCAGTACCGTGCTGGGTGGTGGCCCAGGCTTGCTCTGCAACCTCCTAAGTGTGTTAGGAGAAAGAAAAAAATGTTTTTCTTTGCCTGGTACATGGGAGCCACACACTGGCAGAACCTCATGGTGAATGAAAATTGCTTCCATCTCCCTCAAGACGTTTCTAACTTTGCAGTTGTACGCAAAATTGGAAGTAAAGGGTTTTGCCACCATCGAGGCACAGTTCTGAAGTGTGATGCATGTGACACTCTCCACTTGCCTGGACAAGTGCAGCTCCAAGAGCTCTCAAAGGTGGCTCAATGCCATCTGGGATGAAACAGCTTGGCACGTCACACAACACCATACAGATTCATTCCCTCTAACACTGTCGCACAATGCTGACAGCATGTGCTATCTACTAGACATGCTAGGGCAACTCACCAAGCCTTTGTTGACAGCCCCTCTCAAGCATGTGGGCTTCACCATAATCTGACAATGTCACCATCTACCAGTTCCTTCCAAATCAAATCCATCATCTTGGTCTCGTGTACATTAGGAGTTCATTTATTAGATCGAAACCCTGGATCTCCAGCTGCAGCAGCATAATAAGGACATTCGAGGGATTGTAGATACTGAGAGCTGGAGCAGCAAACAATCTGCTGGAGCAAGTCACTGGGTTGAGTAGCAGGGTCAGGTTTAGAATCATTGACATCTTGCCCTTCAACCTTCTGGCTCCTGAACCAGCATGAATAATTTCACTCACTTCAACTTTGAATTGATTCCACAAGCTGTAGACTCATTTTCAAAGACTCTGCAATTCATGCCTCAGTAGTATGTATGTATGTATGCAATTATATATTTACTTATTTATTGCATTAGCACAGTTTGTCTTCTTTTGCACGTTGGTTGATTGTCAGATTTTGTGTGTAGTTTTTCATTGATTCTGGTACATTTCTCAATTCTACTGTAAATGCCTTCAAGAAAATCAATCTTAAGGTAGTATATACATACTAGTGACATATATGTACTTTAATAATAAATTTGTAATGTATGGATCTATCTCTTTTAGAGGAATGGTCCCCCCCCTTAGTACTGCATATTGACCTGTTGTCTGCGTATGCACTGTTGTCTATGCATGTGCATTGCTCTCTCTCTCTCTCTCTAGTTGAAATGTAAATACACTAGTTAAAGCCATCTCCCGCATACCTGCTTTTATTTAATCAATATGCAGTTGTGCATAGACACAACAATTTGGTGCGAACCTAAATGTCAGAAAACATCACAGACTGCAGTGACGAAATAGCAAGAGTTATGCAGCATGACAGAGCCAAAGGACCTGTGAGTAACAGTGAATAACGCGCTGAATTTAAAGCTGATGGCTTCAGTTGGGAAAGTTGAGAATTTGATAGCGCTAATGAAGGCCGGGGGTTGTATATCATGAGGGTTTAACTGTTTTGTAACGCAAACAATGTGGAGGACCAAAAGACAGCTTAATGGCTTATTAGCTTCATGGGTGCAAGGACGTACAGTCTCTTACGCAACCTAGTAACCTCTGAAAAGCCCGTAAGCAATACTTTTGACAAAATTGTTACAATTTTTCAAAACCATTTGAGCCTTAAACCACTGGCAATAGCTGAGAGATTTTACAAAATGAGCCAGTCAAAAGATGAAAGCATTTCTGAATACAGTGCAGAACTGCGCAAACTTTCCCAGTACTATGACTTTACAGATGGGCTTTGTGAAGCGTTAAGTAACAGGCTTGTATGTGGCATGCACAGTCAAAACACTCAAGTAAGACTACTGTCTGAAAGAGACCTAACCTGAGAATGGGCATTGACCATTGCAATATCATTCGAAACTACAGCAAAGGATGCAACAGAACTTCAGAAAGGGAGGTTAGAATGTGAAGTGCACCTGAATGGTGCAAAAAGCCGAAGATGTTATCAATGTGTCAAATCTTCCCATGATGCAAATGACTGCTGTTTCAATGAAAAAGTGTGCAGAAAGTGTCACAGACAAGGTCACATAGAGAGAGTATGCAAGTCAGACAAAAAGCACAACCAACTGAAAAATCTCAAAAACAAAACTAAGCAAATGCATAAAGTTACTGAATGTAAAACAGAATCGGACAACGTAGAGTCTGACAAAGGTGACCTGTCATGACTGGAACTGCGTAATATAACTGAAGCAGATGACAATAGATGTGTCTGGTGTAAAACTAAAAATGGAGCGTTGTCCATAATTCCAGAGGCTGACTACAACAGTCTGTATTCTTAGATACCATTAGAGAAGACCTCAGTGATGCTAAACAGGTGAAAAAGTGTCTCCCAAAGGCAAACTGAAAGTAACTGTGATGTATGGAAGCCAAATACAACAGTTAGAGCTTTGTAGATTGAAAAGTGGAGGGTCAGCACTTTTCAGGTGTGAGTGGTTGAGAAAAATCCAACTTGTGAGTGGTTGAGAAAAATCCAACTAGACTGTCACTCAAAGTTCTCTGTGGCAATGGCAGCACAAATGGTAGCACTAACCAGAGACTGGCACAGTTGTTTAATGCTAATGAGAAGGTGTTTGAAAAGTGCATTGGTAAACTCAAAGACACAAAGGTTGGAATTGAACTTGATGAAACAGCAACACCAAGATTCCATAAAGTGCGGCCAGTGCCTTATGCACTACATCCTAAAGTGGATGCTGAACTGCAGATGCATCTGGAATTCGCTCCAAGGTTGAGTGGAGCAATTGGGCCACACCCATTGTCCCGGTGATCAAAAAAGGGGAAGGCCAGAGACATTTACATATGTGGGGATTTCAAGGTGCACTTTGTTCTGTGCTATGAATAGAAGACATTTTTGCACCTTTGTCAGATGGGGAGAGGGTTTCAAAGATTGACTTGTCACAAGCCTATCTGCAAATGGAGATTGAGCAGCCAAGCAGGAAGTTCCTCACTACCAACACTCACTCGACTGTTCGATTATAATAGTCTCATCTTTGGCATCACATCAGTTCCAGCAAATTGGCAAAGAGCAATATACTTTATACTTTATTGTTGCCAAACAATTGGTACTAGAACGTACAATCATCACAGCGATACTTGATTCTGTGCTTCACACTCCCTGGATTACAAATATTAAATATTAAAGATATTAAAAATAGTTAAAATTAATAAATATTAAAAATTTAAATTATAAATCATAAATAGAAAATAGAAAAATGGGAAGTAAGGTAGTGTAAAAAAACCGAGAGGCATGTCCGGATATTTGGAGGGAAGAGGGACGAAAAGTCTGTTGGCTGGGTGGGTCGTGTCCTTGATTATCCAGGCAGCACTGCTCCGACAGCGTGCGGTGTAAAGTGAGTCTATGGACGGAAGATTGGTTTGTACCAATATAGAAACATAGAAACATAGAAAATAGGTGCAGGAGTAGGCTATTCGGCCCTTCAAGCCTGCACCGCCATTTATTATGATCATGGCTGATCATCCAACTCAGAACACCGCCCCAGCCTTCCCTCCATACCCCCTGACCCCCGTAGCCACAAGGGCCATATCTAACTCCCTCTTAAATATAGCCAATGAACTGGCCTCAACTGTTTCCTGTGGCAGAGAATTCCACAGATTCACCACTCTCTGTGTGAAGAAGTTTTTCCTAATCTCGGTCCTAAAAGGCTTCCCCTCTATCCTCAAACTGTGACCCCTCGTTCTGGACTTCCCCAACATCGGGAACAATCTTCCTGCATCTAGCCTGTCCAATCCCTTTAGGATCTTATACGTTTCAATCAGATCCCCCCTCAATCTTCTAAATTCCAACGAGTACAAGCCCAGTTCGTCCAGTCTTTCTTCATATGAAAGTCCTGCCAGTACTCCCAGATATCCCAAGAACCCAATGTTATCTTGATGACATCATTGTGACTGGCAAGAATGATGGATAGCACCTCCAGAACCTTGGTAAAACGCTTACCAGTCTGAGTGAATATCGTCTGTGTGCTAAGAGATAGAAATGTGAGTTTTTCAAAAATGAAATCTCATATTGTGGGCATGTCATTGACAAACATGGCTTACACAAGTCACAAGAGAAGACTGAAGCAGTGCTACAGGCACTCGAACTGGAAAATGTGTCACGTCTTAGGTCATACTTGGGCCTTGTAAATACTACCACTGGTTTCTCCCAAATATTGCTACAGTGCTACACCCATTGAGTGTACTGTTGCAGACTGGAGCAAAGTGGGAATGGTCAGAAAGATGTGAAAGAGCATTTAAGGAAACAAAAGGACTAATAACATCCGATGAACTGCTCAACCATTATGACCCATCCCTGACCATCATACTGGCATGTGGTACATCCCCTTTTGGCATTGGAGTCACTTTGTCACACGTTACGAAAGCTGGATCTGAACATCCATTTGTGTTTGCTTCAAGGTCACTGACGGACGCAGAATGCAACTGTGCACAGGCCGACCAAGAGGCCCTTAGTCTGTAATGGGGATTGAAGAAGTTCCACCATTACCTGAACAGACAAAAGTTTATGCTAGTGACAGATCACCAGCCCGTTGTGTCCATTTTCAATCCCTGGAAGGGAATTCCAGTGATGTCTGTTACCCGATTACAACGTTGGACACTGTTCCTAGGAGCCCACTCCTATGACATAGACTTCAAAGGTACCAAAATACAGCAATGTCGATGGCTTGTTACGTATTCCAACACTGGCAATCAAAGAAGAAAAGTCTTCGTACTGTAACCCAACAGAAGTGTTCTACATCACATTGGTAGACCATTTGCTGGTAACTAATTCCAAAATACAAAGGGAAATAAGGAATGACCTGACATTGTCAAAGGTCTATGAAATCACCACGTAAGGATGGCCAGCTCATGGTAACCCTGTGTTTCCAGAGTTCTCAGTGAGACAAGACCAACTCTCAGTATGTCAAAGAACGCTGATGTGTGGGTCTCGTGTCGTGGTTCCCTCTAAACTGTGCAACGGAGTGTTAGAAAATCTGCATGAAGGACATCTGGGTAAATCAAGAGAAGAGTCTCACTCGGAGATACGTGTGGTGGCCTGGAATAGATAAGCAGATTGAAGACTTGGCCAAAAGCTGTTCAAGATGCCAAAATAGTTCAAGATGTACCCTTACAGGCACCATGGAATTGGCCGTCTTCACCATGGCAAAGAGTACATACTGATTTTGCTGGGCCATTCATGAACTCCATGTTCCTGATTGTTGTGGATGCTCATTCGAAGTGGCTGGAGGTCATACTAATGAAGTCAACCACCTCAGCAAAGACTGACTCGCCCTGAGGGCTATCTTCACCAGAAATGGTTTACCAGAACAAATGGTGAGTGACAACAGGCCACAGTACACATCAGAGGAATTCAGACTGTCATGAAGAAAACCTCCCAGCAATGAATGGGTTAGCTGGAAGGTTTATCCAAACGTTGATGAAGTCCATTAAAACAATGGACAAGGAGGACATTTCTCTACAGCACAAGGTAAACAACTTCCTTCTTGTGTATTGGAACTCTGTTCATGCGATGACAAATCAAACACCTGCAGTGCTGTTCATGAGCAGGAATCTGTGATCTCGCATAGACCTCCTAAAACCAGACCTACGGAGGGAAGTGCAGAATAAACAGTTCAGTCAGTTGCCAGGTGAAGCAGCAAGGAGCTTCAAGATTGGACAGGAAGTCCTAGCGTGTGATTACCGAGAAGGTAAGTGGACACCCAGTAGGATAGCTACAAGAACTGGACCACTGTTTGGCACAGTGGATGTTGGAGGTCAGACATGGAGACGTCATGTGGACCAGATACTGGATGCTCAACCGAAAAACACACCTGAGTGGCTTGCATCCAACAAGACGGACACCGTTATAGTCACCGGACTTACTGCTCAGATATGATCATGTCGCTGACAGCAACGTGACATCTGCTAAACCTTTCCACTGGTCCAGAGGCGCTATCCTGAAAGAAACAGAGTGCCACCCAAAAGAATGTTTTGTACCGTTTTATGTTGCATTAATGTAACGGGGGGAGGAAGTGTAATGTATGGATCTATTTAGTTTAGAGCAATGGTACCCCCCCCCCCCTTAGCTTTATGTATTGATCTGTTGTCTGCGCATGCGCATTGTTCTCTCTCTCTCTCTTTCTGTCTCTCTCACTACAATGTAAATACACCAGTTCAAACTATCTCCTGTGTGTGTGCTTTTATTTACCTGATATGTAGTTGTGCAGACAGAACAAAATTGACTTTATAATAAAATCTGTTTCTTGCAGCAGCAGTACAATACAATATGTAAGTTACTAAAAATTACAATAAAATAGATAAATAGTGCAAAAAGTGACTAAAATGGTGAGGTATTTGGGTTCATGGTCCATTCAGAAATTTGATGGTAGAAGGGAAGAAACCCTTCCTAAAACATTGAGTGTGCTTGTTCAGGTTCCTCTACCTCTTGCCTGATGAGAAGATGTTAAGGGTCCTTCATGATGGGTGTCACCTTCTTGAGGCTGCACCTGTTAAAGATCCAAAGCAACACAGAAATTGCTGGAGGAACTCAGCAGGTCAGGCAGCATCTATGGAAATGTGGGAACAGTTGATGCTTCAGGCTGAGACCCTTCTTCAGGACCAGAAAGGAAGGGGGAGAATGCCAGAATAAAAAAAGTGGGGAGAAGGGAAGGAGGATAGCAGGAAGGTGATGGGTAAAGCCAGGTGGGTAGGAAAGGTAAAGGGTTGGAGGGGAAGGAATCTGATAGGAGAGGTGAGTGGACTGTATAGGAGAAAGGGAAGGAGGAGGCTCACCAGGGGAAGGTGATATGCATGTGAGAAGAGCTAAGTGGCAAGAGTGGGGAAGAGAGGAGGGGGAAGGATTTTTTTTTATTGGAAGGAGAAATTGATATTCAAGCCATCAGGATTGAGGCCACCTAGACGGAATATAAGGTGTTACCCCTTCAACCTGAGAGTGGCCTAGTCATGGCACATGTGTAGGTTCTGAGTGACATGTCAGAGCCGGAATCCCTCTCTGTGAATACATGGCACCTCCACAGAGAGAGTTAAGTGCAGCAAGAACTCCTGGGAGTTCACATCACGGATGACCGCACCTGGTTCTTTAATAGCACCTCCCTGAAGAAGAAGGCACAGCAGTGTCTTCACTTCCTAAGAAGCTTGAGGCGAGAGGCTCCCCCCCACTGCCCCCCCCATCTTAACTGCGTTTTATAGGAGCACCTTTGAGAGCATCTCCATCTGGTATGGGAGCAGTCAAGCACTGGACTGGAAGTCCCTACAAAGGACTTTGAGGACAGCTGAGAGGATCATAGAGGTCTCCCTGCCATCCATTGGGGGTGCATTTACCAGGAGTGCTGTGTGCGCAGGACCCTTTGTATTCTTAAGGAGCCCACCCATCCATCCAGCATCCTCTTTGACTTTCTACCAAAAGGTGGGAGACTACGATGCGTTAAAATAAGAACGGTCAAGTGAGCGACAGTTTCTTCTCCCAGGCCATTAGGCTTCTGAACTCCCGGCCGTATTTTATTCAAAAGTCCCACTGGTTAATCTGTTCTGTACCTTACAATGTTTAATATTAATGCACTTTAATTTGTTACTTGTGTTTGATTCATCTAGCGATTTTACCTTCATAAGTTATCATGTGTTATGTGTGTTATATACTACTGTGCTTTACACCCTGGTTTGAAGAAACATTGTCTGATTTCTATATACATTATATGGTTATATATGTTGTATACATATATACAGTTAAATGACAGTAAACTTGAATGAGAACGGGAGCTAAAATGTTCGGCCACTGGGAAGTTCTGCTTTTGGCGAATGGTTCAGAGGTGCTTAACAGTGATCCCCCAATTTACGATTGGTCACACTCACCTATTAAAGTTGCCCTCAATGGTGCCCTGTATGGTGAAAGAAATCATTGATGCTTTGGGTTGAAAACTTGCATCAGGACTGAGAGGGGAGAGGGGAGAACGCAGGTATAAAGAGGAGAAAGGGAAGGGTGAGGAGGTGAGGGAATCGTGGGGACATGTCCACCACATGGATTGTACTTTAGAAGAAAGCCCGGGGTAATCAGGAAGGATGGGTGGTGGGGTGGTGATACTTCTCTATCAAAGCAGGTGTAAGGCATTTCTTCTCTCCGCTAGCCTGCAGGTCACCCTTGGGCAAGATAAGGCACCTGCGTAGCCCCCACTCAGGGTCACATGAAGCCATGGGAGAAGGTAGTGAATGGTCACATATCATGTTGGTCAGACAATCTCTGAAGAGTATTGATAATGGCTGGGGTCACCAGTCTTGTAGACACTGTCCAGAAGAACGGCAAAACACTTCTGTTGAAAAATTTGCCAAGGACAATTATGATCGCCTGTGTCAGACGACACTGCACATAATGAATGATGATGATGAACAATTCCCAAGAGGAAGTAAAAGCTGACCTCCTCAGTTACTCCCACAAACTCTGAATGATCTGTGAAGTACACCAGGAACTCCTTGAGTGTACTGGTTCTTAACATAAAGGGAACATTTCACTGTATAAAGGTTCTAGTGCTTTCCCGGCATATACAAAGAATAAACTCTTCTTGGGCTTCCAGCCAGGTCCAGCAGTCAATTTGAAACCGTTGTTTCGATGACAAACTCTGCCACCTTCATCAGGGATGATGCCTGGGCATGTCTAGTCCCGCGGTGTTTATCCCCCTGTCATCTGTCCCTCCTGATTGGTTAGTCCTCACCCAATCAGGTTTCCACTCTTCCACCTTGTTTACAATTGAATTCCAGTTCTTACTGAGAGTGAGACATTTGTCTTTGTTAAAATTCTTTTCGTCTCGTTTTACTCCAGTGGCTTCCTTCACCAAGCGGTCCGAAAAGCACAGTAGTTTTGACTCATTGAAGTCAATCCTATGGCCATTGCAAATACAATGTTCTGCTACCATCGGTTTCTCCGGGTAACCCAAATGGACACATCACCTATGCTCCTTGATGAGGGTTTCCAATGTGCATCCCATCTGGCCAATATACGCTGCTCTGCATTCACAGTGAGTCCTGCAAATGCCAGCTGTCCTGAGTCCCGGGTCATTTTTGACCCGCATAAGCTGTGAGTTGAGCTTCTTTACAGGTTTGTGGGTGGTATTAATCTGGTGTTTCTTCAGGTTCATGACGATCCTTCCTGAAGCTGTTGAAGTATAGGGAAGATTCCTCCTCGTTGTTAGTTTCCTGCTTTTTCCATCAGCCCTTTTAAGGGCCCGATTGATTTCTGTTTGGGTTACCCATGCCAATGCTTTTGTGACTGCCTGGTGAAAGAAGCTATTGAAGCAAAACTAGAGGAAAAGAATCTTAACCAAGATGAAGGTCTCGCCATGAGTAAGAACTAGAATATAGGTATAAATAAGTATAAACAAGGTGGGACAGTGGAAACCTGATTGGATGGGGACCAACCAATCAGGATGGACAGATGACAGGGATAGGCATGTGTGTGTGTTTGTGTATGTGTGTGTGTGTATATATATATATATATATATATACACACATACACACACACACACACACACACGCACACCCCCCCCCATTGGACTAGACATGCACAAGCAGCATCCCTAATGAAAATGGCAGATTTTGTCATCGAAACATTGGTTAAAATCAATATCTGAACGCAGCAGGAAGCTCGAGAAGAATTTATTCATTTCACTGTATGTTTTGATGTACACCTGAAAAATAAATCTGAATCTGAGGTAACATTGGATGATGACAAGTGAACCCTTTCTATGTGTACATAAGTGCAACGTTCTTTCTTTAATCCCACATCGAGCTATTGGCATTGTTACAGAAGCAATCGTCCAATGGGAGCAGATCAAAGCCTGAGACCTTCTGTGATGCAGGAATTAGTGTATATTGGTTCCCTCCAACTATAACTTTAATGCATGAAATGCGGCCAGTAAATGAGCCAGACCTCACATTACTGAACCTGCTGTTAGGTTTCTTTTCAGCAGCTCTACCCCAGTTTATTGTTAATTTTTTAGATCAGTGAAGTGAGCATGAATTGTTTTGTACATTCATGGATGATCCTGAATTCAGGTTAAATTAGACCCGACTTGCATATATTAATGTTGGTTGTGTACTTTAACATTTGCCATTTTGTATGTCGTTTGATACACTAACAAGCCTTAAACATTTCAGTGTTTATGTTACATGACTGCTTCTGGCTGGATTTATTTATTTATTGAGATGATGTGTGGTACAGGCCCTTCTGGGCCAGTGAGCCACACCACCCAGCAACCCACCTATTTAACACTAGCCTTATCACAGGACAATTTACAATGATCAATTAACCTACTAACCGGGTCTGTGGGAGGAAACTGGTGTTCCTGGAAGAAACCCGCACATTCATGGGGACGGCTCCAGAATTGAACTCTGAACTCTGGAACACCCCAACCTGTAATACCTTTGCGATAACTGCCAGGCTACCATGACACCTTTCATTGCTATGTTCACCTCCCTGCCACCTCCGTGCTCGTTCTTCTGCGTACTCCAGTTCATTTCAGTTTGGGCTCAATCTCTGACTGAATCAGAACCAGGTTTAATACCAAAAAAGGAAAATTGTGAAGTATTATACATGGGTTCATTGTCCATTCAGAAATCTGATTGTGGAGGAGAGCAAGCTGTTTCTAAAATGACAAGAGGGCAGGTCCTGTATGATGGGAGCATAGCCTCAGGACAGAAGGGCGCCCTTCCAAAACAGAAATATGGAGAAATTTCCTTAGCCAAAGAGTGTGGAATTTGTTGCCTCGTGCAGCTGTGGAGGCAGGTCATTGGATGTATTTAAGGCAGAGATTGATAGGTTCTTGTTTGGACTTGGAATCAAAGGTTACGGGGAGAAGGCCAGGAACTGGGATTGAGGCGGAAGTAGTAAAAAAGGATCAGCTGTGATTGAATGGTGGAGCAGACTCGATGGGCCAGAGAGCGTAATTCTAATCCTATGTGTTATGGTCTTATGCTCTTAATGACGGAGGCTGCCTTTCTGCTTTTGAAGATGTTCTCGATGCCGAGAAGGCTAGTGCCCATGGTGGAGCCGGCTGAGTTTGCAACCCTGTGCAGCGGCCCCTCCATATCAGATGGTGATGCAAGCAATTGGAATTCTCTCCAAGGTATATCGGCTTTATTATTGGTCAGTCAACGACAGATTCTGTGGTTAATCTCATGCTAACTTTCCCGTTTACATTGAAGTTCATGTAAACCCAAACAAGTAATACTTTGTTGCAGAGTTCTTTGTCTGTTTGGAGACTCATCTGAAGTAAAACAGAATTGTAGGGGTCAATTGTTTTCTGACTGTTCGTTATTCACTAGAGGCATGGAAAACTTGGCGTCGAGTGGTTGTTTCCAAATAAATGCCGGGAATTTAGAGATCAGACAAAGGGAGCCAAGGCCTGTCTGGGACTGTCTACAATTTGACCCATGTCTTGCTGGAGGTTTGTCAGAGCCTCGGTTTTCCCAAAATAGAACATGCTTGTCATCAAATCCCATACTTCCAGGAGATCCTGTTCCTGCCATGTATTTTTCCCCCTTTACTTCTCACTGTACATGATTACTGACAGCTAAACAATTACCTGATGTCCCTCAACAACAGCCCTCAATTGAACATCCTTCCAGACCACTGCTTATGCTCTTCTCCAAGAATCGTCACCTTGTCTTCTTGTCCGAAGATCGTCGCCTTGTCGTGGTGGGAAGACTTGTGAGTTCCTGAAATCCCAACAGCGATGCTGCTGGAGTGTAGTCATCCGGCGCCAAGTTCATCTATGGCATAAAGGTCATGGGTGAGGTTCCAGACAGAGATCCAACCAAGGCCTCAGCAGTGGAACTGGCGGAAGATGATGACACATCATAATGGCAGTGAAGGTGCTGGAAAGCTGCAGGACTGAAGGGTCCCCAGTCGTCTTCCTCTCCATGCCAGTAGACTATGACTCCGATCTGTCAAGAACCATGTGGTGGCTACCCACACGTCAGCATCCTCATGTTAAACAAAAAAACACAGGCATTCTCCATATTTACCCTAACATCCCGGATGTATGAATTCCAGGTTGCCTCTACAGTCATCTGAAGACCCATCAATAGAAAACCTCCCAGAACAGGGGTTCCCAACCTTTTTAATGCCATAGACATTTACCATTAACCAAGGGGTCCTTAGACCCCGGGCTGAGAGCTCCTGCCATAGGAGAACATCATTCTCGACTCAAATGATCACATTATCTTGGTTTGGAATCATATATAATGATAGGTTTAAAGATTAGCTTTATTTGCTAATAATAATTTATTTAAAAATAATAATGTTTAATATGCAAATAATAAATATTCACTATTTGATTTAATTTATGTTTAATGTGTTTCTTATTGTAATTTATAGTATTTTAATGTCTTCCACTGTGCTGCTGCCATAAAACAACTAATTTCACGACATGTGTCAGTGAGTCTGGTTCTGGTCACATGTCCATTAGTGAGAGAGTCCAGGACCAGAATGCACAACCTCAGAATACAGGGATATCCCTTTGGAACAGAGATGAAGAGGAATTGCCTTAGCCAGAGAGTGGTGAATCCGTGAAGTTTATTGCCATAGACAGCTGTGGAGGCCAAGACATTGGGTATAGTTAAAGCGGAGGTTAATAGGTTCTCAGTTAGTAACAGCATCGAAGGCTATGGGGAGAAGGCAGGAGAATGAGGTTGAGAGAGACAATAAATCATCAATGATGGAATGGTGGAGCAGACTTGATGGGCTGAATGGCCTTTTCTGCTCCTGTGTTTTATGTTCTTGTGTTCTGCTAAATGCCACTTTGTATTTGCTTGAACATCAGTGGTTAACCTATGGCATATTTCAAAGAGCCCAAAATTCCATGATTGCTATCCCAATATCATTTTTTCAATTGTAAATTCATTTGATTAATGGAATTTAAATCCCCCCCAGCTGTTACAGTGGAATCTGGAGATTATTCAGATTAGTCACGTGCAGTTCACTAGGTTAAACAATTCAATATCATAGCCAGTTTCAAGGACTTTCAAGTACTTGCTGTACTTGCATTCAAGGATTCTACAACTCATTCTCAATATTATTTATTATTTGTTGATTTGTTATTATTATTATCTATTTTGTCTTTTTATATTTGCACAGTTTGTCATCTTTTGCACATTGATCATTTGTCAGTCTTTGTGTGTAGTGATTCAAGACTTAAGATTGCTTAATATCATTACCAGTAAGTATAAAGAAGAACAAAATAATTGTTACTCCAGATCTGCCACAGACCAAAAAAACACATCAAGATAAAGAACATTATAATAAAAATACCACAGTTAATACAGGTAGCTTATATATTTGTATTATCGCAAACTGACACAGGGTCTCGGCCCGGAACGTTGACTGTACCTCTTCCTATAGATGCTGCCTGGCCTGCTGTGTTCCACCACCAGCATTTTGTGTGTGATATTTGAATTATGTATTGATTGCATATCCGTAAATTAACGCTAGGCACAGGAGTGTCTGTATATCGGGTGACTCTGACAGGAAATGATATGATTGGTGGTAGGGTTCTGTGGAGGGGTGGGTTAGTGGGTGGAGGTGTAAATCAGCCTTAATGCTTGGGGAAAGTAATTGTTTTTGAGTCTGATGGTCCTGGTATGGATTCTACATCGCCTCCTCCCTGACGGGAGTGGAACCAACAGTCCATGAGCAGAGTGGGTGGAATCTTTCATGGTGTCGCTGGCCTTTTGCTGGCAATTTTACGTATATTCATTATGTTCTTGATGAGGGCTAGGCTGATGAGTTGGGTAGTTTTGACTACCTGTTGTGAAGCCTACCTGTGGGCTGCAGTGCAGTTGTCATACCATGCAGTGATGCAGTTTGTTCGGATGCTCTCCAATGTGCATTTGTAGAAAGTCTTGAGTATTGACATGGATAGTCCAACTCTCTTCAGCCTCCTCTGAAAGTAGAGGTGTTAGTGAGCCTTCTTGACTGTGTAGAATGTGTTCTGGGACCATGAGAGGTTGTGTGAGATATACACTTCTAGGAGTACGAAACTGCTCACAGTTTACTCTACTGTGCTGCCGATGTAAGAAGTATGTGAGTGTGCCTCATTGATCCTATTGTTTTCTTTGTATCTACTGCAAATGCCCACAGGAAAATGAATCTCAGGGTAGTATATGTGACATGTATATCCCTTGATAATAAATTTACTTTGAACTTTGAAATGAAGGCATATAAGTCAGTGAAACATTAGGCTGCTTTTTTAGGCTATTGCACAAACATGCTTCACAGATATTGTTTAGTTCATTCAGCTCCGTTTATGAAAAGGGTCATGTGATTTAGCTCCTGGTTTCCTTTCTCCTGTTTGCCTTTCCCACATTAGGAAAAGGGGAATTTCACTTGTACATGACCTGGACTCCCGCATCACACTTCTACATTCGCTCAGTGGCCACTTTATTGGGTACCTACTGTATTGCAAAGATCCTGTCCAGATGTGGGAGAAGGTCTTGTGGCCAGATGAGACTAAGCAGGAGTTTATTAGCCTCAGCATCAAGTAGTAAGTGTGGTGTAAATCTAATACTGTGTATCAGCCAGGTAACGCCATCCCTACTGTAAAGTATGGTGGAGGTGCTGCTAAACACAGAGTAATCCTGGATAAAAACCTGCTAGTCCCTGGCAGAAAGCTTAAACTGAGAAGGAGGTTCGTCTTTCAGCAGGACAACCCAAAGCACACTGCCAAAACTATGGAGAGACTTCGAATGAAGAAAATTGATGTTCTTGTGTGGCACAGTCACAGTCCTAACATTAACCTGATCAAACTTCTCTGGCAAGTCCTCAAGATTGCTGTCCACTGCTGCTTCCACATCTTACCAACCCTAACCTGTACGTCTTTGGAGTGTGGGAGGAAACCGGAGCACTCAAAGGAAATCCACACAGTCACAGGAAGAACATACAGACAGCAGTAGGAATTGGAAAACTGTTGCCGGTGCTGTAAAGCATTATGCTACAGTGCTACACTTGAGTTACGCAGTGGGAAATGTAAGGGTTGCTAGATTAATTGACCATTGTAAATTGGCTCGAGTGTACACACTCAGCGGCAACATTATTAGGTATCTCCTGTGCCTAATGTACATAAGAAAGTGACCACTGAATGTGTGTTTGTTGTCTTCTCCTGCTGTAGCCCATCCACTTTGAGGTTTGACATGTGCAAGGTGCTCGTCTGCACACCACTGTTGTTACGTGTGGTTATTGGTGTTACTGCCGCCTTCCTGCCAGCTTGAACCAGTCTGGCCATTCTCCTCTGCCATCTTGCGTTAAAAAGGCATTTTCACCCACAGAACTACGGCTCACTGTATTTTCTTGTTGTACCTGTAGAAGGCCAGAGGTATTGACACACATAGTCCAGCTCTCTTCAGCCTCCTCTCTAAACTTTGTGTGAAAATCACCAGGAGATCAGCAGTGTCTAAGATACTGAATCCACCCTGTCTGGCACTGACAATCATTTCATGGTCAAAATCACTTAGGTCACATTTCTTCCCCATTCTGATGTTTGGTCTGAACAACTACTGAAACCTCTGACCATATCTGCATTCTTTTATGCATTGAGTTGCTACCACATGACTGGCTGATTAAATATTTGCAGTAGCAAGCGTGTGAGGTGTATCTAAGAAAGTGGCCACTGATTGTAAAGTGGAAATTCACTTAATACGTGACCTGGACTTTCGTGTCACATTATTATACCTCAACATGTTACACCCTGTATCCTATTGTGTATTGACTGCAAGTGGTGCTGTGCGCTCTTTTAAATGTAGTCCCGTTATACGGTGATCTACTACATTATAAATGTCTTTGAAAAATCTCGGTCCAAACCAAATTTTCAAAAACAAAACAAAATGTTCCAAATTAGCAAGATTTGTATCGTTTCAGAAGGCACACTTTGTTAAATATCACTTGGATGCTCCACTGGTCTAAGTTAATTACTTTGTCTTGAGAATGTTTTTGTCTTTTGAAAGCAGACTTGCAAGTCAAGCTGGAATATATTGGTGGCAAGTCGTTTGGAGAGTTGTAGGTCAGTAGGGGTCAAAAGGCTAATGGAAGTTCAATGAGTATTTTGAGGCAGCATCTCCAAATGACTGGTGAAAATTGGGCCATAATACATTGAAAGTTGGTGTGTTGTGTGAAATAACGGGATTGCAACACACTGTAAATACATAATGAAATCTCTGTGTGTCAGTGTCCAAATCAGTGAGAATGAATTTAATATTGCTGACATTAATTGTTGGAATGTGTTTGGGCTTGGGCTGTTATTAACGGAAGTATTGCTGATAGTATGTTTTCAGTTTTAAGTGCAATTGGATTTGTGACAGATTCTGGCCACGTTAGTCTCTCACCCTTACTAAAATAATTCTGGTTTATTGCAGAGCTTTTCTGCGAACACGTACATTTCCTGAGAGGTGGTGATAGGTGGTTCATTGGTGCTTCATTGTGATAATGTCTCTGATCCCAACCAGCTGGATTTCTTTAAGGCCACTAAATTATTCCCTGACACTCAAAGCACTTTATTAAATTGAAAATACAGTGAGATCATTCAGAGGGAAATTGTGATTTCTTGTGGTTAGAAAAGGGTAGCTTGAAATGATATTTTGTATTTTAGGTGATTTAGTACGATACTTGGGGTACTGACAACATTTAACCACAATAGTATCTTCAGGATGCTGTATGAGCTTGTGAATATGAATGTGTATTAAATTCTGGTCTAATAGCAAGTCGTGGTGTTCATTTCATTTTCCCTTTCACTTGTGTACTAAAAAATGATAAAAAAAAAGATCTTAAATCTTGAGCCTGGTATGGAAACACCAATGCCCTTGAATGAAAAATCCTACAAAAAGTAATGGATATGACTCAGTCCATCAGAGGTAAAGCTCTCCCCACCATTGAGAAAATCCACATGAAATTTTGTAACAGGAAAGCAGCATCCATTATCAGGGACCCCCCCACTGCCCATGACATTCTCTCTTTTCACTGAGCATCAGGAAGAAGGTACACGAGTCACAGGACCTGCAGCAACTGTTACTACCCCTCAATCATCAGGCTGTTGAACTCGAGAGGGTAACTTCACTCTCGCCATCATTGAAGTGTTCCCACTACCTATGGATTCACTTCAAGGACTCTTCATCTCATGTTCTCAATATGTATTGTTTGTTTATTTATTATTATTATTATTATTATTTATTTTTGTATTTGCACAGTTTGTGTCTGTTGCACACTGGGTGACACCCAAGTTGGTGTGGTCTTTCATTAGTTCCAATATGGTTATTATTCTATTATGGATTTATTCAGTATGCCCACACAAAAATGAATCTCAGGGTTGTACGTAGTGACATATATGTACTTTGATAACAAACAAGTTAGGTCTTTATTCTTTGAAGCGTAGAAGGTTGAGGGGGGACTTGTTAGAGGTATTTAAAATTATGAGAGGGATAGATAGAGTTGACGTGGATAGGCTTTTTCCATTGAGAATGGGGGAGATTCAAACAAGAGGACGTGAGTTGAGAGTTAAAGGGCAAAAGTTTAAGGGTAACGAGGGGGAACTTTTTTACTCAGAGAGTGGTAGCTGTGTGGAACGAGCTTCCAGCAGAAGTGGTTGAGGCAGGTTCAATGTTGTCATTTAAAGTCAAATTGGATGGATATATGGACAGGAAAGGAATAGAGGGTTATGGGCCGAGTGCAGGTCAATGGGACTAGGTTAGAGTAAGAGTTCGGCATGGACTAGAAGGGCCGAGATGGCCTGTTTCTTATATGGTTATATCATATATACCCATGATGACATTATTGTGTTCTAGATGTATTTACATTCTACACAATTTCATCACATATTTCTTTACTTCATTTGAAATTACTTTGTGTTGTAACAGAAAACACCTCAGTAATGATTGGCGCTGTGAATGCTGAACGTAGAATATAATAAATGCAAACTAGATTTGGGTATGCCATCTAATTGGAATCATGGTACATTATATAACCAGAAGTATTCAGTGAAGCTGAAGGTAAATTTTGACCACTGAGTTCTGCATAGAACATAGAGATGTTAAAGAAATTTACTGCCTGTTATGCCGCTGGCAGTTAAGGCAGCAATGAAGGTCCTCCATCTCTGGTGGTGTTCAAGGCTTCCTTCATCATCTCAGTTCTCACTACTGTTAGTTATGCAAATCCCTGGTGAAGACTCAGGAGTACTATCACACTCAGATATACAAAGATTCATCATTGCTGTTTCTGTAACAATTTTGTATTACCAGTCGAGGGTTGTTAGCCCTGAGCTGAACCGCCAAACCTGGAGGACCAGTGGACCGCTCTTAGTTTGTCCTCTACCCTTTGACCTGTTTGACATGGATGACCCAATCAAGAGCCAAAGCATAAAGCCCTGACTCTTAACCAAAAAAGCTCTACGGGTCATGAACGCCTCCAGACTACAACAAGGTTGTGGTTTTCTTGAGGATTTTAGAGAATAGATTACATTTAATTGTTATATGTACATTGAAATATACACTGAAATGTGCCATTTTGAGTCAACAAGTAACACAGTCCAAGCATTGTGCTGGGGACAGCCCACATGTGTCGTCATACTTTCGGCGCCAACAAAGCATGCGCATAACTCACTAACCCTAAACTATACATCTTTGGATGGTGGGATGGAACCAGAGTACCCTAGAAAACACGTGTGGTATTGGGGAAAATGTACCATCTCCTTACTGACATTGGTGTGAATTGATCTCGGATTGGTGAATTTGGCACTTTAAAGCAACTGCACTAATGGCTATGCTGCAGTGTTGCCCCCACGATTCAGAACCCCATTCTGAAATGGTTCCGAGTGGAGTCAAACAGCATCGAAACAGGCCCTTTGGCCCAACTCATCCATGCCAACCAAGCTCCACATATATGTCATTTCCATGTGCCTGCACTTATTTATGGACATGACCTCCATGTAATATGTCTGCAGTATAGAACATAGAATGATGAAGTAAATTTTACATTGCATCTGTGCAGACATATACTTGGGCATATGATGCTAAGCTAGATTTTAACTTTAAACACAAAATAATCTGCAGATGCTGAGGTCAAAGCAGCACTCACAGCACGGTGGAGGAACTCAGCGGGTCGGACAGCATCTGTGGAAAAGATCGGTCGACGTTTCGGGCCAGAACCCTTCGTCAGGACGAAGGATCGGGCAGCATCCGTGGAAAAGATCGGCCCGAAACGTCGACCGATCTTTTCCACGGAGGCTGCCTGACCTGCTGAGTTTCTCCAGCATGTTGTGAGTGTTGCCTAGATTTTAACTTTGATTTTGGCTGCACTGACACAATAATGACAACCTGCAAAAACATCACAATAACTGTGAAATTATTAAAAATAGATTAATGTTAACATAGTAGAACAGACTTAAAAACAATTGCACACTTAAACTTGTTACCTTCTGATGAGTCGTTATACCATGTTACCATCTGCTGTGCCAAGTGGATGTGAAAGACCTCAAGGCACTGTTTTAGTGAGTATTTTCACCATTGTCTATCTGACAATCTGATTGAAAAAAATCTGCAAATTGGCTGTTGAATTTCCTAACTGCACCAGTGATTGTGTTTAAGAAGTAACTTGGTGACTGTAAAGTGCTTTGGCATACCCTGAGATGACGGAAGACCAATCCGGATCACAGTAGCCTCCTTATCTTGCTGTGTCCCTTTCTCGCCCGTCTCTGCTAGGCTGGGTGAAAGGTTCTCTTTGGAAAGCACCACGCTGGACAACCATTGCACGTGCCCGGAAATAATATCAACGCAGTGTGACACCATGGAGACAGGGATTTAACTGGAGTAAAGATTAGAATTTAATGCCGGATTGTTTTAATTCTAGTATTTCTCGCTTTAGCTGCCAATTTACAGTTAATTAAAAAAGCAAACATATGCTTATGTGCTCATTACTAGAAGGAATCATTAATCAAGCAACAAATATATTTTAAAATATATATTCCAAACCAGTCAAACTGGGTAAATCACAAAGACAGCAACACATCAGAAAAGTGCCAAATTAATGAATGCACCAGTATCAAGCTCTTGACTCTGTTACATGCCCAATCTAATCCTCAGCGATAATATTTACTAATTATTGCAATGCAGGCTCATTGTTGCTTTAAATCTGGTTTCACTTATTTAGGAAATATCCCAAATGAGTGGACTACTTTTCTTAGAAGATCCGATTGTTAAAATTACTATTAAGTTAGGTAAACTCCGAGAGCATTTTCCTTGCATGCCATTGTAGCCGGGTGTTAACCCATTCAAAATAAAGGAGCTATTGTCCATGTTACAATAGTGGACAGAAGAACACCATGGGAATATGTGAAGTACTTATTTGCATTTAACTTCCAAGAGTATTTTTTGCTTCTTTCTGTTTCCATTGTACTAAATATAAGACCATAAAAGATAGGAGCAGAATTAGGCCATTTGGCCCATCGAGTCTGCTCCACAATTTCATCATGCTTGATCCATTTTCCTTCACAGACCCAATCTCCTGCCTTCTCCCCATATCTCTCATTCCCTGACTAATCAAGAATCTATCAACCCCTGCTTTAACATCGTTCTATTGTAAACACAGGTAATTCTGCAGATCAGAATCAGAATTGGGTATATTGTCACTGACAAATGTCATGAAAGTTGTTGTTTTGTGGCAACAATACATACAAAAATTACTATGAATAACAATAAGGTTCAAAATTCAAAGTACATTAATTATCAAAGTATATATGCATTATACAGTCTTGAGTTTTGTCTCCTTACCGGCAGCCACAAAACAAAGAAGCCTAAAAGAATCCATTTAAAAAAAGAAGGCTGTCAAACACCCAGTGTGCAGAGAGAGGAAAAAACAACAAATTGTACAAAGTTAAGCAAATAGTATTCAGAATAAAAGCATGTCCATAGTCATGAAGCCCAGAGTGGCCGAAGCAGGCCACAGTCATGGCCTCAGTTCAGTGCAGTGCCGAGTAGATGTCGTGGAACCCTCAGACATGGAACTTGGAGCAGCCAAAATAAGAAATATATATAAAATATAAAAAAGTAATGCAAAAAGAGAGCCAAAAAGTGGAGCTGTATTCAAGGATCTTTCAGAAATCTGATGGCAAAGGGAAGAAACTGATCCTAAAATGCTGAGCTAGTGTCTTTAGGCTCCTATACCTCCTCCCTGATGATAGTGATGAGAAGAGGGCATGTCTTTGGTGGTGGAGGAGTTCTTAATGATAGATGCTGCCTTTTTGAGGCATCATCCTTTGAAGGTTTCCCTGATGGTGGAGAGGCTAGGGCCTATGTTAAAGCTAGTTGAGCTTACAAAACTTGGCAGCTTTTTCAAAGCACTGACCCCTCCATACCAGAGAGTGATACAATCAGATACAATGCTGTCCACAGTACATCCTTAGAAATTTACTGCAGAAATTTGCTAGATGCTGGAAATCCCGAGTAACACACAGAACTGCTGCACAATAACTCAGTAGGTCAGGGAGAGGAATAAACAGTCAACGTTTTTGGCCAAGATACATCATCAGGCCTCAGACTGCAAGGTTAAGAGTTCAACATTAGCTTACAAGAGGTTCAGGACTCTTTTTACAAGTACAGGGTGAGAGGGTTGGAACATTTGGACCTCAATGAATAGCACATCTTTCACTCTCAGTATTGTAAAACAATCACTTATTTAATTTGAAGGGATAAATGCCCCTTTAAATTAATGGTGGAGATATGTCTTTACCAAAGGAAGTGTAAGGTGCTCCTTCCCTCCTCTAGCATGCAGATCACCCTTGGGCAAGATGTAGCACCTGTTTAGCCCCACCATCCTCCCTCCCACTGATCAGGGTCAAGTGAAGCCATGGGAGCAGGTGGTGGATGATCATCTGAGCAGCTGGTGCATATCACAAGTCCTGGTTATGTGACCACTGACACCACTGAAGAGTATTGATAATAGTTGGGGTTACCCGTCTTGTAAAAACACTCCCCAGAAGAAGGAAATCGCAAACCACTCCTGCAGAAAAATTTGCAATCATGGTCATGGAAATACCATGAGTGCCCATGTCATACGACACAGCACATAATGAATGAGTGAATACCCCACTACAAGTAACACACAAGAAGAATATCTTGGGAGCAAATCCTATCAAATGTTGAAAGGCCTTGACAGAGTAGACGTGGAAAGGATGTTTCCTATGGTGGGAGAGTCTTGGACCAGAGGACACTGCCTCAGAATAGAGGGACGTCCTTTCATAATGAAGATGAGGAGGAATTTCTTTAGTCAGAGAGTGATGAATCTGTGGAATTCATTGTCACAGACAGCTGTGGACGCTAAATTAATGGGTATATTTAAAGCAGAGGGTGATAGATTCTTGATTGGTTCGGGCATGAAGGGATACAGGGAGAAGGCAAGCAAGCGGGGCTGAGAGGGAAAATGGGGCCAAACTGCCTAATTTTGCTCCTATATCTTCTGGCCATGTGATCTTAAAAAGTGAATTGTTGGAGGTATTAAACGAGCCAGGCAGCATTTGTGAAGGGAAATTGACAGAAGTTTTGGGTCAAGATCTTACAACTGTAGTGGAAGACAGAGGGGAGGTAGCCAGTGAGGGGAAGTTTGGATCAGGAGCTGGTTAGGTGATCCAGGTGAAGTGCCGGTGGGGCAGATGGAAGGATGGAAGGGTGGAAGGCATTCGGTGCAGGCAGCAAAGTTGATGGAATCTGTTAGGGGAGGAATGTGGAGTTTGGAACCAAATAAAGGAGGTGGGTTTGACAGATGTGCACAGTGTGGGGACCCAGCGGGAGGAGTGTGTAGTAGGTGATGGACAGATGAGGTGGGTGGAGGAGAGAAAAGAAAAGAGTGGTGGAACCAGTGTGGGGAAGAACAATTATGTTTGTCTGACACACTCAAAATGCTGGAGGTGCACGACAGGGCAGGCAGCATCTATAGAGGGGATTAAACAGTTGAAATTTCAGGCGGAAGCCCTTCATCAGGACTGGAAACAAAGGGGAAAGAAGCCAGAATGCTCATTCCCAGTACCTGCAGAATCTCTTTCAACTCCAAAGTTTGTCAAACTTCGTCAAACCTCTCCTTACCTAGAATATAGTGCTTTACAGTCTTTTCAGCTCATGATATTGTGACATTTTACACTAATCTCAGATCAATCTAGCCTTTCCTTCCTACATAATCCTCCATTGTTCAGTCATCAGTGTGCCAATCTAAGAGTTTCCTAAATGCCCCAAAAGTGTATCTGTACCTACCAACACCCCTGGCAGGGTGGTCCACACATCCACCACTCTATATGTAAAATACTTACCTTGACATCCCTCCTATACTTTCCTCAAATCACTTTAAAATGATGTCCCTGGGTATTAGCCATTTCCACCCTGGGAAAAGGTCTCTGGCTGTTCACTTGATCTATGCCTCTTGTGATCTGTACACTTCTGTCATGTTACCTCATCCTCCTTCTCTCTAAAGGTAGTTGGTGCCTGACTTGTTTACTCATGGGATTTTGAGTTGATAAGAACAGTTATTACCCATCAACCATCAGTATCCTGAATTAACGTGGATAACTTCACTTGCCTTGATGCTGAATTGATTCCACAAAGTTCAAAAAGATTTGTTATCAAAGTACATGCAAGTCACCATATAAACCTCTGAGATTCAATTTCTTGTGAGCATAAGATAAATCCATAATAAAATCAATGAAAGACTGCAATAACCCATTGGCTCCCTTTCAAGGACTACAACTTATATTCTCAGTATTACTTATTTACTATCTATCTATCTATCCATTTATTTATTTATTTATTTATTATTTCTTTTGTATTTGATCAGTTTGGCTTGTTTTGCATACTGGTTGTCTAACGATCTTTCTTGTGTGTAGTTTTTCATTGATTCTGTTGCATTTCTTCGTTCTATGGTGAAAACCTGCAAGAAAATAAATCTCAGGGTAGTATATGAAGACGCATATGTTCTTAGATAATAAATTTGAACTTTGATCTTTGGCAGGGAGCTCCACATACTTATCACTCACTGTGTGAAGAATTTAACCCCCAAACTATACTTTCATCCAATCACTTTAAAACTATGTTCCCCTGTTTTAGCCATTTCTGCCCTTGGGAAAAAGTCACTGGTTGTTCACTCATTCTATGCCTGTTATCTTGTACACCTCTGTCAAGTCACCTCTCATCCTCCTTTGCTTCAGAGGGAAAAACTCCAGCTCACTTAATCCTATCCTCATGAGGGAAGAGGAGGACTTCACCTCTATGCAGTCTGGTATCGGCTTAACTCCAATCCCCCAGAATAGAGGTAGTGGCCAAAGACACTCTTTAATACAGTGTCATACAGGGCACAGCTTCTGACACAATGGATGGGCAGTCAATGAAGTTTAGCATCCCAAACCAAGATGAAAGGGTTAATTTGGGATTGGCAAACTCTCTGAAACTTGGTGCCTGGTTAGTGGCTTAATGGCAATGTGGGTAAATAATATTATTGTTTCATCAAGGGAGTTACAACAGTGTAGCGCTAGTGCAACACTCGGTGTCAGAGTTTGGAGTTCATTTCTACTGTCCTTTCTAAGCAAGTTTGTACATTCCTTGCTGAGTGCATGTGGGTTTCCTCTGGGGGCTCCGGTTTCCCCCCACAGTCCAAAGACACAACAGTTAGTAGATTAATTGTAAGTTGCTCTGTGATTAGGCTAGGGTTAAATAGGTGGGTTGCTGGGCGGTGAGGCTCTTTGGTCTGTTTGCTGTATCTCTAAATAAATAAATAAGCTCAAACCATTGCTTACAGTTTGTAGTGAGAAGGGCAAATAGATGCAGGGGAAGCAAACAGAAACACACTCCCTTTGATAGCTCTGAATGGCTGATTACAGTTAACATGCTTACACCAGTGTAAACATTACAGCATCTCATGGAACAAAGAGGATAAATGATCAACCGCAAGTTTAATTAGCTGCTGTTTCAAATTAATAATTAACATTTTAATGTTGAAAGAGGGACTGCTGTAGTATTTAATCCTTGGAGCAGTGTGGTTCATTCTTTCTTACACCTCATCGTGTGAGAGCTGTAAATCAATTCACAGCGCCAGAAAATTGGTTGAAACACCTTTTCCAACACTGATTTATTTATTGATTTATTGAGATACAGCGCAGATTAGGCTCTTCCATCCCTTTGAGCTGTACTGCCTCGTCTAATTAGACAGTTTACAGTGACCGATTAACCTACTAACCGGTACATCTTTGGACTGTGGGAGGAAACAGGAGCACCCCAAGGAAACCCACGTGGCCTTGGGGAGAACATGCAACTCCTTACAGGCTGTGGCAGGACTTGAACCCAGGTCCCCTGTACTGTAAAGCGTTGTACTAACCACTGTGCTGCTGCGCCACACCTCTGATTCACCTCCAAAGACTCACTAATTATTATTAATATTATTTTATTTACTTTTCTCTGTATTTGTGCAATTTGACTTCATTTGCACATTGGTTGTCCGTCTTTGTTATCTGCAGTCTTCCATTGATTCTGTTGTTTCCTTATATTTACTGTGAATGCCCACAAGAAAATGAATCTCAGGGTTGTATATGGTGACATATAAGTACTTTGATAATAAATTTGCTTTCAGCTTAGTGATTTTTCAACTTTAGCTGGAGCGTTTCACCTTTGCGTCAGATATATTGGTTATTCAAGCTGCACAGAAGGTAGCAGATGTTGGGCCTTTTTTCTTGCTGCAGATAACATCAGAGTGTGCAATCTACTATTTAAATTGTCATTTCAAATTTGTACACTAATTAACTGCCAACGAGTGCAGCCAGAGACTCATAACAAATCAACGCAGGCTGATCGCACAGAAGTGTCCCCTGCCACATGCCTCCCGAGGATTGTCCCTGCAAGTTGGAACCTGCCACCGCTTTTGTTTCCATATTTTCCTACACGTTTTGAACCGGCTCAAAACCTCGCCCCTTTCCGGCTCCCCTCCCCTCTTCCCTGTTTGCCTTCCGTCCCTCCCTCTCTCGAGTTGAGTCGTGCCGCATTGTGAGGGTCCTCGGGGCTTGGCTTGCGGGACGTGAAGGTTGATATGTTATCTGTACAGAGTACTGCCGGCTCTCCGGTTAACCACCGGTGAGCGTTCCTGCCTTTAAATGTCCTCTCCCCTCATGTCTATTGCAGCCACTACGAGCAAGATCGGAATGCGCTGAGGAGGAAGGAATGGGAAAGACGGAGCCAGGAAGTCCATCAAGATGAAGATCTGTTTGCCTCAAGTTTTAATCTGTTCAGTGAACCTTACAAGGTAGCCTGATGCAAACGCGTTATTTCATCTGAACTGTGGTATCATTTCTAGAGGTGGTTGACTCTGCGTTACTTCAGCTTGTTCTCACCTTTAGAACTGAAAAACCTTAGTGATTGAATCTTAAAACTCTGATAAACCCAGTGTCACACCATTAATTAATCTGCATGCAGTAATTATCTCTAAATGTGGGTATTGGTGTTGGTTTATCATTGTTCCATGTTCCGCGATACACTGACAAGCTTTGGTTTGTAGGCAGATCATTCTGTCTGTAAGTGCATTGAGATATTTACTCATTTAGAGATATGGCACAGAATAGGTCCTCTGGCCGTTTGAGCGTGCCATCTAGCAATTGCTGACAACCCCAGTTTAAACCTAACCCAATTATGGGACAATTAACCAATTTCTTGCAAAGATTCCCCTCTTCACTTCCTTCCTTTTATCCCATGGTCCATTGTCCTCTCCTGCGCGATTCAATCTTTCTCAGCTTTCCCTTGTCACTTCCACTTATCACCTCTCAGCTTCCCACCTCAATCCCACTCTCCTGTCCTTACCTCCTATCACCGTCTTTCCCCCCAACCTAGATCTTCTCTTCACCTACCAGCTCTTATCTGCCCCACCTTTTTATCCTTTTCAGTCCTGATGAAGAGTCTCAACCGGAAATGTTGACTGTCCATTTGACTCCATAGATTTCTAATGACCAGTGAATCCACCTGGTAACTACTGATGAATTCTGGCTGTGGGAGGAAACCAGAGCATCTGGAGAAAACCCACACTTTCCCTAGGAGGATGTATAGTGTGGTCCTCTGCTGTTTTGGCCCATCCACTTTAAGGTTCGATGTGTTGTGCGTTCAGAAATGCTTTTCTGCACACTACTGTTGTAACACATGGTATTTGAGCTCAGTCGCCTTCCTATCAGGTTGAGAAAGTCAGGCCATTCTCATCTGACCTCTCTCATTAACAAGGTATTTTTTGCCCGCTGAACTGCTATTCACTGGATTTTTTTTTGTTTTTTGCACCATTCTCTGTAAACTCTAGAGACTGCTGTGCATTAAAACCCCAGGAGATCAGCATTTTCTGGGTACTCAAACCCACCCTGTCTGACACTACAATTATTCCACGATCAAAGTCACTTAGATCATATTTCTTCTCCATTCTGATGTCTGGTCTGAACAACAACTGAACCTCTTGACCATGCCTGCATGCTTTTATGCATTGAGCTGCTGCCATATGATTGGCTGATTAGATATTAGCATTAAAGTGGCTATTGAGTTTATATTCTTCTGAGCTTTCACAATGAGGTTAAAAGATTGTTTTAAAGGAGGCAACAACTGAATAAAAGCTTCACTCATAGAACGTAGAACAGCTCAACACAGGAACAGGCCCTACGGCCCACAGTGTTGTGCTGAATCAATTAAATGAGTAATCGTTTATTGATGAGAGAATGAGCTACAAGCTGGGTGTGAATGAAGCTGCGTGCCCTCCCCGTATTGACACCTCAAGAACTACTGATGAATTCTGGCATTGATCGATATCTGAAGTTCAGTTATATTTTCCTTGCTAAATCAATGCCCTTGTCGGTCAAGTGGGGTGGATGGGAGAAGGAGCACAGGGACAATAGAAAGAAATTGTAGGATAGGAAAGTAAAAATTAATACTGGGACCAGTCGATATTCAAATTTATACAATGTCGCTCTGGGACTGGCTTCTCAATCTCACCCAGGAACTAAACCTTATACATGAATTCTCTTGCAATGAACCAGCATATTTTTCCCACCTGCTTCCAATTCCAGTTTTATTATCAAAGTACATATATGTATGTTTGCGTGTACTTTTTCACTCATTCTGTTGGTTTCTTTGTTCTGCAAGAAAGCGAATCTCGTGGTATAAGATGACATATACACAATAAATTTCGATAATAAATTTACTTTGAACCTTGAATGTCATGTATGTTACCTTGAGATTCATTTTCTTGCAGGTATTTACAGGAGAATGAAGAAATACAAGAGAATTTATGAAAAACTACCCCTAAACGAAGACTAACAAGCAGCCAATGTTTAAAAGGCTGAATCATGAAAATAAAAAAATAAATAATATTGAGAACATGAGTTGTTGAGCCATAGAGCACTGCAACACAGAGTCCTTGAAAGTGAGTCTGTAGGTTTTGGGATCAGTTCAGAGTTGAGGTTGCACCTCCCTTCTAAACCTGAGAGTAAATTATCAATATTAATAAGAATAATGATAATTGTTCCTTCCCTTTTGGTAACCCTGCTTGGTTTCAGTAAGGTAGTTATCATTTTATACTTAATTCTATAAGAGATAAGTGCAGAATTAGGCCTTTTGGCCCATCGTATCTGCTCTGCTATGTCATCATGCCTGATTTATTATCCCTTTCAATCCCATTCTCCTGTCTTCTCCTTATAATCTTTGACACCTTCACCAATGAAAAACCAATCAACCTCCGCTTTAAATATACCCATTGACTTGACCTCCACTGTTGCCTGTAGCAATGAATTCCATAGATTCACCCACTCTGGTCTAAAGGGACATATTTCTATTTTGAGGCTGTGTCCTCTGGTCCAAGACACCCTCATTATAGGAAATGTCCTCTCAACGTCCACTTTATCTCAGCCTTTCAATATTTGATAAGCTTCAGTGAAATCCCCCTCATTCTTCAAAGTATCCAAGGTAGTGTGTATGGAGTGTGATATCTTAACTGTCGACAGTGATGTGCTTTACTGTTGAATGATCCATATCTGAGATGTTGCCATCCTTCTAAACTCCTTTCCTTCCCCCCACCTTTGTATTGTTGTGTCTTCCCCCTTCTTGTCTGGTGCTGATGAAGGGTCTCGGCCCGAAACATCGACTGTTTATTCATTTCCATAGATTCTGCCTGACCTACTGGGTTCCTCCAAAATTTTGTGCGTAAGTGGATAAGTGATGGTATTACCACACTCTTTGCGGAAGGTACCAGGGCTATTTGCAGCAAATATCTTCTGAGCTCTTGATGAAGGAGCATAAAAGAGCAGAAGCAGCATCTTATTGATTGCAGTGTGACAGGAATATCACATGTCCCAGAGTCGATATATATACACATTTACAGATTTGTTTTAAGTTGTTTCTTCATGGCTGATACAATTTAAGTGTCTAATGTTTTGCCCCCAAACTCCTTGTGCTTCATGTACTTTTCCCATACTTAAAAGAAGTGGAGAGAGAAAAAAAATCAAAGGCTTTTTCAAAGGGTGTTGTGTTCTGCTGTCTTTTAGCACACACACTCTTCAAAGGAAATTGTGCCTTTGGCAACTGTCCAGAGGGCTAAATGAATGACCTTCCAAGGATTAAGTTGACATATTCTGGCATTATTAGTGACTTGGTGGAGCTGGGGCGGCAACCTCGCATACATCTGTTTTGGAGAGTTTGCCAATCCTAAATTAACCCTTTAATCTTATCTCTTATCTTAGCTAGGCTTCACTGACTGCCCATCCATAGTGTCAGGAACTCTGTCCTATGTGAGGCTTTGTGAAAGAGTTTTTTCTCTTTTGGCCACTATCTTCACTCTGGAGAATTAGTAACTAGCTGACAGCTGAATGGGCGGAAGTGAAGTCCTCCCCTTTCTTAATAAGGATAGGTTGAGCAAGCTTTCGAGTGGAGGAGGATGGGAGGTGATTTGATAGTGGTGTACAAGATGATAAAAGGCATTGATTAAGTGGACAGCCAGAGAATTTTTTTTCCCAGAGCAGCGTTGGCTTACTTGAGGGAGCAGAATTTTAAGGTGGTTGGAGGAAGGGGTAGAGCGAATGTCAGAGGTATGTTTTTTTTTCCACACAGAAAGTGGTGAATGTGTGGAGCGCTCTGCCAGAGGTGGTGGTAAAGGTAGATACATTAAAGGCATTTAGGAGACTCAAAGATAGGCACATGGATGATAGAAAAATGGAGAGCCATGTGGGAGGGAAGGGTTAGATTGCATTTAAGTAGAGGTTACATGGTTGGCACAACATTATGGGCCAAAGGGCCTGTACTGTGCTCTAATGTTCTATGTCCTATGTTCTATATTCCCATTGCTGGTCCAGTTGATTCACTAGGCCAGACTCATTCTAACAATTAATCAGATTTAAACAGGCATAAACATCAAGTTCTCTAAGTTCTGTTAATCAGTCTTCTCTATTTCCCCACCCAGCCATCTTTCTATCCCTTATCTTATCAGCACTATCATCCCTTCTGTTACCCCTACCCTTCCCTCTCATTCTGCCCCTCACACATGTTCTTTCTCCCTCTTCTTCCCCTCTTCACCTCCTTCCCTTTATTCCAGGGTCCACTGTCCTCTCCTGCTCATTTCCATCTCCCTCAGCCCTTCGTTGCTTCCACCCTTCCCTCCCAGCTTCTCACCTCAGTCGAACTCTCCTGCCCTTACCTACCCTCTCTCTCCCCCCACCTAAATCTACCCATCACCCAGCAGCTCTTATCCACCCCACGTTTTTATCCTTTCCAGCCCTGGTGAAGAATCTCAACCTGAAATGTTGACTGTCCATTTCCCTCCATAGATGCGGCCTGGCCCACTGAGTTCAGTGTCCAGTGTTTAGTGCTTTGCAGTCAGGTTTATTAATTTTTATTGGATATTTTATGAACTCTAATCAAACTCCCTTGACTAGAACTAGAGGTCATGGTTTAAGGGTGAAAGGTAAAATGCTTAAGGGGAACATGAGGGGGAACTTCTTCACTCAGTGAGTAGTGAGTGTGTGGAACGAGTTGCCAGCAGAAGTGGTGAATGTGGGTTCGATTTCAACATTTAAGAGAAATATGGATAGGTACATGGATATGGACGGTTTGGAATGATACGGTCTAGATGCAGATTAATGGGACTAGGCAGGGTAATAGTTTGGCATGGACTAGATGGGCTGAATGGCCTGCTTTTGTGCTGTGGTGTTCTATGACTCGTTTAATCATGCAATGTACAAATGTTTCCTGTTCAGAATAGCTGAAACAGGATCCACTGTAATGCAAGGATTTGCCTTTGTGCTTTTAAAATAATTATTGTCCAGTTTTGTATGCCATCTGATATCTTTCAGACCAGCAAAGGCGATGCCCTGTCCAGCCGGGTGCAGAACACGTTAGGGAACTACGACGAAATGAAAGACCTGTTAACGAACCGCTCCAACCAGAGCCACCTCGTGGGCATTCCCAAGTCGTTGATCCCGCAGACGCCCGTGGAGAAAATGGAGCAGACCTTCTTCAATGAGCCCAGAGCCAAAATGGCGCCCTCCCACCAAAGCAGCAATCACTCTTCCGCCTGCATGCCTCCTCCCTCCTCTTGCCTGTCGCTGAGTTCCTCGCTGCTACATGGGCACCCGAGTAAGAAGTCGCGGATGGACTGGTCCCGGAGTGGGCATGGTTCAGCCAGTGGGCATGGAGGGCAGTCCAACAGCCAGCCCGGTACTCAACAGGTCAGGGAGAAGCACTCTGGCACACACGAGCAAGTCCAAGACAGGTACGGCGATCTGTACAGCAGTCAGAGCGAGCTGCACAAAAGTGACCTGCAGGCCAGCCTAGATGATGGTGTGAAGTTGCAGTCATCCAGTCCCAGCAACACCTCTCGCTCCAAAAGGCACAGCCACTCCAAGTCAACTGGTGGAGACCATTCGTACAAAGATGGCTGCCACATGAAGTCTCCCATTGACAATGACTCTGGTTCTTATTCTTGTGGATCTCCTGTGCCATCCACATCCCTGATCCCCAGCAGCAGTGCTCTCTCCACCCAGAACTTCCCTCCGGGACTTCACTCCAAGTCCAGCGTTCTACAGCAGAAGCCTACGGCCTATGTCAGGCCAATGGATGGGCAGGAGCAAGCCCCCATGGAGTCTCCCGAGCTCAAGCCGCTAATGGAAATTGAGGACGCTTTCAGCAGCCAGGCGTTTGGCAGCCTGCTGGACGCCAAGCCCAGCACGGCAAGCAACAAGTGCAAGTTACCAAAGCTGACGATACCTCAGCCAGGCGAGGTAGGTGGACACATCGATTTTTTCAGGTCTAGAAAAATAACGGGTTCCATCTTGTGCATCCTTTTCAATCAGTAGATTCTGCCTTGATGTTTTAAGGCCATGGTTGTGTGTTGTCATGCATGAAAACCTGTTTGATGTCAAAAATCAATCATGCTACATCAGAAACAGATGCACTGAAGGATTACAATGCTTCCAAGTGTGGAGTTGTGCTTAATGGACCTAAAACTGATTTGAATCTCTGGAGCTTGCTTGAAAGCTCAGAGCCTAATAGTATCCCAGGTTAGAACTGTCGAACGATTGTTTCTTCTATGACTCTTGCTCTTTCGCAGTAACAGAGGATTGTTAGAACAGGCATTGAGCGGCTCAGCCCCTTGTTTTCATCCCTCAGGTTCTGTCTCTCATCTATTCACCTCAATACACACGGGAAACTAAAAAAAATAGCAATTACTTTACAGATACTTGGGTGTGCTATTTGCACCGAATATACAGTGTGGCAATCTGTGCACATCCCACTCTGCGTCTGAGGTTACCTCAATTATCCTCATGGTATGACATTTTGGAACAGGATTCATTATGTGAACATTATTTCTTTGCATGTTCAGCACTTGCAGTAGAAGCCAAACTTCTGCCCCAGTTAAACTGAGCACAATTAATATAATGTATTGACTCCAGGAAGAGTGTTGGCCTTTATACAGGGTTTCCTGTTGTTTCATGGGCTTCTGTTGCGACCATAGAGAAATGTTACATGTATCTTTGGATACTTGACAAAATGAGAATTATTTAAATGATGATTATAATCAGAATAATAGTTTAAAAACTAGGGCTTTCCTCTTTGGAGTTGACGAGAATGAGAGGTCAACAAAACCATAATCAATTTTAGTATTGGGTGGTTGCAAGTAGGGTTGAGTTGCTCTCCGATTTTGGCAGTTTACTTGCAAAATTGCCAAGATTGGAGAAAAGCTCAGCCCAACCAATACTGGTATGTTTCACATACTGGCAATAAAGTGAATCTGTTCCTGATTGATGGAGGTGTATAAGATGATAAGAGGCATTAATGGAGTCGATAGCCAGAGACTTCTTCCCAGGGCTGAAATGGCTAACACGAGGGGGCATAATTTTCAGGTGATTGGAGGAATGTCAGAAGTATGCCATCTTCTGTGTGTGTGGAATGCTCTGCTAGATGTGATGGGAAAGCGGGGGTCCCCAGCCTGGGGTCCATGGGGTCCATGGCATAAAAAAAGGTTAGGAGCCCCTGTGGTAGAGGCATAATGTAATTATGTAAACGATGAAGGATATGGTAGCCTGGGTTTGTTGCAAAGTTATTTCAGTACGTTGATTTGTGGGTTAGAGTGGGGTGCCAGAGTAGGACTGGATACTGTAGGATGGTCTGCATTTGAACTTACTTACTGCCCGTTAGCCCACTGGCATTTTAGGACAGCAAAGAAAGTCCTCCATCTGGCGGTGTTCATGGTTTCTTCATCTTGTCAGTAGCTTCCTCTCAGTTTTCACTATTGTCAGCCATCCAAGTCCCAAGTGGACCCTCAGGAATACCTTCATACTCAGCTGTAAAAGGATTCTTCATTACTGTTTCCATAACAATTTTGCTTTACAGTCAGGTTGTTAGCCCTGAGCTGAACCCCAAACCTGGAGGACTGGTGAACAACTCTTAGTCTGTCTGCTACGCTTAAAGCCCTGACTGTGGACAGCTCAGCTCTCCGGATCATTGAGGCACACAAACCTCTAGACCATGGGAGGAGCGCTTTAACCAAAGTGCAGCATTTACAACATCAACTGAGCAAAGCAGCCGTTCTTACTTTGGCTTCCCCCACCACCATAGACTTTCTGCCAAATTCTGCACTAAACAGCAGTTGATTGCATTAGACATCTCTTAAAGTGGTACCAGCCTCTGCTACACACTGTATCCTGCAGAAAGAGAGGCGCCACTTTAAAATATCTGTTTCTGTGAGGGTTAAACAGAATGGCTTTGTGCATGGTAAAATGTGTCTAACCAATCTTATACAGGATGAAGAATAAAGTTCAACAGCTATAGAGAAAATGCAGTGCAGGTAGACAATAAGGTGCAAGATCTTAACGAGGTGGGTTCTGAGGTCAAGAGTCATGCAAAAGTACAGCACAGAAACAAGCCCTTTGGCCCACCTAGTCTGTATTGAACTGTTTTACCTGCCTACTCCCATCGACCCGCTCCGGGACCAGAGCCCTCCATAACCCTATCATCTATTTACCTATCCAAACTTCTCTTAAACGTTGAAATCGAGCTTGCATGCACCATTTGTGCTGGCAGCTCATTGCACACTCTCACCACCCTCTAAGTGAAGAAGTTTCCGCTCACGTTCCCGTTAAGAGTCTAAGTTATAGTACTAGGGAACGATTAAATAGAGTTATAACAAAAGGGTAGAAACAATTTTTGAGTCAGGCAGTATGTGCTTTAGGAGATTTAAACTCAGTTAAAGAAAAAAAATGTCCATTTTAGAATGAGATAAGGGCTGTGATTCTTCACAATTCTTTAACCGAGAGTATTTTGGCTGTTCTGTCATTGGGCATATTTCATGCTGTTGGATGGGTTTTGTGACAACAGGGACATGGGGAGTGGGCAGCAGAATGGATTTGAGTGAGAGGATTTACTGTGATCTGTTGGATGGTTAAACAGACTCGAGGGGTCGAAATACCAATCCTTTTTTTTGTTTTCTTTTCATGCACTTGGGGAAGTGCTTAAGTTGTGAAAAGCAAGTTCTGTTTTTCCACTGATTGTTTTCCAACCTCTGAGCCAAAGCCAAAAGCAACAATATTGGAACAGCCAACACAACTGAGCATGTTCAACACTTTATTTAGTCACATGCATTTTTATGATGTCTTTGCGTATCTAGAATATAGAACGTAGAACACTACAGCACAGTACAGGCCCCTCAGCCCACAAGGTTGTGCCAACCTTATAACCTACTGTCCATCTTTCTATTATCCATGTGGTTATCTAAGGGTTTCTAACGTATTTACCTCTATCACCATCCTCGGCTGGGTGTTCCATGCACCCACCACTCTGTGTAAAAAAAAAGACACCTCTAACATCCCCCCTGTGTTTTCCTCCAATCACCTCAAATTATATGCTCACATATGAGCCATTTCCACTCTGGGCAAAAGGCTCTGGCTGTCCACTCAATCTATGCCTCTCGTCATCTTGTCCACTTTGGTCAAATCATCTCTTCTTCTCCTTTGCTCCAAAAAGAGCTTTTAATAATCAGACATTGCAGCCAACTGATTAGGCTCCAAGCAACAATGAATTGAAAGCATATTGAAAGAAAATGAAAATATGTGAAATTCTGTAACATTTTTCAAGATGTCCCAACACACTTTACAGCCAATCTAGCACTTGTGAAGTGTTGGCACCGTGGGAGTGTAAGAAATACAACTTGTTAATTTGTACTCTGTGTTCTCCCACAAATGGGAAGATAATCGTCCAATAATCTGTCGTCTTTTTTTGTGTTACTGAATGAGTGAAAAGTAAATCCTCTGCATGTCTTTAACAATAGTGAGGAAATGTATTTTTGCCCTTCTGAGAGGGCGAGGCAAGTCTCTGTTTCACATCTCATCAGCAAAATAGTTCCTCTGACAGTGAGACACTCACTCTTTGATCCAAGCTTCAGTCTAAAGTCTGTGCATAGGCGCTTAGGCAGACAGGTAAGCACCCACATCTGGCACTATAGCGGGCTGCTCTGAGGCTCTGTCTCAATGTGTGCACTTTGTTCAACTTTTTTGAAACTTCCTGATGATTACATTTGGGGAAGTATCAAAAATTGTTCGCACAAATTTTACAGATGGACCACACTGTTCAGGTGAAGAAATGGGCAGAGATAAATCAGCTCTCCCTGTCAAATTGTCTGCTGTCATAAGCACAAGATATTCTGTAGATGTTGAAAATGCAGAGCAACACAGATAAAGAGCTGGAAGAACTCTATGGAAAGGAATAAAGGGTCAATGTTTCAGGCCAAGGCCTTCATTAGGACTAGAAAGGAAAGGGGAGGAAGACAAAATAAGAAGATGGGTGAAGGAGTACAAACTAGATGGTAATAGGTGAATCCAGGTGGATGGGGAGGTAGGAGGCTTGGGGAGAGGGAATGAAGATAGAAACGGGGAGCTGAAAGTTGGAAAAGGTAAAGGCCTGAAGAAGAAGGAATCTGATGGGAGAGGAGTGTGGATTAAGGGATGAAGGGAAGGAGGAGGGGACCCAAACGGATGTGATAGGCTGGCAAGGAGAAGAATAGGAATAAGAGTGGAGCCAGTCTATGGAATTGAAAAGTAAAGGAGGGGGAAGGGAGAGAAATGACCAAAAGTTTGCAATAATGTTTTCAAATCCAGTTGCATTCAGTAAAAACCCAGTCTGAAATGAAAATTCATGAATATATCTTTTAATTCATTGGTGTCAGCTTTTCAATTGAAAGTCTCACTTAGGTAAAATGATGTGGATTAACACGAGAGATAGTAAATAATCTCGTATTAACTAGTAATGAGAAATGTGTTACAGAGCATAAATGTGCTTCCTTGAAATGCTTCAGTTATCTGGATCTATCAAAATTTTGTTTGGCACAGACAGTACATTCAGTTTTCCCCTCAGAAATGGAGCACCAAGGAACAGAGGGCATCGCTTTAAGGTGAGAGGGGAGAGATTTAAGAGGAACTCAAGGGGCAACCTTTTGAGACAAATGGTGGTATCTATGTGGCATATCGAAGGAAGAGAGTGAGGCAGGTGCAATAACTTCTAAAAGACAGTTGGACAGGTAAATGGATGCATAAAAGGTTATGGGCCAAATGCTGGCAAATGGGACATCTTGGTCAGCATTAACCAGTTAGGCCAAGAGGCTTGATTCTGTGTTGTGTGACTTTATGAATCTACACTCCATGAGACCTGGTGGTAAATCCACTGTTTCTAGCTGTGTGGTAGAAGGCACAAGAGCCTCAGGACTCACCACCAGGCTCTAGAACAGCGACTACCCTTCAACAATCAGGCTCTTGAATAAAAGGCGATAACTGCATTCAACCACTTGTCCCATCATTGAAATGTTCGCACAACCAATGGACTCACTTTCAAGGACTCTTTGTCTCATTACTTCATGCTTTCATTATTTATTTCTATTTATTTATATTTGCATTTTCACAGTTTGGTGTCTTCTGCATTCCAATTGATCTTTCATTGATGCTGTAGTAGTTTCTACTCTGTAGATTTGCTGAGCAGGTCCACAGGAAAATGAATCTCAGGGTTGTATATGATAACATATATGTACTCTGATAATAAACTTTGAACTAAATGGTGCTGAATCTTGCGGTTTATGTTTTGATCAGTACCAAGTATTTGAGTGATCTTTTGACTGAGGAATCACTGTCTGCTGTTTAGTTCTGGCTTTTCTCCTTGCTTTACTTGCAGCCAGTAAAGATAGTCCCAGCAACCTTTGGTAACGGTTTATTATTATCACATGTACCGAGATACAGTGAAAATCTGGGCCTGTAGGCCATTCATGCAGATCAAATCATTAAAACAGCGCATTATGGTTTTACGAGATAAAACCATAACAGAATGCAGAATAAAGTGTTGTGGTTGCAGAGAAGGTACAGTGCAGGCAAACAATAAGGCACAAAGTCATAATAAGTTAGAAAGCAAAGTGAAGAGTCAATTTTTACCGTACTAGAGAACCGTTCAATAGTTTGGTGAGATGTTGCTTCCTGTTTGGTACTTTGAATTGTTGGAGTTGACGTGACAGGGATTCCATATCTGCTTTTGCTGCATTGTAAATATCAGCAGGTCCATGGTAAACAGAAACATATGATCAGATATAGTGCTGTTTCTTGGAATCTAAGTCAAAATTGAGTTAATTGTCATATGCACAGGTATAAGTATGCACAGACACAATGAAAAACTTATTTGCTGCAGCATCACAGGCACAGGGCATCACATAAGCAGCAATCACAAGACAAAAGCATAAATTATATACTATCTTACAAGGAATATGACACATAGGAAAATATCCATTTTAGTGCAAAGTGGTCAGAGTGTTGCTAAGCTGTTGTGATTAGTGTTCTGCAGGTTGGTTCAGGAACTGAATGGTTAAAGGGAAATAGCTGTTCTTGACCCTGGTGGTGTGGGACTTCAGGCTTCTATGCTTCCTGCCCAGCTGTAGTTGTGAGATGATGGCATGGTCCTGTTGGAGGATCTTTGATGATGGATGTGGGTGTAATGGCATTGGATTGAGTCCACTGCTCTCCGTCTGCACTGTATTCATTTCAGCATTCCTTTTCTTTCCTGTCGTCTGTACTGCAAATGGCAATGGGGTTTTGAATTCAATAACTTATCATTATTTTAGACATTCATTACAGGAAGATTTATTGGTACATGACTGTTGTTAATTGGTTCAAAACAAACCAACAATAATTTAGCAATAAAACCTCACATATTTATTTTTTATGTTGTTGCCAAAGGTGATGAATAGTTGATTGGTGTTTAGACATTTCGACTGGTACTGCATGTTAGATAGATGGATCTCTAAGTAAACCAGAGTCCCTTACAGCTAATAGAACTCTTTGCAGTCATGATATTAGTATAATTAGAGCAGTATAGATATTCAAAATTGTCACAAACAGTAATGACAAAACTGAGCAGATAAAATTTAAATAGCAAATTTAAAAATTGAGTAAATTGGTTTATTATTGTCACATGTACTGAAGTACAGTATAAAGCTTGTCTTTTGTACTGTTCATACTGATGAATTCAGTATTTATTTATATTTTGAGATACAGTGTTGAATAGGCCCTTCTGGTCCTTCAAGCTGTGCCACCCAGCAATCCCCCGATTTAATCCTAATCTAATCATGGGGCAATTTTACAATCACCAGTTAGCCCTACCAAACTGATATATCTTTGGACTATGGGAGGAAATCGTGGCCGTGGGGAGAGCATACAAACTCCTTATAGGCAGCTGGGGGAATTGAACCCGGGTCGCTGGTACTGTAAAGCAATGTGCTAACCAGTATGCTACAGTGCTACGCAGTGTATTGAGGTAGTACAAGGTAAATCAATAACAAAATGCAGAATAAAGTGTAACAGTTACAGAGAAAGTACAGTGCAGGTAGACATTGGGTGCAAGATCTCAATGAGCTTGATTGTGAGGTCAGAGTCCTTCTTATCGTACTCGGGAACTGTTCAGTAGTTTTATAGCAGTGGAGTAGAAGCTGTCTTTGATCTGCGGGTACATGATTTCCAGTCTTTTGAGGAGAGATTATTGATTTGAACTCTAAAGACAATTGCCCAGCAGCACAGCCTTTACAGCACCAGAGACCTAGGTTCAATCACAGAGTCTCTCAGCCTATTTTGTCCATCAAGTCCTCTCCATTTTAATCCCATTTAGTAAGTTACTTAGAGCTGCCGCACGATAACTGTTCCATTCTGGCCCAATGAGCCCACGCTGGCCAATTACAGCCGTGTGACCTGCTAGCCCGTAAGCCTTTGGAGTATGGGAGCAAACCGGAGCACCCGGAGGAAACCCATGCAGTCCCTGGGAGAACGTACAAACTCCGTGCAGACACAGGCCTCTGGCACTGCATTAGCGTTACGCCAAACAGAAAGCTGCCATGCTGCCCCACTTGCTCTGCAGCTTACTTGGAGATCAAGTGCTCAGCTGAACTCAACCATCATCTTCTCTGGTGGCTGCCAATATGCACACAGCACGATCCCATGAACAGCACTATAATAATAACCTTCAAATTAATCAGTTTTGGTTACATGATTGAGGGGTGTTCAGAGGCCAGTACGCCTGTCAAATAGCAGCACAACATATCTTATGTTTACAACAGAGGTTAAACATGCTCCTGTGAAATCTTAGACAATGGATCCTCCACAATGCACTGCCCTGGAATATTGTCTTAGGGTTTTGTCCCCAGTTTTAAAGTCAAAGTAGATTTATTGAAAGTATGTATATGTCACCATATACTATACTGAGATACATTTTCTCGCAGGCATTTACAGGAAAATAAAGAAATAGAATAGAATTTATGAAAACAGTGCACAAACAAAGACTGACAAATAACCAGTGTACAGAAGACAACAAACTGGGCAAACATAAATAAATAAATAAATACACAAATAAATAAATAAATAATACTAAGAACATGACTTGTAGAGTCCATGAAAGTGAGTCCATAGGTTGTGGAATCAGTTGAGTGTTGAGGTGAGAGGGGTTATCTATGTCAGTTCAGGAGCCTGATGGTTGAGTGGTAATAACTGTTCCTGAACCTGGTGGTGTGGGTCCCAAGACTCCTGCCTGGTGGTAGTGGTGATAATAGTGCATGGCCTGGATAGTGGGATCTTTGATGATGAGAGCTGTTTTCTTGTGGCAGCGCTCTATATAAACGTGCTCAATGGTGAGGATGGCTTTGCATGTGATGGACTGGGCTACGTCCACCATTTTCTGTAGACTTTTTTTATTCCTGGACACTGAATATTGGACTTTTGACTCTTTGAAGACTAAGGCAATGATTCTCTTCACCACAGCAAGTTCTACAGAAGTGGCTGACGATGATTTTATCTCATGTTGAACAAGTCTGCTGCACCCAGTCACATTTTGGAGAAAAATCTGCTACAGGTCCAATCAAAACTCTGTGAAAGTTGGGCTGAAGTGTTGGCTGTTTTTTTGTTATTATTTTTACATATTTATGCAATGTTGTTGTCAGTTTAAAAGTTGTGAGACTTTTTAAAATAGACTCTGTTGAGTGCTGCTGTAACAAACTCTACTGAGTGAGTGTAATAGACACTTTTCAGTGAATCCCTTCAATGGTCCTATCTCACTTCCCGTCTCGGTGGCTCTCTCAGAGGTGTTGATGGGCGCATTTTTATTTATTTTATTTAGATAGAGCGTGGAATTGGCCCTTCTTGCCCAATGAGCCACACTTCACAGCTATCCACCTATTTAACCCTCGCCTAACCACAGGATTAGGTCTGGCCGGTGGTGTAGTGACATTGGCAATGGACTTTGAGGCGGATAGTCTTGAGTTCAAGTCTGACCAGGTCCCAACCTAAGCAGCAGCGGTATCTGTGAGGAAGGAAGGCCTTGCCACAAAAACTTCATGGATAACTACACTATCTACGGGTAGACGATGACTCAACAGCAACAATCACATGAAAAGTCACAGTGACCAATTACCCTACTAATCGGTACATCTTTGGACTGTGGGAGGAGAGTAGAGCACCCAGAGGATACCCTTACTAATCAAGAACCTATCAATGTCCGCTTTAGATGTACCCAATGACCTGGCCTCCACCAGCTGTCTGTGGTAATGAATTCCTCAGATCCACTACCCTCTGGCTAAAGAAGTTTCTCCTCGTCTTCTTTCTAAAGGCACATCCTTGTATTCCGAGGCTGTGCCCTCTGGTCCTAGACTTCCACACTATAGAAAACATCCTCTCCACATCCACTCTATCTAGGCCTTTCAATAATCAATGGCTTTAAATGAGATTTCCCCTCATTCTTCTAAACACTAGTGAGTGCAGGTCTAGTATTTAGGCCTTTCAACATTTGATAGGTTTCAATGAGAAGAATTCCCTTTTTCTTCTACACTCCGGTGAATATAGGCCTAGTATCTAGGCCTTTCAATATTCAATGAAACTTCCTCTCATTCTTCTATCTAGGCCTTTCAATATTCAATAGGTTTTTATGAGATCCCCCACTCATTCTTGTTACATTGATCAAAATAACATACAAATTATTCCATGAAACAAGACTGGTTTATTGGTAGATTAATATCTACAATCTGTACAAAGTGCTTTTAAAAATACATAACAGTTTAGGAAGTGAAGGGAAACAATGTGCAGTTATTAGTCTCTGAGGAATCACTTGCTGAGCAATCATGCTAATAGGGTGTAAGATATGCAAATGATCCTACAGTCATGCCCATAACTGCGAGGGAAGAGAGCACTTTACAGAGATGCTGGTGCATTCTGTGTGTGGCATCTGAGGAAATGGTACAAAGAACTATTTATATCCACCAAAGGCTTGCACATGATTGCAGATGGTGTTTTGTTAGAAGGGGAAAAAAGGAGGTTTATTATTATATATGCCGTTTGGTAGTTTGCTCTGCAGATGCTGCTGTTTATTTTTACTCCGGGACAGAATATGCAGTTGAACATTTTTCACGCCTGACTGCATTTTGTCAACATTAATTCTTGAATTACAAATAAACACCAGGCAAATGAAAGCTAGACTGCACACTGACAAAGGAAGCTGGAAGGAAATTTTGGTACATTCTGGGTACTTTGTGTATATTTGTGTTTGCAAATCAAGGGAACAGTGAGGCAATCACAACTGGCAGTGTCTAATTTGGTGATTCCCCTTAAAAAAATGTGATATATAAAGCTGATTTAGAGGTTCCTAGCTGGAACTGAAAACACACTCACTTATTGAAAGAAATGGAGGGGGTGTGTGCCTTTTCTCAGTAACCCAGCAGGAGGGAGGATCAGACAACTAGCTCAAAATAAACGTTGTGTCCGGTGCTCCTGATGCAACCTCCTCCACATTGGTGAGACACATCGTAATTTGGGGAACCGTTTTGTCCAGCACCTCTGCACCATCCATCACAGGTGGCCAAACATTTTAATTTCAATTTCTATTTCTGTTCTGACTTGTCGATCTATGGCCTTCTCCTGTGGCAAGATGATGCCACTCGCACCCCCTCCTCTATTCCCCACTCTGACCTTTTAATTCTTCTCACCTGCCTATTACTTTCTCCCTGGGTCCCCTACTCCTTCCCTTTCTCCTTTGGTCCAGTCTCTTCTCTTATCAGATTCTTTCTTCTCCAGCCTTTGACCTTTCCTACCTTACTAGCTTCACCTATCACCTTCTAGCTAGCTTCTTTTCCCTTCTATAACCTTTTCATTCTACCATTTTACCCCTTCCTTCTCAGTTCTGAGGAAATGTCGACTTTTCCACAGATGCTGCCTGACCTGCTCAGTTCTTCCAGCATCCTGCATGTGCTGCTTGGAAAATAAGCCAGTGGCAGCAATGAAGAGAGAGAAAAAAATCACTGATTATTAGATGGTGTGGAAAACATATTGGATTCAGAATAATTAATTGCAAGAGTATTAAGTCAACTTTTATTATCAAATGTATAACAAGATAAAAAATTATCTCATCATTTGAATGGAATTGGTTTATTATTGTCATATGTGTTGAGGTGCACTAAAATTCTCATCTTGCACACTGTTTATAAAGATCAATTTATTGCACGGCGCATGGAAGTAGTTTAGGGCAGCACAATAGTGTGGTGGTTAGCACAGCACTATTAGAGCACCAGTGACTTGGGTTCAATTCTGCTACTGTCTGGAAGGAGTTTGTACATTCTCCCTGTGACCGCATTTCCTCCAGGTGCTCTAGTTTCCTCCACATTCCAAAGATATACCGGTTAATAGGTTAGTTACTCACGTGGGTGTATGTGAACAGCACAGGCTCATTGGGCTGGAAGGGTCTCTTACAGTGCTGTATGTCAAAATAAAATGCAGTGGATTCCAGTTAATTGTCATACATTGGAAACTGTACATTTTAACCCAATTAAGCTGTTGCCCAAATCAGCAGAGAAAAAGACAAAGTACCACTTAACTGAGTAATAACTCTGTATTTAAATGAAAAATGTAACAAATTAGAACACTATCAATACTACTGTAGTACTATACAACTGTGTATCAATTCCTAGTAGTCAATCAAAAGAATGCTACCATGTTCTTTCGATTGACTGTAAATGAACAAAATCAGTGCAGACTCCTGGTGTAGATAATGGACTGCCTTCATACAATCCTTTCTACAGCTGCATCCTCAAAATCTTCAATTTTGTTATAGCACTCAGATCATTGTTGATCCCTTCAAATTTTTTGTAGTTCCTAATTTGTTGTAGTGAAATTGTTTCAATTCCACTCCTGGCTGTTGCAGGCATCTCCAAGCCCGAATGCTTGAAACCACAGTGAGCAAAACAGTTTTGAATTGTCCTGCTTATTTCCCACCAACTATCAGCAATAAAAATCACAACTTTTGGACACAAACACGTGCAACTGATGCTTTTTAAAAACTGTTCACTCTCAGCACAGTGTAGTGCCCCAAATAAATGAAGGGAATCCCGACTATTTTCTTGATTAGTTTTTATTCTGTAAGAGCTGTCCCAAATAAATGGCGGACCCGATTAACTGACGGCCCAATTAACTGGAATCCATTGCAATACAAGGTAAAACAGTAGCAGAATACAGAATAAAGTATAACAGCTAAACACAGTGCGTGTAGACAATAAGGTGAAAGATCATAATTCTTAGAGAGATAGAATTCAGATTTAAAAGAGTGGAATGAGTATAATTGAACTAATGAATGGTCTGTACAGAGCAGCTTACAATGAGTCAATAACATCTGAAAAATATTTGCACCCTTCCCAGCACAATCCTTGCTGATTTGATTTGATGCAAACCATACATTTTACAAGAGACATTCTTGTTGTCATTTGTGGGAACTTGCTACATGTAAATTGGCTCCTGCATTTCCTATACACAATATTGTCTACTCTTTGAAAGTTCACCATTGGCTGCAGAGTGCCCTGCACATTCCTGACATTGTGTATGGTACATTCCATCTGCTTTTGCTGTCACTGCTGCTGGTGTCCTCCAAGGCACAATTCTCCAACCCAGGGATGCGATCTGCTGAAAACGAGACTTTTTGTTAAGTTTTGTTTTTTTCAGCTACTTGGTTTTGACAACCCCACCATCCAGTGTTCATTCACAGAGTGTGGCCTTGACTGGGCCAAGTGCCAGTGTTGACCTTGCTGGCTGGATGTATTTCTCCCCACACTAAGGTGAGAAACGATTGCTCTCAAAGACAATCTGAAGAAAAGTTGAGGTGAGGTAGGGAATGAGCAGGAAAGATGTAAGGCCCTGAATGAACCCATATGACCTTACATCAGTGGTGACTACTCTATATCCCACATAGGAAGTTAAATACTACATCAATAGTGTTGAGGTTGTGTGTGTTTAGAGCTTCAGGTTCCAACGCGTGAGCATCACCAATAGCCTGTCCTAGTCCGACCACATTGATGTCATGGACAAGCAAGTTCACCAAAGCCTCAAATTCCTCAGGAGTCTAAAGCAATTTGGCATTGACTTTAACCAATTTTTATTGATGCATCTGGAGGTATAACGGCTTGGTATGGCAACTGCTCTGCACGTGACCATGAGGAGCTGTAGAGTTGTGGACACAGCGCAGCATTTCATGAAACCAGCACCGCCTCTATGGACTCTGTCTATACTTCCTGTTGCCTCAGTAAAGCAGCCACCATAATCAAAGATTCCAGCCAGCCCAGCCATCCTCTCTTCTCTCCCTTCCCATCGGGCAGAAGATACAGAAGCATGTACATCCAGGCTCAAGGACGGCTTCTATCCCACTGTTAAACGAACCCTTGTACAATAAGATGGACTCTTGGCCTCACAATCTACCTCATTATGATCTTGCACTTTATTGTTTACCTGCACTGCATTTTTTTGATAGCTTTTGCACTTTATTCTGCATTGCTATTCTTTTACCCTTACTGTATCTCAATGCAATGTCTGATGTAAGAACAGTGTCCAATTCAAGATTTTCACTGTATTCACTTGGTACACGTGACAATAATAAACCAATTCTGATTCCAATGTCAAAATATGTTCACAGATAGTACAGCACTGTGACAATGTTACAGGGGGTCGAGCAGCTGCTTCACAGCACCAGAGACATGGGTTCAATCCTGCTGTCCGTGTGTAGTTTGCATGTTCTCCTTGTGACCACGTGGGTTTCCTCCTGGTGCTTTGGGTTCTTCCCACATCCCAAAAGTATGGGTAGACAGATCACTGTCAATCATATGACTAGGAGAGCTATAGAATCTGAGGAGAGATGTTAGGAATGTAGGAGGATGAAATAGGTTAGGGTTGGATTAGTGAAACCCCTGTTGCTACAAAGGAGGCATGCCAGTGGCTATGTTTCCTTAGGAGTTTGAGGAGATTTGGGAAGTCACCAAAGACTTGCATTTTTACGACAGATGTACTGTGGAGAGCATTCTAAGTTATTATATTACTGTTGTAGAAGTGCCAATGCACAGGATCAGAAAAGGTGTAGAGAGTTGGAACCTCAGCCAGTTCCATCGTTGGCCCCAGTCTGCCTGTCATCTAGACACCTCCAAAAGTTAATGCCTCAAAAAGGCGGCATTCATCATATGAGAAATTCCCTTTTCTCATTACTGGCATCAGGGAAGAGGTACAGGAACTTGAAGACAAACACTCAAAAGTTTCAGGAACAGCTTCTCCCCCCCCCCCCCACCATCAGATTTTTGAATGGACATTGAACCCATGAACACTACCTCACTATTTTACTTTCTTTTTGTACTACGTTTCTTGTTTTAACTTGTAGAAGGGTTTTTGTATCCTGCACTGTGATGCTGCCACAAAACAAAAAATGTCATGACAAACCTGACTCTGAATCTGCGGATGGGTTTAGACCAGGACCTGGTGCATGATTCTCAGGCTGTACTTTCGGTGACAAAAACAATTGCAAAGATTGGAGCACACCCAGCAAAAGCTGTCTAAGTCAGTGTTATTGAGCTATTGACATGAACATTCTTACTTGGAACTGAGTCACACTGGCGATCTTACAAGTTAAGAACGTAGCTGCCAAATTATATACTGTGTAGGTACAGAGCGTGCTGTTCCAAAAATTTGTGCTGGTAGTGAGTGCAGTCCAGAACTCCGTGAAATAAGATATGTCCTGTTTACGTAAAGTGTCACACTGCTTTACATTGAGTGATGCGGATCTCCGCTACAGACAGGCTGAAGTAGTGGAAATCAAATTGACCATGCATTAACCAGTATGACATAACGAGCAGAGAACTACTGGTATGCTGAAAGCCATGTGGATTTAATTGGGGATCCGAAATCATCTATAGAAAACCCAGAAATATTTCAAATATTCCAACACCCTTCTTGACATTGACCAAAGGCATTCCATTAAAAAGTAAGTGACTTTTTCAACGAGTATTTCGTTTTTAACAGATTCTTTATAAAGTTTCAGTTTTTTTTTAAACAGGTACTTTTTATCGCTTGTGTTTTCTTTCTCTCTAGTTTCCTTTCCCTGTCTGATGTTCACTTCACACAGAGCACAAGACGTCCTTTGACAGCAAGTGAAGAGGAGGTGGGGTGTGGGGAAGGGATTAGTAGGAAGGGCTGTCATGGGGAGAGGGTTGAGCAAGGGAGGGATTTTCAGAGCTGAAGGTCCAGGCAGATGCAGGCAGGGCAGCCAGTAATTGAGCAAAAGAGGGTAAACTTTCTTTGGGTACTGGAGGGAGTTGTGAGGATAGGAAGGGGAAGAGGTTGAGGAGCGATTTATAAAAGAGGACTTTAAACCTGAATTATTGAGGAAGAGCGAGCCAGTGTGTGTCACCATGCACAGGAGTGTTGGAAGAAATGGGGTGGCAAAATTAAGGTGCCAGAAGATGCCATTTCTCCAGGGTGGCCTTGACATACTTGAAGTGCTCAGCAATTAACATGTTTCCAGACAGTACATGGATCTAGTGAATCTGCCCTTAGAAGTGACCCTGGTTTGCTTTACATCCATGGAATTCCCTTTATGGATTTAACCAGACAGAGGGGCCTCAGTTTTGTGTGTCACGGGGACATGATAAACCAAAATAGTTTTGTCTGTTTCTCAGGCACTCTGGACTTAAAACCATAGACCACAAGACGTAGGAACAGAATTAAGCATTTGGCCTATCGAGTCAGCTCTGCCATTCCATCGTGTGACTTATTAACCCTCTCAAGTCCATTCTACTGTGTTGTCCCAATTCAAGAAATTCAGTTGTTTATGCTTGATCACATATCAGTTAGGATTCTCCCCTAACCTAACCACTTGTCAATTAACTCATGCCTTCCAAACGATATGGAATAAGCAGTTGAGAGAAGTAACTCCTGAAGTAGGATGAGAAGGAGGGAAGCAAGGCTAAGGATTTTTCTACCAGCGGAATGAATTGACCCAATGGCCCACTTCTGGATTGTATCAATTCTTTACTAAAGATTATATAGAGCTGTAGGGTACAGTCTGTTTGGGCCCCTTGGCCCAACCATTCCATGCTAACGTGTTACCCACCCAGATTGTCTCAATCTCCTGTATTCAACCCATATCACTCTGAGCCTCTCCCCTCCATATGCATATCCAAGTGCTTCTTCAATGATACCGTGTACTTGCCTCAACCACGTCCTCTGGCATCCCATTGTATATATTCCCCACCCTCTGCATTTGAAATATCCCCCTTGGGTCCCCTTTATATCCTTCCCTCTGACCCTAAATCTATGCACCCTAGTTCAAGTTCAAATTTCCAAGAAAATTTATTATCAAAGTACACATATGTCACCGAATACATACCTAAGATTCATTTTCTTGCAGGTATACTCAATAAATCCAAGAAACACAATAGAATCAGTGAAAGACCCCACCCAACAGGATGGACAAACAATCAGTGTGCAAAAGGTGACACACTCTGCAAATACGAAAAAAGAAATAATAATAAATATTAAAAACAATAAGATGAAGAATCCTTCAAAATGAGACCATAGGTTGTCTAACAGTTCAGTGGTGGGGCAAATTAAGTTGAGTGACATTACCTCTTCTGGTTCAAGAGTCTGATGGTCGAGGGGTAATAATGGTTTCTGAACCTGGTGATGTGGGACCCGAGGTTCTTGTACATTCTTCCTGATGGCAGCAGTGAGAAGAGAGATGATCTGGATTGTGAGGGTCCTTGATGATGGATGCTGCTTTCCTACGACAATGCTCCATGTAGATGTGCTCACTGGGGGTGAGGGTTTTACCTGTGATGGACTGGGCCATATCCACTACTTTGTCTAGGATTTTCCATCCAGGCCATGGTATATCCAGTCAATATACTCTCCACGACACATCTATAGAAGCTTGTCAATGTTTTAATGTCATGCTGAATCTTCACAAACTTCTAAGGAAATAGAAGCGATGCTGTGCTTTCTTCATAATGGCACTGATGTGCCGAGCCCAGGACAGATTCCTCTGAAGTGGTAACTGATATTAGCATCTAACTTAGCTGTACCTCTCATTATGTTAAGCATTTCTATCGGATCACCCCTCTCAATCTCCTATGTTTCAAAGACTCCTGGCCTGGCCAATCTCTCCCTATAACTCTGTTTGTATGTATCTCACCTAATCATGGGATGCTGCTGTGCACACCGGGTGAGATAGCGAGGGATTCAACAAGCAAATCTGTACATTGGACGTGGAAAGTTATGGGTTATATGGTAAAATTTTGCTTGTAGACAACGCGTACAACTGCGTACAAATGGTTCACAGCTGGGGCTGCTACCTTTTTAATCAATTGGCACTCTGACGTAGTGATTAGCAGCAATCCGAGTTCGATTCTCATCACTTCCTGTCAGGAGTTTATATGTTCTTCCTGAGAGTGTACAAGTTTCCTCCAGGTGCTCTCGTTTCCTCCCCCTTTCTAAAGACATGTGGGTTAGAGTTAGTGAGTTGTAGGCATGCTACGTTGGTGCCAGAAGCATGGTGACACTTGCAGGATGCCCACAGCACACCCTTGGACTGTGTTGATCATTGACGCAAATGACCTATTTCACTGTATGTTTTGATGTACATGTGAGAAAGAAAGCTAATCTCTAGATCCCCAGATTAAACACTGGATGACGTTGTCAAGACACTGCAGAACTAATTCCCTTTTGTACCAAGCAGTTTACGAAACCGTTTCAGTGGCACCATGGGTTAGAAACATAAAGGGGTTAGATATCAGTGAAGATGTTGGGTTTCAGTAACAACCTGACGTCAAATTAAAACTCGATGTAAATTTATTATCAAAGTCCATATATGTCACCATATACTACATTGAGGTTCATTTTGTGTGGACATTTAAGAAAAACAAAGAAATACGATTTATGAGAAACTACACTGAAACAAAGACTGACAGGTAACCAATGTGCAAAAGAAGACAAATTGAGCAAATAAAAAATACATAACACTGTGAACATCAGTTGTAGAATTCTTGCAAGTGAGTCTGCAGGTTATGAAATCAATTCAGAATTGTGGTGAGTGAAGCTATCCACACTGGTTCAGGAGCCTGTTGGGAGAAAGGTAGTAACTGTTCCTGAACCTGGTGGCTCTTGTACCTCCTTTCTGAAGGTAGCAGTGAGAAGAGAGCGCGGCCTGGGTGGTGACAGTGGGGAGAGGGGCTCCTCGATGATGGATGCTGTTTCCTTGTGGCAGAATTCCATGTAAGTGTGCTCTACGATGGGCAGGACCTTTCCTCTGATGGACTGTGCTGCATCCACCACATTCTGTAGGCTATTCTGTTCCTTGGCAAGAAGTGTTTCCATACCAGATCGAGATGCAATCAGTCAGGATACTCTCCACTGTGCACCTATCGAAGTGTGTCGAAGTTTTAGGTGACATGCTGAATCTGTGCAAACTTTTAAGAAGGTAGGGGCACTATCGTACCTTCTTTGTGATGGCATTGACTGGCCCCAGGACAGATCCTTTGATTTGATAATGCCTAGGAATTTAAAGTTATTGACCCTCTACACCTCCGATCCCCTAATGAGGACTGGCTCGTGGACCTCTGGGTTTCTTCCTCCTGTAGTCAATAATCAGTTCATTGTATTAAACTAAGTATTTCATGATCACCATTGCTGATAGTAGGGTTTTAAATTGAATTTGCATTTCCCGCTGCCCCACTGGGATTCTAATTTACATCTCTGGATCATTAGCTCAGGCCTCTGGATTTTGAGTCAAACAGCGTAACTAGCACGCTCTCAGACCAGCAACTCCTTCTCTATATTCCCAAGAAAACTGCCACCGGAGCAAGCTAATTAAATTGTTGCATGCTGCGTTTATCCGGGAGCGAAGGACGGTAATCTCATCCTGCCATGTGATGTGCTGTATGTGTGGTGTATCCGCGTGTTGGTTGCATTACTGATTTAGCAGCTGCAGTTGCTGGGCCATTCAGGCTAGGAATCAGAATTAGAAGCTGGTTCATTATCACTGACATGTTATAAAATTTGTTTTCTGGCAGCAGTATAGTGCAATACATTAACATATACTGTCAATTATAGTAAGAAATACATACAGTTCTATGTAAAAGTTTTAGGTATGTAGGCACCCTTGCTGTGTATAAGACTTTTGCAAAGCACTTGCACTGTACTCTTGCTGTAAAAAAGAGCAAATTTCATAACATATGTGAGTGATAAACCTAATTCTGATATGGGTCTCTCTTGTGGACTGAGAGTGAGAAGGGGATAGGGAGAGGGGAATCATGCTTGGGAAAAGGGGAAGGGAGAGAGGGGACAGCAGGAAGCACCAGACACACATTCTGAAATGATCAATAAACCAGTTCTTTGGAATCCGATGACCTTGCGTGGTGTCTTAGGTCTGGGTGGGTCTGCACCCGCTCCAACCCCTGCCCCTGGCACTTTCTTCTCTGCCACCTGTCCCACACCCCTCTGGCACTCCACCCTTGCCATTCTCAACACACTTCGCTCCCGCCAGATTTACAAACTCGTTCTCCGCTCCATATTGACAAATACAGTACTGTGCAAAAGTCTTAGGCACGCTAGCTATATAAATGTGCCTAAGACATTTGTACTGTACTGTATATTAAAAAAATAGTGAGGTAATGTTCATGGATTAACACTGAACTGTAATCTGTACCAGCGGACTGATGGAGATATTGCTATAGTCCAGGTGATCCAAGTGAAGAGTCAGTGAGATTGCATCTGCTGTGGACCTTTTGTGGCTATAGTCAGATTGCGGTATGTGTAAAGTCCTTGCTTAGGCAGGAGTTGATTCTAGCCACGACCAACCTCTCAAAACACTTCATCACAATAGGTGTGAAGTCAATTGGACAAAAGTCGTTGTGTCAGCTCACCCTGCTCTTGGGCACTGGAGTGATTGGGAACTGCGGAATTTAAATTCTTCCTGTTCTTGTTCAGAAGAACATCTTCTTGCTTGTCTTGCGTTTGCCCTAACAAGAATGCATCTAACTTTATCTAACTTTAATAGGAAGATCACTATGTGTATTAAGATTCTCAAATAGTACCTCTGGCTGCATGGCTGATTGCAGATGTTCTGAACATCTGCATTGGAATACAGTATGTAACTATGCAGAGATAAGAGAATGTCCCACCTATGCATTCTCAATATCTTCATTATTGGCATTGTTTAGGACAGGTAATTAATAACAAAGACTTGTGATCTGTGAACTTTAAATTCCTCAATGTTATTATTTACACGGACCTGTCCTGGGCCCAGCAGGTAAGTGTAACTATGAAGACAGCACGCTGTGCCTCTACTTCCTTAGCAGTTTGTGAAGACATCTAAAACTTTGACAAATTTTTATAGATGTGTAGTGGAGAGTATATTGCCTGGCTGCATCACAGACAGGTATGGAAACAGCAATGCCCTTGAATGGAAAATCCTACAAAAAATAATGGATATGGCTCAGTACATCTAAACAGAGCATTGTCGCAGGAAAGCGGCATTCACCGTCAGGAACCACCGCCACCCAAGGCATGCTGTCTTCTCGCAGCAGCCTTAGGATTCACACCACCAGGATCAGGAACAGTTATTACCCCTCAAACATTAGACTCTGGAACCAAAGGGAACAACCACTCATTTTCACTTGCCCCATCATTGAAAAGTTCCCATAACCAATGGACTTACTTTCAACAACTCTTCTTCTCATGTTCTTGATAATTATTGCTTATTTGTTATTATTATTATTATTTCTTTCTTTTTGTATTTGCAAAGTTTGTTGTCCTTTGCATACTGGTTAAATGCTCAAGTTGGTGCATCTTTCAATGATCTGTTATGGTTATTTTATTGAGTATGCCTGCAAGAAAATTAATCTCAGGATTGTGTATGATAATGTATATACTGTATACTTTGATAATAATTTACTTTGAAACTTTGAAACATTGTCTGTTCAATAGGAATTTATAAATAACTGGGCTGGGCAGCTTGGAAGTGGCACTGCAGTTCCAGTGCCAACATAGCATGCCCACACTATACTCTTCGATCCTTCTATTCTCAGCCTCTGTACTCTGGTCCCAGATTCCTCCACTACAGGAAACATCTTCTCCATGCCCACACTACTTCGGCCTTTCAGTATTTAATTGGTTTCAATGAGATTCTCCTCTCATTCTTCTAAACTCCAGCGACTATAGTCTGGAGCCATCAAACACTCCTTTAACCCTACTGTTGCTGGGATCATGATTCCCAAACTCATAACAAGCTGTTACAGCTTTAATTTTTGAGCTATAGATACCCTGTCCTCCCACAACGAGCTTGAGAACTCCATCCTAAGGTAACTGGAAGTAGTATCCAAGGGGGAGTTAAGGAGAATTTGTTTATGCAGTAAGTTGTTTTGATCTGGAATGCACTACTTGAATCAAGATGGTAGGTGAATCAGCATTAACAATCATGAGAGGACTGGACAAGTACATGAAAGGGAAAATCTTTTCAGGGCAATGAGGAAAGATGCCAAGAATTCCCAGAGGTGTTGGAGTCCTGGAACAGGGAGACATCTTGTGCAATGGAGATTAATCTGTTGACTTCCTTTGAGTGAGGGTTGGAATGGTTTCTGTTTCACTACATATAGTGCCTTAGACTTTTGCACAGTACTGTATTCGTCAAAGTGGAGCGGAGAGCGAATTTGTAAATCTGGTGGGAACAAAGGATGTTGGGAATGGTGAGGGTGGAGCAGCGAGGGAGGGGTGTGGGTCAGGTTTGACAGAGAAAGAGTGCCAGGGTCGGGAGGTGGTGTGGTTGTAGGCACCCAGGCAAGGTCATTTGATTTCAAACAATTGATTTATTGATCATTACAGAATGTTTCTGTGGTGCTTCCCACTCCAACCTTCCCCTTTTCTCAACCATGATTTCCCTCTCCCTGTCCCCTTCCCACTCTCAGTTCACAATAGAGACAGGTTTATCATTACTCACATGCAAAAGTCTTAGGCACCTTAGCCATATATGTGTGTGGCTCAAACTTTCACATAGTACTGTAGCCTTGAACTAGTTCTGATTAATTGCATGGAAGAGTCAGGGTAGAATTGTCTTGATCATTTTTTCCCCCTAGTAGTCTTCAGAATTAATCTGATTTCTTCTCTGTCCAAATCAGAATCAGTATGAGATTTCTTATCACTGACATATGTCATGAAATTATTGTTTGTTGCAGCAGTGCAGTGCAATATTTAAAACAATTGCTATAATTTACAGAAAGCAATTTACAAAAAAAAAGTAAGTAGTGAGAATAGAGATTAAAATAGTATGGTAGTGTTCATGGACCGTTCTAAAATCTGGTGTTAGACATGGAGAAGCTGTTCCTAAAACATTGAGTGTGTATCTTCATACTCCTGTTCCAGCTCCCTGGTGGTTCTAATGAGAAAGAGGGCATGTCCGAGGTGGTGGGGGACCTTAATGTTAGACATTTCTTTTTTGAGGCCTATCCCAAGGGTCCAAATGTTTTCCTTGCATCAGTGGAAATAGTGTGATGCATGTGGTGTTGCAGTTATGTGGGACAGCTTGAATGTACTCATGTATCTTTACCAATCCATAATTGTTTTTGTAGTTGTGTAGTTGCATTGTTGTGGGCATGGGGGACTAATTGAACAGTTCCTTTAAAAAGCCGGTGAATGCACTATGGATTGAATGAATCGCCTGTGTTTTAAGGCACAGGGTTCGATTTTTATGAATTTCAATTTGACAGCTCAGCATGTTCAGTCATCTCAGGCAACGTAGCATCCAAGTAGAGACTGAACCAAATGTTTGAGATCAAGACATAACAATTATATTCATACATCGTGCTTGGTCCTTTGGAAGTCATAACAAGGTAGCAAAGAGATCACATTGCACTCAGATTGAAGCATTATTATATCAAATGATAAATACTTCCATAATCCAAATGAGCAGGCATTGACTATAGCTTCATGTTTTATTACTGTGAAACCTAGAAAAATTGCTGAATAAATTTTGTATTAAATGTGTTTGTAATTTTGTTTCTGGAGTGAATGGGTCAAGGTGAAGTCCTCCCATTCTCTCATGAGGATAGGCTGAACAAGCTCGGGCTTTTCTCTTTGGAACAAAGAAGGGGGAGAGGTGATGTGTCAGAGGTATAAAAGACAGTAAGAGGCACAGGTCGAGTGGACAGCCTGGGTCTTTTTCCCAGAGCAGAAATGGCTGATACCAGCTGCTATAATTTTAAGTTGATTTGAGGAAAGTATAGGGGAGATGTCTGAGGTACATATTTATTACACAGCATGGTGGGTGCATAGAACATTCTGGGAGGGATGGTGGTAGAGGCAGATATATTAGGGACATCTTAGAGACTTTTAGGTAGTCAGATGGATGATAGAAAATGGGGGACTATGCAAGTGGAAAGGCTATGTAGGAAGGAGATCAGTGGAGATGGATGAATGGACATAGGAATCATTGAGGGAGCATTCCCTTCAGAAAACAGAGCGGAGAAGAGGTTTGAAGATAGTGGAAATTGCAGAGACTCATGGAGGTAGGTAAGGACAAGGGAAGCTCCACTTCAGTAGATGTGATGGGAAGATGGGATGAGGATGGATGTCCGGTAAATGCAAGAAATGAATTTTAATGTATTATATGGAAACAAATACGTACTGTGGTAATAAATTTACTTTGACCTTTGAATGAATGCTGTTTGTTATCACTGTTGGTGACATGGTCTATCACCTGCTGATGGCTGAGGAAATGAAACTGGGTATAACTATGGAGATAGGATTTCTTTGCTTTTTTTGAACAGAACATGCACCTGGGCAATGTACCATATTTTTGGGTAGATGCTAGTGTTGTAACTGTACTGGAGCACCTTGGACACAGGGGTGGCTGGTTCTGGAGGGCATGTCTTCAGTACCCCACGAAGGGAAATTTCATATATCCACCTGAGGAAAAAAAAACTCATTTTAGCCTTGATACCTTATCTGAAAGGCTGTACTTCCAACTTGTCAGCTTGGAATTTTTGCGCTAAGATTGCAGTCACGTTTTTGCAAGAGCAATGCCAATGGTTGTCCCCAGTTGAAGATCAGACCCAAAACCCAGAATCAAGTTTATTGCCACTAACGATCACATACAATCAATCTGTCTATTTAACCTTATGTATTTATAGTGTTTTTCTAATTATTCCTGTGTTCTGTATCTTATTATGTTTGTTTTTTTTGCTGCATTGGATCTGGAGTAACAATTATTTTGTTCTCCTTTACACTTGTATACTGGGAATGACATCAAACAATCTTGAATCTTGAAATTGGTTGGTTTGTAGCAGTAGTACAGTGTAATATATTAAAATACTATTAGTTACCATGCAAAGTATACAAATAAATTGATAAATAATACAAAATGGGAACAAAATAGTGAAGCAATGTCATGGACCACTCAGACATCTGCTGGTAGATGGGAACAATTTGTTCTTAAAACATTGAGTGTGTTTCTTCAGCCTCCTGTACCCTCTATCAGATGGTAGCAATGATGTTTCTTCATCTCCCCACTAATGTTTTGACCAATGGTGATAGGTCCTTCATAAAGTTTATACACCATAAGCAATATAAGAATATGAAACGTTGGTTGGACTGCTTTGAAGTATTGCATGCAGCTTTGGCTGCTCCATTCCAGGGAGGATATGTTGTCTTTGGAAATGATACAGGAGAGGTTTGCCACAATGCTGCCTAGATTGGAGAGTATGAGCTTTATGCAGAGGTTGGACAAACCTTTTGCTGGTCTGTCGGCGGCAGAGGAGAGACCTGAAAGAGGGGTAAAATTATGAATTTCGTGGCTAGGATAGACGGCCAGAATCTTGTTCTCAGGTAGAAATTCAGATGTGAGAGTTCGTGCATTTAAGGTGAAAGGGGGAAAGTTTCAAGGAGATGGGAAGGGAAGTATTTTTTTACGCTGTAAGTGGTGCATGCCTGGAATGGGGTGCTAGGGGCGGTGGTGGAAACAAATACAACGGTGCTTGTCCACCATGTTTGACGACTATAGGAAAGCTGTGTGGGAGAGTTTTTAAAGTGGATTGCCATTGCACCAGAGCAGTTCCACACTTTTGACCTCGGAAGTCCAGGTCCAGTGGTACGAACAAGCATCACGAGCTGGGGTCTTCCTTGGTTGCAGTGGATGACCCTGATGCCTTCTGTGCCTTGTCATGCCCTTCACTCTCCACAGAGCGTTTCAGTACCACCTTCCCAACTGTTTGGGTCTCACTGTAGATCTCATCCGCCCTGTCTGTCAGAACTGACTTCACATGATGCTAGGACAGGTATGTCCCTATCTCACCAGGGCATGAGGCCATTGGTGGTGTGCTGGGCTGTGGCTACTGTCACCTGCAAGCAGATACTTGGAGCTACAGGTGAGAGCTGACTGGGGACCAAAGGTGAGTGAGTTGCCCTGGAATGGACATGACAAACCCCTTCACCAGAGGTGCTTACCCTCTCTGGACACCCCATACACTCCGATCGTGGCATTTAAGAGGCGTATACAGTACACTGTTTTTGTTCCTTTCCGCACATTGTGGCACATCGGGCACCAACCTTGCCATTTATTTCTCATTTTTTAATGAGGCTGAGTTGCGAGCTTGATGCTCAACCCAGCACTGATGGAACGTGTGCAAGGAGCTGGCCACCCCTCGCCTCGAAGTCCAGTGTGAATGCCACTACACCACCAGCTGGCTCCATATACATGAATACGCAAAGAATAGGGGATATGGTTGACGTGTAGGCAGAAGAGATATATCCAACACACACAAAATGCTGGTGGAATGCAGCAGGCCAGGCAGCATCTATAGGAAGAGGTACAGTCGATGTTTCAGGCTGAGACCCTTCGTCAGGACTAACCGAAAGAAGCGATAGTAAGAGATTTGAAAGTGGGAGGGGGAGGGGGAGATCTGAAATGATAGAAGAAGACAGGAGGGGGAGGGATGGAGCTAAGAGCTGGACAGGTGATTGGCAAAAGGGATACAAGGCTGGAGAAGGGAGAAGATCATGGGACGGGAGGCCTAGGGATAAAGAAAGGGGGAGGGGAGCCCAGAGGAAGGTGGAGAGTGGGCAAGGAGTCATAGTGAGAGGGACAGAGGGAGAAAAAAAGAGAGAGAGAGAGAGAGAGAGAGAGAGAGAGAGAGAGAGTAAAATAAATAAATAAATAAATAAATAAGGGATGGGGTACGATGGGGAGGTGGGGCATTAGCGGAAGTTAGAGAAGTCAATGTTCATGCCATCAAGTTGGAGGCTACCCAGACGGAACATAGGGTGTTGTTCCTCCAACCTGAGTGTGGCTTCATCTTGACAGTAGAAGAGGCCGTGGATAGACATATCAGAATGGGAATGGGATGTAGAATTAAAATGTGTGGCCACTGGGAGATCCTGCTTTCTCTGGTGGACAGAGATATATGCAGTTTAGTTTGGCATCATGTTCAGGTCAGCACTGACACTGTGGTCTAAAGAGCCTGCTTCTACGCTGCACTCTTCTGTCCTCACTTGGGATTAGTAATTGCCCAGTGGAGTGTCACAGAGTTATAGTTACGTGGCCCAGGGCTTAGAAAGAACACAGATTGTCAGCATGGAAATTGGCTTATGTCCCTAGGGTCGGACTGAATCATGACTCCTGTGACTCAGCCTTTCCGATACGTCTCAACTGACATCCAAAGCAAAACATGATGCCTACCTGCAGCCTTGGCCAGCACTGACAGCTAAGCCTACACACCCTGGACACAGACCACGCATCTGATTCAGTATCAAGGCTGAAAGTACTAAAAACGCTCAGCAGGTCAGGCAGGGTCTGTGGGGAGAGAAATGGGACCCTTTGTCAGAACTGGGAAGTAGATAAATGAAGTTCAATGAGCTGCAAGGAGGGAGATGGGGGGAGGCTGGGTTTTCTCTGATAGGGTGAAGCTGGGGTAACTATGGTGATAAACTATAAACAAGGTGAACGGGGCAATAAGTGAATGGGAGCAGTCAGAGAGAGAGAAGACATACCGGTCAGTAGGTTCATTGGTCATTGTAATTGGTAGTGTAGTGGTTAGCACAATGCTTTACAGTACGGGCAACCTGGGTTCAATACCCGCTGCTGCCTATGAGGAGTTTTTACGTTCTCCCCGTGACCATGTGGGTTTTCTCGGGGTACTCCGGTTTCTTCACGCAGTCCAAAGACCTAGGTTAATTGGTCATTGTAAATTGTCCTGTAATTAGGCTAGGATTAAATCGGTGGATTGCTGGGCGGCACGCCTCAAAGGGCTCGCTCTGCACTGTGTTTCTAATTAAATAAATAACAAGGGAAAGAGAATATGGGAATTGCAAAATGCAGAGTGGAAAGACATGTCTGACAGGCTAGGCTGGGTACATCCTCCACTTTCACTGGGGTAAGCACAAAAAGAAAAGGAGAAAAGTAAACAACAGTAAAGATAAACAAATAGAAGCTTGATCTTTTTTTCCAAGGTGAATGACTGTTACAGACTAAAAGAAAATCTATTTACCTGAAGGTCTTTCTTCAACTCTGATTCTCTCTCTACTGTAAGGGCATGAAAGGTTATGGGGAGAAGCCAAGAGAATGTGGTTGAGAGGGATAATAAATCAGCCATGATGGAAAGGTGGAGCAAACTCAATGGGCCCAATGGGCTAATTGTGCTCCTATGTGTTTTGCAGAATTTCGTGTGTTTAAGATCTGTAACCTCTTATGTCTCCTTATTGAAAACCCATATCTTTGTTTTTACATTGTTTGAATGCCTTTCTGTGTTCTTCTTTCTCTAGCTCTGCAATCCATTGAAAAGTCTATTCCCAACTCTGGCTTCTGATGCTTGCAGAACTCCTTTGCCCTGTCGTTAGGCTTCGGTCATCAAAGCAATGTCAACAGTTCCCTGCCCAAACCTCTCTCCCGCCTTACTTCCATCATGAGAGTACTGCATCCAATCCAGGACACCACACAATGGAAAGATGTGTTTGCACTAGAAAGGCTGGCGCCAAGGCTGGGAGTTAGCCAGGGAGTCTGTCTAGGCTGAGGTTGTTTGGAGCAGGGAATAGTCACATTGTAGAGTAGGTCTCTTGGGCTTGCCAATGCCACATTGACATTATATTGATCCCTGGAGACACAAAAGAATTGCAGAGGCTGGAATCTAGATCAACAAAGTGCTGGAGGAACTCGGCAGCTTAGGCAGCATCGTTGGAGAGAAACGGGGTAGTCGAAGCCTTAGGTTGAGACCCTTCATCTATATTAATTCCCATTTGATACCCAACCGCTCCTTCGATGTTCTGCCCCTTATCTATCTACTCAACAGCAATTAACATATCAACCTGCCAATCCTTTCCCTTTCTTTCTCCCTAGGCCTCCTGTCCCATGATCCTCTCCCTCCTCCAGCCTTGTATCCCTTTTGCCAATCAACTTTCCAGCTCTTAGCTCCATCCCTCCCCCTCCTGTCTTCTCCTACATTTCGGATCTCCCCCTCCCCCTCCCACTTTTAAATCTCTTACTGTCTCTTCTTTCAGTGAGTCCTGATGAAGGGTCTCGGCCCGAAACGTCGACTGTACTTCTTCCTATGGATGCTGTCTGGCCTGCTGCATTCCACCAGCATTTAGGGTGTGTTGCTTGAATTTCCAGCATCTGCAGATTTCCTCGTGCTGCCAATCCTTAGGCTGTGCAATGAAACTAGAGTGTTCCAGGGAAATCCATGAGGCCACAGAGACAAGGTGTGAATTTTATCAGAGGCCAGGACTGAGCTTGAGACACCAAGTTGAAAGATAGCACTTCGACTGGCTGAGAATCAGTCGTGGTTTATAAAAATAAGGGCGAAACAAAAAGGACCTATTTTCCATCACAGAGAGGCGTGCAGTTGGAGATTTAAATTAATTGGTTAAGGGGTTAGAAGGGAGCTGCGAGAAAGGAATTGGCCTGCAAATGGAGAGGATCCGGAATTCGCTGCCTGAACGAAGGGTGGCACCACAATCCCCCACCACCTTTGAGAAGTTTGTGGATGAGCACTTGAAATGTTGCAACCTACAAAACAGAAAGATTAGACTAACAGATAATCCATTTTTATAGAATAATATGGTAACAGCGCAATACTTTACAGCTGTAGGATCAGGGTTTGATACCTATAGCTGTCTGTAAGGAGTTTGTACGTTCTTCCCATGACTGCATGAGTTTCCTCTGGGTGCTCCAGTTTCCTCCCACATTCCAAAAACGTACGTGTTAGCACTAGAGAGTTGTGGTCATGTTATGTTGCCAACAGAAGCCCAACAGCACAATCCTTGCTGATTTGATTTGAAACAAATAATGCATTTTACTCTATATCTCCAGTATAGAGTGCAGTGCAAAAATCTTAGGCGCATCCTATATATATATTTAGTGTGCCTAAGACTTTTGTACAGCCAACGTGGAACGGACAGTGAGTTTGTAAACCAGGCGGGATCAAAGAATGTTGGGAATGGTGAGGGTGGAGCACGGGTATGGGGCAGGTGGCAGAGAAATAGTGCCAGGAGTAGGGGTGGCGTGGACGCAGACATACCCAGCCCGAAGACACCAGGCAAGGTCATTTGATTCCAAATAATTGGTTTATTGATCATTGCAGAATGTCTCTCTGGTGCATCCCTCTCTCTTCCTCTTTTCCCAACAATCATTCCCCTCTCCCTGTCCCCTTCCCACTCTCAGTCCACAGTAGAGACCCACATCAGAATCAGTATTATCGTCATTCACATCTGTCATGAAATTTGTTTTTCTTTGCAGCAGGCAATACAGTGCAATACATAAAATTACTACAGTACTGTGGTAATTTTATGTATACGTATATGTGATGGTGAGTGGCCTCTTTCTGAGCAATAAATTTAGTTGATTATATCCTCTCGAACACACAACATGGAGAGCTTCAGCATAGGAACAGGCACTCTAGACCATGCTGACTTCCAGAAGAAAGAGAAAAAGCCATCAGTTTACTCATTATGCTCGTCTGCCTTCTCACATCAAGGAAGTTGCCATGGCTCTGCGTGAGAATCTGACCTCAGCCGCGTAAACCAGGCGGGATCAAAGAATGTTGGGAATGGTGAGGGTGGAGCACCACGGGACAGGTATGGGGCAGGTGGCAGAGAAATAGTGCCAGGAGTAGGGGTGGCGTGGATGCAGACATACCACCATAGTCAGAGGTTCTTAGACTTTCACAGAACCTAATTTTGAGTATTGTGTGCTGTTTGGGTCATCGACCCACAGGAAAGATGTAAATAAGGTTGAAAGAGTACAGAGAAAATGTACAAGGATGTTGCCGGAACTGGAGGGCCTGAGTTAGGAAAGATTGAATAGGTTAGGACTGAATTCCTTGGACTGTAGAAAATTGGGGGGAGACTTGATAGAGGAATACAAAATCATGAGGGGTATAGATAGGGTAAATGCAAGTAGGCTTTTTCCACTGAAGTTGGGTGGGACTGCAACTAGAGGTCATAGGCTAAGGGTGAAAGGTGAGAAGTTTAAGGAGAACAGTGAGGGGAAACTTCTTCACCGAGAGAATCATTAGAGTGTGGGATGAGTTGCCAGCATAAGTGGTACATGAGAGCTCGATTTCAATACTTAAGAGAAGTTTGGATATTTACATGTATAATAGGTGTATGGACGGCTATGGTCCTGCTGCAGGTCGATGGATGTAGGCAGTTTAAGTGGCTTGGCATGGACTAGATGGGCTGAAGAGCCTGTTTCGTGTGCTGTACTCTTCTATGACTCTATGGATTGATTGTATGTCCATAAAGTGACTGTAGGCACAGGGGTGTCTACTCAAGGTTACTCTGACAGGAGATAATGATGTGGTGGTGGTGAGGTAGTGGAGTGGTGGTTAGTAAGTGCAGGTTTTAATCAGCCTTGCTGCGTTGTTTTTGAGTCTGGTGAACCTGGCATGGATTTTACGCAGCCTTGTCCCTCTTGGGGGTGGGACAAACAGTCCATGAGCAAGGAGGATGGGATCCTTCATCATGTTACCGGTCCTTATCTGCCACCTTCATGTATATAATGTAACAACAGGGTTGAACCACAATGAGGAGTCTTGACCCAAAACATCGACTGTCCATTTCCCTCCGAGATACTGCTTGGCCCATTGAGTTCTTCGGCTTGGTTTGAATGAACGCGTCACCTGCAATCTTATTCAGCCCAATGTCAGAACTTCAAGTCAGTGAACAGAAATCCCACATAGAAAACAGACTACACCATTCGGAGCATCAGCAATGCTCCAAAGCAAAGACTACAGTAAGCTATCCAAGGATGAGTTATTGTATCATAGCATAACACGCAAAGGATATTTACAGCACGGCATACATTGTAACTTGCAAGCACAATAACACCAGTCAGAATTGGCGACATGGTGTAATATCCTTATTTTAGAAACAATTACACAGCATGGGGTCCTAAAAGATCAGTTGGCTGCCCTTACCGGTGCCAGTTAATCTCTGTCTTTCAAAGAAAATCTGGCTCTGTAAATGCGCCCGGATGCTTTGGGCTTTTGTTTGCCTCTTGGCAAGGGATCGTTTCAGCCGCTTAACACTCCGGTCTCTTTTGCCAGGAAGCGACAATCAAATGTCTACCGTGCGGAGCAGATTTTAATGCAGCTCATCTTGGCGAGGGTTTCCTGGCTGGGCCTGATGCACATGGTGGGCAAGTTTTGTTCTGGTGGATATTTGAACTGACACCATATCCCAGGCAGGGTGATTTGAAGCTTGAGGGATCACACCAGGGACACTCATTTGTGCTATTTCATCCTGCCAATCAATGCCAGGAGCGATCAAGCTGATGTAATTTAATGTCACATTTTTAATATGCATATTGAAAATATTATTTTGATTATAAAATATTCAGAATTAGAATTAGGTTAATTATCACTGACATATGTCATAAAATTTGTTGTTTTGCAGCAACAGTACAAAGCAATGCATAAAATATTACTGTAAGTTACAATAAAAATACATTAAAATAAAATAAATAAAGAGAACAAAACATTGAGGTAGTGTTCATGGGTTCATGGAACTGTTCAGAAATCTGATGGTGGAGGGGAAGAAGCTGTTCCTAAAAACATTGACTGTGTGTCTTGTGGCTCCTGTACCTCCTCCCTGATGATAGCAATGACAAGAGGTCATGTCCTGGATGTGGGGATCTTTCATGATGAATGCCATCACGGAGACATTGTCTTTTGAAGATGTTCCTGAAGGTGGGGAAAGTTTCAGTTGCTTCGAAAATAATGTCACTGCGGAGCTAACTGGAGGAAAGTGGTGTCTGACCCCAAGTCCCTTTGCACCTTGGAGTTTTGAATTTTCTGCTCATTTAGAAAATAGTCTGTCCTTTTATTCCTTCTTCCAAAGTGCAGAACCGTACACTTCCCGATACTATATTCCATCTGCCCATTCTCCTAATCTGTCTAAGTCCTTCTGCACCTCCCTGCTTCCTCAACACTACCTGCCCCTCCACCTATCTTCATATCTGCAAACATAACCACACAGCCATAAATTCCGTCACCCAGATTATGAACATACAACATAAAAAGAAGCGGTCTCAACACCAAACCCTGCAGAATACAACTAGTCATGAGCAACCAATCAGAAAAGACTCCCTTTATTCCCAGTTTTTGTCTCCTGCCAATCAGCCAATGCTCTATCCATGTTACTGTCTTTCTTGTAATACCATGGGCTGTTATCTTGCTAAGCAGCCACATGTGTGGTACCTTGTCAAAGGCCTTCTGAAAATCCAAGCACACACTATCCACCGATTCTCCTTTGTCAATCCTGCTTGTTATTTCCTCAAAGAATTTTAATAGATTTGTCAGGCAAGATTTTCCCTCAGGGAAACCATACTGACTTTGGTCTATTTTACCATGTGCCTCCAAATACCCTGAAACCTCATCCTTAACAATCGACTCCAACATCTTCCCAACCACTGAAATCAGGCTAACTGGCCGATAATTTGCTTTCTTCTTCTCCATCCCTTCTTGAAGAGTGTAGTGGCATTTGCAATTTTCCAGTCCTCCATGCCAGAATCTATTTATTCTTAAAAGATCATTACTAATGGCTCCAAAATCTCTTTGGCTTCCTCTTTCAGAACCCTAAGGTGTAGTCCATCTGGTCAAGTTGACTTATTTACCTTCAAACTTTTTAGCTTCCCAAGCATCTCCTCCCTAATAATACCTACTGCACTCACTTCCATTCCCAAAACCAAGGATGTCAAGGATCAAGGCCCAAGGGGCGAATTGGAAGTCCATTGAGGCCCATTGACCAGAGCTGAGTCTGTGAATCTCTGCCCATCCACAGGGGGAGGAGGGAGCCTGGTGTCTGAAGGCCTGAGGCCATGTTTGCTGGAGACTGGTGGCTAGAGGCCTCGCTCTGAGGTTAAAAGACTGTGTATGTCGTGGGTAGGAAGAAGTAATGGGGCCTGTTTTGTTGTTTTTATTTTATTGCTTGTTGTTTGCCGTGTTGTTCTGCTGAGCATTGTGGGCATGCTGTGGTGGTGACCCAGCACACCCTCAGGGGTGTTGGTTGTTAATGCAAATGATGCATTTCATTGTATGTTTCAATGGACATGTATCAAATATACTCAGTGGCCACTTTTTTAGGAAAACCTGTGCCCCTGCTCGTTAATGCAAATATCAGCCAATCACATGGCAGCAACTCAATGCATAAAAGCACATAGGACATGGCCAAGAGGTTCAGATGCTGTTCAGACTGGACATCAGAATGGGGAAGAAATGTGATCTAAGTGACTTTGACTGTAGAATGATTGGTGGTGCCTCACGGGGTGGTTTGAGTATCTCAGAAACTACTGCTCTCCTAGGATTTTCACACACAACAGTGTCCAGAGTTTACAGAGAATGGTGTGAAAGACAAAAATATCAAGTGAGCAGCAGTTCTGTAGGCAAAAGGAATTTATTTAATGAGAGAGGTCAGAGAAGAATGGCCAGACTGGTTCAAGCTGACAGGAAGGTGACAGTTACCCAACTAACCATGCATTACAACAGTGGTGTGCAGAACAGCATCTCCGAACGCACAACACGTTGAACCTTGAAGTGGATGGGCTACAGCAGCAGAAGACCACGAGCACACACTCAGTGGCCACTTTATTAGCTACAGCATGTACCTAATGAATTGGCCACTGAGTGTAAACGTGAGTCTTGAATCTTGAAACCATTGCACACAGTTAATCTAAGTACATTGAATTACGGCCAATGCTTTGCAGATGTGAATTGTCATTTAACTGACTGTGGCTTAATCATTCTAAACTGGCTGTGATTACGATGCTGAAGCAACAATCCAATCCTTAGAAGTGCAGAGAGCAATCAGAATCTTGTTGGAATCACTGACCACCAGCTGGTGATTACATGAGACATAAATATATTGATTGTTATAAGGGCAGACTGAACACATCAAAGCTAGGTTAAAATAGTTAACTTGAGGTCAGACCAGGATATAGTTGGTGTCACTAACTCTGGTTAGACATGCCGCATCGGAATTAAGTTTATTATCACACTCTTCTATGTCATGAAATTTGTTGTATTGCAGCAGCAGGGCAGAGCAATGACACAAATTACTAGAGCAATACACACAAAATGCTGGAGGAACTCAGCAAGTCAGGCAGCATGCAGGCTGAGGTCCTTCAACAGGACTGGAAAAGAAGGGGGAAGAAGCCAGAATAAGAAGGTGGGGCGGGGGGAGGAGGACAAGCTGGCGGGTGATAGGTGAGAGACCAGGTGAGGTTAAAGGTGGATGTGCAGGGAAGCGGGTGATGAAGTGAGAAGTTGGGAGGTGATCTATAAAATAGGTAAAGGGATGAAGGAGGAGCAACACACACAAAATGCTGCAGAAACTCAGCGGGCCAGTCAACACCTATGGTTAAAAAAAAAGTACAGTCGACGTTTTGGACTGAAACCTGAAACTTTTATCCATAGATGCTGCCTGGCCTAACAAGTTCCTCCAGCGTTTGTGTGTGTCGCCTGGATTTGCAGTATCTTCAGATTTTCTCTTGTTTGTGGGCTGAAGAAGGTATCTGATAAGAGAGGACAGTGGACCATTTGAGAAGAGAAAGGAGGAGGGGCAGGAGAGGGAAGTGGTTACACAAAATACAATAAATTGCAATTCTAGAAAATAGTCCGCACATTTATTTCTACCACCAAAGTGCATGACCATGCATTTTCCAACATCATATTTCATTTGCCTCTTTTTTATCTATTCTCCTAATCTGTCTAAGTCCTTCTGCATCCTACCAGTTTCATCAACACTACCTGCCCCTCCACTAATCTTCATATCATTTGCAAACTTGGCAACAAAGCCATCTATTCCATCATCTAAATCATTTATATACAGCATAAAAAGAAATCCCAATAATGACCCATGTGGAACACCTTAGTCATTGGCAGCCAACCAGCAAAGGATGCCTTTATTCCCGCTCGCTGCCTCCTACCAATCAGCCAATGCTCTAACCATGTTAGTAACTTTCCTGTAGTACTATGGGCTCTTAACTTGGTAAGTAACCTCATGTGTGGCACCTTGTCAAAGGCCTTTTAAAAGTCCAAATATACAACATCCACTGCATCTCCTTTATCTATCCTACCTGTAATCTCTTCAAAGAATTCCAACAGGTTCGTCAGACAGGATTTTCCCTGAAGGAGACCATGCTGACTTTGTACTATCTTGTCCTGTGTCACCAAGTACTCCATAACCTCATCCTTAACAACTGACTCTAACATCTTCCCAACCACTGAGATCAGGCTAACTGGTTTATAATCTCCTTTCTGCTGTCTTCCTCCTTTCTTAAAGAATGGAGTAACATTTGCAGTTTTCCAGACCTCTGGCACCATGCCAGAGTCCAATGATTTTTGAAAGATCATTTCTAATGCCACCACAATCTGTAATGCTGCCTCTTTCAGAATCCTAGGGTACAGTTCATCTGGTCCAGGTGACTTATGTACCTTTAGGTCTTCCAGCTTTTTGAGCACCTTCTCTCTTCTAATAGTAACTACGGCCACTTCTCTTCCTTCACATACTTCACACTGGTATATGTCATGAAATTTGTTGTTTTGCAGTAGCAGTACAGTGCAATACATAGCAAAAAAACAATACATTACAGTAAGAAGTAATAAATTAAAGAAATTGTGCAAAAAAGAGAGTTGAAAATACTTAGGAAGTGTTCATGGTTTAATTGTCCATTCAGAAATCTGATAGCGGAGGCAAAGAAGCTGTTCTTGAAACGTTGAGTGTGTATCCTCAGGCTCCTGTACCTCCTCCTTGACAGTAGCAATGACAAGAGAGCACATCTCTGGTGATTGAGGTCCTCAATGATGGATAGTGCCTTTTTGAGGCATCAGTGAGACCAAATGCAGATTGAGGATCCACTTCACTGAGTGCCTTCACTCTGTCTGCAGTGCCAGCCAGGGTCTCCCAGTGGCTACCATTTCAATTCTATTTCTCATTCCCACAATTGCCCTGTCTGTATTCAGCCTCCACCACTGCCGGGCCGAGACTAAATGCTAATGAGAACAAATCCACGTGTTCTTCTGGGGCATGCTCCATCCTAGTGGCATGAACATCGAATTTTCAAACATCTGATCATCTCGGTCACTTCTCCCATATTCTGCTTTTTCATTCCTCCTTATCAAACTGGCTTCCATTACTCTATATCATAAAATGGGCACTTGACCTCACCGTCTCTCTGATTAAACCTTGTGCTTATTGTTCACCTTCAGTGTACTGAATTGATCTGTACGAACGGCATGCAATTCAAGCTTTTCATTCTACCTTGGTACATGTGACAATAATAAACCAATTCCAATACTCATCTTTCCTCTGAAGATACACACTCAAGGATTCAGGAACAGCTTCTTCCCCCCTGAACAGTCCACAAACCCATGAACACGATCACGTAATTCATTGTTTGTACTGTGTTAGATATGTGGGTTATGACCAGAGAAAAAATGGCTGGAGTTGCGTAGCACTTTAGTGTAATGGTGTTTATTAGGTGAGTCGAAAATCAAACTCACTAACAAAAATTAGTGAAAATGGTGAAAAGAAAAATGCCAATATTTGCATAATGAAACACAATACCAGGAAACACGAAAATAGCCCCGTACTCATTCTTGTCGAGTGTGAGCTTCTGATCTCTCTCTCTCTCTCTCTCTCTCTCTCTCTCTCTCTCTCCCCCCCTCTCTCCCTCTCCTCCCTCTTCTCCCTCTCCTCATTCTCCTCCCTCCCCTCCCTCCCCTCCCTCCCCTCCCTCCCCTCCCTCTCCTCCCTCCCCTCCCTCACCTCCCTCACCTCCCTCACCTCCCTCCCTCTCTCTTTCTTTCTCTCTCTCACTTATTCACTCACTCAGAGTATTGAGTTCCTTTTATTCGATACTAGGACATGCCATCTTTAACTACCAACAAAGTTAACTTAAGACTACCCATGAATCAGAATATGATGCATCCCACAATGTAGCTACAATCATATTACATAACAAACAGAACTATCGACTTTAAATATAGTATACAAACACCATATGCCGGTTTACACATTCCCTTTACTAACAAAATGGAATGTTGCGCTGTGTATGGCGAGAAAGACACCATAAAGCCAAACTGAATGTATCATTTTGGTTTAGGACCCATTATGTGATATACTGGGAAGACATTAAAGTGCATACACTCAACGCAATGACAGCCGAATCACAAGACCATGTTTGTGTGTGTGTATATATGCGCATGTGTAAAGAGTACATTTACTAAATGCTCTCCGTCACGCACTGTTTACTTCTTTTTTGCAACTTACAATAATTTTTATGTCTTTGCACTGGACTGCTGCCACAAAAGGGCAAATTTCACAACATATGTCAGTGATAATAAACCTGATTCTCACGGATCAATGGTCATGTTATAAGTCAACTGTAGCTGTATATAAACACGTGAAATGTACTGTATATTTAAGCAAATGTCTCTTGCATGTGTCCATAATTTAAGTTTCATGGGGACTTGGCTACATTAATCTGTGAAGATTGATTGAACCCTCGAACCTTCAGTGAATAAACAGTGGAATGCTTAATAAGAAGTTTCTACAAACCCAGTATTTCAATGCCAAAGTCTAATTTTTTGTTAATGCACAGGTACATGTATGCACACATATCATTAAAAACTTACTTGCAGCAGTAGCACCAGCAAAACACATCATATAAGCTGCATTCATTGAAAACCATGAATTAAACATAAATTAATCATAAATACAATGAGGACAAAACTTGACATAGCCCCTATGTTTTTTTAAAAGAAACTGTTGCCTTTAGATTTGGTCCTGACTTGACCTTTGCATCATTCAGGGTATACACAGAGGTTGCATGTTGTCGTCAGTATTAAGTTAAAATCAATAGTGCTATTGCAAGACACCTGAGGCTGTATGTAAATGTGTAATATATATCTGTAAATGTCTTTTGCACATCCATAATTTAAGATTTATGGAGAATTTGCTGTGATAATAGTTGACGGTTGATTGAACCCAAGAACCTTCAATGAGCAAACTGTGAAGTGCTTAATGATGAGTTTCTGCAAAACCAGGAGAACGTAATCCCTTCGGTATTTGAGAGTCAAAGTCAAGTTTGTTGTCATATGCAGCAAAATCACAGGCAAGCCATGTTCAAAGTTCAAAATAAATTTATCGTCAAAACGCATATATGTCATCATATACGACCCTGAGATTCATTTTCTTGTGGGCATATTCAATAAATCCAGTAACCATAACAGAATCAATGAAAGACCACTCCAACTTGGGCAATCAACCAGTGTGCAATAGACAACAAACTATGTAATACAAAAAGAAAGGAATAATAATAATAAATAAATAAGCAATAAACATCAAGAACATGAGATGAAGAGACCTTGAAAGTGAGTCCATTGGTTGTGGGAACATTGCGATGATGGGACAAGTGAAGTTGAGTGAAATTATCACCTTCGGTTCAAGATTCTGATGTTTGACAGGTAATAACTATTCCTGAACCTGGTGGTGAGAGTCCTGATGCTCCTGTACCTTCTTTTTGATGGCAGCAGTGAGAAGAGAGCATGACCCAGGTGGTGGTGATCCCTGATGATGGATGCTCCTTTCCTGTGATAACATTTCATGTAGATGTGGTTAATGATGGGAAGGGCTTTATCCATGATAGACTGGGCCGTATCCACTACTTCTTGTGTGACTTTCCATTTAAGGGTATTGGTGTTTCCATTCCAGACTGTGATGCAGCCAGTCAATATGTATGCAGTGTTCATAAACAAGTTAAACATAAACAATTTTTACAAGAGAGAATATAATTAGAACAAAAATGTTCCTTCATAAATACTGCGCTATTCTGAGTTACCTTCAATGTTTCAAAGAACATAGAACAGTACAACACAAGAAAGGGCCCTTCAGCCCAGTAAAATTAGTCATCAAATGGCTAACCAAGCTAATCTCTTTTATCTACACAATGTCCATATCCTTCCACTTTCCTCACATTTATGAACCTATCTAAACATCTTATAGAACTCTGTAATGTATCTGCCTCTGCCAACAACGCAGGCAGTGCATTCCAGGCACGCACCACTCTGTGTGTACAAAAAAACTTGCCTCTCACCTTAAATGCATGCCCTCGGGTTTGAGACATTTCAACCCCAAGAAAAAGCGTCTGTCGACTCTATCTATGACTTCGTAATTCTATAAACTCCTATCAGATCCCTCCTCAGCTTCTGCCATTCCAGAGAAAACAATTCAAATTTGTCCAATCTTTCATTGTAGCCCATAACCTCTAATCCAGGCAGTATCCTGGTAACACGAGGAAATCTGCAGATGCTGGAAATTCAAGCAACACACATTAAAGTTGCTGGTGAACACAGCAGGCCAGGAAGCATCTATAGGAAGAGGTACAGCCGACGTTTTGGGCTGAAACTCTTTGTCAGGACTAACTGAAAGAAGAGATAGAAAGAGATTTGAAAGGGGGAGGGGGAGATCCGAAATGATAGGAGAAGACAGGAGGGGGAGGGATGGAGCTGAGAGCTGGAAAGTTGATTGGCAAAAGGATACGAGACTGGAGAAGGAAGAGGATCACGGGACGGGAGGCATAGGGAGAAAGAAAGGGGAGGGGAGCCCAGCGGATGGGCAAGGAGTTATAGTGAGAGGGACAGAGGGAGAAAAAAGAGAAAAAAAATAATAATAAATAAATAACCTTCTGCAGCCTCTCTGAAACCTCAATATCCTTCCTACAATGGGGTGACTGGAACTGTATGCAGTACTCCAGGTTGTGCCTGAGTGTCTTTCGAGAGGGAGAATGTGATCACTGTGAACACACTGGGCAAGTTCCAGTTTGGCGCCCCTCCACAGGGAATTAAGTGTTTCATAAATGATGGTAACCACATTTCTATTTGTAATTGTAAATCTCTTGTCGTATTTTTTGAGTGGATAAACTTTTGTAGTTTTGGGGGGGAAAGAAGGGAGAAATACTACCCAGAGTGTGCCTCAGCAGATCCTTATGACAGAAGCCACAAACTGAGGCAAATTGTGTCCAAAGGAGCAAGTGGTAATGACCGAGTCTGTTACCATGAAGTGCCAGTGGACGCAGGAGCAGCACTCACGGGCTTTGTGCAGGAGGCGCTGGAGCAGTGAGCGATCCACATTGAATGCAAATGAAGTCGGGGCAGACGGTGGAGAAGATCAGAATAGTAATTGACTTATTTCATCAGACGGAGGGAGAGATGTGATGGGGGTAGGGGAGAACAGGAGATATATGTCGGTGTAACGCACCATCGGCCGTGTCAGAAAACAATCATTGATTAGCCATTGGGTCAAGCCACCTCGACCAGCTTCACTGACCCTCGAATTATTTGTGCACTCGACGCTGGTGTTTAAAAGACCTTTCGGGTTTTAATTGGTGTTTATCGTGTTTCAGGACTTGCACACTAGGGCAGTCACTAGCAAAATTGAAATGCAGCACATCTCCCTTGTATTTCTCACCACTATGAACAAAAAAATCTTATTTTGTCTGTCATTTAATGCATGGCTCAGCTTTACCCAGGCTGCATCTTTCAATGGATACAACCATGTCACTGGTCAGGTTCCTGTCGGTAAAGCTATTTAATGTGGATTGATATACTTTTCATTTCATGATAAAAGGCATAGATCGAGTGGACAGCCAGAGTTTTCTCCCCAGCATGGAATTGACTAATATGTGGGGGCACAATTTGATGATGATTGGAGGGAAGTATAAGGGGGATGTCAGAGATGAGTTCTTTGCACTGAGAATGGAGGGTGGGTAGAACATCCTGTCAGGGCTAGTGGTAGAGGTGGCTACATTAGAGACGTTTAAGAGAGGCACATAGATGATAGAAAGATGGAGGGCTGTGCAGGAGGGAAGGGTTAGATTGATCTTGGAGTAGATTAAAAGGTCAGCACAACACAATGGGCCGAAGGGCCTGTAATGTGCTGTCATATTCTATGTTCAACCTTAATCATGAATTGGTAGTCCAAAATCCCTGCTTAGGTTCACTTTCACAGCTTGCCATGGCTCACTCAGGAACTTGAAGGCTGTAGGCTGATAACCCTGCACTAACATCTTATGAAGAAAGGTTGAGTGAGCTAGGGCTTTTCTCTTTGGAGTGATGGAGGATGAGGGGTCATTTAATGGAGGTATATCAGATGATAAAAGGCATAGAAAGAGTGGATAGCCTGCACCATTATCCCAGGACTGATATGGCTGATACAAGAGGGCATTATTTTAAGATGATTGGAGGAAAGTATAAGGTGAAACGCAGAGGCTGACCTTTTTACACAGACTGGTGGGTGACTGGAACATGTTACTTGAGGTGGTGATAGAGGCATATGTATTAGGGACGTTTAAGAAACTCTCAGGTAGGCACATGGATGATAGAAGAACGGAGGACCAGGTAGGAGAGAAGGGTTAGATTGATCTTAGAATAGGTTGGTACAGATCGTGGGCTGAAAGGCCTATAATGTTTTATGATGTGAGAAATATTTCTTGAAAGCAATAAGTTCAAGGTTGATTTGTTAGGGGTGTTAAAAGTTAAGGGGGAGTGGAATGGAGTCGATTGGAAGGGGGTGAGTGGTTGTGTACCTCTATTCAGGTTTAGGATTACATCTCCGTTTTATCCCTGGATCATCAGCCCAGAATTCTACAATCCTAATCCAGCTATTGACTCCTTTCAATGAATGTCGGTGATATTGGAGGATTGTATGGTGGTTCTGTGTTTACGGACTGGACTGCAGACATTTCAGACTTGTGGTTTTTATATTCTATATTTTTTATTGTTTGTTCCTTTTCTGTTTTGTTGTGCATGGGGAGCATGTTTGGGGCTTGATGTTCTGTTGTGTTCTTTTTTTTTGTGTGGGGGAGAGTTTTTTGGGGGGTCGATGTTTCTGTTTCGTTTTGTGCAGGGGGGTTTGGGGATTGATGATACATTTTGTCCCGGTGGGGGTGTGGTTTGATGTTTCTCCCTGAATGACTTTCATGTTATTTCTTTGTTTCGTGCCTATCTGGAGAAGGTGAATTTCAGAGTTGTATATGGATACGTGTTTTGATAATAAATGAACCTTTGAACATTTTGAACCTTTGGACCACTTAGTTTTCAAGCCTCTTTTAACACATCTGCTTCTGTGGCTCTACGTTACAATTTGTCCCCGTGGGTCAAGTTCAAGTTTATTGTCATCTAATGCCATATATACAACAAAACAAAACAATGTTCCTCCGCAATACATATATCACACACAGCACATAACCAAAATATTACCATAAATAAGTTCATAAAATATAATTCAAAATGGATGTAAACAGTAAATGGCTCGCTGTCCTAGTGATGAGATCTCTGTAGTGACAGGGTTTTCATTAGTTTCACAGCCTGAGGGAAGAAGCTGTTACCCGGTCTGGCAGTCGTAGTCCTGATGCTTCTGTACCTCCTTCCTGATGGTAATGGGACAAAGAGATTGTGGGATGGGTGGTAGGGATACTCACCAATGCTTTGGGTCATTTGTCTACAAATGGGGTTGAGGTAGACCCTGGTAATCCCGGAGTAACCTGCTCCTAGAGACAGGAAAGAGTCTGTCTTCATACTCCTTGCTCTAATGCCAGCATTACTGTCAGTAACTACCAAACTAAATAAAAATCTTGTAATCAAAGTTCAAATTAAATGTATTATCAAGAAAACATATGTCACCACTTGGACACAAGGAAATCTGCAGATGCTGGAATTTCAAGCAACACACATAAAAATTGCTGGTGAACGCAGCAGGCCAGGCAGCATCTATAGGAAGAGGTACAGTCGACATTTCAGGCCGAGACCCTTCATCAGGACTAATTGAAAAAAGAGATAGTAAGAGATTTGAAAGGGGGAGGGGGAGGGGGAGAACCGAAATGATAGGAGAAGACAGGAGGGGGAGGGATGACACTAAGAGCTGGAAAGTTGATTGGCAAAAGGGATATGAGAGGATCATGGGACGGGAGGCCTAGGGAGAAAGAAAAGGGGAGGGTGGAAGCCCAGAGGATGGGCAGGGAGTATAGTGAGAGGGACAAAGGGAGAAAAAGAGAGAGAGAAAAAAATATATATAATAATAAATAAATAACGGATGGGGTACGAGGGGGAGGTGGGGCATTAGCAGAAGTTTGAGAATTCGATGTTCATGCCATCGGGTTGGAGGCTACCCAGACGGAATATAAGATGTTGTTCCTCCAACCTGAGTGTGGCTTCATCTTGGCAGTGGAGGAGGCCGTGGATAGACATGTCAGAATGGGAATGGGACGTGGAATTAAAATGTGTACCCACTGGGAGATCCTGCTTTCTCTGGCAGACAGAGCGTAGGTGTTCAGCGAAACGATCTCCCAGTCTGTGTCGGGTCTCGCCAATATATAGAAGGCCACATCGGGAGCACCAGACGCAGTATATCACCCCAGCCGACTCACAGGTGAAGTGTCGTCTCACCTGGGAGGACTGTCTGGGGCCCTGAATGGTGGTGAGGGGGATGTCTATTGGTGGGTCCTGAAGTGGCTGTAGAGACTGATCCAGGAACCACATGTTCTGGTGCAGTGTGGGCAAGAATGGCTTTGGTTATTGGTTGGGTCATTAGGTTGTTCAGTCTCTCCTTTCGTAGCTGCCGCTTCTTTTCTGCGGCACAGCAGAGGTCGCTCCCTCTTGAACAGATTTCCTCCATGTGCATCTATTGAGTGCAATGTCTTCCCAGTTTTTGGATATAATGTTAAATTTCTTCAGGCTAATTTTGATGTTATGTTTGGAATGTTTCCTTTGGCCATCAGCGGCTCATTAACTGGCAGCAAAGGGCCTGGGCCAAGGGTTCACAGCCCTTTTTTGTGCCAATAAGCCTTACCCGAGAGGTCCGTGGACCGCGGCTTGGGAACCTCTGGCCCTGGTCTGATGATCAGGGATATGACAGCTGCCAGAAATATATGTTCAGTTAATTTAAAAGGAATGTAAAGTAAAATTTGATTATCAGCAATGGTGATCTTGTTAACTATCAGTTTTTATAACCAGCTGGTTCACTTATGTCTGTCAGGAAAGCACGTCAGTAGACCTTACCCGCTGTGGCCTGTGTAGGTTATTAGGCCTAAGAGTGATGTGACTGACACTTAATTACCTACTGAAATGACTTAGTAAGGCACTTGGTTCAGAGACATTTAAAGATGTGCAATTAAAGCAGGCCTAGTCTTCCTGAGAATGAATGCAAAGGCCAAAGTCAAAGTTGAGTCTATTGTCGTATGGACAGCATGCACAGGTGCATGAAAAACTTACTTGCAGCAGCATCAGTGGTATTCTTTCTCTATTTTGCCTGTTCCGCCACTGATATTTAGGGCAGCAATGAAGGTTCTCCCTTTCTGGCAGTGTTCAGGGTTTCCTTCATCGTATCAGTAGCTTCTTCTTGGTTTTCACTACTGCCAGTCACGCAAGTCCTGGGTGGAGACTCAGGAAAACCGTCGCACTCAGATGCAGAAGGATATTTCATTGCTGATTCTGTAACAGGGTCGTTAGTCCTGAGCTGAACTCCTGAACCTGGCAGACCGGTGGACCACTCTTAGTCTGGCCTCTGCCTGTATGGCATGGGTGACCCTACCGAGAGCCAAGGCATAAAGCCCTGATGCCAGTCAACATAGCTGCCCGGGTCATTGAGGTACGCAATTCTCCAACCACGACAGTTTGTCCTCTTTGGATATTGATTGTTTGCCAGTCTTTGTGAGTTCTTTTTCACTGATTCTATTATATTTCTTTGTTTTAGTAAGAATGCCTGCTAGAAAATAAACACAAGGTATTTGGTGACAAATACATACTTTGATTATAAATTGTTATCATCATATAAGCAGCACTCACAAGAAAAAAAATACATATTAAGCATAAAAGTTACACAATTTTTGCAAAGAAGAACTCAATTCAAACAAAAACTCAATTTTAGGGCAATGTGATCAATGTGGTCATAGTTTTTCCAAACTGTAGTGAGTAGGCTTATGCTGGATGGTTCAAGAACTGAATGGTTGAATGGAGCTAGCTGTTCTTGAACCTGCAGGTGTGGAACTTCAGGCTTCCGTACTTCCTCAAGTCAAGTCAAGTCAAGTCACTTTTTATTGTCATTTCAACCATCCATAACTGCTGGTACAGAACATAGTAAAAATGAGACGATGTTTTCCAGGACCATGGTGCTACATGAAACAGTACAAAAACTACACTGAACTACGTAAGAAAAAACACAAAAACTGTGCTGGACTACAGAACTATCCAGGACTGCATGAAGTGCACAAAACAGTGCAGGCACTACAATAAATAATAATAAATAATAAACAAGACAATAGGCACAGTAGAGGGTATAGTAGGTTGGTGTCAGTCCAGGCTCTGGATATTGAGGAGTCTGATGGCTTGGGGGAAGAAACTGTTACATAGTCTGGTCGTGAGAGCCCGAATGCTTCGGTGCCTTTTGCCAGATGGCAGGAGGGAGAAGAGTTTGTATGAGGGGTGCGTGAGGTCCTTCATAATGCTGTTTGCTTTGCGGATGCATCGTGTGGTGTAAATGTCTGTGATGGCGGGAAGGGAGACCCCAATGATCTTCTCAGCTAACCTCACTATCCGCTGCAGGGTCTTGCAATCCGAGATGGTACAATTTCCGAACCAGGCCGTGATGCAGCTGCTCAAGATGCTCTCAATACAATCTCTGTAGAATGTGATGAGGATGGGGGGTGGGAGATGGACTTTTCTCAGCCTTCACAGAAAGTAGAGACGCTGCTGGGATTTCTTTGCTATGGAGCTGGTGTTGAGGGACCAGGTGAGATTCTCCGCCAGGTGAACACCAAGAAATTTGGTGCTCTTAACGATCTCTACAGAGGAGTTGTCGATGTTCAGCAGAGAGTGGTCGCTCCGTGTCCTCCTGAAGTCAACAACCCATCTCTTTTGTTTTGTTCACATTCAGGCACAGGTTGTTGGCTCTGCACCAGTCCGTTAGCTGCTGTACCTCCTCTCTGTATGCTCAGTTCCTGCCCAGTTTTCTGGAGCTTCTTGGTGGAGAGAGGTTAAGAGAGATTGTGAGATGATAAAATTGTCAAAGGAAAGTTTCTGACTGTGCAACAGCTGTCTAAAATGGAAGGATTTTGCAGATTATAATGGGCTGGGTTGATTAGATACAAATGACCGAATCAATTTGAATGTCTAGGAGATGTGGTAATAAATGTGCAAGCACAACAAAGTAACTTAAACCTAATTCATTATAAAACAGAAAGCACAAATAAACCACACTAAACACTATATAGTAAGTGACAAAGGTTTCAGGACTTACAATTCTCAGCCATCACTTGATTGTCGTCATTGTCGGGGGAACTCTGAATTCCAATTTGTGAAATCACTTTCAGCCCGTCCTAGGCACTTATCGATCAGAATCCTTGGTCCAGATGAAGTCTCAAGAACCAAGTGAATGGTACCTCAAAAAATAGGGGTTCAATCCACAAGCATTGAGAGACACACAAAGACAGATAGATTCTTTGGTCATTTTTTTCTATTCCACTGGTGCCTGAGGCTAAGAAAGCATCCAGAGGCTATGGGAAAACACTTAACAAACCTATGGGTTAGGAATACAAACAAGAAAAAATCTGCAGATGCTGAAAATCCAAGCAACACATGGAAGAACTCAGAAGGCCAGGCAGCATCTGTGGAAAAGAGTACAGTTGCCGTTTTGGGCTGAGGCCCTTCATCAGTGTAAGAATACAGCCACTATTAAAAAACATTTAAAGAAACCTACAGCAGTTAACTTGTACAAACACCTTACAGCTGCGAGCTCACAAAGACCTAAAGTATTACTTGGAATTGTTCAGTCTTTCATCTAATACTTTTACAAAATTTAATACACCATAGGTTGGAAAGGAGGTCAAATCGGAGGAATGCAGAAGGGTTATGGGGTCGAGGGGATTCTAGTGTCAAGAGGGTGCAAGTGCCCAGGTTCAAATATGAGTGTGCCTTTAAAATAATTTATCAATCCAACTTGCATTAATCTTTATAAAGCTGAGGCTTTATAAGGCATTGGTCAGACCACATTTGGAGTACTCTGAACATTTCTGGGCTTTTCTAAGAAAGAATGTGCTGGCATTGGAAAGAGTTCAGAGGAGGTTGACAAGAACAATCCCGGGATTTAAAGTGTTAACATGAGCGACGCTGATGGCTCATGTCTGGACCTACTGAAGCTCAGAAGAATGAGGGAGGATCTCATTGAAATCTCTTGAATATTGAAAGACCTTGGTAGAGAGGATATTGAGAGGAGGTTTCTAACAGTGGGTTAGTCTAAAACCAGAGGGTGCAGTCTCAGAACAAAATGGCATTCCTTTAGAACAGAGATGAGGAGGAATACTTTTAGCCAAAGTAGTGATTCTGTTGAATTCACTTCCAAAGATGGCTGTAGCTCAGTCATTGGGTATATTTAGAGCAGAAGTTGGTAGGTTCCCTTGATTAGTCATGGTGTCAGTTATGTGGAGAAGGTAGGAGAATGGGGTTGAGACAGATTATAAATCAGCCATGATGGAATGGCGAAGCAGACTCGATGGGATGAATGGTTTAGTTCTGCTCCTGTCTGTTATGGTCTTATAACCATGGGACATAGGAGCAGAATGCTGAGCACTGGAGCCCTCCAGGGTTGTGTGCTCAGTCCGCTGCTGACTCATAACTTCACTGCCAGAGTTAGCTCAAACTGCGTTATCAAGTTCGCTGATGATACTGCAGTGGTTGGCCTAATCAGCAACAATAATAAGTCAGCATACAGAGAGGATGTAGAGAGGCTTTTCAAACGGTGTGAGAACAACAATCTAAATGTCAACATTAACAAGGCAAAAAAGGTCATTGTGGACTTCAGGAAGACACAGGTTAACCACTCTCCATTGCACGTTAATGGCTCAGCTGTAGAGGGAGTGAAGAGCACAACGTTCCTTGGTGTGATCGTACAAGGCGATCTAGGCACAGCAGCATCTACACTTTGTGAGGAAGTTAAGGTGTGCAAGGCTCCCCACCACCATTCTAACAACTTTCCACAGGAGCACCATCGAGAGTGTCTGGTCTGGCTGCATCAATATGTGATACGGAAACTGCAAGGCATTGGACCGCGAGAACCTACAGAGGACAGTAAAAACTGCTGGGAGAATCACAGGGTTTTTCTCCCTCCCCCCCCCGCCCCATTTGTGACCTTTCCCAAAAATGTTGCAGATGAAGGGCCCAAAGCATTGTTGAGGATCCCTGCCATCCATCCCATAGGCTCTCTGACCTACTGCCCTCAGGAAGGAGGCAGAAGCGCATCAGAACGAGGACTACCAGACTGGGTAACAGCTTCTTCCCTCAGACTGTGAGACTAATGAATACCCTGCCATTGCGGAGGTCTCAACACTAGGTCAGCGAGCTGTTCATTATTTCCTTGTGCTGTGTTTTATTACATGCATTTCAAATTATATTTTATTAACTTATAGTATAATATTTTAGTTTATGTGCTGTGTGTGATATAGTTTTTGCAGGTGCACTTTGATCTGGAGGAATGTAGTTTCATTTAGTTGTATATATGTACAGTCAGATGACAATAAACTTGACATTGAACTTGTATGATCTAAAAATGCCTCAGTCACTCTGAGCTGCTCGGGTGAAGAGAATCTGTAGCCATTACTGAGATGTTCAGACCTAGGGACAGCAGATGACCAAGTGCTTCAGATGAGATTTATTCTATTGACTGAAAAAGTATAGTAGCTTAGAGCAGTGGAAAGTAATGTGTAGAGTGGCTCCCTGTTAGGTCAAGCCACTTTAATTTAAATCTGATTCCATGTGTAGTTTTGTGCTATCTTGGGTGGATTGGAATAATATGACCACTACGTGACTCTATATGTGTGATTAAAGACAAAAGGATGACCCAGCATGCAAAAATGATCTAGAAGTGTCAAGAATACATTCACCATGCTCCATGTCTGGGCGCCTTTGCAAGGCTGTCATTGAATAGATCATACTCAAACACTGTGACCTGAATTGAAAACCATCAGAGGATTCTGCTTCCACACACAGAGAAAGGGTATCCCTCCTGAAGCATCCGCACTACAAGCAGAAATTTAATTACGTGGATTTTAAAATAAATAAATTCACAGTGAGCTCCACAAATGATTTCTTGTGATTATGGTTGCACTATGCAAAAGGAGCTTAACCTGGGTGATTAATAATGTGTGCAACTTAAATAAGCTCCAGCACAGTAAACACTTTTTTTGTTAATTAATTATGCCGGATCATTAATTTGTGGATGAATCCTGCTTTAAATTGTCCTCCTACACACACAGATTGCCTTTTGAAATCCAGACCACAACTCAAGATCTCCTGTCAATGCTGGGCAAGACACTGGACAGTTACTGAAAGGGGAAACCTGCTCTCTGTGGCCTTTATGGAGAGAGCAGGGGCAAAAGCCCAATTAGTAAATCTTTTAAGGAGCTAGAAAGGTGCACTGAATGGCTTCTGTCTTTCTGGCTGCATTCTCCCTTGAAATGTAAGAACACTTTTTGTTATATATTTGTTCAAGAAAGGGAATAGAGATAACACTGGTAATTATAGACCAGTGAGTCTTACTTCAGTGTTGGGAAGATTATTAATGCTGGAAAATTATAGCTAGAAGCGTAACATCCAAGGATACACATTGTATTGAAAGGATAATCAGGAAGGTAGTGGGGTGGCATTGCTTTGTTGGTAAAAATGAAATCAAGTCATTAGAAAGAGGTGATATAGGGTCAGAAAGTGCTAAATCATTATGGATAGTGCTAAGGAACAGCAAAGGTAAAAGAAAACTCTGATGGGAGTTGTATACAAGTCCCCAAACAGTAGTAAGGATGTGGCCGGCAAATTACAACAGGTGATAGAAAATGCATACCAAAGGGGCAATGTTACAAAAGTCATCGGGGACTTCAATATGCAGGTAGATTAGGATAATCAAGTTGGTGCTGGATTACAGGAGGGAGAATTTTGAGAGTGCCTACAAGATGGCTTTTTAGAGCAGCTTGTGGTTGGACCCTCTGGAAGATCAGCTATTCTGGATTAGTTTAGGGTAATGTGGTGCAAGGAACCTGAATCAGTTAGAGAGCTTATGGTAAAAGAACCCGCAAGTGAAAATGATCATAATAGATCAAATTCACGCTAAAGTTTGAGAAAGAGAAGCTAAAGTCAAATGTATCAGTATTACATTGGAGTAAAAGGAATTACAGAGGCATGAGAGAGGAGTTGGCCAGAATTGATTGGAAAAGAACACTGGTATGGATGATGGCAGAGTAGCAATTTCTGGAAGCAATTCAGAAGGCATAGGATATATGCGTCGCAAAGAGGAAGACGTATTATAAAGGAAAGATGAAACAACCGTGGTGAATAAGAGAAATCAAAGCCAACATAAAAGCCAAAGCGAAGGCATATAGTGGAACAAAAATTCGTGGGAAGTTAGAGCAGCGGTCCCCAACCACCGGGCCGCGGACCGCTGCCGGGCCACAAAGCATGTGCTACCAGTCCGCGAGGAAACGATATGATTTAGCGATATGAGTCAGGTGCACCTTTCCACATTCCCTGTCACGCCCACTGTTGAGTTTGAACGCACGTGAGATCATTACGCATGCGTCATCCATGTCAGCGTGCGAAGGAGATCAACTCCTCGAGCTTGCAAATGATGGTGTGCTGAAAAGTATGTTTGACATAACATCTCTGCCAGCATTCTGGATCAAAGTCAAGGCTAAATATCCCGAGGTAGCCACGAAAGCACTGAAAACGTTGCTTCCATTTCCACCATATCTCTGCAATAAATGCAACGAAAAGTAAATTGCCGAATAGACTGGACATAAGGATTGCTGTCTTCCATCACCTGTCGATGGCACTATCTCGTTGCAGGGAAACAAGGCCAGGGCTCCCACTGATTCAGCGATATTGGTGTGTTGTAATGATTTTATATGTTCATACGGGGAAAGTATGTGCTGTGTGCTTAATATCCAAACGTTACTTAAAAAGTTATGACGCTATTGACTTATAAGTGACTTAATATTTACAGCATGGAAACAGGCCATCTTGGCCCTTCTAGTCCGTGCCGAACGCTTACTCTCACCTAGTCCCACCGACCTGCACTCAGCCCATAACCCTCCATTCCTTTCCTGTCCATATACCTATCCAATTTTCCTTTAGATGATAATATCAAACCTGCCTCCACCACTTCTACTGGAAGGTCATTCAACACTTACTTCAAGCTCCCCTGTCCTCCCTTGATAATTGACTTATCACTATATTCACGCGAGGAAAATATACGCTGTGTGTTTAATAATAAATTTGTTAGAGGAACCCTTTTAGAGATGAAATTGAGTGTATTAGCCACTTATCACCTATATTCCAGTCGTGATTAACACCTCCCCGACCAGAATCGCCGAAAATGATTTGTAAAAAAAAAATTGGCACATACACGCATGCGCACACAGGTGCCCGCGCAAGGCTTCATGGTCATGGTAGTCTTTTTCCGGGTAAACACAACGTATATGACTGCTACTCTTGCCCATTGGCAACACTACCCGCCCCCCGCCCCACCGGTCCGACGGTCCGCAAGAATATTGTTAATAATAAACCGGTCCGTGGTGCGAAAAAGGTTGTGGACCCCTGAGCCGGACGATTGGGAAACTTTCAAAAGCCAACAGAAAGCAACTAAAAAGTTATTAAGAGGGTAAGGATGGAATATGAAAGTAGTCCAGCAAATAATATTAAAGAAGATGCCAAAAGTTTCTTCAGATACAGAAAGTTTAAAAGAAAGGTGAGAGTAGATGTCAGAACACAGGAAAATGATGCTGGAGATGTAGCGATGGGTGACAAGGAAATATTGGACGAACTGAATAATTATTTTGTATGTGTCTTCAATATGGAAGACACTAGCAGTATGGTGGAAGTTCCAGGTGTCAGGGGTTATGAACTGTGCAAATTTACCGTAACTAGAGAGAAGGTTCTTCAGAAACTGAAAAGTCTGAAGGTAGATAAGTCACCTGGACCTGACGGGGTACACCCCTGAGTTCTTAAAGAGGTGGCTGAAGAGATCATGGAGGCAATAGTGATGATCTTTCAAGAATCACCAGATTCTGGAATGGTTCTGGAAAGCTGGAAAATTGCAAATGTTACTCCACTCTTCAAGAAGGGAGAGAGGCAGAAGAAAGTCTGACCTCAGTGGTTGGGAAAATGTTGGAGTGGATTATTATGGATGAGATCTCAGGGTACTTGCAGACACATGATAAATAGGTTGCAGTCAGCTCAAGGGAATATGTTGTCTGACAAATCTGTTGAAATTCTTTGAAGAAATAACAAGCAGAATAGACAAAGGAGAATTGGTTGATGTTGTGTACTTGGATTTTCAGAAGGCATTTGACAAGGTGCCATAAATGAGGCTGCTTAACAAAACACGAGCCCATGGTATTACAGGTAGGAATCTAGCATGGATAAAGCAGTGGCTGATAAGCCAGAGGAAAAAAATGGGAATAAAGTGAACCTTTTCTGGTTGGCTGCCAGTGACGAGTGGTGTACCACAGGGGCCTGTGTTGGGACCAATTATTTTTATGTTATATGCCAATGACTTGAATGATGGAATTAATGACTTTGTTGCTAAGTTTGCAGACGATATAAAGGTAGGAGGAGGAGTAAGTAGTTTTGAGGAAGTAGAAAGGCTACAGAAGGTCTTAGACAAATTAGGAGAATGGGCAAAGAAATGGCAGATAGAATACAGCGTCAGGAAGTGTATGGTCATGTACTTTGGTAGAAGAAATATAAGGGTTGACTATTTTCAAAATGGAGAGTAAGTACAAAAAACTGAGATGCAAAGGGTCTTATGGTCTTGTTATTGGAGAAGATTCTCAGAGATTTATGACCATTTAGAGAAGAATAGTCTCATTAGGGATAGTCTGCATGGCTATGCATCATGAGCCTGATTGAATTCTTTGAGGATGTAGTATATATGGATTTTAGTAATGCGCTTGATAAGGCTCATCTAGAAAGGCAGGGGGTAAGGAATTCAGAGAAACTTGGTATGTGAATTCAGAATTGGCTTACCCATAATTGGCAGAGAGTATTGCAGGTGGAGCATATTTTGCCTGTAGGTTGGTGACCAGTGGTATTTCACAGAGATCTGTTCTGGGAGACCTGCTCTTTGTCATTTTCACTTATGACTTGGATGAAGAAATGGAAGGGTGTCATTTTCAAATGACACCAAGGTCGGTGGAATTGTGGATTGTATGGAGAGTTGTTGTAGGTTGCAACCGGACCTTGACAGGGCTGAGAATTGGCAGAAGGAGTATAATTCAGCAAAGTGTGAAGTGATTCAGTTTGGAAGCTCAAATATGTAGGCAAAATACATGGCAAGATTCGTAGCAGTGTGAGGAACAGAAGGATCTTGGTCTCCACATCCATAGGTCTCTCAACGTTGCCGAGCAACTTGATCAGGTTGTTAAGAAGGCGTATGGTGTGTTGGCCATATTTACTTGAGGAATTAAGTTCAAGAGCTGCAAGGTTAGACCACACTTGGAATATTGTGTTGAGTTCTGGTCATCTCATTGGAAAGGTGTGGAAGCTTTAGAGAGAGTACAGAGAAGATTTACCAGGATGCTGCCTGGGTTAGAGAGCATGTCTTATGGGGATAGGTTGTCAAAGTTTTAGATGACATGCCAAATATGCATGAACTTCGAAGAAATTAGAGCTGCCACTGTACCTTTTTTGTAATGTCACTTACATTCTGGCCCTCGAACAGATCCTCTGAAATGATGCCATTAAGGAATTTACAGTTGCTAAATATCCCTATTGAGTCTGTTACTGTCTAACAGTTGCATCTCAAACACAAGATTATATTTATTTTTACAATAAAACATCACAGTTGCAATATTTTCCATGTGCATATACAAAACCAGTTCACATGACTACAAACTAGGAAAATCTGCTAACGCTTAAATCCGAGCAACACACAGAAAATGCTGGAGGAACTCAGCAGGCCAGGCAGCATCTATGGAAAAAAGTACAGTTGACGCTGTGGGCTGGCTACATGTATTATTTTTCAAAAAGCGATACCGCACTTTAAATCCCCATTAACATACTTGCAGTTATCATTCAGCTCCTGTCTTATGGTTGAATATAATGTATTCTGGTGAATATCAAGTCCCTTTTATTGCTCTCATTTTTAAGACTTTTAATGTATTCACTCAACAAATGTGTCACATAAAGGATTTCCTTGGCGATCATTTTTAATACCGGGAGAAGAGTGTTTTAAGTTGACGAGTTGCAAGGCTAAGTACAGCTCCAATTGCGTAATTAAGTTTGTTGATTGTTGGCTGAATCGAAGGTGGTGAGGAATCAGCGTAAAGGGGGAAGATTGAAAATCAGGCTGAGTAGCGCTACACCAGCGGCCTTTCAATGTCAGCAAAAATAAGGACTGATTATTGACTACAGGAGGAGGAAACTGGAGGCCTGTGAACTAGTGCTCATTGGAGGATCAGAGGTGGATAGGGGCAGCAACTTCAAATTCGCTGGTGTTATCATTTCGGAGGAACTGTCCTGGGTCCATCATGTCCATACCATTATAAAGAAGGCACGCAAGTGCCTCTACTTTGTTAGAAATTTGCCAAGATTTGGCATGACACCTAAAACTTTGACAAACTTCTGTAGATGTGTAGTGGAGAGTATATAGACTGGTAGCATTATGGCTGATATGGAAATGCCAATTTCCTTGAACAGAAAGTCCTACAAAAAGTAGTGTAAAGGAGATGGGAAAACAATAACAGAATGCAGAAGTTTTACAGAGAAGTGCAGTACAGACAGACAATAAGGTACAAGGCCATAATGTGGCAGATTGTGAGATCAAGTGTCCATTTTATCATACTGGGGCTCCGTTCAAGCATACCTGTTATAAGACTATTGCACCTTTGACTTACCATAGAAACCATAGAAACCACAGAAACTACAGCACAGAAACAGGCCTTTTGGCCCTTCTTGGCTGTGCCGAACGATTTTCTGCCTAGTCCCACCGACTTGCACACGGACCATATCCCTCCATACACCTCCCATCCATGTATCTGTCCAATTTATTCTTAAATGTTAAAAAAAGAACCCGCATTTACCACCTCGTCTGGCAGCTCATTCCATACTCCCACCACTCTCTGTGTGAAGAAGCCCCCCACTAATGTTCCCTTTAAACTTTTCCCCCCTCACCCTAAACCCATGTCCTCTGGTTTTTTTCTCTCCTTGCCTCAGTGGAAAAAGCCTGCTTGCACTCACTCTATCTATACCCGTCATAATTTTATATACCTGTATCAAATCTCCCCTCATTCTTCTACGCTCCAGGGAATAAAGTCCCAATCTATTCAACCTTTCTCTGTAACTGAGTTTCTCAAGTCCCGGCAACATCCTTGTAAACCTTCTCTGCACTCTTTCAACCTTATTAATATCCTTCCTGTAATTTGGTGACCAAAACTGAACATAATACTCCAGATTCGGCCTCACCAATGCCTTATTCAACCTCATCATAACATTCCAGCTCTTATACTCAATACTTCGATTAATAAAGGCCAATGTACCAAAAGCTCTCTTTACGGCCCTGTCTACCTGTGACGACACTTTTAGGGAATTTTGTATCTGTATTCCCAGATCCCTCTGTTCCACTGCACTCCTCAGTGCCTTACCATTAACCCTGTATTTTCTACCTTGGTTTGTCCTTCCAACGTGCAATACCTCACACTTGTCAGTATTAAACTCCATCTGCCATTTTTTAGCCCATTTTTCCAGCTGATCCAAGTCCCTCTGCAGGCTCTGAAAACCTTCCTCACTGTCTACTACACCTCCAATCTTTGTATCATCAGCAAACTTGCTGATCCAATTTACCACATTATCATCCAGATCATTGACATAGATGACAAATAACAATGGACCCAGCACTGATCCCTGTGGCACACCACTAGTCACAGGCCTCCACTCAGAGAAGCAATTCTCTACCACCACTCTCTGGCTTCTTCCATCTAGCCAATGTCTAATCCGATTTACCACCTCTCCATGTATACCTAGCGACTGAATTTTCCTAACTAACCTCCCATGCAGGACCTTGTCAAAGGCCTTACTGAAGTCCATGTAGACAATATCCACTGCCTTCCCTTCATCCACTTTCCTGGTAACCTCCTCAAAAAACTCCAATAGATTGGTCAAACATGACCTACCACGCACAAAGCCATGTTGACTCTCCCTAATAAGTCCCAGTCTGTCCAAATGCTTGTAGATTCTGTCTCTTAGTACTCCCTCCAATAACTTACCTACTACCGATGTTAAACTTACTGGCCTATAATTTCCCGGATTACTTTTCGATCCTTTTTTAAACAACGGAACAACATGAGCCACTCTCCAATCTTCCGGCACCTCACCTGTAGACAGCGACATTTTAAATATTGCAGCCAGGGCCCCTGCAATTTCAACACTAGTCTCCTTCAAGGTCCGAGGGAACATCCTGTCAGGTCCCGGGGATTTATCCATTTTAATTTTCCTCAAGACAGCAAGGACCTCCTCCTTTTCGATCTGTACAGTTTCCATGATCTCACTACTTGTTTCCCTTAATTCCATAGACTTCATGCCAGTTTCCTTAGTAAACACAGATGCAAAAAACCTATTTAAGATCTCCCCCATTTCCTTTGGTTTCGCACATAGCTGACCACTCTGATCTTCAAGAGGACCAATTTTATCCCTTACAATCCTTTTGCTCTTAATATACCTGTAAAAGCTCTTTGAATTATCCTTCACTTTGACTGCCAAGGCAACCTCATGTCTTCTTTTAGCCCTCCTGATTTCTTTCTTAAATATTTTCTTGCACTTCTTATACTCCTCAAGCACCTTATTTACTCCCTGCTTCCTATACACGTCATACAACTCCCTCTTCTTCTTTATCAGAGTTGTAATATCCCTTGAGAACCAAGGTTCCTTATTCCTATTCACCTTGCCTTTAATCCTGACAGGAACATACAAATTCTGCACTCTCAAAATTTCTGCTTTGAAGGCTTCCCACCTGCCGATCACATCCATGCCAGAGAACAACCTGTCCCAATCCACGCTTTTTAGATTCTTTCTCATTTCTTCAATCTACCTCATTATGACCCTGCAATATATTATCTACCTGCACTGTATTTTCTCTGTAATTGTGTCATTATACTCCGCACTGTGTTACTTTACCTTGTTCAACCCAAATGTGCTGTTGTAATCAACCTATCTGTATAAATAGTATGCAAAGCCAGTTTTTCACTGTATTTTGGTATAGTTTTAAAGGTTCAGTCTTTTGGGTGGAGCTCTGTTTCTTTCAGGATAGCATATCTGGACATATGGAGTGGCATCAGGTTTGGTCGGTGCCTTGTGTAAGACAACAATCTTGGTTTCCGGTGTCACGTTGCTGTGAGTGACATCATCACTGAGAGGCAAGTCCGGTTACTACAATGTGTCCATCTTGTTGGATGCATTCGACTCAGGTGTGTTCTTCAGTTGAGCATGCAGTATCTGGTCCACACAACGTCTCCACGTCTGATCTCCAACATCCACTGTGTACATCAGTAATCCAGTTCTTGTGCCAATCCTACTGGGTATCTCGTCTTCTAGGTAGTCCTGTGCTAGGATGTCCTGTCCAATCTTGAAGCTCCTTGCTGCTTCACTTGGCAACTGGCTGAGCGTTATTTTGCATTTCCCTCTGTAGGTCTGCTTTCAGGAGGTCTATGTGAGATGTCAGATTTCTGCTCATGAACAGCATTGAGATTTTTGATTTATCGTTGCATGAACAGAGTTCTGATACACAAAAAGGAAGTTCTCCACCTTGTGCTGTAGAGTAATGTCCTCTTTGTTCAACTCTTTAATGGACTTCTTGAAGGTTTGGATAAAACTTCCAGCTAACCCATTCATTGCTGGCTGGTGAGGAGCTGACTTGAAATGTCTGATGCCATTTTTCTTCATGAACAGTCGGAGTTCTTCTGACGTGTATTGTGGTCTGTTGTCACTCACAGTTTGTACTGGTAAGCCTTTTCTGGTGAAGATAGGCCTCAGGATAGAGACAGTCTTTGCTGAGTTGATTGATTTCATTGGTATAACCTCCGGCCACTTCAAATGAGCATTCACAGCAGTCAGAAACATGGAGTCCCTGAATGGTCCAGCAAAGTCAATATGTACTCTTTGCCATGGTGAAGATGGCTACTTCCATCAGTGTAATGGTGCCTGTGGGGGTGCATTTTGAACTTTTTGGCATCCCGAACAACTTTTGGCCAAGTCCTCAATCCGATTATCTATTCCCTTCTCAAACATCTTCTGATAAGCATTAAACAGCTGTGACAGCCTCTGGTTAGTGCTACCTTTTGGGCTGCCATTGCCCATTGATGGCACACTGAGAGCTTTGACTGAGTGCCAGTCTAGTTCGATTTTTCTCAAAGGTTCACATCCAAAAAGTGCTGGCCCTCCACTTTCAAATACATAAAGCTCTGTCTGCAGCGTTTGGCCTCCATACGTCACATTTACTTTCGGTTTGCCTTCAGGAGACAATTTTTCCTGTGTAGGTCTTTTGCATCACTGTGATGTTCTCTAATGGTATCTTAGAAAACAGTGTTGTAGTCAGCCTCAGAAATAAAAGACAAAGTTGACCCTGTATCCAGCTCCATTTCAGTCTCACACCATTCACATCTACTGTGATCCAGATGACTTTGTGACTGCTTCAGTTGAACAATGCAGTTCTAGGCATGACAGTTCACCTTTTGTCAGACTCTACGCTGTCTGGGTCTGTTCTACATTTGGTAACTTTATGCATTTGCTTAGTTTTGTGTTTGAGACTTTTCACTGGGTTGTGTTTTTCGTCTGTCTTGCACATTCTCTCAAGGTGACCTTGTCTGTGACACTTTCTGCACTCTTTTTCTTGAACCAGCAGTCATCTGCATCATTGGAAGATTTGCCCATTGATAAAATTTTTGGCTTTTTGCGCCATTCAGGGGCATTTTATATATTTCACATTCTACTCTCCTTTTCTGTAGTTCTGCTACATCCTTTGCTATAGTCTCTAACAGTATTGTAATGGTGAATGCCCATTCTAAGGAGAGGTCTCTTTCTGCCAGTAGCCTCATTTGAGTGCTTTGACTATGCATACCACACACAAGCCTGACCCTTAGTACATCAGAAAGTCCATCTCTAAAATCACAATACTGGGAAAATTTGTGCAATTCTGCAGTGTCTTCGGAAATGCTTTCATCTTTTGACTGCTTCCTTTTAAAATCTAAGTCACTCAGCCATTGCCAGTGGTTTAGGGCTCAAGTGATTTTGTAAAATTGAAACAAGTTGCTTGCTGGCTTTGCAGAGGTTACCAGGTTACGTATGAGACTGTACGTGCTTGCACCCATTAAGCTAAGAAGTGTAGGGGCTTTCTTTTGCTCCTACGCGTTGTTTGTGTTACAATACAGTTCAACCCTCTCGATATATGACTCCCAGCCTTCATTAGCGCTATCAAATTTGTCAACTTTCTTGACTGAAGCCATCGGCACATTATTTTCATTTTAAATTCAGTGAGACTTTCACCGTTACTGATGGGTCCTTCGGCTTTCTCGTGCTGTTTAACTCTCGCTGCTTCGTCCTTAACTGTCGGTGCAGTTTGTAATATTTTCTAACACTCAGGTTCATACTCATCGGCAATTTGTTGCGACCGTGCTTAACTGTGTATCAACTAATTAGAAGCATGGACATGAGTGATGGCTTTAACTGGTGTATTCATGTTGCAGCGAGAGAGATGGAGAGAGCTAGAGAGCACAATGTGCATGCATAGACAAAAGCGCATGCACAGACAACAGATCAATATGTAGTGTTAAGTGAGGTGGTTATTGCTCTAAAAGTGATAGATCCATACCTTACAATCTCTTTACAACAAAGAGGGGGCCATTTCTTTAGTCAGGAATGGTGAATCTGTGGATTTCGTTGCCACAGACAGCTATGGAGGGCAAGTCATTGGAAATATTTAAAGAAGACTGGTTGGTTTTCTATTAGTCAGGACATCGAAGGTTATGGGGGGAAAGCAGGAGAATAGTGGAGCAGCCTCTACAGGCTGTATAGCCTAATTTTGCTCCTATGTCTTATGAATTTATGGTCTGAGGATTGGGATGCAGATGTAACAGGGAAAGGGCGGCAGACAGTAAATGGAATGTGAAGTGGCAACTGGATCCAGGTGAGGAGTGGTGATAGGCAAATGGAGGTAAGGAGAGTTGAAATAGTGCCAGAAGCTGGGTGGTGATAGGTAGAGGCAACAAACAACGGAAAAAAGGTGACGAAGTCTGGTGTGTGTCTCAAATAAATGGAATGTGTACACTAAATCATTGGTTCTCAGCAACTTACAGTCTTTAAAGGTTCAATAATTTGAACCCTTGAAGCCAATGGGTGGCACAATAGTGTCATGGTTAGCATAACTTATTTCAAAGATTCAAAGTGTATCTGTTATGAAAATGTAACACTCGCTTCGCGTTGCGGCTTAATATAGGGGGTGATAACCCCTTGCCTGGCCAAACTTAAGAAATCTCATTTGGGTGGATGCTGCGCGATGTGTTCCCTGTTACAAATCAGTACCCCGAAATAAATAACAGTACACAATATGCGATTAAATGATTAAGCTTTATAACTCTTACTTTGACTATATGGTTAGTAGAGAAACGAAATATATAGGGCCCAAATCTTAGTAAATAGTCTGTGCACAAAGTTGGAGCTCACAGGTAGGCTGATCATCGCTGCCCTTTGGACCCTCGCTCCAAGTCCACCCCATCTGGCGGTCTACCAACTCTCTCCATTCGCATCTTCTCTCTTCATCTCTCTCTCTCTCTCTCTCTAGCAAAAGCCTGCGAAATCAACTGCTTCCAGATTCACCAGACAGGGCAACAAAATCCTGATTGGCTAACATTCATCCATAGTCCTGTTATCTCCAGCCATAACCCAAACATTGCTGCTACAGAGAAACCGTTACTTCAGCAGTGAACATTACAAAAAAACCATTACGTTAGCAGTGAAACCTTACAGCGCATTACAAAAGTATGTACACAGAATACAGCTCTGAAGTTTGTCCTTCTGCAAGCAGCCACGGAACAAATAAACAACATGGAATCCATTCCAGAAAACATCAAACACCCAAAGTGCAAATAGAGAAATTCAGCAAATGGCAATAAGTGAGAGAACAACACATAGACTATCAAACATTAAACCGGGAGTCCAGTAGTATTTTGTTTAGTTCAGTTCAATACCACCAATCACCAAATGGGGTTCAATTCACACTACTGCCTGTGAGCAGTCTTTACATTCTCTCCATGACGTTATGGGTTTGCTTCAGGTGCTCTGGTTTCCTCCCAAATTCCAACGTCATATGTTAGGGTTATTGAATTGTTGACATGCTATGTCGGTGCCAGAAGCTCGGTGCTTTGATTTGATACAAATGATGCATTTCACGGTATGTTTCGATGTGTGAATGCACATGTGACAAGTAAAGCTAATTCTTAATTTTGAGATAATTTAGTTGGAAAAAAAAGGTAGAATGCTAGAGGAACTGAGCAGGTCGGGTAGCACCTATGGAGAGGAATAAACAGTTGCTGTTTTGAGCTGAGACCTTGCATCATGAGCCTTGTGTGTGTTGCTCAAGATTTCCTGCATCTGGTGAGCCTCTTGTGTTTATAAAATTGATTAAGATACTTAGTACAATAATTACCTCAGCTATAATACTACTAGTTTTCGGGAAACCCCTGACCTCAAAAGGAGTGGCAATTATGTCAACAGTCATATAGTACTGTACAAAAGTCTTAGACACATATATATAGCCAGTGTGCCTAAGACTTTTGCACAGGACTGTCGTAATTTTATGTTTTGCACTATACGGCTGCCGCAAAAAAATTATGACAGATTTTATGACATTTGTGAGTGATAATAAACCAGATTCTGATATAGGTCTTTATTGTGGTCTGACAGTGGGAAGGGGGCAGAGAGAGAGGGATCATGGTTGGTAAAAAGGAAAGTGAGAGGGGAGGGAGCAGGAAGCACCAGAGAGACATTCTGTAATGATCAATAACCCAACTGTCTGCAGTCAAATGACTTTGCCTGGTAACTCAGGGTTGGGTGTGTCTGCACCCGCAACAGCCGCGCCCTGGCCCTTCTCTGCCACCTGACCCGCATCCCTCCCGCGGCACTCCACCCTCGCCATTCCCAATATCCTTTGCTCCTGTGAGATTTACAAACTCGCTCTCTGCTCCAAGTTGACAGACACAGTACTCCTGTATACATAGCTATATACATGCCTAAGACTTTTGCACAGTACTGTATATGGCCCCCCTTATCCTATGTATTGTGTTGAGCATGAAGGGATGGCACTTTGATTTAGAGGACACCAATCTAATGATCTCCGAAGGAGCAATTAGTCTCCTCAGAACTTGGAGAAGTGTTGAAATTACACCTGCTGGCTTTGTAATATTACTGACATCTGGTCATCTAGCTCTGGAATAACACACTTAGAGAGTGAATTTGTAAAAACTGGCATGGAATGGTAGCTGGCTGGGTACAATTACAATGTTTAATAGACATTTTGACAGTTAGTTACATGGATGGAGAAGGCCTAGAGGAAGACGGCCAAACACAGTCAAATGGGACTAGGTCTGGCAGCCATCTTGGCTGGCATGGGCAAGTCAGGCCGAAGGGCCTATTTCCATGCTCTATCACAGTATAATTCCATAATTAGAGGGCACAGGTTTAAGGCCAGATGGGAGAGATTTAAACAAAACCCGAGGAGCAAATTTTCACCCAGAGCCAGGTATGTTATCATCATTTTAAAGGCCTTTGGGGTGGGCCGTGATGTCAACAGGCCCATGCTATATATTTTATAGTGTGAAGGGCCAGAACTTTGATTGAAAAATGGTAGAAAGCCACTAATCTGAAGATCTCCCAAAGAGCAATTAGTCTCTTCATAACCTGGGGAAGTGTTGGAATTATACCCGTTGGCATTGTAATGTTGCCAACATCTGGACTATAGCTCTGGTGTAGAGTCAGTTTATAATACTGGCACAGGTTGGTATTTGGCAGGAGAACTGACAGACAGTCTGTGCTTAGATAGGATGTGGGGAAGGGCTTCCAAATAAGGTTCTGTGTACTCCTTTTGAGTGTGAGTGAGCTGGCTACAAATCTAAAAGATTTTAGGGATTTTTGGGTCTTTTATGTGCTCCAGTTTCCTCCCACATTCCAAAGGCTTACAGTGCTGTGCAGAAGTGTTCAGCATATATATATATAGATATATATATATATATATATCTATATATATATAGCTCGGCTGCCTAAGAGTTTTGCACAATGTGGAGTGGAGGGAGTCTGTAAATCAGGCAGGAGCAAATGCTGTTGGGAACGATGAGGGTGGAGGACCGAGGGGGGGTGTGGGACAGGTGGCAGAGAAGGAATAGCAGATTTGGTGGTTGGCATGGGTGCAGACACACCCTGCCCTGAGACACCAGTCTAGGTCATTTGATTCCAAACAATTGTTTTAATGATCATTACAGGATGTCTCTCTAGTGCCCTGTCCACTCTCCCTTCCCCTTTTCCCAGCCATGATTCCCCTCTCCCTGCTCCCTTCACTCTCTCAGTCCACAATAGAGACCCATATCAGAATCAGGTTTATCGTCTCTCACATATGTCATGAAATATGTTTATCTTATGACTGCATTACAGTACAATACAGAAAATTACTGCAGTACTGTGCAAAAGTCTGAGGCACCCTAGCTATATATATGTGCCTAAAGCTTTTGCACAGTAATGTACGGCTTAGTGAAGGTTAATGGATTTATAGACATGCCGTGTTGGTGCTGGGAGCAATTGCGATGTTTAAAAGACATCTTGCCAGGCACATGGATGGAAATGCCTGGAGGAATAGGGCTAAACACAGACAAATGGGACTTGGGCAGGTTGGCATCTTGGGCAAGTTGTGCCAAAGGGCCTAATTCCATGCTGTACGGCAGCATGACTCCATAATTCCGTGCGGTATGGCAGTGTCACTCCGTAATTCCGGGCGGTATGGCAGCGTGACTCCGTAAATCCGTGAGGTACGGCAGCGTGACTCTGTATTTCCGTGCGGTACGGCAGCATGACTCCGTAATTCCATGAGGTACGGCAGCGTCACTCCGTAAATCCGTGCGGTACGGCAGCGTGACTCCGTAATTCCGTGCGGTACGGCAGCGTGACACCGTAATTCCGTGCTGTACGGCAGCGTGACTCCGTAATTCCATGAGGTGCGGCAGCGTGACTCCGTAATTCCGTGAGGTGCGGCAGCGTGACTCCGTAATTCCCTGCTGTATGGCAGGGTGACTCCGTAATTCCGTGCGGTGCGGCAGCGTGACTCCGTAATTCCCTGCTGTAGGCAGGGTTCAGGTTGAAGGTGAGAGGGGAGAGAGTTAAGTGAAACCTGAGGAACAACTTTTCACTCAGAGTGTAATCCATAAATGGATTGAGCTGCCAGAAGAAGTGGTTCAACCAGGTGCATTATCATCATTTAGAAGATCTTTGGAGGTGTGCATGGACAGGAAAGATAGGTTGGTTATTTATTTATTTACAGATACAACGTGGAAACAGACCATTCTACCCTTAAGCAACACACACAAAATGCTGCCTGGTCTGCTGCGTTCCACCAGCATTTTGTGTGTGTTGCTTGAATTTCCAGCATCTGCAGATTCTCTCGTGTTTGCATTCTACCCTTAAGCATCCGCAGTGCCCAATGACATCTATGTGACCAATTAACCTCCATGTCTTTGGAATATAGGAGGGGAAACCAGAGCACCCAGAGGAAACCCAGGTGGTCACAGGTGGAACATACAAACTCTTTCCAGACAATGCGGAATTGAATCCAGGTTGCTAGCACTCTCTTGGGTCTTGGGCAAGGTTTAATTGACACAGTCTGTGCATTGGGCTCTGCAGTTCATGTCATTGTTTCTGGTTTTCGGTTTCTCCTTTTTTTTTGTTGCTATTTTGTGTGATTTTGATCGGGGTGGACTGGCTCTGTGTCTGGCAGTCAGTGAGTGACACAGCACTAAATTGAACTGAACTGAATTAACCTGAACATTCTGTTTCAATGACACTGTAGTTTGATGCTTTATATTTTGTGTCTTTGCTCTTTCTTTTTGCTTTTTCTGCAATTCGTTATTGTTTTGTGCGTTGAGTGTTTGATGTTTTCTTTGAATGGAATCCATGGCTTTCTTTGTTTCTTGACTGTCTGTGGGAAGAGGAATCTCATGGTTGTATTCTGCATACAAACTTTGATAATGAATGTACTTTGAATCTTTGAAATTTCAATAGTGTTACACTAAACGCTATGCTACCGTAACACCCCCAGGGTGTTTAGATGTATACGGGCCAAGCACAAGCAAATTGAGGAAGCTTAGATGAACATCTTGGTTGGCATGGGACAGGAAGGCTGAAGGGCCTATTTCTATGCTGCAGGACTCTTGGAATCGAGCAATAATCCTATCCTGCTCAATAAGTACTTCATCATTTTCTTAAAGTGTGGTGTCCAGGTTTGGAGACAATGGACCAGTTGTGTATGAACCTACCTTTCACGATTGGTAAGAATACAGCTACACTTCTCCACAACTACTGTAATATTGTACAACATAGAAGGCATGGCTCACGTTATCAAACGCAAAGTCAAATATCAAAGCAAATTTATTATCAAAGTACATATATGTCACCACGTACTACCTTGAGATTCATTCTTTTGCAGATATTTACAGGAAAATAAAGAAATGCAATAGAATTTATGAACAAGTATACATAACTGCCCTGCCAGAGGTGGTGGCAGATACTGTACATTAGAGACATTTAAGAAACTCTAGGTAGACACATGGATGATAGATAAATGGAGGGCTACATCGAAGAGAAAGGTTAGATTAATCTTAAGAGTAGGTCAGCCAAACATAGTGGGTTGAAATGTCTGTATTGTGCTGTAATGTTCTATGTTCTAAGCTTTATGTTAAACAAAGGCTGCCAAACAACCAATGTGCCAAAGAAAACAAAATGTGCAAAATAAATAAATAAATAAATAAAATCTGAGAACATGAGTTGTTGAGTCTGATCAACATTGAAGTTTGACTCTCCTCTCCTCTCCTATCGGATTCCTTCCTCTCCAGCCCTTTACCTTTTCCACCCACCTGGCTTCACCTATCACCTTCTAGGTAGCCTCCTTCCCCTTCCCTCCCAGCCTTTATACTCTGGCATCTTCCCTCTTCCATATCAGTCCTGAAGAAGGGTCTCAGTCCAAGATGTTGACTGTTTATTCATTTCCGTAGCTGGTGCCTGGCCTGTAGAGTTCCTCCAGCATTTTGTATGTGTTGAGGTTGTCCGCTGTTGGCTTTCCATTCTGTCAGCTCATGCCTTCCATTAAGGAGCCCAGGTGTTCCCCCCCCCCACCCCAAGAAGGTTTGACGGCGCATCACTTAATTAATTTGTTGGGTTGCCTCACCTACAACAGCAGTGCAGCCACACGAACCGCGAATCCTCACTCACAGCTCGAGCAGCTGGTAATTATGCATGTTACAGTGGTAAGGAAGGGTATAAATATAACTTGCTATGAGAATGAAACGTGTAAAATGAAACTGGATGATAACCAGAAAAAGTCTTTGATTGGCCAGCTGCGTCTAATTTGCACATCTTTAGTTCTCACCAGATCATAACACTGTTTTAATGCATATTTCTATTTAATTTTACGCACTTCATTTTTTGGGGTTGGGGGGACTCTGTGCATTTCGCACTACAACCGTGTGTGTGCTGCTCTCTCTAATTGCAAATTGCAACATTGTTATTGGCCAAGCAAATGCATGACAATGGCTTGGGCGGGCGGCGCAACAATTATTATTGGCATGGAAATGTTAGTAGAGTGGTTGTTAGAAAGCCCAGCTTGATGATCATGGATTGGTGGACACAGTTTTAACAATGGCAGGCGTTCTTTCATTAATCATGAAATGGGTCCGTTCACTTTATAAAGAATCCTGATGAAGGATCTTGGCCTGAAACTTCGACTGCTTACTCCCATCCATCGATGCTGCCTGATCTGCCGAGCTCCTCCAGCACATTGTGTGCATTGCTCTAGATTTCCAGCATCGGCAGTACCTCTTGGGTCTTAGTTTTTTTCCTTTAGGGAAAATTTCGAAGGAGGATGAGAGATGACTTGATAGAGGTGTACAGGATGATAAGAGGCATAATGTGACACTTTCCCAGGGCAGAAATGGCTAATGCAAGGGGGCATACTTTTGTTGCGATTGGGGCAGAATATAGGAGGGATGTCAGAGAGAAGTGTTTTACTCTAAGAGTGATGGGTGTGTGGCCCACCCTGCTAGGGGTGGTGGTAAAGGCAGATAATTAGGGGCATTTAAGGAACTCTCAGGTAGGCACATGAATGATAGAAAAATGGAGGGTTATGTAGGAGGGAAGGGTTAGAGTAGATTAAAAGGTTAGCACAACATCGTGTGTCAAAGACGTGGAAATCCAAAGCAGGACACACCAAATGCTGGAGGAACTCAGCAGGTCAGGCAGCATCTCTGGACAAGAATAAATAGTAGACATTTCAGGCTGAGATCCTTCATCTGGACTCATTGTGGGTCAGACAGCCTGTACTGTTCTGTAATATTCTGTGTTCTATGAAAAGGAACTAAAACTGAAGGGGTAGGCATAAGAGAAGAATCAATTTTTTCATGGTAGCACTTGTACGCTTTCTCCTACCTCCCACCTTGTTGTTCTGGCTTCTGCCCCCTTCCTTTCCAAGTCGAAGGGACTCTGCAGTCCTGCACCCACCGCCCCCAACTTTTCCCACTTCAACTTCTTGTTGAAGGGACTCGGCTAGAAACTACTATTTATTCCTCTCCATAGCTGCTGCTTGATTTGTTAGTTCCTCCAGCATTTGCTGTATGTATTGCTCAAAATCTGGACGGCCTAGTTTCAATGTGAGAAGGGAAAGATCTAAAAGGGACCAGAGAGGCAACTTTGTTCACCCGGAGTGGGGCTGGGTGGGGAAATGGAATGAGCTGCCATAGCAAGTGGTTGAGGCAGGAACAATGACGGCCTTTAAGATACTTTTGTACAAGTGTGTGGATGGAAAAGGTTCAGAGGGATTTGGGCTGAACCAGACCAGCTTATTTGGGCACCTTGTTTGGTATGAAATAGTTGGGCCGTAGGGCTTATTTCAGTGCTGTAAAGTAACTCCATACCTTATTTAGTTACAAGTCCATATGACATTAAGACAGAGGAGCAGAATTAGGCGATTCAGCCCTTCAAGTCTGCTTTGCCATTCCATCATGGCTGGTTTATTTTCACTCTCAACCCCATTCTCCTTCCTTCTCCCCATAATCTTTGACACCCTGACTAATCAAAAACCTATCAACCTCTGCTTTAAATACACGCAGTGATTTGGCCTCCACGATTGCCTATGGCAATGCAATCCCACAGATTCACCATCCTCTAGCGAAAGAAGTTCCTCGTCATCCACTGATTTGCCAGTTGATTTAGGGAGATGGATGTGCTGACAGATCTCAGCCAACCTTCAAGTTACAGCTGCTTTGGAAGGAAAAGGATAATGGATTAAAACCTGCAAGGAACTCTTTGCTCTTTGATTTTGTTAAATGTGGATGTTTGAAAGCTCTGGGATAGGTCTTTCATTCACCTGGAGGCTTCTGACTGCCTGCCTTTGAACCTGGCTGTTCCCTCCAGTGTGACCAAGAGCAGTTATCAGTTATGTGCCAAGAACCTGGAGTTCACATCTACACAGTCCACAGCAGTGCAGCCCAAGGCTTCTTCTATTGCCAATGCCTTGCTGTCCTCACAGGAAGGTTTTGGCAGCCGGTGCAGTTCTGCACCCCCAACCTTCCCCAGTTAAATGACTGTCTGAACTGTCTGAGAAAGTTCAAGTAAATTTATCATCGGTCACTACATACTACCCTGCGATTCATTTTATTGTGGACTTTTACATGATGAAAAAAAAACAATAGAATTTATACGAACTCTAACTATTATGGACTCGCTTTCAATTTCATGTTCTTGATATTTTTTGCTTATTTATTGTTAATATTATTTCTTCCTTTTTGCATTTGAACAGTTCATTGTCTTTTGCACACCGGTTGAACATCCAGTTTGGTGTGGTTATTACTCTATCATGGATTTATTGAGTATGCCCACAAGAAAATGAATCTCAGGGCTGTATATGGTGACATATACAGTATGTACTTCGGTAATATATTTACTTTTGAACTTTGAAAAACTATAAATAGCGAAAACTGACAAACCACCAATATGAAAAGAAGACAAATTGTGGAAATAATAAAAAGTAAATAAAACTGAGAACATTAGTTGTAGAGCCCTTGATAAAGAATCCACAGGTTGTATGATATGTTTGCAGGAACATGGAAGTTACTGAGCAACAAAGTAAGATAATTTAAAAGTAACTAAATTATAAAATTGAAGCAAAAATACTTGCACACATTTAAAACTATAAAATGCACATAAACATACTGATAAATTAAATTTAAAAAAATATTACTGTGGCTATTGTCCACAGCTGGTTGTCCCAATAGTCTTGAAGTGCTGGGCAACATGGTAGAGTAGCAATTAGCGTAACACTATTTCAACACGAGTGACCCGGGTTCAATTCCAGCTGCTGTCTGTAAAGAGTTTGTACATATTGTACTCTCCATGACAGTATTTCCTTCGGGTGCTCCAGTTTCCTCCCACATTCCTAAAATGTGCGGATTAGGGTTAGTAAACTGTGAGAATTCTATGCAAGCATGACAGCACTTGTGGGCTGCCTCCAGGATACAATATATTCAGACTATCTTGGTCATTGACACAAATGGACGCATTTCACATGATTTGATGTGCTTGTGACAAATAAAGCTAATTTTTAAAATAAACTTAAATCTTAAATAAATGTTTAAGAAATTCCAGGGGTGAACTGTTCCATTGTCCCTTTGGGAGTCTACTGGCTCAGGGCTGGTGCTCAGTGAAGTGAAGACAAAGCTGTGTAAAAAGTATTATTTTTATTATTTTTTGGTCTGACTGTATATTTACTACTATCATAATTGTATGTGCTATGTGCCTTGTGCTGTGAATGACTGTTGGTACTGTGGTTTGTACTTTGGTTCTGGAGGAACACTGTTTCGTTTGGTGGTATTTGTGGTTATTGCTGCTGGATGCTGCTTTCCTGTGACAGTGTTTCGTGTACATGTGTTCGATGGTTGGTAGGGCTTTACCCATGATGGACTAGACCTTGTCCACTACTTTTTGTAGGACTTTCCGTTCAAAGGCCAGTCTCCACCACACATCTAGAGAAGTTTCTTAAAGTTTTAGGAGTCATGTCAAGTCACTACAAACTCCTAAGTAGAAACATAGAAAAACTACAACACAATACAAGCCCTTTGCCTCACAGTGCTGTGCTGAACTTGTACCTAGGGTTAGAAATTGCCTAGGGTTACCCATAGCCCTTTATTTTTCTAAGCTCCATGTACCTATCCAGGAGTCTCTTCAAAGACCCTATCGTACCCACCTCCACCACTGTCACCGGCAACCTATTCCACGCACTCACTACTCTTTGCATAAAAAACTTACCCCTGACATCTCCCCTGTACCTGCTTCCAAGCACCTTAAAACTGTGCCCTCTTGTGTTAGCCATTTCAGCCCTGGGAAAAAGCCTCTGACTATCCACACGATCAATGCCTCTCATCATCTTATACACTAAGAAGAGGTGCTGCTGTGCTTTCTTTGCAATTGAACTTGCATGCTGGACGCAGGACAGATCCTCCAAAATGATAACTCCAAGGAATTTAACGCTGCTGTCCCTCTCCATTTCTGATCCTCTGATGAGGACAGGCTCATGGACCTCTGGTTTCCTTCTTCGTCAATAATCAAATCCTTGGTCTTGCTGTTATTGAGTAAGAGGTTGTTGTTTTGACAACACTCAGCCAGATTTTCAATCTCCCTCCTATATTTTGATTCAATTTAAAAGTGTTTCCTTGGCCGTTCAATGCTTTGGATTAACCAGATGTTACAGAAATGTCATGCCATGACATCCCTCTCCCCCTTCAACTTTATTCACCATATACATTTATGTGTGTTAGGAATTTGCTGTGGTTTGTTTGTTTATTTAGAGGTAAAGTGTGGAACAGGCCGTTTCACCCTACCGAGCCATGCCGTCTAGCAGCCCACCAATTTAGCCCTAGCCTAATCACAGAACAATTTACAGTAACCAATTAACCTACTAACTGGTACATGATTTGACAGTGGGAAGAAACCAGAGCTCCTGGAGGAAACCCATGCACACACGGTAAGGAACGTACAAACTTGCTTACTTACAGAGGAGGCTGGATTTGAACTTGAACTCCAAAGCCCTGAGCGGTAATAGTGTTGTGCTAGCCGCTGCGCCCCCTGTTGGTCCGGTTACAAAATGCAACAAAAAACAACATTCAACAATTATAAACATGAGAAAGTCTGCAGATGCTGGAAATCCAAAGCAACACACACACAATCCTGGAGGAACTCAGCACTCACCAGGTCAGGCAGCATCGATGGAAACAAATAGACGTCAATGTTTCGGGCTGAGACCCTTCTTCAGGACCGAAAAGGAAGGGGAAAGATGCCAAATTCAAAATATCGGGGGTGGAGAAGGAGACTAGTTGGAAGGTAATATGTGAAGCCAGGTGGGTGGGAAAGGTAAAGGACTGGAGGAGATGGAATCTGATAGGAGAGAAGAGTGGACTATAGGAAAAAGAGAAGGAATGATTATACAACATAAAAATCAGATCAAAAATAAAATTAGAGGTTAACATGCAGATAAATACATTAATAGCAGTATGTATTTACAATGTAAACATCATTATATAAAGTGGATTAAATGTTTACAGTGCAGGGCTGCGTCAGGGACAGGGGTAGATTAAACGCCACAACCTCTTATTAAGTGAAAATCTAGGCCAGAGCTGGTATCACCAAGAAGTGGTAAGGAACATAGGGAGGCAAAGCTTGGAACTTTAACCTGCTTTTGGAGATGTAGTGGTGTTTAATAGTGTTATTCCTCTGCCACCCAGTTAGCCACTCCCACATGGGAGGAGTTCACATACTGTACATGCGGAGTTATCAGTAAGGTTCAGTTGAGTGTCCTGCAAGGCTGGCATACGGTGTCTCTCTCTGCACTATCCCTCCCTCATAACAAACACAACTGGAGGGTCACATGACAGAAATCCAAAATCTGGGAATAGTTTCCTCCTCTCCACTTGGTAATGCTATTCCCTGTCATTGGAATTCTTCCTGCAGCGGGCTATGTCAGAAAACAAGAAGAGCAGAAAGTAGTAAATGTGGTCATCTATCAAGGGGCATTAAAAGAGAAACCCCCTATTCTGGACTGATGCTTAACTGAGCTGTCTCATTGCCAGCTAATCAGTTGAGGTGAACTTTGTTAGGAATTGTGAACGCTCTTGCAGGAAAGGTGTAATTCCAGAATACAGCCTTAATCTCTGACATCTACAGATGGTGCTAATTACTGTCAGGAGAGACTCTCCTTTCCACAGATCTGTGCAGAACCTCAGACTGCAGCATGCCAACAGTACATAACAAAATCGAGAGGTTGGTAAGCAGCACACTGAGACAAACACCTGCTCTGTGAAAGCCCATGTTTGATGTAAGATCACTTCAAGATCCAGGCACTTGAACTGATCCAAATGAAGACATTTCTTCCATATTTTAGTTGGCATGTGCTCGAAAGCAGATAAGAGGCATTTTATTGTGTGTGTGTTTGCACATGTGTGTCTGTGTGGGCATATGCAAACATGTTTTGTGTTTATGATCCTACATAAATGTGCTTGAATATATTTATACGTGTATATACATGTTTGCATGTGTATCTGTGGTCTGTGTGGGTATGTGCAAACATGTCTTGTATTTATGTGCACGTGTGTGTATGGTGTGTGCATGTGTGTGCACTTGTACTGTTTAAAGTCATTTTAATACATGTAGATATTTTGTTTAAAAGTTCAAATTTCAAAGTAAATTTATGAACAAGGTTCACCATATGCTACCATGAGATTTATTGTCTTTGCATGTGTGTGTATGTGTATTTAATACACAAAATGGGATATTAATGTCATTACAATAATAAATGGTAGATGTTAAGACATCTCTACTTTCTGAATACATCTGTAGTCAGGAATGGTATCCCTAAGAATCAAAGGTAACAAATATGTACGATTATGGAATGAATGCAGAGAAAGAATATTTCAATTCAGTTAACCAGGAATGGCCAGTCAATTGATGATCACTTCCCCACTGACTCCTCTAGTCTCCTTTGATAATAACATCAGTCGCTTCTTTTTAAATAATAGCTTGCACAACCAACACCGAGGTTCATTCGAAAGGGCAAGACAAAAATCCAGCCCATTTTATCTGTGATAATGATCTGTTCTGCTGCGGTCTGTAACAGGGCTGGTGAAGTGTCACGGTAAAGACTGAATGGCTCACAGACATCAGCTCAACCCCTCGATTACATCAAAAGTGTGGCCTCTCCTCAGCTTAACTGCTCTCTCGCTTCCCTGTACATGCTATTTATGTACTTTTCAGGCCTTGTGATTATAGACCAGACAAGTAGACAAATATCTGCAGAGGCTGAAGATAACAGTGAGTATTTATAAAACATCTTTCACAAGAGCAGAAGGACTTAGAGCACATTACAGCTAACAAAGGGCTTTTGAAGAACTGTTGTAAAAAAGACAACTCAGCAGACAATATATGTACAGTAAGGTCTCATAACTCGCAATGTTAGAAACTATATCAGCCGCTCTTTGATATTGAGTGGTGTTAGTTATATTTACAGTTACTTTAATTGTTATTTAATGATAAATATATTAATGGTTATTCTATTGTGCTTCATTTTTTAAAATTTTTTATTACTTAGTTCGAATTGGTAATTGATGTATTATTGTCACATGTACCGACATACTGTGAAAAGCTGTTGTTTGCCTGACTTCCAAACAGATTATTTCATATTTTCCCCTCCACCATCAGATTTCAAAGTTCAAAGTAAATTTATTATTGAAGTACGTATGTGTCACCATATGCAACCCTGAGATTCAGTTTTCTTGCAGGGATTCGCAGTAAATACAAAGAAATAATAAGAAATAAATACTGTAAACATGAGATGATGAGTCCTTGAAAGTGAGCCCATAGAATGTGGGAGCAGTTCAGTGATGGGATGAGTGAAGTTATTGCCTCTGGTTCGGGAACTTGCTGGTTGAGGGTTAGTAACTGTTCCTGAACCTGAGGTGTGAGTCCTGAGGCTCCTGTGTCACCTCCTTGATGGCAGCAGCGAGAAGAGAGCATGACCTGGATGGTGGGGGTCCTTGATAATGGATGTTGATTTTCAGCAACAGAGCAGGAAATGAATCCTTGGACCCTACCTCACTACTTTTGCTCTCTTTTTGTGCAACTTACTTAAACTTTTCAATTATTTCCTGTTTTAAAAATATATATTTTATGTATTACACTGAAGTGTTGCACAAAACAAAAAAAACACCACATGTGCCAGTGATAATAAACCTGTTTCCATTTCTGATACATAAGTTATAAAGTCATAAAACATTACAGCACAGAAACTTGCCCTTCAGTCCATCTAGTCCATACTGAAATATTAATCTGCCTAGCTTCATTGACCTGCACCCAGACCATAGTCCTCCATATCCCTCCCATTCATGTAACTACCTAAATTTCACCTAAGTGTTGAAATCAAACGAGCAGCTCGTTCCACCCACTAACCCCCTTAAACGTTTCCCCTTTATAGAGCTGTAGCGTATATGGATGCAGAACAAGAAAAGAATGCGGAGAGAAAGGGCAATGTAGCAAGGCAAATAAAATACAAGGGTAGATTGTGAGTTCAAAGGGTTCTTCTTTCCTCTAGAGGATCACCTGGGTCTCCCTCCCCCTTATTTGTTACATTAACCATGTAGACGAAGGGCCTGAAGCATTGGTGAGGATCCCTACCAAACACCCCACAATCTATTTGACCCAAGACCAGGGTTCCCCAATTAGTTTTCCACAGGGCCCAATTATGTCAAGCATGCCAAGCCAAGGGCCAAAACGTCCAGGGAATGTTTTCATTGCACCAGTAGGTTGTTTTATGGGCAGATGTTGTTGTTGCTGCTATTACTATTCTTCTTCTTCTTATTATTATTAATATTATTATTATTAGTAGTAGTAGTAGTAGTAATAATTTAGGTCTGGGATTCTTAAAGCCTGTGTTGTGGGTCACACAAGAAAAAAATGCATTCTTGAAACAAAATAAGTCCAAAACCAACTATTTAATTATGACTCTAGCTATCACAACAGTCAGCTGTCACACTGAGAACTCAGTCTGGGACTTAAAATACACACACACACACACACACACACACACACACTCTAAACATGGTAGTCTTCGCCACTTCTCTTCCACACAAAGAGTTTTAGTAGTACTGCCTTTTCCACTGTTTCTGTTCTCTCATTTAATCTATTTGTTCTTTTTAATTAAGCTATGTAGCATTTACTTTACTTTATTGTCACCAAACAATTGATACCAGAGTGAACAATCATCACAGCGATATTTGATTCTACACTTTGTGCTCCCTGGAGTACAAATCCATAGTAAATATAGTAAAAATTTAAATTATAAATCATAAATAGAAAACAGAACAAGGAAAGTAAGGCAGTGCAAAAAAAATTAGGAGGCAGGTCCGGATATTTGGAGGGTATGGCCCAGATCCGGGTCAGGATCGTTCAGCAGTCTTATCTCAGTTGGAAAGAAGCTGTTCCCAAATCTGGCCATTCAAGCTCCTGAGCCTTTTCCCAGAGGGAAGAGGGACGAAAAGTGTGTTGGCTGGGTGGGTCGTGTCCTTGATTATCCTGGCAGCACTGCTCCGACAGCGTGCGGTGTAAAGTGAGTCCAAGGACGGAAGATTGGTTTGTATGATGTGCTGGGCTGTGTTCACGAGCTTCTTCAGCTTCTTCCGGTCTTGGACAGGACAACTTCCATACCAGGTTGTGATGCACTCCAGAAGAATGCTTTCTACGGTGCATCTATAAAAATTAGTGAGGGTTTTAGTGGACAGGCCAAATTTCTTTATTTTTCTCAGGAAGTAAAGGTGCTGGTGGGCCTTCTTGGCAGTGGACTCTGCTTGGTTGGACCAAGTCAGGTCATTTGTGATATTGACCCCGAGGAACTTAAAGCTTTTGACCTGTTCCCCTTGCGCACCACCGATGTAAATGGGGCCATGCGGTCTGCTACTCCTTCTGAAGTGAACAACCAATTCCTTTGTCTTGCTGCTGTTGAGAGATAGGTTATTGTCTTCGCACCATGCCACCAGGTTCTTAATTTCGTCCCTGTACTCAAACTCATCATTACCCGAGATACGGCCTACAATTTGAAGTATGAAGTGTAGCTATAAATGAATTATCAGTATTATTGTTGTTGTAATATTATTTTACCGCAATAAGATGGACAAATGGACAAAAATAAATTGATTCACTCACCAATCAGTGAGAGAAGTGACAGCGACGGGATGAGGCAATCCTTCTGATGTCGGGCCTGTATTCTGTGTGGCAATCCGGAGGCACTGGCCAAGATGTGCATTGGAGAGTCTGTTTCTGACCTGGTTCTTGATAGAGTTCATTGAAGAAAACGATGACTCACATATGTAGGTGGAGGGGAACAGTGTGAGTAGGAACATTGCAATAGCTCTCGTGTTTTTGAATTGAGTTTGGGGACCCAAATTGATCCAAAAGTCACTCACCCCAACGTCCTTGTGTTGTGCTTTGAGCAAATCAGATGTTCCCATTTCCAAGACCTCCATCTGAAGAGTTGCCTCATCTATGGAAGGCACCAGCCTTTTGGCCTCTGCAGTCCACTGGCCGTCAGCCGAAATGGAGAACGGCTGTCTCAGAAAGAGGAGGATGTCACCTGAGAGTTTAGGGGAGCTTTCAAATCGTTTTCTGCCAGGCTCGTCACGAAATCCTTCATCACTGGATCCTCCCGCATTTCGTTCTTCTCGCAATGCTCCCACAGATGTGGAAAGTGCAACTTTCTCCCATGAATGTCTCTCTCCAAAAGGTTCAGCTTTGGCCGGAAAGCTTCAATCGCCTCGTACATGTCCACAACAGTGTGGTTGTTGCCTTGTAATTGCAGATTAAGTTGACTTAGATGAGACATGATGTCACACAAAAAAAGAACATGTGCCGTCACCTTGTTGTCACTTAAAAACCTCTTAAATCTTTGGGCTTTTTGGCTCTGCAGGCTGGATAAAAATGACACAAGCTCATCGCGCAGTTCACACACCGTCTGCAACACACGGCCTTTGCTCAGCCAGCGAACATCATTATGCAGCAAAAGATCTTTGTGTTCCGCTGACATTTCCTCCAGCAATGCTCCGAAAAGGCGATGTTGCAGACTAGAACTCTCATGAACGAAATTTCCCAATCTCGTCACAGTATCCATCACCTCTTTCATTTCCCCACACAGTTGAGTGCACAACACTGATTTGTGAATAATGCAATGAAATGCCAAGAGTGCTGGGTTAACAGTGGCAAACCTGCTTACCAAGCCCTTGTGTTGTCCCACCATCGACGGAGCCCCATCGGTGACAATGGACACAATTTTGCTCACATCCAAGCCATTCTTCTCAAAGAACTGTGTCAATTCATTAAAAATTATTTCCCCAGTTGTGAGCCCAGGCAGAGGAAGCAAACAAAGTAGCTCTTCCCGAAAGGTCTTCCCATCAAAAAATCTTGTGAACACAGATAGCTCTTCCATATCGGTTCGGTCACAGGATGAGTCTATGGCTAGTGATATGGCTTTGCTTTCTCAAAATCAGTGAGTAGATTGGAAAAACGCTCCTCTGCTAAAACATCTACTCTTCCTGTTGCTGTGTTAGCCGACAATGGCACCGTCTTTAATAGCTCCACAACCGTTTCCTTGGTTTTCTCATCATGACTTAAAACTTCGCCAACCATATCAATTGCACATGTTTTAATCAACTCGGCATCAGCGAATGGCTACTTAGCTTTGGCAAGATTCCATGACACATGCAATGATGCAGCTGTTGCACTCTCTCTCTGATCAGTCCAGTCAGATTTGAACTGACGGTTTTCCTGGTTGACTTTGCACATTTTTGCACAGGTCATGTTGTTCTTGGTTTAGGGTTCATGACTTACTGCTGGTAACAATTCGCTTAGATGACAGATTCGCTTTTGGATGACAGGCGGGTAGCTAGTGCGTGCCACTGTCTAGTCGAGGACCATAGAGAGCGCGCAGTAGTTTGTGCGCTCTACGGGGCGTAGGTGGTGTACTCTGTGGGATGAGGTTAAAATAAATTAGAGCAGCGCGTGCTTTATTTACATGTTACGACAGGTGCATTCACGTAAGTGCCAATGGATCGGCACGGTCTGGACATTTGGTTCTCGCGGTCCGCCAATTGGGGTTGTCTGCCCTATACCATCAGGCAGGAGGTACAGGGGGATCAGGACTAGGGTTGCCAGACTGGGTAACAGCTTCTTCCCTCAGACTGTGAGGCCCTGCCACTATCGGTCTCATAACTAGATTAACAAGCTATTTACTGTTTGCTGTTTTCCTGTGCTGTGCACTACGTGCATTTTGGGATTATATTTTTATTAATTTATTTATGTTAATATTTTGTTTTATGTGCTGTGAGTGATATATGTATTGCAGAAGCACTGTGATCCAGAGGAACATTGTTTTATTAGGTTGTATATACGTACAGTCCAATGATAATAAACTTGAAATTGGACTTGATATAAGAGGTCTGTTCAAGAGTCTTATGATCATGGGATAGAACCCGTGGTTTGAATTACAGACTCAGAAAGCATGGAAAGGTCTTCTTTGACCTGCTAACTTCATCCTGACCACCAAGCAATCATTTACACTAACCCGACACATGAGTCTTACTTTATCTTACTTATTCATGCATAACCCAACCCTTAAACATAGAGACACACACTGGAGATTTACGTTCTCAGTATTTTAGAGAGCATTACACCGTCCAGACCTTCTGGCAGTTCACAAAATATTGAAGCTCTTTAGAATATCAGTAATTGGAAATCCAATTGTTCGATGGCATCTCATGATTTAGCCTCCTCCGCTAAGCACAGATTTAGACCCATAAATTCAGCTTGTCCAATAAACTAATTACGGGATTCTTGCAACTCTCTACATTGGAATGATGTCATAGTCTCCTTTAATGTGTTAAATGTGTACATATACCCTGACAGACAATGTAATACTGGGCTGTTTATAGCCCTGTGTTGCATTGTCTCCCTTTAATTGGTAAGTTGGTTTATTATTGTAGGTATGAGTCGCTAGTCAGGAAGGTAAATGTAATCTTATCATTCATTTGAAGAGGACTAGAATATAAAAGCAAGGATGTAATGCTCAGGCTTTAAGGCATTGGTCAGATCACATTGGGAGTATTGTGAGCAATTTTGGGCCCCGTATCTAAGAAAGGATGTACTGCTAGCTTTGGAGAGGTGGTTTACAAGAATCCTCCCAAGAATTAAAAGGGTTAACATATGAGGAGCTTTTCACGGCTATGGGTCTGTACTTGCTGTAGTTTAAAAGAATGAGGAGGGATCTCATTGAAACCTACCAAATTTTGAAAGGGCTAGGTAGAGTGGACGTGCAGAGCATGTTACCAATAGTGGGAGGGTTCAGGCCTCGGAACAGAAGCGTGGGCCTTTAGACCGGAGATGAGGAGTAATTTCATTTAGCCAGAGGGTGGACACCATGTCACTGGAAATTTTTAAAGCAGAGGTCAATAGGTACTTAATTAGTAAGGGCATCAAAGGTTACAGGGAAAAGGCAGGAGAATGGGGTTGAGAGGGATAATAAATCAGCCATGATGGAATGATGGAGCAGACTTGATGGGCTGAATGACCTAATTCTGCTCCAATGTTTTACGTTCTTATTGTCAGATGTACCAATGTACAGTGAAAATCATAGTTTTGCATGGCATCTCGACAGAGCATTTCATCACAACAGTATATTGAGGTAGTACATGAGAAAACAGTAGAAGTATCCAGGGTAGAGTGTTACAGTCACAAAGAAAGTGCAGTGCAGACAGACAATAAAGTCCAAGGGCTAAACAAAGTAAATTGTGAGATCAAGAGTGTACCGTGCAATGAGACTAGTCAGTAGCCTTATAATGGTGGGAGAGAAGCTGTCTTTGAACCTGGAGGTACATGCTTCCAAGCTTTTTGTATATTTTGCCTGATGGGAGAGGGGCAGGTCTTTAATTATGCTGGCTGCTTTACCTAGACAGAGAGGAGTGTAGGCAGAGGGGAGGCTAGTTTCCCTGATATGCTGAGCATTTTTATTTGGTTCAGGAACAGTTATCACCCCTCAACCGTCGGGCTCCTGAACCAAAAGGGATAACTTCACTCACCTCAACACTGAACTGTTCCCACAAACTATGGACTCACCTTCAAAGACTCTTCATATGTTCTTGATATTTATTGCTTCTAGATTTATTATTATCATTTTGTTTCTATTTTCTTTTTGTGTTTACATAGTTTATTGTCTTTTGCACATTGGCTGTTCATCTTGTTGTGTACGGTTTTTCATTGTTTCCATTGTGTTTCCTTGTATTTACTGCAAATGCCTGCAAGAAAATGAATTCCTTTGAACTTTGTTGATTGTGGGCTAAGAATAATCTGCTCCCTGGGGGAAATTCCCAGCAATCTTCCATAAAATAAAGCCTAGGGTTGCCTACATTACATCTCAACTGAAGGACAGCTTCTGCGTTCAAATGGCAGAATTGGGACGTGATCCCCCAAATGCCAGGCGCAAGCAGTCAAACAACTATCACTGCACTAACTGAATGCTAGCGCAAAAATTCCCAATAGGCACAACTGGGATTTCCACCTCTGCTATCTGCTGGGCCAATATCAAGAGAATGCTCCCACTCTATAATGTGTGAGTCATAAAGTGTCATCCCGAGGTCGTGAAACACTTTGGTCACTTGTGCTGAAGGAACGAAAGTTAGTGGAATGACCTACAAATGCTGTACACTTAGAGTCAACTGACCATGAGATGGTGGAGCCTTTAGACTGATCGTTTATCTGAGTACTAGCATTATTTATTTTATTTTATTTAGCGATACAGTGTGGAACAGGCCCTTCTAGCCCAATGAGCTTCACGGTCAGCAACCCACTAATTTAACCCTAGCGTAATCACAGGGCAACTTACAATGCCCAATTGACCTACTAACTAGTATGTCTTTGGACTGTGGGAGAAAACCAGAGCACCCAGAGGAAACCTACACACACACCTGAAGAACATATAAGCTTGCTTACAGAGGAGGCTGGAATAGAAGTCCACACTCTGACGCCCCACGCTGCAATAGTGTCACGCTAGGCACTATGCTACCATGGTGGCACACGGTGATTTCTACTGTGCTAACTTGTTTACGCCCACTCCCCTAACTAGTATCATGCCAATCCCCTCCAGATAACTATATAGATGTAGGCATCCGTCAGTCTCGTGAGACCATGGATTTGCACCTTGGAAGGTTTCCAGGGCGCAGGCCTGAGCAAGGTTGTATGGAAGACCTGCAGTTGCCCATGCTGCAAGTCTTCCCTCTCCACGACATCAATGTTGTCCAAGGGGAGGGTGTTTGGACCCATACAGCTTGGCACCAGTGTGGTCGCAGAGCAATGTGTGGTTAAGTGCCTTGCTCAAGGACACAACATGCCGCCTCAGCCAAGGCTCGAACTAGCAACCTTCAGATCACTAGACGAACGCCTTAACCACTTGGCCACGCGCCAACTCCAGATAACTAAACAGTAGATTTTCTCGTTTGTGAAACGTTTTCACATTCCTCCTTGACTTTCTTTGGACCCTTGTTGTCACATCAAACACATTCCATGGAGCTGGTATGAATCAGAACCCAGCAATGTCTTCTTATAGGACAATGGTAGGGCAGTACAGTAGGATAACACTTTATAGAACCAGTGATTGGGGTACAATTCCTGCTGTTGTCTGTAAGTTCAAAGTTCAAGTAAATTTATTATCAAAGTACATACATGTCACCATACTGAGATTTTTTTTTGTGTGTGGGCAATCACAGTAAGTACACGAAAAACAGTGAAATCAATGAAAAGCTGCACCCAACAAGACTGGATAACACCCAGTGTACAAAAGAGAAAGTAACTATGCAAAAGCAAAAAGAAATAATAATAAATAAATAGCAATAAGTATCGAGAATATGAGATGACAACTCCTTGAAAGTGAGTCCGTAGGAATAGTTCAATGTTGGGGTGAGTGAAGTTATTCCCTCTGGTTCACGAACCTGATGGTTGAGGGGTAATAACTTTCTGAACCTGGTGGTGTGAGTTCTGAGGACCCTGTATCTCTTCCGGGTGGCAGCAGTGAGAAAAGAGCATGGCCTGGATGGTGGGGGTCCTGGAGAGGAGATGAGGAGTTTCTCTCCATGACCATGTGGGTGTCCTCCGGGTGCTCCCACATTCCAAAGACGCGCGGGTTAGGCTTAGTGAGTTGTGGGCATGTGAAGTTACTGCTGGAATCATGGAGACACTTGTGGGCTACCCAGCACATCCTTAAAAAGGTGTTGCCTATTGATGTGGAGATGCATTTCACTGTATGTTTCGATGTACACAGTTAAAGTTATCTTTCAATAATCAGAAAATTAAAAAGAAATGGTGTTGACTTAAAGACAGTAAATAGCTAGTTACAGCCTAGAAGGATATTTCTATGTGTGCCTGTCACCCCTGGAACTGGAGAACCGGTGGATCACTCTTAGTTTGGCCTGTGCCATCTGATCTGTCTGGCATGGGTGACCCTACCAAAAACAATAGCATAAAGCCCTGACTCCAGCCAACATAGCTCTCTGGGTCATTGAGGCACACAAGCCTCCAAATCACTACAAGGTTGTGGTTCTTTTGGAGGATTTTGTGTGTGTGTTTCTCTAGATTTCTAGCATCGGCAGGATCTGTCGTGTCTCATTATTATTCAAAGCCTGGTCTGAACCTCACCTTCTGCAAATATATTTCAAGCTGATATTAAGTTCAAGGTCAAGTCCACTGTCTTCCAACTACACACATGTATATCATCAAATGAAACAATGTTCCTCCGGACCAAGGTGCACAACACAGTACATTTGGCTCACACACAGCAGATAAAGTAACATTACTGCAAATAACTTAACAAATAATAAAATATATTCCAGAAGATTAGCAGAAGATGCATTTACAACACAAGTTAAAAAGTCTTTGGTAAAATGACACCCTGAGATCAATGAACATGCACTGCCAACTCGATACTCACTGATCCCAAGAGCTAGCTGTGAAGTGATGGTAAACAGGGTGTCTTCAGACACCGTGGTGCGGTTTCAGCAGCCTCTCCAAATGTGTACGTCACAGATTAGCTTAATGTAACGGTGATTCATATTCCAGTGTAATTATATGGTCCACTGAAATTGATTACATCTCTGCCGACTGAAGAATTCTGGCCTGACGATGGTTTGATAATTTACAACCCTGGCATAATAGACCAGTCTTGTGGAAAGAAAAGAACGAAGATAGATGATACTGGCAGAGTTTCATAGATTTATTAAATTTCTATCAAACAGAAAAAGTCTGCTGCACTTGGAAATGGTCTGAATTTTTTTTTAATCAAAATTCATGAGCTCAGAGTTTGGTTCAGCAGGTTAGGGAATGGTTTGACTCAGAAAGTGGTGAAAAAAATAAAAAGCCTATTTGAAGCAATTTTTCAACGACAGGTTTTAATTGGATGTTAAATCAAATGCTTATCTGCCTTCCTACAGATATCACATTATATAAAGTGCAATTAGTGTTACCAGTTCTGTAACCACGGGCGCCACGGTAGTGAAGCGGTTAGCGTGACGCTACTACTGTTCAGAGTGTTGGAGTTTCAAGTTCAATCCTCATATCCTCTGTGAGGAATCTCTGTACGTCCTCTCTGTAGAATGCATGGGTTTTCACCGGGTCCCCCGGATTCCTCCCACAGTCCAAAGATATACTAGGTAGGTTAATTGGTCAATGTAATTTCTCCTGGGATTAGGTTACAGGTAAATCAGGGCTGTCGGGTTTTGCTGGGCAGTATTAATCGAAGGAGCAGAAGTGCCTATTCCACTCTGTACTAATAAATAATTAAAATAACCAATGTGTTCAATTACAAGTTACCGGCGTGTGACAGACTAACAGCTCTGGTCAGCTGTGGAAACATCAAATGTAGAGTACTCACATCAGCAAACTGTGAACAAACTGGGCAGTATCTCTTCTGTGAGCAATCCTTTCGAATTCAGATTTATTTATCATTGATGTATTGAATGACCAATGCACCCGAGGATGTGCTGAGGGCAGCTCACAAGCGTCACCACCATGTTCACAGGACAACAGTAACAAAACAAGGCCCTTTCCTCCATTCCATCCATCCATCCACCCACTCACACATACGCACACACACAGTCTTCCAACCCCAGCACACGCAGGCAGCGGCCTCTGACTTCCCTAGTGACTACTGGGCTTCAACTTCTGGAATTCCAAACAACAGACTTGGTGGGACAAATGAGCTAATTCTGCTCCTGTATCTAATGGTCTTATGGTCCAAAATCCGGACTTCCGTCTTCAGTATCTGCTCCAGCTCTCACCGATGACGGGACCCAGAGTCAGACCTCGATCTCTGGATTCACAGATGATAGGACCCTGAACTCCAGGCTTCGAACTCCGGTTTTACCGACTTGCCTAACTAGGTGGTCACCAGACATCGTACCTACTGCCTGCATGGACCAATTCCCGCTGACAAGGGTGGATTGCAGAATTCCTGTTCTGCAGCTCCAAAGGTGGTGATGATGATTCCAGTGTAGCGTGTGTAAGCTCTTCTACAGACAGGGTATATGATGGGATGATTGGGTGATGGTTAGGGAGGTGATGCACTCCTGAGCTTCCAATGAGTTAGCTGGACATTCCCTGTGCCATTCGAAATCCGTTTTGGAACAATCATGGAGTGGGGATTGGCAATCGGTATGGTCACATCTACTGAGACACATTGAAAAGCTTGATTTTTCTTGCCATCCAAACAGATAATGGCATGCATTCATCCAGTGGCCATTTTACCTCCTGTACCTAATAAAGTGGCCACTTCATGTTAGCCCGTCCACTTCAAGGTTCAATGTGTTGTGCATTCAGAGATGCTCTTCTGCACACCATTATTTTAAAACATGGTTCTTTGAGTTACCGTCACCTTCCTGGCCATTCTTCTCTTATCTCTCTCATTAACAAGGCATTTTCTCTGCTGCTCACTGGATGTTTTTTTATCGTACAATTTTCTATAAACTCTAGGGATGGTTGTGCATGAAAATCACAGGAGATGAGCAGCTTTTGAGATACTCAAACTATCCCATCTGACACCAGCAATTATTCCACTTAGATTACATTTCTTCCCTATTCTGATGTTCGATCTGAACATCAACTGAACCCCTTTACCATGACTGCATTGAGTCGTTGCTGCATGATCGGCTGATTAGATATTTACATTAACAAGCAAGTGTTTCAGTGTACCTAATAAAGTGGCCACTGAGTACATTGAGGAACAATCACAACAGGATGAAGATTATAGTATTCCTGTTACACACTTCAGTGCAGGCAGATAATAAAGTGCAAGATCATAACAAAGTAGATTATGAGGTCAAGCCCATAAGACATAGGAGCAGAATTAGGCCATTCAGCCCAGGGAGTCTATCATGGCTGATTTATTATAATCCCTCGCAACTCCATCTTCCTGCCTTCTCCCCGTAACTTTTGATGGCGCTACTAATCAAGGAGGTGTTAACCTCCACTTTAAATATAGCCAATGACTTGGTCTCCATGGCCGTCTGTGGCAAAGAATTCCACAGATTCACCACCCTCCGACTAAAGAAATTTAGCTCTAAAGAAAAGTCCTTCTATTCTGAGTCTGTGCCCTCTGGTCCTAGACTCCTCCACTATAGGAAACATCCTCTGGAAATACCCACTCGATCGAGGCCTATCAATAGCCTTGTATGAGATCCCCCTTCATTGTTCCAAACACCAGCAAATACAGGCTCTGAGGAATTAAACACGCCACATATGTTAACCCTTTAATTTCTGAGATCTTTCTTGCAACTTCCTCTGGACTCTCTCCATTGCCAGCACATCTTTTCTTAGATAAGTGGCACAAAGTTCCTCATAATACTGAAAATGCAGCCTGACCAATGCCTTCTAGAGTCTCAGCATTACACCTTTGGTCAAGAGTCCCTTGTGCAAGGGGACTATTCAATATTTTTGTGTCAGTCTGATAGAAGTTGTTCTTCAGCCTGGTGCTACATGCTGTCAGGCTTTTGCACCTTCTGCCCAATGGGAGGGGTGGCAAATGTGGACTTTGGTGTTAAACTTATAAAGTGCTGTGCAGGGAGACAGTCAGGTACAAGGGCCGCGACAAGGTAGACTGAGAGATCAAGAGATCACCTGTATCGTGTAAGAGTCTTGTCCATGACCTCCATCCCATCGAGTAGTAGTGGGATAGAAGCTGCTCTTGAGCCAGATGGTTTGTGTTCTCAGGGCTCTATAGCTTCTGCTTGATGGATGGGGGGAGAATGATAGTGATGCATAGGGGTCTAAATATTATCTACACCAGGACCACCAGACTCAACAACAGTTACTTCCCCAAGCAGTAAGGCTGATCAACACCTCCACCCACTAACCCACCCCTCCACAACCCCCAACTGCCACTACTTTATCAGTTCCTGTCAGGCACCTTATATACAGACACTCCTGTACCTAGCTGAACACTTTCTGAACATATAATCAATCTCTGTATATTATGTATGTATATTTATCATTTTTTTATTATTGCTTTCTTTCTTGTGCTGCATCGGATCTGAAGTAACAATTATTTCATTCTCCTTTACATTTGTGTACTGGAAATGACATTAAAGTACCTCGAATCTTGCTGTACTGAGGCAGTGAGAAGTGTGGATGGAGTTAATAGAGGGAAGGCTGGTTTCTGAGATGCGCTGAGTTGCATCCGTAGCTGACTGTCGTTTCTTGCAGTTGCAGGTAGAGCTTTTACTGTACCAGGCTGTGATCACCTGGGTAGGATACATTTGTAGCCATTACCCTGATGGTTAATTGATATGTCCAAGTTTCGGAGAACTGGGGACATTGCAGGAGAAGGGCAGCAGCTCTTCATCTCTTGAAAAATGAGATAGTGACCAAGTGATGAGTCTTTTATAACAAACAATGTCTCCCATCCAATCTTGGACAATGTCTCCCATCATAATGTACTGGTTGGGCATAGGAGTACATTCGGCCAGAGACTCATTCCACCGAGATGCAACACAGAGCGTCATAGGAAGTCATTCCTGCCTGTGGCCGTCAAACTTTACAACTCCTCTCTTGGAGGGTCAGACACCCTGAGCCGATAGGCTGGTCCTGGACTTATTTCCTGGCATAATTTACATATTACTATTTAATTATTTATGGTGCAACTGTAATGAAAACCAATTTCCCCCGGGATCAATAAAGTATGACTGTGACTACTATGAATATGACTAACAAACGCTAGATGCTGGAAGTTTGAAGTAACAACGGAAGATGTTGGAAACACTTGTCAGGTCAGGCAGCTTCTATGGAGAGAGAAACTGCCCAGTGCATCACTGGTACCAGCCTACCTGCCATTAAGGATATATAACAAAGCTCAAAGCACATTTTATTATCAAATTATGCATTCTTTATACAACCTTGAGATTCATCACCTGACTGGCAGCCATAAAACAAAGAACCCTTTATATAGAATAGAAGGCCATCCAAACACATTGTGTGTAGAGAGAGAGAGGAGAAAAAAACAAATCAGCAAACAATAAAAGCAGGAAAACAGCATTCAGAACTGAAGTTCACAATGCCAAACATCCCTGCAGACAATTCAGAAGCCCACTAGTTGCAGGCTACAGGCTCAGTTCACCTCAGAGATGCACAAAACCTGCAGAGCAGCAAGTCAAACCGGCCCATCTCCTGCCTCTGACCCTGGCACCCCGAACATTTCAATCTGCCAGGCGCCTAACTCGACCACACTTTGGGTCATTCCTCACCCATGGATTTGAGCTCTGCTGCTTCGATACGGCCAGTACCTTACCTTACCAATTTGGCTCGGCTCTTAAATCGATCAAAGCTTGGATCTTTCCTCAACCCGCCGAATCAGAATTGATGGTTATTTTATAGAGCTCATCATTGAACCCTGAAACTTTTGCATTGGCAAATGGTACTTGCTTAGATGGTAGTCGTAGATGGCATGGAGCAATTGGGCTGAATAGCCTGTTTCCATGCTATATGACTCTGTACCTCTAGCCTGGGGGTTCCCATCCAGGGGTCCATGACATAAAACAGGTTGGGAAACTCTGCTCTAGCCTGAAAATCAGTTTGATTGAATGTGTGTGTGTGTGTGTGTGTGTGTGTGCGCGCGCGCGCGCGCAAGCTCGCACAAGTTTATTTTTATGATACATGGACACATGCACTTGGGTGCACGCAGATTGGTGGCCCATTCTAACAGTCACTCCACTGTAAGCATACTTCTTATTTACTTTGAGGCCTTCCCCTACACTGCTGGGAATAATAAACACAAAGGATTCTGCAGTTGCTGGAAACCCAGAGTAACACACACAAAATGCTGAAGGAACTCAGTAGGTCAGGCAGCATCTATGGAAACGAAGGTGGGAAGATGCCAGAATAAAAAAGATGGTTGTGGGGGGCGCAGGCAAGGAAGATAGCAAGAAGGTGATAGGGAAATGTGAAGAGCTGGAAAAGGAGGGATCTGCTAGGAGAGAAGACTGGGAGAAAGGGAAGAAGGAGGGTCTCCGGGATAGGTGATAGGGAGATGATGAGAAGAGGTAAGAGGCCAGCTTGTACTCCTTCCCCCCTTCCCCCCCACATTCTTATTCTGGCTATTCTTCCTTCCTTTCCAGTCTTTTCAGCCTGAAACATTGACTCTTCATTCCTTCCATTATTCCCAGCAATGTGTGTTGCTGCTAGCTGGCGGGGTGGAGATGCATCTCATCAAAGGAGGTGTAAGGCATTCCTTCCCTCCACTAGCCTGCAGGTCACTCTTGGATGAGGCGTAGCACCTGCTTAGCCCTGATCAGGGTGACGTGAAACCATGGGAGCAGGTAGTGGATGGTTGTCTGAGCAGCTGGTGCATATCACAAGTCCTGGATAGGCGACCACTGACACTAGGCAGACAATCTCTGAAGAGTATTGGTAATGGCTGGGGTCACCCGTCTCGTAAAGACACTGCCCAGACGAAGGCAATGGCAAACCACTTCTGTAGAAAAATTTGCCAAGGAACAATCATGGTCATGGAATGATCATGATTGCCTATGTCATACAACATGGCACATAACGAATGAACTGCTGGGAATAATTCAACGTTAATGTTTTTAATTTTCTCCAGTGATATGTGCCTCTTTGGTGTTCTGTCTGGAGTGGCGCGATGGCTTTGTGTTGAAGTAGCCATGCTGGAACGTCGAGGCTGCAGAATTACTGCCTTCTATTCATGTGATGCAAATTACCTTCTCTGTTCATGTCAGTTCAATTTGCTCATCATGACTCATTTTCTCTGTAGTAAAAAGGAAAACAAATTGAGCATTAATGTAAATTACATCAACATTTAACTCCCAAGAAAATGAAAAATGATTTTCAAAGATTCCTTACGGAGCAGTCTATGAGTGCATTGAGGATGGCCACTTGGGCTTTTGAAGTATAGTTGTGGTCAGGTAAATGAGTTCAAAATGTGGGTCAATTATAAAAGCTGTCTGTCTGTGTATAAGTCAGCTTACATCCTCTGACTTGCAGTGTACGTGCTCTGAAATAGCAATTGATCTCTATATTTGTGGCACATTATGAAGGTGTCGTGGATATTAAATCTTTGTATTAATGTCTGTGGAAAGTGGTTCAAAGATGTTGATTAGTAGGCTGGAACGGATTTATCCCTGGCTGGTTCTGTAGAGGACCTTCAGTAATGGACATCCCGCCAGGGCTGTCTTCTGCTTCCTGTGCCTGTGCGTAGACCTCAGGGAGGAGTTAAAGGATGAGTACTTGGGCAGCTCAGTAGTGGTAGCAGTTAGTGTAATGGTATCTGTCAGGAGTTTATACATTCTCCCTCTGGGTTTCCTTCAGGCGCTCCAGTGTCCTTCTTCATTCGAAAGATGTACAGGTTAGGGTTAGTACGTTAGTACGTGCTATATTTTGACGCCGGAAGTGTAGAAACACTTGCTGGCTGCCCCCAGCACATCCTCGGACGATGTAGGTCATTGACGCAAACAATGCATTCCACTACATTTTTTGCTGTTTCAATTAAGTTGTGACAAATAAAACAAATCTCTCTCAAGGAATGGATCTCCTGACCTTTCATTACATTCTGGATTCAGATCTCGACTCAGTAATTGATTACCAGTGTGCTGGGGAGATCAGCACTCACCTTGTACCTGGCCCCTCAGCTCTTTGCAGCTGGTGTGATGGCCTCCTTCATTTTATGAGGACAGTGATATTAAACAAAAAAAACCACAATTCCAGATAAGTAAATATTTTATCTCAATATTATTAATTGATTTCCCATTCTATAAAATGTGTAAATTAAATGGTACTTCTTCAAGCAATTTTCATTTCCTAAGATGGGAGAGATTTAAAAGGGTTGTGAGGGGTAACTTCCTCACCCAGATGTGATGGATATATGGGTCAAGCTGCTAGAGGAAGAAGTAGAGACAGGTACAATAATGACATTTCAAAGACACTTGGACAGGTACAGGGATAGGAAAGGTTTAGAGCAGGGGTTACCAAACTGGTGTTCACAGACCCCTTGGTTAATAGTAGGGGTCCATGGCGTAATAATGGTAGGGAACCCCTGGTTTAGAGGGATGTAGGTCAAATGCAGGCAAATGGGACTAGCTTAGTATCTTGGTCAGCATGAATAAGTTGGGCAGAAGGGCCTATTTCTGCACTGTGTTACTTTCTGGCTCTATGATAAACTAAATGGTATAACTTGTGAAACGATGAAGAGACAGAGTCCGATGAAGACTGAGTGAAAAGTTGCTGGAGTCATAAGTTGTGCAAAGAACTGCAGGAAGTGCAAAAGAAAAGGCGTTCATCTGAAGCATTAAAAATCCCTGTGAGATCTTAGTTGGAGCATAAACCTCAGCTTGTGGTAACACTTGTACAGGAGGGAGCTCCTAGCTCTGGCAGAGGGTTTCTGGTCTGAGAGATATCTAGATGGATCACTTACATAGACGCACAGTGGAAAGTATCCTGACTGGTCATCAAGGCTTGGTATGAAGAAAAACACATGTCCAAGAATGGAAATGTCTACAGCAAATGGTGGACACGGCCCAGTCCACACAGTCAAAACCCTCTTCACCACTGAGCTAATTTACAATGAGTACTCTCACAGGGGGAGGATCATCCATCATCAGGAACCTCAACCATCCTGGCTATGCTCTCTTCCTGCTGTCACCTTTGGGAAGGAATTAGAGGAGCCTTAAGTCCCACACCACCAGGTTCAGGAAAGGTTATTATTAGAAACCAGACTCATGGACCAGTGGGGATAACTTCATTCACCTCAACTCTGAAGTGATTCCATAACCTATGGACTCACTTTCAAGGGCTCTATAATCATATTCTCAGTATTATTTTTGATTTGTTTACTTATTATTTGTGTTTGCCCAATTTGTCTTTTTTTACATTGTAGGTTTGTGTGTGTGTGTGTGTGTGTGTGTGTGTGTGTATAGTCTTTCATTGATGCTATTTTATTTCTTTGTCCTACTGTCAATGCCTGCAAGAAAATCAATCTCAAGGTGAAAAGCTTGTCTTGCATTCTGTTCATACAGATCACATCATTACACAGAGCACTGAGATAGAATAAGGTAAATCAATAACAATGCCGAATAACCTGTGAAAGCTACTGGAAAAGTATAGTGCAGGTAAATGATAAAATGCAAAATCATAATGAGATTGATTGTGAGATGTAGTTATGGTGACCTGTACAGTACTTTACAAAAGTGTTAGCACATATATACAGTGACATGTAAAAGTTTGGGCACCCCTGGTCAAAAATACTGTTACTATGAATAGCTAAGTGAGTAAAAGATGACCTGATTTCCAAAAGGCATAAAGTTAAAGATGACGCATTTCTTTAATATTTTAAGCAAAATTACTTTCTTATTTTCATCTTTTACAGTTTCAAAATAACAATAAAGGAAAAGGGCCCGAAGCAAAAGTTTGGGCACCCTGCATGGTCAGTACTTAGTAACACCCCCTTTGGCAAGTATCACAGCTTGAAAATGCTTTCTGTAGCCAGCTAAGAGTCTTTCAATTCTCGTTTGGGGGATTTTCGCCCATTCTTCCTTGCAAAAGGCTTCTATTTCTGTGAGATTCTTGGGCCGTCTTGCATGCACTGCTCTTTTGAAGTCTATCCACAGATTTTCGATGATGTTTAGGTCAGGGGACTGTGAGGGCCGTGGCAAAACCTTCAGCCTGCGCCTCTTGAGGTAGTCCATTGTGGATTTTGAGGTGTGTTTAGCATCATTATCCTGTTGTAGAAGCCATCCTCTTTTCATCTTCAGCTTTTTTACAGATGGTGTGATGTTTGCTTCCAGAATTTGCTGGTATTTAATTGAATTCATTCTTCCCTCTACCAGTGAAATGTTCCCCGTGCCACTGGCTGCAACAAAAGCCCAAAGCATGATCAATCCACTCCCATGCTTAACAGTTGGAGAGGGGTTCTTTTCATGAAATTCTGCACCCCTTTTTCTCCAAATATACCTTTGCTCATTGCGTCAGAAGTTTGCAAAGGAACATTTAAATTTTGGAAACAAGTCCTGTGGACTGAAGAAGTTAAAATAGAACTTTTTGGCTGCAAAAACAAGAATTGAAAGACTCTTAGCTGGCTACAGAAAACGTTTACAAGCTGTGATACTTGCCAAAGGGGGTGTTACTAAGTACTGACCATGCAGGATGCCCAAACTTTTGCTCCGGGCCCTTTTCCTTTTTTGTTATTTTGAAACTGTAAAAGATGGAAATAAAAAAGTAATCTTGCTTAAAATATTAAAGAAATGTGTCATCTTTAATTTTTTCCTTTTTGGAAATCAGATCATCTTTTACTTGCTTATCTATTCACAATAACAGAAATTTTGACCAGGGGTTCCCAAACTTCTGCATGCCACTGTATAGTTAGATGCCTAAGACTTTTGCACAGTACTATAGATTACGTCTTTTCAGTTAGCAAATAACACTTAATACTACTGTTTCCCAACCACCATCAATTGTAATCAATATACAGTACTATGAAAAAGTCTTAGGCACACTAACCGTATTCTGTATGTGCGCCTAAGACTTTTGCATAGTGCTGTATGTGCTTAGATAATAAACTTACTTTGAACTTAGATTGGACCAGCAGTCACAGTCGATTGAATGGTTTGTTGAACTGTGAGATCCTGTGTGGGAGAGCTCTTTGCTGCAGGTTTTATTGTTTAAATGATATTGTGGTCATGGGCACAGCTGGAGTTCTGTCCAAAGTGGAACCAGACTACACCACGTATCAAATTGCAATTGGGGGTTGCGGAATCCAAATGAACAGGGAGTTATATTACTCTAAATCTTGGACCCCTTCTAAGCACAGCTGTACAGACCTCCAGAGAGCCATCAGAGGACCATCAGCCACCATGCCCCATCGCCTGGTGGTTCAGCCAAGACATAATAAAGGCGAGATTTGTCATAGAGGCCTCCCCTCCATGTACTCTGTCTACACCTCACTGCCTCAGTAGGGCTGTAGGCATAATTGAAGACCCCACCTACCCCAGACGTTCTCCCTTCTCCTCTCTCCCATCATGCAGAAGATACCAAAGTTTGAATGCACATACTACATTCTACCCACTGCCACACACAAACAACAGGAAGAAGCTACCCTCTGTTGTCAGTCACTTGATGGACCTCTTGTACAATAACATGGACCCTTGCCTCACGATCTACCTCGTTATGGTCGTGCACCTTATTGTTTACCCGCTCTGCGCTTTTTCTGTACCTGTTACACTTTATTCTGCATTGTTATTGTCTCACCTTGTTTTGCCTCACTGCTCTGTGTAATGATTTGATCTGTATGAACTGCATGTAAGACAAGCTTTTCACTGTATCTTGGTACATGTGACAAAATATGTATATTATTGTGATACAAATACTGTGTGTGCGACATATATATATTTAGATAATAAATTTACTTTGAACTTTGAACAATAATGAACCACTACCAATATAGCAGGAATCTGGGAATGCCTTTTCCTCTGATTTCATCTCAAGAGTCGGCGGGGAGGGGTGAAGGATGGGGTTTGCTAAGAGGACAACCCCAACCCCTCACTACCCCTCACCACATCCCATACAAGACAACCAAGTGTGTTCAGACGCATCAGGAACCTTGGTAGAAAGAACATGGAAAAATGATTCACAAAGAGGCTCAGCCTGAGATCCACAAGTTTTAGTAGTGGTTTGCATTTCTTGACAAGAGCCAAAACATTAGAGCCAGGGAGAATTACAGCAGGGAATCAGGCCCTTCTGCTCAACTCATCCATGCCCACCAAGGTCCCCACTTCATTTAGTCCCATTTGCCCATGTCTGGCCAATACCTAAAGTCAAAGTAAAGTTTATTACTGAAGTACTGCCTTGACATTCATTTTCTTGCAGGCATTTGCAGGAAAATAAATACATTGGAATTTATTAAAAGTTATACATAAACTGAGCCTGACAACAGCCAGTGTGCAAAAGACAAATTGTGTAAATAAAAAAATAAAACTGAGAACATTGGTTGTCAAGAGTCCTTGAAGGTGAGTTTGTAGGCTGTAGAATTAGTTCAGCGTTGTGGTGAGGGAAGTTATCTGTGCTCTTTCAGGAGTCTGGTGGTTGAAAGGGTAATTACTGTTCCTGAACCTGGTTCAAAGTTAAAAATAAATTTATTATTAAAATACATATACATCACCATGTACAACCTTGACATTCATTTTCTTGTGAAAATCTATAGAATAATAGCTATAACCGAATCAATGAAAGACCACCCAACTAGGGCATTCGACTAGAGTGCGGAAGACAACAAATTGTGCAAATGCAAAAAGAAGAACCAATAATGATAAATAAATAAGCAATAAATATCAAGAACATGAGATGAAGAGTACTTGGAAGTAAGTCCATAGGTTGTGGGAACATTTCAGTGATGGAGCAAGTGAAGTTATCCCCACTGGTTCAAGAGCTTGATGGTTGAGGGGTAGAAATTATTTCTGGGCCTGGTGGTGTGGGTCCTGAGGCTCCTGTACCTTCTTCCTGATGGCTACAGTGAAAAGGGAGCATGTCCTGCATGGTAGGGTCCCTGATGACGGATGCTGCTTTCCTGCGACATTTCATGTAGATGTTCTCAATGGTTTGGAGAGCTTTTGTCTGTGATGGACTGGGCCATATCCATTCTTTTTGTATGATTTTGTGGTGTGGGGCCTAAGGCACCTGAGCAGTAGGCTTTCCCATTCATGTGCTTTTTAAATGCCTTGTGCCTGCTTTCTCTGCCATCTCATTCCATGTGCACACCAGTCTCTGAATGAAGAAGCTGTCCTTCAGGTGCTTTTTAAACCTTTTCCCTGTCACCTTAAACCCATGCCCACTTGCTTTGATTCCCCAGCCCTAGGGAACAAAATCTGTGTTCATTCACTGTGTTTTACATTCCTCTGTCTGATCCTTGGTGCATCAGTTCATAACTCCTTGTAAGAGTCACGGCATCAACCTGGCCTGTTGTGGATCTGGTGTCCCTTCTTGTGTCTGCATCAACCTGGTGGTTGGACAAGCAACGTCAGGACGTCTGTTGCTGACGTTTCAAGATCAAGTTTACTGTCATTCAACTGTACACGTGTATATCACCGAACGAAACAACATTCCTCTGGACCAAGGTGCACTACACAGTACTTATAACTTACACACAACACCAGTAAGTAATATTACCACAAATAAATTAACAAATAATAAACCAAATATACTGTATATTCAGTTTATATTCTGCCTCTCAGTCAGAATTGAGCTACACACTGGTGGTGTACAGATCAGTATTCAACGAAGCCCGAAAACTTTGGAAATCACTTCAACATTCAATTTCTTCAGCAGGAACATGCCACCAGAATGCTAATATTTAAGAAGCTGACCGGCAAGCTAAAAGCTGCTGCCTCAGAGGAAACAGTACATGCTTTGAACTCAAAGACGGTTATTGAAATTTTTGGCTAGTGTGTTCAGCAACTTTCTCCGATGGGCCAGTCGCTGTTAATCTCCTCCCAGCTTCATTTACAGTATGTCAGCATTTGAAAGGGCGAGGAATATATACAGCCAATAGAGTTGTACAGCATAGAAAGAGGCCCATCGTCCTGCTGTGATTTGCTCACCTACACTAACCCCATTTCTCTGCAAAGGATATTTATTCTTCTATACCTTGCCTATTTAAGTGGCTTTCTACATGTATCTTAAACACAGACATATCTGATTCCCCAAGCTCCTCTGGCAGAGTTTTCCAGGTATCAATCACTCTGTATTCCCCTTTGAAACTCCATCATCTCACCTTAAACCTCTGTCCTTTTCGATTTTGATTTAGACTTAGATTTATTTATCACCTGTTCAAGATTCAGGATTGTTTAATGCCATTTCCTGTACACAAGTGTAAAGGAGAACAAAATAATTGTTATTCTGGATCCGATGCAGCACAAAAAAAAATGTAGTAAGATAAAGAACACAATAATAAAAAAACAATAAATATAAATACATAAGATAGCTCATATGCATGGCAATGTACGGGTTAGGCCAACTCTCAATAGTACCAATGAACCAGATTCAATTCCGGCTGCTGTCGGGAAGGAGTTAGTACGTTCTCCCCATGACTGCTCGGGTTTCCTCTGGGTGCTCTGGTTTCTTCCCACAGTCCAAAGATGTACTAGTTGGTAGGTTAATTGGTCATTGTAAATTGTCTTGTGAGTAGGCTAGGCGGTTGCTAGGCGCCGTGGCTTGAGGGGCTAGAAGGGCTTATTCTATGCCGTAGCTCAATAAATAAATAAATATTCTGTCCATAAAATGACACTACACACAGGAGTGTCTGTACAAAAAGTGACTGACAGGAAATGATAAGGTAGCGGTGGTGGGTGTGTAGAATGCTGGGTTAATCGGTGGAGGTGTTGATCAGCCTTACTGCTTGGGGAAAGGAACTGTTCATCGAAACTAACAGTGAAATGTATGCATGTGGAGAGTCAGGACCATTGGGCACAGCCTCCAAATAGAGGGATGTCCATTTAGAATGAAGATGAGGAAATGGTGAATCTGGAATTCATTGCCATGGGTGGCTGTGGAGGCCAGGTCACTGGGTGTATTTAAGGCAGAGATTGATAGTTTCTTGATTCATCGGGGTGTCAAGGTTACAGGGAGAAGGCAGGAGAATGGGGTTGAGAGGGAAAATGGATGAAATGGTGGAGCAGACTCGAAGGGCCGACTGCTCCTACCTCTTATTGTTTTACGGTTTTAAGCATGTGAAAACCAACACAACCCAGGGTCGTGCTGGGAGCAGCCCACAAGTGTTGCCACACATTCTGGCACTAGCATACCATTACCCGCCACGTTCAGCAGAAACCACAAGCAGCAACAACAACAGCAACAAAACTACACCCTTTCCCACCCCCATCCATTCACACAGACAAACAGTCCTCCATCCGCAGGACAGGGCGCCTCCTGGCCTCCAATCCTCGGCTCCGCTCTCTCAGGCTCGTGATTCCTGTGCAGGTATTTATAGTTTGGCTGTGAAGTATATGGGATTGGTCCAGTGTAATATCTGTAGTCTCTCACACAACTGTGTCTAACTCTTCCTTAAGGTGACAAAAGATGCTAGGATCAATGAATGTGGTCCTGGAGCAGGTCAGTGGGTTGGCCAGTGACTATATTAGGAAATGGATAGTCAGTGTTGCTAATCTCAGCCGTTTCCCTCCATTGAAGCACTGAGTTCCTTCAGCAGCCCATTTTCTTGCTCTTGTCTTTGAGGAATGTTTGATGGCCCTCGTATTCTGAGGAGTGGCTGTTGTTTATTTATTTTACTTAGCAATAGAGTGCAGAATAGGCCCTTCTGGCCCTGCAACCTACACAGCCCCAGCAACCCCTGACAAACCCAACTAAGCCTAATCAAATCACCGAACAACCTACAGTGACCAATTCATCTACTAACTGTTTCATCTTTAGACTGTGGGAGGAGACCAGAGTACCCAGAGAAAACCCACATGTTCCTCTGGGAGGACGTAGTGAGATGTTACCAGAATTGGACTGCAAACTCTGGAACACCTCGAGCTGTAAGTGTGTCACGCTAACTGTGATGGCGCCCAAATTCTGAAAGCACTTGAAATGTACTGAATAATGTTAGAACACTGTGTCCTGTCAAGGACAGCCTGATTGGAGAGCTTTGTATGATCTAAGCAGATGTTAAATCCATAAAGAGGGAAAAAGATATTTTTTTTCGAATTACTTATATTACTTGGTCATACAGTGACAGCCTTTCATTGTATTTTCTTTGGCAGGAAGGCTGATTCGCCCACACAGAAACACCTGAGCAAAGAAAAAATGAATTAAACTTTTCTAGGTTGTTCATTGAGTAAGTCACACCAGGTTCTGCTCAGGCTTGTGCTCTTTGGCCTACCCTGTCTCGTGCTTTGTCCTAACTATGGTTCCAAAATTCCCGTGCTTGTCCATTCCTCAAAAGGCCTGAGCCTTTTCCCTATAATCTCTACCAGATATCTCCTGAGCTCTCTATTCTGGCTTCATACTCATACTGATTTTCATTACTATGTCTCCAGCTGCCGGACTCTTTCACTGGAAATTTCCAGCTTTCTTGTTCTCGTTTCTCTCTCTCTCTCTCCTCTTTCTCTTTTTCTTTCCCCTCTTTCTCTCCTCTTCTCATCTCTGTTTCTCCTTTGATCTTTGTCTCTCACCTGTTTTATTTCTGTCTCTCTGCCATTGTCTCTGTATCTCTGTCTGTCTGTCTCTTCTTTCAAATAACTCCTTTTAACATTGACGAACATTTTGGCTGCTATTTGGTTATTTCTCTCTGTGGCTTGGCATTGAATTTTATTTGATGGCATTCTTTAGGGCACTTTACTCTGTTCAGGATGCTATACAAATGTAGGTTCACAATACTGACCATTCTCTGCAATAGAAGCTCTTCTACTTTGGGAGACAATTGAATCAATCTCTTTAATATGTTGAGACATTGCAGTGAATTGACGTAGTTCAGGGTTTATTTTACATGGCGAGATCCCAATGTCCTTGCTTTGTTATGGAAAATTTGTTTTAAAAGAACTACAAAGTAAAATCTTAGACACATCTGCTTTCAATCCATTCTCTCCCGTTCAGGATTAAGATTAATGTTGTCAGGATCGGAAAGGTTTAATGGGAAAGCCGAGGACTTTTTTAAAGTTGCTGTGAATTCAGTATTTGCACTTTGCAGAAGGGATGCACAGGCTGTATAGAAGGGTAACGTTTCCCCATGACCGCATGGGTTTCCTCCATGTGCCCTGGTTTCCTTCCACACACTGGTTAATTGGCCATTGTAAGTTCTCCTGTGGTTAGGCCGGTGTTAAATGGGTGGGTTGCTGGATGGTGCAGCAATGTGGGCTGGAAGGGCCTATTCCATGCTGTATCTCTCAATGAAATAACTAACATGCTCGTGTGTCCGATAGAATGAATAAGCACATTCAAAACTGATCTACTCTGGTTGCCATTCTGCCAACTTCTTTAGACTTAATGTTGCTGGAAATTACATGCTGGGCCCAGCGCTGTAAATGTGATTGCACAGAAAGCACAATAGCTCATTTGCGGAGTTTCAGCATGACATCAAAAACTTTGACAAAACTTCTATATATGTGTACCGGAGTGTATATAGGCTGGATGCATTGAAGCCTGGGATGAAAGCACCAATGCATTTTTAATGGAAAATCCTACAAAAGATATTGGATTTGGCCCAGTACCTCACGGGTAAAGCCCTCCCAACCGCTGAGCACATCTACATGAAACGCTGTCATATAGAAAAGCAGCATCCATCATCAGAGATCCCCACCACCCAGGACATGCTCTGTTCTCACTGCTGCCATCAGGTGGAAGGTACAAGAGCCTCAGCACTCACACCACCAAGTTCAAGAACAGATACTAGCCCTCAACCATCAAACTCTTGCACAAAAGAGGATAACGACACCTGTCCATTCATTGAGGTATTTTCATAACCAATGATCTCACCTTAAGGACCCTTTATTTTGTTGTATCATGTTCTCCTTATTTATTGGTATTTATATATATTTTAATTTGCACATTTTGTTGTCTTCTGCACTCTGGTTGATCTTTCATTGAATTTTGTTATAGTTGCTATTCTATAGATTTGCTGAGTGTGCCTGCTGGAAAAGAATCTTTGGGTTTTATGTGCTGACATATATGTACTCTGATAATGCAATTTACTTTGGACTTTGAAATACAGTCCTTCATGAGAGACCATGGATGACTGCAGGGAGTCTTCAGATGGAATATCTGAGCCTGAAATCTGTTAGCCAGTTCAACATGCCTCTCTATTGCCTAATTACTGTTCACAATTTTGATAGCATAGCTTTTGATAGAATGGAGATTTGAGTAAAGGCTGATTTATACTTGTGCGTCAAATTGACACTGTAGGTACGGCGTAGCCGCGAACCCTACGCCGTAGCCTGACACGCATCTCTCACAAAATGTAACTACACGTCGCGGCAACGCAGACTGCAACAACTGTGATTGGTCCGCTTGGTAGCATCGCATTTCGTTCTACGCTGCAATAACTTCCCATTGGGCGACTGAAGGGCAGGGAAGGAACTCTGGCTGCAATGCTTTCCATTAAGTTTTACAGACCTCCGAAATTATGGAGGACACAGTTCGCTTTTACGAAAAAAAGACCCTCGCTTTAAACTTGTTTACCCTGAGAAAGACTACCATGACCATGAAGCCTTGCACAGGCAGGTGTGTGCGCATGCGCGACGTGCGAATGCGTGATGTGTACGTGCCCGAATTGCAGAGCGACGCAGACACACCAACGCACAAGTATAAATGCTCACAACGGCGTTGCACACTTGTGTAGGCTACAGCACAAGCTTGATGCACAAGTATAAATCAGCCTTAATGCAATTGCTGTGAGGACCATTAACAGTGTTGAATGAGCAGGGGGATCTTAGTGTCTAGGTTCATCGCTCCCTGAAAGTGGCTAGCGACGTGGGTTGATCGGGTGGTTAGGAAGGCATATTGCATGCTCACCTTTATTAGTCGAGGCAATGAGATCAAAAGTCAGGAAGTTATGTTGCAGCTTTATAAAACTCTACTTAGGCTGCATCTGGAGTATTGCGTACAGATCTAGTCACCCCATTATAGGAAGAATGTCAAGATTTTGGAGAGGGTGCAGAAAAGGTTTACCAGGATTCTGCCTGGATTAGAGGGTATGTGCGATAACGAGAGGTTGAACAAGCTTGGGTTGTTCTCTTTGGAGTAGCGGAGGCTGAGGTGAGATCTGATAAAGGTTTATAAGATTATGAGAGGCATTGAAGGAGTAGACAGATGGTATCCTTTTGAAATATCTTATACCAGAGGGCATGCGCTAAGGTGAAAGGGGGTAATTTTAAATGAGATGTGGGGGGAAGTTTTTTTACACAGTGAGTGTGGGTGCCTGGAATGTGCTGCCCGTGGTGCTGGTAGAGGGCATGCACATTAGAGACTTCTAGGAGATGCTCAGATACACACATGAATGTGAGGAAAATGGAGGGATATTAGGGTTGCCAACTGTCCCGTATTAGCTGGGTCATCCCGTATATTGGGCTAAATTGGTTTGTCCCATATGGGACCGCCCTTTTCTTGTATTTCCCCCGCTAAGGTAGAGCGTTCCTATGAAATGGTTCGTAAGCCGAAATGGTGCAAAGCGAAGAAGCAATTACCATTCATTTATACGGGAAAAATTTTTGAGCGTTCCTAGATCCAAAAAAATAACCTACCAAATCATACCAAATAACACATAAAACCTAAAATAACACTAACATATAGTAAAAGCAGAATCGAGAAGATTAAGCCAAAACCGATTAGTAGGGAAAAAAATCAGCATACTCACACATGCGCACACAGGTGCCCGCGCAAGGCTTTCTTGGGGTAAACACAGGTGTCCCGTATTTGACTGCTACTTTTGTCCCTTATTTGGGAGTGAGAAAGTTGGCAACCCTAAGAGATATGGACATTGTGTAGGCAGAAGGGGTTAGTGCAGTTGGTCACTTGTTTACTAATTTAATTGGTACAGCACAGTATTATGGGCTGAAGGGCCTGTTTCTGTGCTGTACTGTTCTATGTTCTATGCAAATGGGAGAGAAATGTGCCAGGAGACTATAAAGAAGATAAATGAACTGCAAGCTTTTTTGTAGTCGAGAGGTTAATTGAGGAAACATTGGCCTGTGATCCAAGCGTTGTCTCATTATGTTACACTTGCAAATTGAAGCTAAAAACAGCTGAACAATAACTGCTAAACCAATGAAGGAGTCGGCTTTGTTTCAAATTCAGTATAATCTGTCCTGGCATTCTGCAGATCATTCAGTGCAATTAATCAGAATTTCAGTGAGCACTGTGAAATTCAGGGATAAATCTCTCTCGGAAGTTTGCAATATCGTTTGGCACAAAGCAACGACGAAGCAAAAGATTTGGAAAAAAGATTAGGGAATAATTAGAGACAATTACAATAGGTTAAATGAAAGCAGGCTTTTTTTTAAAACTGAGGTTGGTGAAACAAGAACTAGAGTTCATGGGTTAAAGGTGAAAGGTGAAATATTTACGTGGAAGCTGAAGGCGAACCTCTTCACTCAGAGGGTGAACGAGCTACCAGTAGAAGTGGTGGATGCAAGTTTGATTTCAACATTTAAGAGAAGTTTGGATAAGTACACAGACGGGGGAGGACTATGGAGGGCTGAGGCCAAGTGTAGGTCGAAGGGACACAGCAGAGTAAGAGTTCAACACGGAAAAGATAGACCAAAGGGCCTTTGTCTGTGCTGTAGTGCATTATTACTCTATGACAATGACAGAAATCCTCAGTAAAAGATCGGATGTTAGGAACAGGAGAGCAAAAGTGGGAAGTTGGAGATCCTGGGTAAATAGATCAAGGTGCAGTTACAAAGAGCAGGGAGTTTAAGCTGGAGGTGTGTTAAAGGCCAGTTAGACCACAGAGTCATTGTGAGTGGATCTGCTCAGATACAGAAAAAAAGAAAGGTTAGCTTTATTTGTCACATGTGCCTCAGAACATCAAAACATACAGAGAACAGTGTCATTTTGCACCGGTGAGAAGCACAGTCCAAGGATGATGTTCTGGGGCAGCCCGCGAGTATCACCGTGCTTCCAGAATAGCATTCCCACAGCTTACTGACCCTAACCCGTATGTCATAGGAGTGTGCGGGGGGGTGGGCATCCGGACCATCTGGAGGAAATGCACGTGGTCATGGATAGGACGTACAACCTCCTTACAGACAGCAGCAGAGTTGAACCCTGACCGCTGGCGCAGTAAAGCAGTGCGCTAACTGCTATTGTGCTGTACTGCGCTAGAGGGATAGAACAGCACTGGATAGAGCGTAGAAGACGTTTACAAAGACGTTACAAAGGCTGAACAAATATAGTTAAGAGGAGAACCTATCCAGGCTAAGATTGTTTTTGTTGGAATAAGTGAGACCAAGGGGAGCTTTCATTAATAGGTATAAAATTGTAAGGAGCCCACTTTGTTTAAACACAAAGGAGTTACTTCCCTTGACAGAACCTAGAAATGCAGATTCGTTTGCTTGAAGCAGGGGTTCCCAACCTTTTTTATGCCATAGATGCCTGCCATTAACCGAGGGGTCAATGGACCCCAGGTTGGGAACCCGTGGGTCAGAGTCTTAGAGTCATAGAGCACTGAAGCAGGCCGTTTGGCCCAACTGATCTGTGCTAGCCAAGACACCCATCTAAGCAAGTCTTATTTGCCCCTATCTCTCTAAATTAGTCCTATCCATGTACCTGTCCAAGTGTGTTTTAAAAGTTGTTAATGTTCCTGCCTCAACCACTTCATCTGGCAGCTCAGACCACCCTCTGGGTGAAATTTAATTTAATTAGTTGAAAGATTAGAGGGGAGACAGGGAAAATTTATTTCACTGAATAAGTAATTGGGTCTGGAATTCACTGCCTGAAAGGGTGGTTAAGAGAGAAATTGTTTTCACATTTTCCAGCAGACAAGCACTTGAAGAATTGTACCTACCCGGCGTACTAAACCTTCAAAGTAAATTTTATTACCAAGGTATCTATAGGTCATCTCCTGCAATCCTGAGGTTCATTTTCAACCACCACAGAGCAGGCCCCAGAACCTGAGATTGTTTTCACAGCCCGAAGTCTCACCTGCCAAACAGAATGACCTCCCTTGTCAGGAAAGTCATTATCCCACAAGAGTAAGAAATACTCCACAGTGATTCAATCTTTAGGCCTGAATGGAACAATTTAAAATTTACTATGCTGTGGATGTCTGTATAGTATTTATATTTTACAGTTTACAGTTGAGATGCATTCTACATTGAGTTAGACTTTATAGCTAAGCAGGGAGGAGTGTTGTGAATTTAATAATTCAGTAATGTTTGAGTAATATTGTAAATTTGTTGATTAAGCTTTCATGTTTAAATAATTCATTATGGGTTATAAGTGTAAGTACATGAATTGCATACGTCATGATGCTACAACCTGATACGTGCGCACCTTTCTTAAAATGAACACGAACTAAGACTCATATCTCCTGGCCCTCATGGCATCCATCATTAACGACCCCCATCACCTAGGATATGACTTCTTCTCATTACTCCTATGAAGGAGAAGGAACAGGAGCCTAAAGGCACGCACTCAATGTTTCAGGAACAGCTTCTTCCCCTCCGTCATTAGATTTCTGAACGGACGTTGAACCTATAAACACTTCCTCAGCACTTTGCTGCTCTTTTTGTAGTACTTATTTAATTTAGTTTTTCTTACATATAATGTAGGTACTCCATATCATAATTTCCAGTTTTTATTTTTATGTATTGCAATGTATTGCTGCTGCAAAACAACAAATTTCATAACATATGCCAGTGATATTAAATCTGATTTTGATTGTGACATAGATGTCAATTGTTAGTGGGGGGAGGGGTAATTCACCAACCCTATTTTAGGGACATTAATGTGCAGGAAATCTTTGCCTTAAGCCGATGTTCTAAACACAGATAAAGAATACCGTTCACCCTAATATTCCAGACCATCCTACCTCTGGTGTTAACTTCTGCATAGCAGAAAGCTTCAATCAAAACATAAGACATCGAAGAGCAAATCCATCAAAATTGACACATATTGAAGCACTGTTGGAAGGCATCTTCAACTGCATGCAGATGCATTGAAGCTCTCACCTTGTGTTGTATCTGCAAAACATTTTACAAATACATGAAGCTGAATTGCTCAGAATAATTCCAAAATGTAAAGTGGACAATATAAATCTCATTCAGCGACCACCCATGATGCTTTGCTGAGAAAATTGGTCCTTGCTTCTTCAAGTGATGCTACCATTGAGGACATCTTGCAGAGTCAATGCCTCAGGAAGGCAGCATCCATCACTATTGCCTGTTGTATATATTTCATTGGAAGGTTTAAAGAGATTTCTGTGTCACCAAAGACTCTGGCAAATTTTTACAGCTGTACTGTGGAGAGCATTTTGACTGGTTGCATCATCATTTGGTATGGAGGCTTCAATGCAAAGGATTGCAGTAGGGTTATTGACACAGCCAGCTCCATCATGGGCACAAGCCTCCCACCATCAACGAGTTCTTCAAAAGGCAGTGCCTCGAGAAAGCAGCATCCATTAATGTGGAGGTGCAGGAGCCTGAAGGCCCACATTCAACAATCCAGAAACGTATTCTTCCCCTCTGCCATCAAATTGCTGAACAGTCCATGAACTCATGAACACTATCTCATTATTCTTTTTTTTTAATACACTGCTTACTTATTTTTGTAACTTATACTAATCGTATTCATCTGAGCCTGTACTCAGTGGAGATTGGAACGATGGGAGCAATCACATTGAAATCCATTGCATACTGAAAGGCCTAGACAGAGTGGACATGGAGAGGATGTTTCCTATAATGGGGAGACTAGGACCAGAGGACACGTCTCTTTAGAAAAGAGATAAGGATGAATTTCTTTAGCCAGAGGGTGGCGACTCTGTGAGATGAATTGCCAGAGAGAGCTGTGCAGGTCAAGTCATTGGATATCTTTAAAGCGGCAGTTGATCAGTTCTTGATTAGTCCAGGCATCAAAAGTTACAGAGAGAAGGCAGGAGAATGTTGTTGAGAGGGATAATAGAACAGCCACGATGGAATGGCAGAGTGGACTCAATGGGCTGAATGGCCTGATCATATTCATCTGTCGTACGGTGGTCTTTATGTTTGCACTCCATTGCTGCACATTTCCCATCATCTGAGTCAGTGACAATAAATCTGACGAAGAATTCAGTTATAACTAAGCAGAAAATAACGAGTCCTGTCACCACAGTGTGGAGGAGATTCACACAGTCTAAGGGCAACAGTCAGACTTCAACACATGCACGACTCCACTGGGCAGAATTTCAGACAATCGGGATCCTGATTTTCTGAATTTGTTTGCATGTTATCATGGCAACTCTTGTTTGCAAAACACAAGCTGCTTCAACCATGCAATTGGGTTACTGGCTTCTGGATCTCTGGCGCAGAGAGTAATCAGTTTTGGGAGAGCGTTATGGTACATTTGAAACAGCTTCTGAAAATCGCCATTTTAAGCTTGCTTCAGGAAGATAGCAAGAAGGCACTAAATTATGAAACACCAAGATGGATTGATCTCACAGTGGCTTACAAGCCACTGATTTAAAAGTAATACCATACTTTAAGAGGCAGTATACAATCCCAAATGACTTGTTCAAGGATGTGTTTTGATAACATCAGTGGTTAGGCCATTATATTATTCTATAGTATACTTAATAATTCAGTAATATAATATTGTAAATATTAGTGTTTGATTAAGTCTTTCTTTACATAATTCATTATGAGTTGCTAGTAAGAACTATGTGAATGGCATACGTCATGGTAGTGTAGTGGTTAGCACAACGCTTTACAGTATCTGTAAAACGGGGTCGGTTCCCACCATTGCCTGCATGTTCTCCCCATGACCACGTGGATTTCCTCCGGGTACTTCGATTTCCTTCCACAACCCAAAGAGATACTAGTTAGCAGGTTAAATTAGTTATTGTAAATTTTCCTGTGATTTGGTTAGGGTTAAATTGGAGGACTGCGAGACAACGCCGATCGAAGGGCCAGAAGTGCCTACTCTGCACTGTATCTCAATAAACAAAAATAAAAATAAAAAATTATGCCACCACGTCAAATGTGAGCACCTCACTAAAAAAAGGAAAAACACAAGAGCCAGGATACTTCTCTTCAGACAAACATCTCTGCTCCTGTGTTTTTCTTTCGATTAGTGTCTGGAGTTAAAACTCATACCTCCAGGGTAAATCTGTTATAACTATGGAACATTCTGCTCTCCACGGCCTTTGCTCATCATGCATGGTGCTAACTCTGGCTCATTCTTATCCCAGTGCAAGGTAAGGGTCATGTTAGTTTCTTGACTGGAATCATCCATTTTGTTCTCTCGTGGTTTGTTCCCAGAATAACACTGAAGCTGTTTCCTCTCTCACTATGGGAAAAAAAAAATTTGGTTATTATCAAAAGGGAAATTGAAAATGGGGACTTTCTTATAAGAAATAGGAATCAGAGGTCTTTTGTACCTTTGAACCTGCTTCGGCTTCCATTGAAGATTATGATTGATCTACTTCAGTGACATTTTCATGTACTGTCCCCATTATCATAAAGTCATTTACAGAAACTTGCCCTTCAGCCCACCTAGTCCATTCTGACCTGATCTTCTGGCTAGTCCCATCTATTTGCGCCCAGGCATATCCCTCCAACGCCCTGCCATTTACGTACTTATTCAAACTTCCCTTCAGTATTATCGTTGAATCCACTTTCACTGACAGCTCATTCCACACTCACAGCACCTTCCGAATGAAGATGTTCCCCTTAAATATTTCACCTTTCATCCCAAACCTATGACCTCTAGTTCTAGTCTCACCCAACCTGAGGGGCAGAAACCTGCATCCATTCACCCTGTCTACACCCCTCATGATTTTGTAGACCTCATTCTCCTGCACTCCAGGGAAAAAAGTCCGAACATATTCAACCTTTCTCTTTTAACTCAGTTTCACAAGTCCCAGCAACATCCTTGTAAATTTACTTATTGTATTCTGTTGGGTCCATCATGTTGAGAAGGGTGCAGTTGGCCTTGTCATACTTGGCTGTTGCTCCATGGGTTATGGTTCAATACATCTCCATTTGGTACTGTTACACATGATGAGAGTGTCTGTCTCTCCATCCAACATCTTCCCTGTTATCTTTCAGCTCAATCTGTAATAAAAAAACATAACTTTGAGGATACTCAGAAGGTCAGTCAGCATCCGTGCAGAGAGTCGGAATCATGTTTATTATCACTGACAGGTGTTGTTTTGTGGCAGCACTACATGAGGAGTGCTATAGCAATAGAAGAACGATGTATGGATAGTTTGGAAGAGAGATAATGGGGAAGCATTCATGAGTTCATAGACCACTCAGAAATCTAATAGTGGAGGGGAAGAAGCTGTTCCTAAAATATTAAGTGTTTGTCTTCAAGCCCCTATACCTCCTCCCTGATGATAGTAATGGGAAGAGTGCCTGTCATCGATGGTGAGGTCCCTTAATGATGAATGCTGCCTTCTTGAGAAACCTTTTGAAGATGTCCTGGATGGTGGGGAGGTTGTGCCCATGATGGAGCTGGTCGAGTTTGTAATCCTCTGCAGCCTATTCCAATCCAATGCATTGGTGCCTCCATAGTAGGCAGTGATGCAACGAGTCATGACGTTCTTCACAATATATCTGTGGAAATTTTCCAGAGTCTTTGGTGACAGATCAAATCTCCTCAACCTCCTAATGAAGTACTTTCAGTGGCATTTTTATTAAATACACCTTAGCTTGTAATGAAATTATCTAATCAGCTAATCATGTGGCAGTAACAATGCATAAAAGCATGCAGACGTTGTGAAGAGGTTCATTTGTTATCCAGACCAAACATCAGAATGGGGAAGAAATGTGATCTAAGGACTTTGATTCTGGAATGATTATTGGTGCGAGACAGAGTGGTTTGAGTATCATAGAAACTGCTGATCTCCTGTGACTTTCATACACAACAGTCTCTAGCATTTACAGAGAGTGGTGCAAAAAACAAATAAAAACAATCAAGTAGCAATTCTGTGGGCGAAGATGCCTTGTTAATGAAAGTGGTCAGAGAAGAATGGTCAAACTGGTTCAAGCTGATAGGAAGACGACAGTAACTCAAATAACCTCAGGTTACAACAGTGGTGTGCAGACGAGCATCTCTGAATGTGCACATGTTAAATCTTGAAGTGGATGGGTCACAGCAGCAGAAAAACATCAACATACACTCAATGGCCACTTTAGTAGGTACCTAATAATGTGGCCACTGTGTGCATAGAATCAACAGCCCATCATTTATTTTCTCTTTGGCTGAAATCTGCACCCAGCTGGCTGTGAATGTTTTGCTGGGGAAATTTGTCCACTTATCATTCGATCCTGGCCTTTTAGAATTTTTGACACCTCCGTTATGTCTGCCAATTTCTCACTTTCAAAGAAAATAACTGCAGGCTAGACAACCTTTCCTCATAACTAAAATTCTTCAGTCCTGGCAATATCAAACTCAAATATTTTTTTAAATAGATTTTGTTTTATTTGACAAATACATAGTTCATGTAAACAGAAGTAACCTTTTACATATATGCAGCCAATAGCTTTACCTTGGCAATCTTTTGCTGGCAACATTTTTGTGAGTATCTCCTTCCAGTGCTCCCATGTCTCGATTAGTGAGAAGATCAGAGCCATGTCGAGTACTGAGTCCTTTCCACGTGCCTATCTGATTCCTCATCGGAGACAAGGAGACTAGACTCCTAGACTCTGACACACATTGATCAAAGTTCAAAGCAAGTTTATTATCAAAGTCATATATGTCACCTTGAGATTAATTTTCTTGTGGGCATTCACGGTAAATACAAAGAAACGCAATTGTATCAATGAAAGACCACACACAACAATATGGATAAAGGACCAATGTGCAAAGGACAATAAATTCTGCCAGTCAGGAAGTCTAGGATCCAGTTGCAGAGGGAGGTGTCCAGGCCCAGTAGGCTCAGCTTTCCAATGTGCAAAGGACAATAAAATAAGAAAATAATTAACAATAATCAATAAAACAATAAATATTGCAAATATGAGTTGGAGTCCTTGAAAGTCAGTCCAGAAGTTGTGGGAACAGTTCAGTGTTGGGAGGAATGAAATTATACCCTTTGGTTCAAGAGCCTGACGATTGAGGGATAATAACTATTCCTGTACCTGGTGGTGTGGGTCCTGAGGCTCTTGGCCCTTCTACCTGATCAAGTCAAGTCAAGTCACTTTTTATTGTCATTTCGACCATAACTGCTGGTACAGAACACAGTAAAAATGAGATGTTTTTCAGGACCATGGTGCTACATGAAACAAAATAAAAACTACACTGAGCTACGTAAAACAACACAAAACTACACTACAGACCTACCCAGGACTGCATAAAGTGAACAAAACAGTGCAGGCATTACAATAAATAATAAACAAGACAATAGGCACAGTAGAGGGCAGTAGGTTGGTGTCAGTCCAGGCTCTGGGTATTGAGGAGTCTGATGGCTTGGGGGAAGAAACTGTTACATAGTCTGGTCGTGAGAACTCGAATGCTTCGGTGCCTCTTTCCAGATGGCAGGAGGGAGAAGAGTTTATATGAGGGGTGCGTGAGGGCCTTCATAATGCTGTTTGCTTTACGGTTGCAGCGTGTAGTGTAAATGTCTGTAATGGTGGGAAGAGAGACCCCGATGATCTTCTCAGCTGACCTCACTATCCGCTGCAGGGTCTTGCGATCCGAGATTGTGCAATTTCCGAACTACGCAGTGATGCAGCTGCTCAGGATGCTCTCAATACAACCTCTGTAGAATGTGGTGAGGATGGGGGGTGGGAGATGGACTTTTCTCAGCCTTCACAGAAAGTAGAGACGCTGCTGGGTTTTCTTTGCTATGGAGCTGGTGTTGAGGGACCAGGTGAGATTCTCCGACAGGTGAACACCAAGAAATTTGGTGCTCTTAACGATCTCAACAGAGGAGCCGTCAGTGTTCAGCGGAGAGTAGTCGCTCCGTGTCGTCCTGAAGTCAACAACCATCTCTTTTGTTTTGTTCACATTCAGAGACAGGTTGTTGGCTCTGCACCAGTCTGTTAGCCGCTGCACCTCCTCTCTGTATGCTGACTCATCGTTCTTGCTGATGAGACCCACCACAGTCGTGTCATCGGTGAACTTGATGATGTGTTTCGAGCTGTGTGTTGCTGCACAGTCGTGGGTCAGCAGAGTGAACAGCAGTGGACTGAGCACACAGCCCTGGGGGGCCCCCGTGCTCAGTGTGATGATATTGGAGATGCTGCTTCCAATCCGGACTGACTGAGGTCTCCCAGTCAGGAAGTCTAGGATCCAGTTGCAGAGGGAGGTGTCCAGGCCCCGTAGGCTCAGCTTTCCAATCAGTTTCTGAGGAATGATTGTGTTGAATGCTGAACTGAAGACTATAATCAGCATTCGAACGTACGTGTCTTTTTTGTCCAGGTGGGTTAGGGCCAGGTGGAGGGTGATGGCAATGGCATCATCTGTTGAACGGTTGGGATGGTACGCGAACTGCAGGGAGTCCAGTGAGGGGGGCAGCAGGGTCTTGATGCGCCGCATAATGAGCCTCTCGAAACACTTCATGATGATGGATGTGAGTGCGATGTGACGGTATTCATTGAGGCTGGACACTGAAGACTTCTTCGGCACGGGGATGATGGTGGCGGCCTTGAAGCACGTAGGAATGACGGCGCTGCTCGGGGAGATGTTGAAGATGTCAGTGAGAATCTCTGCTAGCTGGTCTGCACATCCTGAGCACTCTGCCAGGAATATTGGCTGGTTCAGCAGCCTTCCGTGAGTTGACCCTGCAGAGGATTCTCCTCACATCGGCCATGGTAAGACACAGCACCTGGTCATTTGGAGGAGGGGTGGTCTTCCTCGCCACCACGTCATTTTCTGCGAGAAGAGAGCGTGGCCTGAATGGTGGTGGTATTTGATGATGGATGCTGCTTTCCTGTGACAGAACTTCGTGTAGATGTGCTCGATGGTGGGTGGGCTTTGGCCGTGATGGACTGGGCTGTTTACTGATATTGAGAGAAGTTTCTGTTTGATTTGATGAATAGAGCAGATCAGAAGACTGGAGAAGAAGGCATATGGCATGCTTGCCTTCATAGGTTGAAATGTGACGTTGCAACTTTACAAAATACTGATTTGGCTGCGGTCTCTGTACATACAAGCCTAGCATCACTTTATATACATACAATCAGTCTTTGTACTGTATAACATAGTCACTTGCACATTGTGTTTTATAGGATTGTTTTTACAGTTATATTTACTTTGTTTTTTGGTTTATTTTATTGTGTTCTTCATGCTTTTTGTGTTTTTTTTAACGCTGCATCGGATTGGGAGTAACAATCATTCTGTTCTTCTTTACACTCGTGTAGAGAAGAATGACAATAAACATTTTGAATCTTGAGTTGCCACACTGCATGATTGTGTTTGAGAGAGCGTAGAGGAGGTTCATCAGGATTTTGCCTGGATTACAGGACTTTAGCTGAGGATTTATAAGACATTGGTGAGACCTCAGTGGGAGTATTGTGAGTAGTTTTGGGCCCCTTATCTAAGAAAGGATGTGCTAACATTGGAGAGGGCTCAGAGAAGGTTCACAAAAATGATTCTGGGATTGAAAGGCTTATCATATGAGGAGCGGTAGGTGGCTTTGAGCCTCTACTCAATGGAATTTAGAAGAACGATGGGGGTTCTCATTGAAATTTGTCAAATGTTGGAAGGTCTCGGTAGAGTGCATGTAGAGAAGAATGTTCTTATAGTGGTGGAGTCTTATTTTATTCTGAGGTTGTGACCGATATCCACTCTCTTTGCTCTTTTACTCTTTAGATTTCTGAAGAAATTTATGGTATACTCTTTGAAATTATTAGCTAGCTTACCTGTATGTTGCATCTTTTCTCTCCCTGTTACTTTTTAGTTGCCTTCCGTTGTTTTTTAAAAGCTTCCTAATCCTCTTGCTTCTCATTAATTTTGCTATATTATGTTCCCTCTCTTTTGCTTTTATGATGTCTTTGACTTCCCTTGTCAGCCACGGTTGCTTCATCTTCTCTTTAAGAAACTTCTTTGCAATGACTTAATGGAAGTGTATAAGATTAGGAGAAACATAGAGTAGATAGTCAAAGATCTCTGGTTCCCATGGTAGAGGTATCAAAAACAAGAGAGTAGGATAGTGGTTACCAGGACAATCTTACAACACAGGATGTTTGAATTCAGAGTTCAGATCTGGCGCTGTCTGTAAGAAGGTTGTATGTCCTCCCCATGACCGTGTGGGTTTCCTCCAGGTGCTCCAGTTTCCTCCCGCATTCCAGAGATATATTAGTAGGTTAGTTAGTGTTTGTTAGCTGTCCTGCGATTAGACTAGTGTCAAAAAGTGGTTTGCTGGGTTATGTAGCTCGGTGGGCTGATAGGGCCTATTCCACACTGTATCAATTAATAATAATAAAATAAATAAGTTTAAAGTGAATATTTTAAACCAATTTAGAGGGGATTTTTCTTTTTACGTACATGGAGGTGTTACATCTTGGACTTGCTGCTAGAGGAGATGATGGAATCTGATACAATTACTGCGTTCCAGAGGTGTTTGGCCAGATATTTAGGCAGGCAAGGCAGTGAAGGATTATAGCCCTAATGTGGGCAAATGGGGTTCACTCAGAGGGGCACCAACAACAATGAAATAACTAAAGGTGTAGCAGTAGAGAGCAGCAGGGGTAATATCAAGGTTTAATTCCCGCTGCCATCTATAGGGAGTTTACACATTCCCCCACAATCATATGGGTTCTCTCTAGGTACTCCTGTTTTGTCCCATATTCCAAGGGAATGAGGCTTAGGGTCAGTAAGTTGTGGGCATGCTATGTTGGTACTGGAAGCATGGCAACACAGATGGGCTACTGCTAGCATATTTCGGACTCTGTTTGTCGTTGATGCAAATGACCCATTTCCAGACATCCCTCCCTGCAAAAACTCATTTCAAGGAGGTAGCACCGTCAATTTGCGGGAGACTCCAGGAACTTCCGGGAGAGGTGGGATGTCTGCAATAGAGTAGCTCCTTAGCAACTAGCCAGCTAGTTTAAATAACGTTAACTATGCTAATGAACGAATGACACCTGTTAAACTCACCTCAACATGTCTTTTACAGTCCTAACCCACCATGGGCAATAGAGAAGTCACTGTTGCAGAGTACAGCGAGCAACACTGTCATTATTTTTGACCCCTATTAGGCAGGGGTACACTTTAGAGTAGTCTGGGGTGATGTACGTTTTATATTTTCTTTTTTTGGAACACTCTGCCACGGCGCGTGCTCTCTCTCTTTTTCGTGGTCGCTCTCACACTCTCTCTCGCTCGCTCTCAGAAAAATAGATTTCCATGATACTGTATATAACTTGCGGGCTTCAGGGAGCCAGTATTAATATGCGGGAGACTCCCGGAACTTGCGGGAGAGGTGGGATGTCTGCATTTCACTGTATGTTTCGATATACATACGACAATGCTAATCCGATATCTTCTTTAACCATGTGGATGTGGAACAGATATTAAGATGCAGAATTCTCATACCACAAACTAGGAAGTACAAGGTACTTCGTAAAATAGGAAAGAGTTTGAGACAGAGAATTAAGTGAGAAGGTAAGATGCCATAAATGTCTTAGAAAATAAATAGAAATACATTATTTTAAAATGCTTTATACTTTGAAATACTTAGCAGAGAAAAATTACAGTCCAGATTCTTTATAAAGGTATACAGTATGGAAACAAATCCTTTGGCTGGAGTTTGGCAGATGAAATTTACCAGAATATTACTGGATTAGAGGGCAGACCTTTTGTGGATGGGTTGAACGAACTAGACCATTCTTTGGAGCAAGGGAGGATGAGAGGTAACTTAATAGGGATATACAAAATGACAAGAGGCCTAGACTGAGTGGGGAGTCAGTGACTTTTTCCCAGGGCAGAAATAACGTACAAAGGGGGATAATTTCAAGGTGACTGGAGGACTGTATGGGGGGATGGATGTGTTTTTATGTGTATGAGAATGATAGGTGCATGGAACACCCTGCCAGGGGTGATGGTAGAGGCAGATGTATTAAGGACATTAAGAAACTCTTAGATAAACACATGAATGATGGAAAAATGGAGGGTTCAGTAGGAAGGAAGGGTGAGAATGATGTGAGCATAGGTTAAAACTACAGCATGTCAGCATGGGCAGAAAGGTCGTGCAGTAGGGTTCCATGTTCTGTGAAACCCATGTGGTTACGGGGTGACCATACTAACTCTCTAAGGACAGGTGCGTGAACCAAACACCGTTCTTACAGCTAACGTCTGCAAAGTTTTGCGTTAACCGCTACCCTACCGTGCTTCCCCAAATCAATATGAACCAATATTTCTTTACCAATACTGTATTGCTTTCTTTAGCAATAAAGTACAGCTCTGAAACTGACCAAGTGCACCTAGTAACCAGATGCTATCCAACACTTAGGTATCTAGGCATATGATATTAGAAAATCTGTATACTGCAACTGGAATTAAAATCTGATTCAGACTCAGGTTTTTTTTCAATCACTGACATATCTTGTGATCTTTGTTGTTTTGCGACAGCAGTGCAGTGAAACACATAAAATGTATCAGAGGTTATAACAGAAAATATATATTAAAAAATAAGTAACTCGAAAAGAGCATAAGTAGTGAGGTTTGTGTTCATGGGCTCAATGTCCATTCAGAAATCTGATCGCAGAGGGGAAGAAGCTGTTCCTAAAATGTTGACTGTGTTTGTTCAGGCTCCTGTACTACCTCCTTGGAAGTAGCAAGGAGAAGAGACTATAAGACATAGGAGCAGAATTAGGCCATTCAGCCCATCGAGTCTCTCTGCTATTTCATCATGGCTGATCCATTTCACTCTCCAGAGGGCACGTCCTAGGTGGTGGGTGATCCTTAATAATGGATGCCATCTTTTTGTGGCATTGCCTTTTAAAGCTGTCCTCAATAGGGTACCCCATGATGGAGCTAGTTGAGTTTATAGTCCACTTCAAGTTTTTTCTGATACTGTGCAGTGATCTCTCCATTCCATGGTGGGGAAGAACTATTACTAAAAATATATTTATTTATTTATTGGGATACGGCATAAAATAGGCTCTTTCGGCCCTTCAAACTGTGGTACCCGGCAAACTTTATTACTTTATACTTTATTACTTTATTTAACTCTGATTTAACCTGAGCCTAATCACAGCTCAATTTGCAAAGACCAATTAACCTACTAACTAGCACACCTTTGGACTGTGGAAGGAAACTGGAGTACCTGGAGAGAACACACACATTTCATGGGGAGAACGTGAAAACACTTTACCGATGACGTCAGAATTGAACTCTGAATTCCAATCCCCTCGAGCTGTAATAGCATCATGCTACCCGCTACACTACCGTGGTGCCCACGGACTGTGCAGGTGGCATTTCTCATTTAAATAAGAGTTTGTTAGCGAGATTCCACTGAAGCGAACTGACAGAGTGAGTAAACTCGTAACAAGTGTTTCAGGCAACTCAATACAGTACAGTGTTTGTTGAGGAATATATATACAATATGAAGGAATTATATTTTCCTTGGTTTGTAGAAACTCGTTATTAAACACTCTACAGTTTGCTCATTGAAGGTTCTTGGGATCAATCAACCTTCAACCATTAACACCGCAAAGTACCCATAAAACTTAAATTATGAACATGCAAGAGGCATTTACTTAAATATACATTCACATGTTTACATTTAGCTGCAGTAGTCCTGCAATACTACTATTGGTTTTAACATGACTGAAGATCGCGGGCGAGCTCTCTTCCATACAGATGCCAGGTTGACCTTTAGTGATGCAAAGGTCAAACTTAGATGCTGCAAATCAGAAGCAAAACCAGGAAAAGTGAGCCGCAAGCACTCTGCCGGTCGGGCAGCATCTGTAGAGGATGAAACAAGCAACAAATGCTGCTATTGACCTGTTGTATGTTTTCTGTATTTCACACACAAAATGCTGGAGGAACTCAGCAGGTCAAGCAACATCTGTGGAAAAGAGCGAACAGGCGACGTTTCAGGCTGGGACCCTTCTTCGAGTTTGCAGGCTTTTTTGTGACTGAGTTTCTAGTATTTTGTGTTTTTATTCAAAGCTTAAGGATTTCATTCAAATACTAGAGGACATGCATTTAAGGTCAGAGGGGGATATTATAGGTAAGTAATAGGCAGTTATTTTTACACAGGGTGGTAGGTGACTGGATAGGCTGCCAGGAGTGGTAGTAGAAGTAGATAGAATAGAGGTACTTAAGAAGCTTACTGGCAGAGACGTGCGCATGCAGGGCGTGGTGAGATATGGATAATGTAGAGAGAGCTTATTTATTTATTTATTGAGATACAGTGCAGAATGGGCACGTGGCTGAGTGGTTAAGGCATTGGACTAGCGACCTGAAGGTCATGAGTTCAAGCCCCAGCCGAGGCAACGTGTTGTGTCCTTGAGCAAGGCACTTAATCACACATTGCTCTGCGACGACACTGGTGCCAAGCTGTATGGGTCCTAATGCCCTTCCCTTGGACAACATTGGTGTCGTGGAGAGGGGAGACTTGTAGCATGGGCAACTGCTGGTCTTCCATACAACCTTGCCCAGGCCTGCGCCCTGGTGAGTGAAGACTTTCCAGGCGCAGATCCATGGTCTCACATGACTATCAGATGCCTTATTTATTTATTTAGTGCAGAATAGGGTCTTCTGGCCCTTCAAGCCGCACTGTCCAGCAATCCCCGATTGAACTCTAGCCTAATCACAGGACAATTTATAATCATCAATGAACCTACTAACCAGTAAGTCTTTGGACTGTGGGAGGAAAATGGAGTACCCAATGGAAACCCACACGGATACTGGGAGAGCGTTCAAACTCCTCACATGCAGCAGCAAAGATTTAGTTTAATTTAGCCACATGTTCAAAGAGTCATGGGACAATACTGCACAGAAACAGGCCCTTTGGCCCATCTATTCCATGCCAAACTATTAATCTGCCTAGTCCCATCAACCTGCACCCGGGCATTAGCTCTCCATGCCAATCCCATCCAAGTACCTATTCAAATGTCTCTTAAATGTTGAAATCAAATCTTCATCCACCACTTCCACTCTCTCATTCCACACTCTCACAATCTTCTGAATGAAGAAGTTTCCCCTTATGTTCCCCAAAATATTTCACTTTTCACCCTTAACCCATGACCTAGTCACACCTAAACTCTGGAAAAATGCCTTTTTGCATTTACCCTATCTATACCCCTCAAGATTTTGTATACATCTATAAAATCTCCCTTTATTTATCCACACTCCAGGGAATAAAATCCTAACATATTCAAACTTGCTTTTAACTCAGGTACTTTTGCTTTTGTAGAAGGCATTACCACATACTTTTTTGAACCTAGTCTGCGATTGTTTAAATGGAGTACTCAGTATCGATGAGAAGATGTAAAGTTGTTTGTGCGTTATTAGTGTAGGCAGATTGTATTTATCAATTATGGTGACTTAGTTGAAGATCAGACCACATCTTATGAATAATTAATGCAGGTAATTGCAAAGGGTTCACAAATCTTTTTTTACAAATTTAGGGTGCTTAAGAACTTTGTACAGTACTGTATGTCAATGAACCTGATTCTGATATGCTTAAATGGTGAAATTTGTCATCTTTAAACCAATCGCTTGTCCTCACAAGAACATCAGTAAAAGTAACAAATGCAAGAAAGTCCGCAGATTCTGGAAATCCAAAGCAACACACATAGGACGCTGGAGGAACTCAGCAGGTCAGGAACATCTATGGATGTTTTGGGCCGAGACCCTTCAGGACTGAGAAGGAAGAGGCAAAATGCTGGAGTGAAAAGATGAGGGGAGGGGATCGAGGATAGCTGGAAGGTGATAGGTGAAGCCAGGTGTGTGGGAAAGGTCAAGGGCTGGAGTAAAAGGAAGTGCAGGTGGCCAAGAAGTAGGCAATGGGGAAGATAAGGGGGTGCCACAGTAGCGTAGCGATTCGCACAATGCTATTACAACTCAGAGTGTCAGAGTTCAGAGTTCAATTCTGGTTTGTACGTTCTACCTGCGTGCACGTGGGTTTCCTCCAGGTGCTTTGGTTTCTTCCCACAATCCAAAGACATATCAGTTAGTATGCTAATTGCTCAACGTAATTTGTCCTGTGATTAGGCTAGTGTTTTTGGGTTGCTGGGCGGTGTGGCTCGAAGGGTGGCAAGGGTCTGTTCCACACTATATCTCCAAATTAATTAATAGCAGGTAACACCTACCAGCACTTTGAATAAAACTCCCTCAACATTGGGCTGTGTGATGAGTCCATTCAAGTTGTGAGAGGATGGTTGCTTCACAGTGTGGCTTGGCTTGTCTTGACAACTGCACTTGGCTGTGTGTGGCCAGAAATCCTGATGGTCACCTGTTCCCTGCAGAACCCAAGCCTAATTAGCCCATTGTTGTTAACCACAGTTCAATCCACATTCTCACCAGCCTCTGCTGCAAGGAAACTTCTCCTGAACTCCTCGGAGGATTTTTCAGTGACGTTCTCTCCTTGATGGCCACTGGGCTTACACTCTCCCACCAGTTGGAATTAGGCGCCCCGCGTCAACCCTATTGCACACTGCCGTGATTCTAAAGCCGCGGTAAATAGCAATGGGTCAAATTGGCCTGGGTTCTGTAGGGAGCGTAACTGTTGAAATTTCTGGCCACACGAGCTGAATCAGGTTCTGCAGCAACTGAACTCTCACCCCACTGATGGACCCTTCACACAGCTTAGTGTAACACCCTGAGAGTGTAGTGTACTTGCTGATTGAGGTGAGGACTGCAACAAGCCAAGACTACACTCATTTAAACAGCCTCCTACCTGACAGGAGAGTTTAAAGTTTAAGGTAAATTTGTTGTCAAATTGCATAAATATTACCCGAACTGAAACTGGAAATCCCATTTTCTAATCACAGACAAGGGAAAATCTGCAGATGCTGGAAATCCGAGCTCCACACACTAAGTGCTGGAGGAACTCAGCAGGTCAGGCAGCATCTGTGGAAAAAAGTACAGTCGACTTTTCGGTCCCTGTGATTAACCATAGAAACCATAGAAACTACAGCACAGAAACAGGCCTTTTGGCCCTTCTTGGCTGTGCCGAACCATTTTCTGCCTAGTCCCACTGACCTGCACATGGACCATATCCCTATTAGGCCAGGGTTAAATAGGTGGGTTGCTGGATGGTACCAGAAGGGCCTGTTCCACACTGCTTCTTGAAATAAATGAATTGTGACAAATTCAAGATTTGAAAGTTTGAACATTTAGCTAAAATAAAGTCCAACACAAAACAAAAGCACTATCATTCAACTAATCATTTCACTAATAACTGCTGTGACATTCTGGGCTTGCTACTCAATTTAAGAATACAGGACTCGTGCCCTTTATTACTATTTTCACATTATGATCTAGTACAGTCAGAACCAACAGCTTCGGAGTCATGTTGAATGTTTTTCTCTGTTAGGTTTTTCAGTAATCATGTCATTCACTACAATTAAAATATTCTGGTATTCCGCATTGGTTAGATGTTTGGCCATATGTAAGATAATATGACATAGAAGCAGAATCTGCTTCACAATCTGATCATGGCTGACTTATTATCCCTTTCAACCCCATTCTCCTGCCTTCTCCCCATAGCCTTTGATGCTTTTACTAAACAAGAAACAATCAACCTCCGCTTTAAGTACACCCAATGACTTGGCCTCCACAGCCATCTGTAGCATGAATTCCACAGGTTCACCTCCCTCTGGTGGTAAATTCCTCCTCATCTCTGTTCAAAAGGGACATCATTCTATTCTGAGGCTGTGCCCTCTGATCCTAGACTCCCTCACCATTAGAAATGTCCTGCCCATGACCACTCAATTGAGGCCTTTCAGTGTTCAATATGAACACTGAAAGCCCTTCAGGGTCCACCGTGTGGCCTCTCCGGTGAATGATATCTGTAATCTGTCAAGTAGGGGACCGTGCACAATTCTGATTTGATGAAGACGGATGTGAGAGTACGGAGGAACATCTGGAGAAACTTCTGAAATGCCCGCTTCACTGCCGCTGCTACTGTGTGGTAACTGGAATCTCTGGAGCAGAAGGCCCCGAATCCTCGGCTTTGCTTGTTTCAGCGGCCGGGGCTAGGTCGAAGGCGCTCGGCAGAAGATGGCGCTCGGGAGGCTGTATCGGAGGGGCTGGTCGGAGGCTTGAAGTTTTCGGATGGACGGACTCAGTGTTGGCTGTGGTCGGCTACTTCCAAGGCATCGACAAGTTGACGGTGCCTGGAGGTTTATGGCAGGGAGTTTCTCCCTTTTGCCGCCTGCTATCGGGGACTCGGGAGTCGATCAACTCGGGGACTTTGAGATATTTTTTTTTACCGAGCCCATGGTTTGTTCTTCATCAAATTATGGTATTGCTCTGCACTGCTGTAACTATAGGTTATAATTATGTGGTTCTGTCAGTGTTAGTCTTTGGTTTGTCCTGTTTTCTGTGATATCACTCCGGAGAAACATTGTATCATTTCTTAATGCATGTATGCATTTCTAAATGACAATAAAAGAGGACTGAGTGTTCTCATAATCTAAAAATAGATGTCAATGAGATCCTGCCTCAATCTTTTAAACTCCAGCGAATACTGGCCTAGAAACATCAAACACTCCTAGTACAGAATCATTTTTGTGAAACGGCCAACACAGTAAGGCATACGAGAGTGAGAAACACTAAATCTAGATTTGGAGGGACATCCAAAGAAAATTACAGATATGTTACTAGATACTACCTTGAGATTAATTTTCTTTCAGTCACTTACAGGAAAACGTTACCATGTGTCAGACAAGTTGAGCAGTGTAGTCGCTGAACAGTTCTACTACATTTAATTAGATCGTACTCAGTTTAGATCAAGTTACTTCTCAACCGAAATATACACTTACGTTTGCGTAGCTGGCTACAAGCTCATTGCCTGCACAGAAACAGATAATTAACTCAAGTGGTGAGACTTATTCTGCCAATATGCGGCCAAATTACAGTTCTTGGGAATAGTTGCAACTGAGCTGAATGAGAAGAGTGGGTTGCACCAAGTCAAATTCAATGAATTCTCAGCAAAAATAAACATGATTAAAATTTGAATCTGAATCAGGTTTAATATCACTAGCATATTTGTGAAATTTGTTAACTTTGTGGCAGCAGTACCATGTAATACATGATAATAGAAAAAAACTGAACAGCGGTAAATTAAATTAAATATGTACTGCAAAAATAGAAATAAAACAATACTGAGGTAGTATTTATGGGTTCAATGTCCATTCAGAAATCGAATGGTAGAGGGGAAGAAGCTGTTTCTGAATTGTTGCGTGTGTGCCTCCAGGCTTCTGTACCTCCTTCCTGATGGTAGCAATGAGAACCATTTCAGAACCGTTGAAAATTCCTCTTTTTAAACCTTGGCGCGCTACGTCACGCGCCTGCGCAGTGCAGACCCCTCTCCCCGAGCAGTGTTTAAAAAAAAGACTTTTTCTACCCGATTTCTTCCCTCCCTTCTTCTCAGCTGCTTGCTTCGACTGAAACATATTATTATTTAATTATTTATGGTTTTATATCGCTATATTTATACTCTGTTCTTGGTTGGTGCAACTGTAACAAAACCAAATTTCCCTCAGGATCAATGAAGTATGACTATGACTATGACTATGACTATGAACAAGGCATGGCATGGATGATGGGAGTCGTTAATGATGATGCCTTGTTTTCGAGGCACCTGGAAGATGTCTTGGATACTACAGAGCTGGTACCTGTGGTGGAGCTGACTGAGATTACAACTCTCTGCAGCTTACTTTGATCCTGTGCAGTGCCCCACCACGCCTATACCAGACCGTGATGTAGCCAGTTAGAATGCTCTCTGATAAAACATTTAATGGTAAATTCCTGTGAGTTGTTCAGTCATTGAACAATTTCATAGGACCTGCCTACTGAGATGCAGGCATTTATATCTGCATGATATCTGGGAAACATGACCGCCTTTCTTCGATTGACTCTATTTAAACTCACGAGGCAAACATAGTCAAGAACTCCTCCCACTCCAATCATTCCCTCTTCTCTCTCGCGTCGAGCAGATCGTACCAAAGTATGTACCACTAAGTTCAAGGACAACCTATCAGATTCTTGAACCGACGTTTCGTGCACTACACCAGTGGTCCCCAACCTCTGGGCCGCGGACTGATACCGGGCTGCGAAGCGTGCAGGGCTACAGCGGTAGCCGAAGCGCACCCAGCACATCTTTAAGAAAAAAGTCGAAATAAGCAAGCTAATTAGGTGCCGCCCAGAAGCCATTCTTCATTAGAGGAACTGAGGTGGAGAGGGTCAATAACTTTAAATTCTTCGGCATTAAGAATCAACATTTCTCTCTCTGAAAAGTGTGGAGGATCTGTCCTGGGACCAGCACGTAACTGTCATTACAAATAAAGCACGGCAGCACCTATACTTTATTAGAAGTTTGTGTAGACTCAACATGTCACCTCGATCCTGACAGCCTGTCTGGGCTGGCGTTTAAATTGACCAAACAATGGAAAAGCTAAAGGCTCCAGCGCCCTGGAAAGAGGAGTGAACATCCCGTCGAGCAAGTGAAATCGGCAGTCGCCTCTGATCTGGGCCAACATTTACGTGCTGAGTGACACCTAATTAATTAGCTTGTTTATTTCGTAAACACGAGGAATTCTGCAGATGCTGGAAATTCAAGCAACACACATCAAAGTTGCTGGTGAACGCAGCAGGCCAGGCAGCATCTCTAGGAAGAGATACAGTCAATGTTTCGGGCCGAGACCCTTCGTCAGGACAATAAAGCTTGTTTATTTCATCATTTTTCTTAAACATGTCCTGGGTACGCTTCAACTACCGCTGCACCCCTGCATGCTCCACGGCCTGGTATTGGTCTGTGGCCCGGAGGTTGGGGACTACTGCACTAAACTTTTGATCTCTCATTCCATTTCATTATAGCCCTTGTGTTTTGTTAGATTATCTACATTGCCTGTTCTCTGTAACTGTAATACTATATTCTTTGTAACTGTCTTGATGAAGTTATATACACAGTCCAAAGGCGTACCAGTTAGTAAGTTAGATGGTCATTGTAAATTGTCCTGTGATTAGGCTAGTGTTGTGGTATGTTAGTGTCGTGGTTAGTACAATGCTGCACAGTACAGGTAACCCGGGTTCAATTCCCGCCACTGCCTCTATCGAGTTTGTACATTCTCCCCATCACCACGTGGGTTTCTCCAGGGTGCTTTGATTTCCTCCTACAGCTGGTAGGTAATTTTTGGTCATTGTGAATTGTCCTGCAAGTAGGCTTGGATTAAATCGGGGGTGGGGGTGGTTGCTGGGCAAGTGTGACCTGAAGGGTGGAAGGGCCTGTTCTGTGCTGCATTACAATAAATAAAGAAATAAATAAATAGATGGGTTGCTGGGCAGCACGACTCGATGGGCTGGAAGTAGGGTTGCCAACTTTCTCACTCCCAAATAAGGGACAAAAGTAGCAGCCAAATACAGGACACTTGTGTTTACCCCGAGAAAGACTACCATGACCATGAAGCCTTGCACGGGCACCTGTGTACATATGCGTGATGTGCACATGCGTATACGTGTCGACTTTTTTCTACAAATCGGTTTTGGCTTAATCTTCCCGACTCTGATACACTGTACATACATTATCTCTACTTTATATAGGCTGTGTATTTATCATATCATTCCTGCTTTTACTATATGTTAGTGTTATTTTAGGTTTTATGTGTTATTTGGTATGATTTGGTAGATTATTTTTTGGGTCTGGGAACGCTCAAAAATTTTTCCCATATAAATTACTGGTAATTGCTTCTTCGCTTTACGCCATTTCGGCTTACAAACGGTTTCATAGGAACACTCTACCTTAGCGGGGGAAATACAGGACAAGGGCGGTCCTGTATGGGACAAACTAATTTAGCCCAATATACGGGATGTCCTGGCTAATACGGGACAGTTGGCAACCCTAGCCAGAAGGGCCTGTTCAGTGCTCTGTCTCTAAATAAATAAAGAAGGCAGATCCACCATCTGCCTGGATGGTGGATGAGCAAAGCTCCCTGCTCTATCTCAGACCCACTGACCCAGAGAGTGGATGTTGCAGGCCCAATATCTGGGAGACTGGCCCAGAGATTCGAGGCTGGAGGCCTAATGCCTGCGTCTTTGAGAATCTGGAGCCAAGGACTGGAAACCTGGAGGAAGCCTGTTTGTTTGTGAGAGTGGGAAAAGGGCTAGTTTTGCTGTTGTTGTCTTAGTTTGTTCTATTGTTGTTGCTTCGTGTGTTCTGTTTTGTGTCGTCCTGCTGAACATGGTGGGAATGGTATGTTGGCACTGCAATGTGTGGCAACACTTGCCGGCTGTCCCCAGCACATCCTTGGGTGCGTTGGTTGTTAATACAAGCAACACAGTTCACTGTACGTTTCAATGTATTGTACATTTGATAAATAAATCAGATTCTGAATTTGAATCTGATGCTGCTTGACCTACTGAATTCCTCTAGTGGTTTATTTTTGACAACCAGATCTACATATGATGCTCTCAGCTCCGTCTAACCGGTGTAGTGCGAAGTTGAATCAAAATCAGAATCAGAATGAGGTTTGTTATCACTAATATATAAATTTGGTGTTTTCTGGCAATAGTACAGTGCTGACATAAAGAATTACAATAGATAGGTACATAGGTACAGTACTGTGCAAAAGTCTTCGACACACATATATGTCTAGGATGCCTAAGACTTTTGCACCATACTGTATTTGTCAACGGAGAGCTGTGAGCGAGCTTGCAAATCTGACAGGAGCAAAAGATGTTGGAAATGGTGAAGGTGGAGTGCTGCGGGTGGGGTGTGGGACAGGTGGCAAAGAAAGAGTGCCAGGGATGATGGGGGGAAGGTGGAGGTGGTTGTGATGGTCGGGGTTCAGACACACCCAGCCTTGAGACACCAGGCAAGGTCATTTGATTCCAAACAATTGTTTTATTGGTCATTACAGAATGTCTGTCTGGTGCTTCCTGTTCTCTGTCCTCTCTCTTCCCCTTTGCTGACCCATATTCCCCTCTCCCTGCCCCTCGTCACTCTCAGTCCACCACAGAGACCCCCATCAGAATCAAGTTTATCATGGCTCACATTTGTCGTGAAATTTGTTGGTTTTTGTTTATGGCAGCAGTACAACAAAGACTCTTGTTCCTCAGAAAGCTGAAACAGGCCAATCTCCCACAAAAGCTGTTGCTTAACTTCTACAGAAGCACAATTGAAACCATCCTGACCAACAGCGCCACAGTGTGGTATGCCAGCTGCACAGCCGCTGAGCGACAAGACCTGCATCGCGTGGAGAAGGCGGCCCAGTGAATTGTCAGGATGGAGCTCCCAGGACTGGACACCATCTATTCCAGCAGAATCAGGAGGAAAGCAATCAGCATAACCAGAGACACAACACACCCCGGCCACTCCCTGTTTGACCCGCTGCTGTCCAGCAAAAGGTTCAGGACACTAAAAGCCAGAACAAGTAGACTGAGGAACAGCTTCTATCCCAGAGCTGTAGCCTCCATCACACCACTCCCACAGAACAATGACTGAAACTGTGAGCACACACATGCACACACAAGGACTCAAATACTTGCACTAATAGCACTTTGTGCATTACTGTGATGTTCTGGTGGTGCTGCAACTTATTTTCTGCTACTTATCTATTTAATACTGTTTTTCTATTACTGTCTTGTTTTTATCTACCGCTTTATTTAATTGCCTGAGAGGAAGCCAAACAGAGTTCATTGTACCTATGTATAATGACAATAAAGATCATTCAATTCAATTCAATACAGTACAAAACATAAAATAAGTTTGCTGATGATACAAAGATTGGAGGTGTAGTAGACAGTGAGGAAGTTTTTCAGAGCCTGCAGAGGGACTATGACCAGCTGGAAAAATGGGCTGAAAAATGGCAGATGGAGTTTAATACTGACAAGTGTGAGGTATTGCACGTTGGAAGGACAAACCAAGATAGAACATACAGGGTTAATGGTAAGGCACTGAGGAGTGCAGTGGAACAGAGGGATCTGGGAATACAGATACAAAATTCCCTAAAAGTGTCGTCACAGGTAGATAGGGTCGTAAAGAGAGCTTTTGGTACATTGGCCTTTATTAATCAAAGTATTGAGTATAAGAGCTGGAATGTTATGATGAGGTTGTATAAGGCATTGGTGAGGCCGAATCTGGAGTATTGTGTTCATTTTTGGTCACCAAATTACAGGAAGGATATAAATAAGGTTGAAAGAGTGCAGAGAAGGTTTACAAGGATGTTGCCGGGACTTGAGAAACTCAGTTACAGAGAAAGGTTGAATAGGTTAGGACTTTATTCCCTGGAGCGTAGAAGAATGAGGGGAGGTTTGATAGAGGTATATAAAATTATGATGGGTATAGATAGAGTGAATGCAAGCAGGCTTTTTCCACTGAGGCAAGGGGAGAAAAAAACCAGAGGACATGGGTTAAGGGTGAGGGGGGAAAAGTTTAAAGGGAATATTAGGGGGGGCTTCTTCACACAGAGAGTGGTGGGAGTATGGAATGAGCTGCCAGACGAGGTGGTAAATGCGGGTTCTTTTTTAACATTTAAGAATAAATTGGACAGATACATGGATGGGAGGTGTATGGAGGGATATGGTCTGTGTGCAGGTCAGTGGGACTAGGCAGAAAATGGTTCGGCACAGCCAAGAAGGGCCAAAGGGCCTGTTTCTGTGCTGTAGTTTCTATGGTTCTATGGTTCTATTACAGTACTGTACAAAAGTCTTTGGTACCCTAGCTCTATGTATGTGCCTAAGAATTTTGCATAGTTCTGTAGATCAATAGATGTATAGATAGATAAATGCATAGTACTGTGCAAAAGTCTTTTATGTATATAGTTAGGGTGCCTAAGGCATTTGTACAATACTCTATATTATGTCTCTCCAGTTACCAAATAACATTTAATACTACTGAGTAAATGGAATGTGCAGCACTCTTATTTCTGTTTCCCTACTTTATTTTAACCAATATATGATTCTGTGCAAAAGTCTTAGGCACTGTAGCTATATACAGTAGATGTGTCTGAGACTCTTACACAATACTGTATAGGTAGATAGATAGTGTATATAGATAGGCAGATTGATATACAGATAGATACTGTATAAACAAGAGAAAATCTGCAGATGCTGGAAATCCAAGCAACACACACAAAATGCTGGAGGAACTCAGCAGTCCAGGCAGCATCTGTGGAAAAGAGTACAGTCGATGTTTTGGGCCGAGACCCTTCAGCAGGTATACTGTATATATATATAGATAGATAGACAGATTGATAGATATATAGATAGATAGTGCAAAAGAGATTGTGCTCATGGGTTCTTGGGCCGTTCAGGAAATCTGATGGTGGAGAGTAGCTTCAGTGGAGGGAGGACCAGGGTGAACAGGTTGTTGATCATTTATCAGAACTGTGGAAGTTCAGAATAAACAGGTTTTAAGTGCAGATAAAGCAGGGTGAGGAGGAGAGGACATGAGGGAGAGTCTGACACACAGAAAGGATTTAGACTAGTGAAGGGTTGATAATCCAAAGGTCACGAAAACCTAGAAGTGGTAAAAAATGCAGTAAACCTGCTGGAAATCTGGAGTAAAAGTATGAACACAAAGATAACTTAAACAAATGAGTCTTTGGGTGTTCTGATTTATTCAAAGCAAGGCCGTGTGTTCACGTGGAGCAGACAAATCAAAGATCATCCATGTCAGAAAGCAGTGAGGATGCTCAGAGTGCGTGCGTAACAGGTTTGGCATTGAGAATGCTTATCTACATTCCACATGATTTCTTTTGGCATCAGTCACGGAGATTTAGGAAAACACGACTGGCACTGAGTCATCGTCTTCTGCTGACGCCTTTGACTAAACAGCTCACTGGTCTAGTTCAGGAATCTTGGTTGTGAATGAGCCTAGGTGTTCGTTAAGAAGTTTGTCCATGTTACTTTTCGTGTCTGTAGTTATTGTGCATTAGTCATCTTATTTTCTTCAGTTATACACCAAAGTCCCTCACAGGAGAGCTCACAGACAACATCTGACATTGATTCATAGAAGTACAGATTACAAAAACAGTCCTTTCGGCCCAAATGCACTATCCTAAAATAAATTTGCATGAGTTATCTATGTTTTTTTTAAACTATTGTGAGATGACCTTAAGACATAGGAACAGAATTAGGGTATTTGACCCATCGAGTCTGCTCTGCCATTCTATCATGGCTGATTTATTATCCCTCTCAACCCAAATTCTCCTGCCTTCTCCCTGTAATTTTTGACCCCTATTACTAATCAAGAACCTATTGACCTCCACTTTAAATATACCCAATGACTTGGTCTCCACAGCTGTCTGTGGTAATAAATTTTACAGATTCACCATCTTCTGACCAAAGTAATTCCTTCTCATCTCTGTTCTAAATGGATGTCCCTCTGGCTGTGTCCTCTGGTCCTAGACTCCACTACAGCAAACATCCTCCTAACATCCATTCTGTCTAGGCCTTTCTCTATTCAATAGATTTCAGGGAGATCCCTTCTCGTTCTTCTAAACTCCAGTGAGTACAGACCCAGAGCCATCAAATGCTCTTCAATGTTAACCCTTTCATTCCTGGAATCATTCTTGTGAACCTCCTCTGGACCCTCTCCAGTACCAGCATGGTAACAGGCCCTCCTGGCCCAACAAGCCTCTGCTACTTAAATGCATACATGTGAACAAGTAACCTGCTAACCTTTGGAATGTGGGAGGAATCTGGACCTCCTGCATGGTCAGAGGGAAAACGTTAAGCTCCTTACAGACGGTGGCAGGAATTGAACCCAGGTCACTGGTGTTGTAGTATCATTACTATAACCGCTGAGCTCCCATGTTGCCCCAACCTTACCTATCCATGGACAGTACCTTTAAACTATTTTTAATGTACTTGTTTCCCCTCTGGTTCCTATTAGACCTATCCCCTCTCAACTTATCTGGTGCTGTCAACTCGTTGACTGACCCTAATGCCCTCATTATTGTTTTTATCCCCTGTAAGACCACCCTCAGGGCTCAGGACTCTTCATGCAGGATCTTCACCAAAACTCTCGACAGCCACTGTCGTCCCACTGATGTGGCTGACCCTCTGAGCTCCTCCAGCAGATTGCTTGTTGATTAAAACTGTGCTCCTTGCCCTTGAACCCAACAGTCTCGACTGCAGCAAGATATCTGTGGACAAAGATTCAAGATTCAAGATTTGATTTAGAGATACGGTGCAGAACGGGCCCTCCCAACCCAACGAGCTGCACTGCACAGCAACCCAACATTAGTCTATTCACAGGACAGTTTACAATGAGCAATTGACTGACTAGCTGGCAAGTTTTCGGCCTGTGGGATGAATCTGGAGGAAGCCCAATGGGTCACGAGGAGAACGTAAATACAAACTCCTTACCAACGTCCCTGGAATTGAACTCCAAACTCCCGACACCCCGAACCGTAAGAATGGAGCACTAACCGCTACGCTACCATGGCGACAACACAGATTGTTTGTTGTCACTCTTCAGTCCGTGAGTGTAAAGGAGAACAAAACGATTGTTCCTCCACGTTGGATGCTGCATAAAAAAGACACAATAAGCATAAAAAATTATGGGCGATGGTCCAGGTGCAGGTTGTTGGGAGTAAGCAGTTTAAATGGTAGGGCAAGGAATAGATGGGCTGAAGGAGCTATTTCTGTGCAGTGTTTTTCTATGTCTCTATGACTCCAACACAGTAAAAACTAAAAAAAAAAGCACAAATAAATAGAAACATAAAAGCAATCCTATGAAACACAATGTACAAGTAACTGTCATTACTTGTATGTACATAAAATGACCGCTAAGTGATGTGTATGTAGTGGTGGTAGGGGGAGGTGGGGTGGGTTAGCGGGTGGAGGCGTTGATCAGCCTTGTGACTTGGAGGGAAGTAACTGCTTTTGAGTCTGGTGGTCCTGGTATGAATGCTGCGAGTCTCTTCCCTGATGGGAGCCTTAGATCTTCAAGTTAAGTACTGGCAGGGCTTTCATGTCTCCAATGAAAGGCAGCATCATTTTTATTGTCATATTCAATCTTTCAAAGAACAAAACCATCAGCAACAAAATACTGCACCTTCCTTCTTCTTACGTTAATATCTGTCTAACCTTAGGAAAGGGTTCCAATATTGATCCAATGCCAATCTTTATGCTGCACAGTGCCGAAATGATTAAAATCCTCTGTGCTGTTGTCAAGCTGTTTCACGTATCGTATGATTACTAAGGCAGGCTGCAATATATTCATTAGCAAATTGTTCAGGTATTTCTATACGGATTATTGTAAAGTCATAATATAGAATTATAGGCGCTGGTTATACCAGTTATTGGTAATGTCCCTATGGAACTTGACTTAATTTGGTTTCGTCCTTTAACTCAGTGTAGTCAATGCATATTCTTGTAATTATTTCATAAATAAATATGTAATGGGGACAGTCACAAAGCCGATGATGGTGAGATAGTGAGGTCGGGGCAGAACAAGTCACATCCAGTGGAATCAGTGTCTTTTCTCAGCAGCTGTGAAAGGTCATCGATTAGTCAGGAGAATGCTGTTACTTGGTTACTGGAAAGATATAATGTACAGTACTGTACAGAAGTCTTAGGCATGCTAGATATATATGTGTGCCTAAGAATTTTGCACAGTACTGTACATCTGTAGAAATTTGCAACAATTTTATGAACTTATTAAATATTGTGCAATTCTGTGCTCACACCACTTCTTCAGGCAATGTGTTCCAGATTTAAACCAAAGGATCTGCCTCGAATCCCTCTAAGATATAGTTCAGGGGCTTCCACTCTGGGATCCATGGACCCTTTGGTTAATGGTTAATTGCATAAAAAAGGTTGGGAGCCCCTGATATAGATTGTAAATTAATTCAAAGTACCCTGCCTTCAAATTTGAATTTGTGGACACTCTTTAGAATGGCGACTCATAACACCACTTCACTCAACTCAAACGCTTAAGTCTTAATTAATGCATTAAGGCTATTTGCAGAAACAGTTCTGCACCTTTTGGTTGTGCTGGTCAACTGAGGGTTCACTTTCTTGGGAGAGCTCTGTGAAGGAGAGTGAGAGGTGCTCTGAACAGCATCCTGCCCAAACTTCACCTCAGAATCAGATCCAGAAACAGATTTATTATCACTAACATATAAAACCATTAAAACATAGGAGCAGAATTAGGCTGTTTGGCCCATCAGGTCTGCTGCACCATTCCATCATGGCTGACTTATCCTCCCACTCAACCCCATTCCCCTGCCTTCTCAACTCCATTCTCCCTGTCTTTGACATCCTGACTAATCAAGAACATTTCAACTCTGCTTTAATTATACGCAGTGACTTGCCTTGCACAGCAATCTGTGGCAATGAATTCCATAGATTCAACACCCTCTGGCTAATGAAATTCCTCCTCATCTCTGTTCTAAAAGGAAATATGATGTGAAATTTGTTGTTTTGTGGCAGAAGTACAGTGCAAAGATATAAAAATTACTATCAATTACAAAATAAATAAATATGCTAAGCAAAAAGGAACAACAGGGTGGTGTTCGTGAGTTCATGGATCATTCAGAAATCTGCTGATCGAGGGGAAGAAACTGTACTTAAATCACTGAGTGGGGATCTTCGGGCTCTTACGTCTTCTCCCTGATGGAACCTGTACGTGCTCTCCCTTTCCACCACTGACCTCTCAATGAGGACGGTATGGGTTCGGAATCAGAATCGGGTTTAATATCACTGGCATATGTCATGAAAACATTGCGATACACAATAATAACGAAAAAATGTGAATTACAGTAAATATATACACCTACTGTAATTCTGTATACTTACTGTAATTCTTACTGTATATATAAGTAGTGCGAAAATAGAGATAAAAAAGTAGTGAGCTAATGTTCATGGGTTCAATGTCCATTCAGAATTTGGATGGCGGAGAGGAAGAAGCTGTTCCTGAATCGCTGAGTGTGACCCTCCTCCCTCCTGATGGTAGCAATGAGAACAAGGCATGACCTGAGTGATGGAGGTCGTTAGCGATGGATACTGCCTTTTTGGGGCATCGATCCTTGAAGAAGTCCTGGATGCCACGGAGGCCAGTTCCCATGAAGGAGCTGACTAAGCTTACAACTCTCTGCAGCTTATTTTGATCCGATGCGGTAGCCCTCCCCACCCTCTATGCCAGATGGTGACGCAGCCAGTCAGAATGCCCTCCACGATGCATCTGTGGAAATTTGTGAGTGTTTTTTGGTGACATACCAAATCTCCTCAAGCTCCTAAAGAAATATAGTCACTGTCGTGCCCTCTTTGTACGTAGTTGTGTCGAAATGTTGAATGCAGGATAGATTCTCAGAGATATATACACCCAGGAGCTTGAAATTGCTTACTCTCTCCGGATTCCCCTTCCTGTAGTCCACAAGCAGTCTGCTCGATGCACCGGTCTATTGACCATTACACTGCTACTTGTGGAGTTTTTGCTCACATTACTGCTGTGATTTCTTCGTGATTTCTTACTCAGTGACTTCCAAGCAAAGTTTCTACATTTGAGTTAAAAAAGCATTTGGGTTGTTTGTAGGCATTTGTGAAGGACGGCATACAAATACAGACTGGTTGTTTCTGTCTCCTTTCTCTGGACCAATGCCAATTCTTTTTTTCTTTATTAATATATTACAACTGGGCCACGAGGGTAAATGAGCTCTGGGTTGTATTGAGTTACGCACATCAGAGGAAGGTCTCCAGATCTAATCCCGGCTCTGGGCTGCGTTAGTTCAATCACAGCCAGATGTGCGCAGGGAGCACAGCCACAGCTGGGCTCAGCGACTCCAGATTAAGTGTGAGGAGAAATTTGTCCTGGGATTCCCCTGCTGGCTGTGTTTGCATATTCCCCATTGCAAAGCATTGGCAGGGTGGTTGTGATGCAGCTCATGGCCGAGTATCTCCTGGACCATCGCCGTGCACGTGAAGGATATCTGCCTGGGTGAGAAGTGCGGTAGTGCTGGACACCTTGGTAGAACGGAGACTCAGGTGAGGCGGGGACAGCCTGAATGTGATTACCAAAGGTTTCTAGGTAACAGGAATGCTGCATATGGCAAATCCAGTGTTCCCTCGGCAGAGTTTAGAACCAAGGTACTTTGAAAGGATTAGGGGAGAAATCACTTGTGCCAGAGGTGTTAGGCCTGGAGAGCACAGATCGAGGGTAGTTCTTCCCAAAGAGGGGATATTTTAAGAAGGGTGGCACGGTTATCGAAACACTTTCAGCATCAGCGATCGGCGGGAGATTGGGTCTCTCTTCCTAGCACTGTCTGTAAGGAGTTTGTACCTTCTCTGTGTGATCGCATGGGTTTCTTTCGGGGGCTCCAGTTTCCTCACACATTCCAAATATGTCCGGGTAGAAAGTTGAGGGCATGCTTTGTTGACACCAGAAGTGTGGCAACACTTGCGGGTACAGAGGAATTGAGGTATTTGAAGATCAGATAGGAAAATGGGGCTTAACAGTGAAGATGAATAGTGGTGGGAGAGTGATAGGTAAGTACAGCACAGAAACAGGCCCTTCGGCCTGTCTAGTCCATGCCTACTCTCATCAACCTGCACTGGGACCTTATCCCTCCATACCCCTACCATCTATGTACCTATCCAAGCTTCTCTTAAACGTTGCACTCAAGCTTGCATACACCACTTGTGAGCCTTTACCAAGGGTACAGAGTCAGAATAGAGGGACGTCCCTTTAGAACAGAGATGAGGAGCAATTTCTTTAGCCGGAGTGTGTGAATCCATGGAATTCATTACTACTGATCCATGGATACATGGGTTTTGCCCAGGTACTCTAGTTTCCTCCCACAGTCCAAAGATGTACCAGGCAGGTTAATTGTAAGCTGTCCCATGGTTAGGTTGGTTTTAACTAGTTTTGTTGAGGGTTGGTGGGGCAGTGCAGCATAGCCCACTCAGTATTGTATTGCTAAATAAATAAATAACAGTGAAACATTTGGCTTGCTTGTTGTTCATACAGATCATTTCATTACACTTTGCATTCAGATAGTGCAAGTTAAAACAATTAGATAATGTAGAATAAAGTGTAACAGCTACAGAGAAAGTAACTTGTGGCTTCAGGCTTCCTGTATCTCCATGTGGTTTCTGTTTAAAATGACCCTATTTTTCTGGGGCTGAAGGTTCTGACTGGAGCTGCAGTCTTGCTACAGCTGAATCTTCAGCTGGTCTCGGGTCTCCACACTTAGATTGCCTCTGTCACTGGGCTCCATTATTGAATTGTCCTTGGAGACTACCTGCAGATCTGTCTTAGTGGGATTTAGCAGTCAAAGTATTGAGTTCACAGGTCAGGAAGTTATGTTGCTGCTTAATAAATCCCTGGTTAAGCCACATCTGGAGTATTGCATTCAGTTCTGGTTGCCCCATTATATAGTACTGTGTAAAAGTCTTAGCCATATATATAACTATGAAGTGGAGAGCGAGTTTGTAAATCTGAATGGAGCAAAGGATGTTGGGAATGGCGAGGGGGTGCACCGTGGGAGAGGTGGGGACAGGTGGCAGAGAAAGAGTGCTGGAGCGGGAGGTAGCACAAGTTCAGACACACCCGGCCCTGAGACACCAGGCAAGGTCATTTGATTCCAAACAATTGGTTTATCAACTCTTTCAGAATGTCTCTCTGGTGCTTCGTGCTTCCTGCTCCCTCCCTTCTCCCTTCCCCTATTCCCAACCATAACTCCCCTCTCCCTACCCCCTTCCCACTCTCAGTCCACAATAGAGACCACTATCAGAATTAGGTTTATCATCACTCCCGTAAGTCATAAAATTTTTCTTGTGGCAGCAGTACAGTGCAATACATAAAATTCCTACAGTACTGTGCAAAAGTCTTAGGCACCCTGACTGTCTATCACCCATGTGCCTAAGACTTTTGCACAGTACTGTAGGAAGGATGTGGAGACTCCAGAGAGGGTGCAGACGAGGTTTACCAGGATAACGTCTGGATTAGTGGGCATGTTCTATGTTGAGGTTGGTCAAACTTGGGATGTTTCTCTGGAATGACAGAGGCTGAGAGAAGAAATTAAGATGTTTATAATATTATGATTGGGACAGGCAGAGTGGTGTCTTTTTCCCAGGGTCAAAATTTTTATGAAGCTCCCTTGAAACCTAAGGCATCCCCCCACCACCCCACCGCCAGGTCTGTCATTGTAAGATATCTTGCACTTAACTTTCTAATCTATTGGCTTCAAAATTAGTGGGTTGAGTAAGTTTTTAAAAATTTATCTACTTTAATGTCTCTAATAATTTTAAAGTATTTTTAAAAATTTGTCAAAAAACTCTGCTTCACCCACTGGTCTATTGCCTCCTCTCCTTCCATGATGAGGCCACTCTCAGTGTGGAGAAGCAACACCTTGTATTCTGTCTAGGTAGCCTGCAACCTGCTGGCAAGATCGTCAGTTTCTCCTTCCAGTAATATTTGTTTCTCGTTTTTTTCCTTTTCCCCTGCCTTCCGTCTTTGGTTGTCCACTCTGGCCTCTTACCACTTCTCCTCACCTGCATATCGCCTACCCGTGGTGCCCCTCCTCTTTCCCTTCTCCCATGCTCCGCTCTCCTCTCCTTTCAGCTTCCTTCTTCTTCAGCCCTTTACCTTTCCTGCACACCTGGCTTCACTTATCACCTTCTAGCTATCCTGCTTCTCCCCCCCACCTTCTTATTCTGCCATTTCCCCCCCTCCCTTTCCAGTCCTGATGATAAGTCTCAGACTGAGACCAACTGTTTGTTCATTTTCTTAGATGCTGCCCGACCTGCTGAGATCCTCCAGCATCTTGTGGATATTCCTCTGAATTTCGAATATCTGCAGATTCTCTAGTTTTAAATTAACATTCTGTTTTAGAGACACGTTTAGTAGATGTTTAATCCGGAAGTTAATTTACAAGGAGGCAGAACTCCAGGACTTTCCAGGTTGGGGCCTCAACATTAGACCCCACATACCTGATCATCACAGTGATTTTCTCACCTAACTCCAGGGTCCAGAGGTGCGGTAGAAATGGGTCTTCACTTCATTTCTGATGGAAAGGATTTGGTAGCGGTGACCCTGCGCGGGAGTTGGATTCAGCAAGATCTGACTCACTGTTTACAGAATCAGAATCGGGATTAATATCACCAGCATATTTGTGAAATTTGGTGTCTTGCGGCAATAGTACATTGCAAGCAATAATAATAAAAATTGGATTGAAGAAGTCACTCTTTGCAGGAGGATAATGGAGGAACCCCAAGTGTAAGTTTTACACAATGCCTGAAACCACTATATTGTACATTAACATAGATCAGTACAAATAACATCACCAGGATGTTGCCTGGATTAGAGAGCAGGTTTTATGAGGATGGGTTGAGTGAGCTGGGGCTTTTCTCTTTGGAGTGAAGGAAGATGAGAAATGACTTGATAGAGGTGTACAAGGTAATAAGGGGCATCGATCAAGTGGATAGATAGAGAATTTTTCCCAAGGTGGGGATGGCTTACACAAGGGGGCATAATTTTAATGTGGTCAGAGAAAAGTATAGGGGGGATATTGGAGATAAATTTTTATGCACAGAGAGTAGTGGGTGTGTGGAATGCTCAGCCAGGGCTGGTGGTAAAGGCAGATACATTAGGGGCATTTAGGAAACTCTTTGAAAGGCACATGGATGATAGAAAATTGGAGGGCTATGTAGGAAGGAAGGATTAGATTTGTCTTGTTGTTTCTCTCCGTGCATTGTGGTGCATCAGGTGTCAATTTTACCATTTCTTTAGCGATTGTTTTTTTATGAGGCAGAGTGGCTAGCTCGATGCTCAATCCAGCATGGATGGAAAGCGTGCAAGGGGCCGGCTGCATTCAAACCCGTGACCACTCGCCTCCAAGTCAGGTGCAGATGCTACTACACATGTGTGTGTGTGTGTGTGTACATACATACACACACAGTACTTAGTTACTACACCATAATGAGTGGCAATTCAGCCCACTGAATCCATGCTGGCTCCCATCAGAGTAATGCCACACAGCTGCATCCCCACCCACCCCTCACCTGGTCTCACCTATCACCTGGCAGCTTGTGTACCAAGGGCCACTCCCTTAGTGTTCTGGTTTCCCCTCCTCGTGCTTTTCCAGCTCCCAAAATGTCAACCGTTGATTCCCTTCCACGGAGATGCTGCCAGACCTGCAGAGTTCCTCCAGCATTTTGTGTCTGTTAGTTCAATTTCTCTTCATCTGGTCTAGGGTCAGAGGGCACAGATCAGAAGACAAGGGTGTCTCTTCAAAACAGAGATTAGGAGAAATTTCTTAAGCGAGAAGGTTGTGAATCTGTCCACTGACGGCAGTGGAGGCCAAGTCATTGGCTCTATTTAAGGCGGAGGTTGACAGGTTCTTGATTAGTAAGGGTGCTAAAGGTTATTGGGAGAAGGCAGGAAATGGGGCTGAAAAGGAAAATACCATAAATCAGCTCAGAGTAGACTGGATGGTCAGAAAGGCCTACTTCTGCTCCTATTTCTTGGTCTTATTTCCCTACAGACCTGCAACTTGCCTGGCAACTAGTTTTTTTTTAAGCGTCACACATAGAGTGCTGGAGGAACTCAGCAAGTTAGGCAGCATTTATTGAAGTGAATAAACGTTAACGTTTGGAACCGAGACCCAATGTAGACTCTTCATTTCCATCCATAGGCGCTGCTTTGCGAGCTCAGTTGGATGTATATTTAAAGATACAGCATGGTAACAGGCCCTACAGGCCCACCCTATTAAGCCCATGCGAACGATTACCCTACTAACCCACACATCTTTGGAATGTGGGAGGAGACCAGAGCACCCGGAGGAAACCGATGCGGTCATAGGGAGAATGTGACAGCGGCGGGTGGGTCACTGGCATTGTAAAGTGTTACGCTAACCATGTTCCTCCAGCAGTTTGTGTGTGTGTTGCTCAAGATTTCCAGCATCTGCAGAATCTCTTGTGTTCCTTTTTTAAAAATTCTTTTGCCACACTGGGGACAACATGGTAACCTATATTTAACTGCTGGCAAGGTAAACGTAGTTGAAGTTATTCACGACCCACAGCGGGATTCCGTTGCAGGATCAGAGTCTGAGGTAAAAAAGAACTAGAGTGGATAATTTTTGACAGTGATTAGTTTGGCCAAGAGCCCTGGTTTAATGTTACAGCTTCTCTGTATGTGAAAGAATCTCCTGCAGTGCACAAACATTGGGGCAGAACTGGAGCATTCCTGTGATGTACCCTTTCGGCAGTTCAGCGGCTGTCTTTGTCTAATTTTTAACATTGATGACTGAGGCAATGATTGGCCTTTAATACAAAAGAGTTTTATTTTTATTTTATTTAGAGATGCAGCATGGAATAGGCCCTTCCAGCCCAATAAGCCATTCGGCCAGTAACCCACTTATTTAATCCTAGCCGAGTCACAGGACAATTTACAATGGCCAATTCCCCTCCCAACCAGTACGTCTTTTGGACTGTAGGAGGGAACCAGAGCACTTGGAGGAAACCCACATGCTCATGGGAAGGATAGACAAACTTCTTACAGACAGCGGCGGAGCTGAATTTCACACCCCGATCCTCTGAGTTGTAATAGCGCCATGTTAACCGCCATGCTCCTATGGCGCCCAATTGCATTATATGAGAAAGGAAGTCTTATTGCAGATGTGTGAAGCCACATCTGGAGTACCACGTGCACTTTTGATCTCCTTACTTAAGCAGAGTTTTGCTCATCATAAATGGAGTGAAGCAACAAGTTACCAGACTTACTAGATTTACCAGACTGGTTCTAGAATAATGGGTTTGCTGTGTGAAAAGAATATGAATAAGTTGCATCATGGCCTGCTATGGAAACACCAATGTTTAAGAGTAGAAAATTCTACAAAAATTGGTGGATACAGTCCATTCCATCACAGGCAAAGCCCTCCCACCATTGAACACTTCTACAAGGAACACTGTTGCAGGAAAGCAGTAACCATTATCATTGACGCCCACCATCCAGGCCATGCTCTCTTCTCACTGCTGCCATCGGGAAGGAAGTATAGGAGCCTCAGGTCCTACACCAACAGGTTCAGGAACAGTTACAACTCACGTTCGTAGTATTTGTACAAGACATTGGTGAGGCCTAATCTGGAGTATTGTATACAATTTTGGTCACCTACCTACAGGAAAGGTGTAATTAAGGTTGAAAGAGTACAGAGAATATTTACAAGGATGTTGCTGGATCTGGAGGACCTGAGGTATAAGGGAAAAATTGAATAGGTTTGAACTGTATTTTTTAGAATGTGGAAGATCGAGAGGAAATTTAATAGAGGACTACAAAATTATGAGGGTATAGATAGGGTAAATGCAAGCACAGCTTTTTCCACTGAGGTTGGGTGGGAGTACAATCAGAGGCCACGGGTTAAGAGTGAAAGGTGAGAAGGTTAAGGGAAACAGGAGGGGAAACTTCTTCACTCAGAGGGTCATGAGAATGTGGAATGAGCTGCCAGCACGAGTGGTGCATGCAAACTTGATTTCAACATTTAAGAGAAGTGTGGGCAGGTACATGGTAGGGGGTATGGAGAGCTATGGTCCCGGTGCAGTTCAATGGGAGTAGGCAATTTAACTGTCTCAGCATGGATTAGATGGGCCAAAGGGCCTGTTTTTGTGGTGTACTTCTCTTTGACTATTTTTTATTATTTGCATTGTTTGTCGTCTTTTGCAGTTTGGTGCTTTGTTAGTCTGTGACATAAATGCACTTGGATAATGAATTTTCTTTGAACATCTGGAGTACTGTGTACACTTTTGATCTTCTTAGTTAAGAAGGGCTGTACTTTTCATAAATGGAGCGATGCGAAGATTTGCTGGACTGGTTCTAGAGTTAAATGAATTTTCCGTGCAGAAAAAACTTGAGTTAACTGGGACTCTACAGTGTAGAGCAGGAGCAGGAGTTCCCAAATCTGCGATCCATGGACCCTTTGGTTAATGGTAGGGCTCCATGGCATAATAAAGTTGGGAACCCTGCTCTGGAGTTTAGAAGGATGAGAAGAGATCTTACAGAGATGTAAAACATGGAGAACACAGTAGTGTGTGTGGCTTGCATGATATAATGGACGGTGATGAACATCACATTACACTGGTCAGACTTGACTTAGAGGTATTTATTTTTCTGTAAAGCACTTGAGGAATTCCCAAAGTTGCCAGTTGAATATACTTCCCTCCTCATGACCAGAGTAAAATTGCAGGTTAAGATTTACTACAACTGAGAGGTTATAAACCTCAGGAAAGACTGAAGAGACAGGGAAACTCATTTTAAGATTCAAGATTCAGGTTTACTTATCATGTGTGCATACATCAAAAAAAACAGTGAAATGTGTTGTTTGTGTTAACAACCCATGCGTCCAGGTATGTCCTAGGGGCAGCCTGCAGGTGATGCTGGAACTCCTGAGCACCACAGTTCCCCCCCCCCCCTTCCCCTATTGCTCACTCTGACCTTTTACCTCTTCTCTCCTGCCCTATCAGGTTCCTTCTTCGCCAGCCCTTGACCTTTCCAACCCACCTGGCTTCACCTATCACTTCCCAGCTGGCCTCCTTCCCCTCCCCCACCTTTGCATTCTTCCCCTTTCCTTCTCAGTCCTGAAAAGGGGTCTCGGTCAGAAACATCGACTGTTTGTTTATTTCCATAGATGCTGCCGGACCTGCTGAGTTCCTCCAGCATTGTGTGTGTGTGTTGCTCTAGGGGAACTTGGCAGGTCAGGAAGCATCTATGGAAGGAAATAGCTAGTCAATGGTTCAAGCCGACACCCTTCATCAGGACTGGAATGGAATTCTGTCTTCTTTCCCTTTCCAGTCCCGATGAAGGGTCTCGGCCCTAAAAGTCGACTATTAATTTCCCTCCGTATAGAGGCTGTTGCATTAAAATAACCATTATGAACCTGTCATGAAAATTTTTGTTTTACTGCAAGAAAAATACTATTAGATACAATGCAATAAGATATAAAAAAATAATGAATAGGTACTGACAAAATAGAACCAAATAGTGAGGTAATGTTCATGGGTTCATGAACCCTTCAGAAACCTGATGGCAGAGGGGAAGCAGCAGTTCTTAAAGTGCTGAGTGTGTGTCATCAGGACCTCCTCCCTGCTGGTAGTGATGAAAAGAGAGCATGTCCTAGAAATTACAATATGAAATATATGTAAAAATATCTTAACAGCACAGTAGCTTTGTGGCTAGCATAATGCCGTTACATTGCCAGCTTTCGCTTCTGGCTGCTGAGTGTACCGAGTTCATACATTCTTCCTGTTTTCCCTGGATGCTCTGGTTTGCTCCCACATTCCAAAGGTGTACGGGTCAGTACGACAACTGGGCCCAAGTGTAATTCGGTAGCACGAGCTTGTTGGACCGCAAAGGCCTGTTACTATGCTTTATTTCTAACTTATAAATAAGTAATAAAATAATTAAATTAAGTAAGAGAGGAAAACAAAAGTGAGGTAGCATTCATAGCTTCATTGTCCATTCAGAAATCTGATAGCGGAGGGGAAGAAGCTGTTCCTGAAAAATTGAGTGTACGTCTTTAGGCTCCTATGCCTCCTCCTTAATAGTAGCAATGAGAAGGGGTCATGGTGAAGATCCTTAGCAATGGATAACCCCTTCGTGAGACGTCATCTTTTGAAGATGTCCTCGATAGTGGGGGAACTGGTGCCCATGTTGGAGCCAGCTAAGTCTACAACTCTCTGCAGCTCTTTCTGATCCTACACATTGGAGCCTCCGTACCAGACGGTGACACAACTGGTCAGATTGCCCTCTGTGGTATATCTGCAGAAATTTTTCAGCGTACTGAGTACAGTGCAAGACATAAAAATTACAATAATTTACAAGAATAATTAAAAGTTCAAAAGAGGAATGATGAGGCAGTGTTCATTGACCATTCGGGCTCTGATAGCAGAGGGGAAGTAGTACAAGTACAGCGGTGTTATCGGCTAATGTACGAGGTGGTATTTGAACTGGGCCTAGCCACACAGTCACAGTGTATGAGAGATTAGAGCAGTGGGCTAAGCACATAATAGCATAATGCTTTACAGTGGCAGAAATTGGTTTAACTCCTGCTGCTGTATGTGAGGAGTTTGTACGTTCTCCCCATGACCCTGTGAGTGTTCCATTTCCTTCGTCATTCCAGAGACATATGATTTAGGGTAGGTAGGATTTGGACATGTTACGTTGGCACCAGAGGCATGGCAACACTTGCGGGCTTCCCCCTGCATGTCCTCAAACTGTGTCGATAGCCGACTCAATCGATGTATTTTACTGTACGTTTCTGTTTTTCTATATATTGTGACAAATAAAGCTAATCTTACTCGATCTTCTAATCTTGAGGTGACTGTCAGTGAGGAGGAGATGTGTACGTATTGTCTTTCAAATGAATACCTGGATTTATCTGCCTGCGGAGACAGATATAAATGATGCCTTGGCATGAATGACAAAGTAGGGTAGAATTCCTCAGTGACTTGCCCAATGTAGGCCTCTCAAAACAAAAGCTCCATTAAAATCAGATTTACATTTCATTATCTTGTTTTATGTATGAAGCCATCATGTATGCACACATACAGGCATCACATTACAGAGGTGAAACTTGATTTCGATGTATTTAGTTTTCAGTAAGACACTTGAGGAAATCCCAGAGTTGTGATTGGTGCTAGATATGAACCTTACTATAGATCGAGTGGATAACCAGAGACTTTTTTCCTAGAATCAGAATCAGAATCAGATTTAATATCACCAGCATATGCTGTGAAATTTGTTAAAAGTACGTACATGCCACCACTTAACAATCCTGAGATTCTTTTTACCGGCGGGATTACTCAGCAAATCTATAGAACAGTAAAACCAGGATCAATAAACAACAAACTGTGCATGTACAGATATAAGAAAATAGCAATAAATAATGAAAGCATGAAATAGCAAAATAATGAGTCCTGAAAGTGAGATCATCAGTTGTGTGAGCACCAGAATGAGAGTAGTTATCTCCTTTTGTTCAAGAGCCTGATGGTTGAGGAGTAGTAACAGTTCTTGAACCTGGTGGTGCAAGTCCTGAGGCTCTTGTACCTCCTACCTGATGGAAGCAGTAAGAAAAGAGCATGGTCTGGGTGGTGAGGATCTTTGATGTTGGATGCTGCTTTTTGACAGCAACATTTCATGTAAATGTGTGTGATCATTGTTTGGGAGGGTTTTACTCATGATGTACTGGGCTAGATCCACTACCTTTTGTAGGATTTTCCGCTCAAAGGCATTGGTGTTCCCATACTAGGCCGTAATGCAGGCAGCCAATACACTTTCAAACACACATCTATAGAAGTTTGTCATGATTTTTGATCACATACAGAATCTTCAGAGTTCTAAGGAAGTAGAGGCGCTGTTGTGCTTCCTTGGTAACTACATTTATATGATGTGCACAGGACAAGTCCTCTAAGATAGTGACAGTCAGGAATTTAAAGTTACTGTCCCTCTACAACTCTGATTCTCCGATGATTACTGGCTCTTGGTCCTCTGGTTTTCCCCTCGTGAAACCTACAATCAGTTCCTTGGTCTTATTGATGTAGCCTGGGGAAAAGTACACACTCAGGACAACAAATACTTTTTTTGGGTTTTAATTCCTTTATCTGATTTAGATGTTTAAGTGCTAGAAGAGGGCCTCAAAACAAAACGAACGAATTTACAACCAGTTCTTGCCATTACAATCTCAGTTTGAATTTCGATCCACACCCTTGTGTAGTGGCAAATTGCGTATGCAGTATAAAAATACATACAGTAAATCGCACTAAACTAATACGGTAGTGGCAATTTTGAAGGAACACAATACAAACAACATTAGAGTCCCTCTAACCCTTTATCTTATACATAGCAGCAAAAATGTAAGTGAATACATCTCATCTAAGACGTCTACTACTTTTTAGTACACACGTGCTGAACTTCCAAACAGAGACTAACCATTCACGCATTCACGTTACGCTGTTACATGGGCAATCAGTCATGATACAATAAAGTTAGACAAAAGGTACACTTCGGCACAACTTTTACAAGGTATTGTCTGGTAGTTAAATTACAGGAACACTGACCTACTTGGATGGTGAGGAACTTTGCATAAGCCACGCTATCCAGCGTCGAGGCCTTCACTCGTGAAAAACATGTCAAATTACCGATATACTCGATTCGCCAACAAGCATAAACAAATTCACATGGATATTGTCAATTAATGCTCACCTTTCCTCACCATGCCCAGCATCTCTGGGAGGAACTCAATTCCAAAGCCCCACCATCTTCCCCAGCAGAAAACAAAATGGTCTCCCCACTAACCCGCGTGTGCGTAATGACATCACCATCTCTCCTTAAAGGCACAGACAATTCTAGCATTACCCGGATGGATGCCTAGGTACACTTTTAACGATAATGAATTCAACGGTTACCTGGTTACATTGACATTGAGTGATAGCATGTTAATACACCACTCTGCCAAATTGTCAATCTCCCTCCTGTGTACTGATTCATCACCACCTTTGATACGGACCACAACAATGGTTTTATCAGCAAACCTGCATATAGTGTTGGAGTTATACTTAGCCACACAGTCATAGGTGTAAAGACAGTAGAGCAGGGGGCTAAGCACACATCTCTGTGGGCATCTGTGCTGATGGAAATTGTGGAGGAGATGTATTTGCCAACATGAACCAACTGGGGTCTGCAAGTGAGGAAATCCAGGATTCAGTTGCACAAGGGGTATTGAGGACCAGGCCTTGAAGTTTACTGGTTAGTTTTGAGGGAAAGATGGTATTAAATACTGAGCTGCAATCAATAAAGAGCATCCTGATGTACGCATCTTTGCTGTCCAGATGTTCCAGGGTTGTGTGAAGAGCCAATCAGATGGCATCTGCTGTGGACCTGTTGCTTCAGTGGTGTGAAAAACATAGAAATAAAAAAGCAGTGAGGCAGCGTTCATAGGTTCAATGTCCATTCAGAAATTGGATAGTGGGGGAAGAAGCTGTTCCTGAATCGTTAAGTGTGTGCTGGAATGGCTAGTACCAAGGAGCACAAGTTTAAAATGATAGCGTAGGGGGGATGTCTGAGGTTGGTATTTATACACAGCAAGTAGTGATAGTGGTGGAATGCATTGCCTGGGGTGATGATAGAGACAAATGCATTAGGGGCATTTAGGAAACTCTTAGGGAGGTACATTGTTGATAGAAAATTGGAGGACTATCTAGGTAGGAAGGGTTAGATTGATCTTAGAGTAGGTTAAAAGGTCAGCACAACATCGGGGACTAAAATGCAAATCAGTGTACAAAAAAGACAAACTGTGCAAAATACCAAAAAAATAAATAATACTGAGTACGATTTACAGAGTCCTTGAAAGTGAGTCTGTAGGTTGTGGAATCAGTTCATTGTCGTGGTGAATGAAGTTATCTACACTAGTTTAGGAGCCTGATGGTTGCGGTTAATAACTGTTCCTGAACTTACAATGAGGTACACATTGTCCATCAGTCCATTGGGGGGAGGAGGATGGAGTTGATGCACACTTCCAAATCACAGCTCCAGTGGTGATCAATAAACTGGATAGGGAGCAACAGGAGATTATTGATCCTTGCTGCAGAATTGCAGCTTCCTTTGTGTGCTGAGTGTCTGCTGACGTAAATAGTGCACTGTTTGTCAGCTGAGAGAGGGCATGAAAGAGGCAATATTTTATTTCCATATGATGCACACCAAAGGCCAGCCAGCACTCAGTGGTTGAAGTAAACATGTGTAATACATTACGTCGCAACGTGCATAAGATGCTGACAAAACCATTAAATCAGTGTGATTACGTTTTCTCTGATGTGCTTGATGAGATGCTGTGATGTATGTTCACAATTATCCACCGTATTTTATTCCATCACCAGGAATGTATTAGAGTACTGCAACACTATAACTCAGATTAAATGGCTATCCTTACATTCTTACCTGATTTCTCTTCCAGTCTGTGTAAATATCATGCATTGTCACCACTGCGATAATCAATTTATTTTGAACTTCGAATGCTGGGCCATGCTACCAGGTTAGTAGAGCAACACAGCGTCTGGTGGATGAACACAGTGGGTCCAGAGACAGTGAAAGTAAAAGAAATTGTTGAGGTTTTCAGCCGAAACCCGGTGTCAGGACCAACCAGAATGTGTGTTTTACAGCTGTTTCTGAATTTATCCAGCAGATTGTTTGCTGTTCCAGATTCCAGCATTTGCAATCTCTTGTGCCTCCATTAGATCAGAATCAGGTTTAATATCACCGGCATATGTCATGAAATTTGTTGTTATGTGGCAGCAGTCCAATGAAATACACAATAGTAGAGCAAAGAAACTAAATTGCAGTACGTATGTGTGTGTGTGAATATATATATATATATAATAGTTAAATTAAATAAGTAGTGCAAAAATTTAAAAAAATGTAGTGAGATAGTGTTCTTAGGTTCAATGTCCATTACATTATAAAATTGGATAACAGAGGGGTGAAGCTGGTCGTGAATTTTTGAATGAGCTCCTCAGGTTTCTGTACCTGCATAATGATAGATGCTGCCTTTTTGAGACATCACTCCTTGAAGATGTCCTGGACAGCATGGAAGCTGGTGCCCATGGTGGAGCTGACTAAGTTTATAAGTCTCTGCAGCTTATTCTGATCCTGTGCAGTTGCTCCCCTCCCATACTACCAGACGATGATGCCAACAGAATACTCTCCGCAGTACACCTGCAGAAATTTGCAAGTGTCTTTGGTGACGTATCAAATCTCCTCATACTCCTAATGAAATATAGCTGCTGTCTTGCCTTTATAGCTGTATCAATATGTTGACCCAGGATAGATCATCAGAGTTATTGGCACCCTGGAACTTGAAATTACTCGCTATTTTCCACTTCTGATCCCTCTATAAGGACTGGTGTGTGCTCCCGTGTTTCACCCTTTATAAAGTCCACAATCAGTTCTTTGGTCTTACTGACATTGAATGCAAGTTTGTTGCTGTGACACCACTCAACCAGCTGGTATATCTCACCCCTGTACGCCCTCACGTCTCCATCTGAGATTCTGCCAAAAATTGAGTGTCGTCTGCAAATTCATAGATGGCACTTCAGCTGCGCCTAGCCACACAGTCATGGGTGTAGAGAAGAGTAGAGCAGTGGGGTCAGCACATATCCCTGAGGTGTGCCAGTGTTAACTGTCAGCACGATGGGGATGGCCTTTCCGATCCACACAGATTGTGGTCTTCCAGTGAGAAGGTCGAGTATCCAGTTGCAGAGGAAGTACAGAGGCCCAGGGTTCTGGCACAGTCCGGATTATAGAAGGTGTAAGGTCCACTTGTGAGAGTGATCTGAGGAGAGTGACTTGTAGTAGTGATACGTAATCAGAGCAAGAACCTTATTTGTTGTTTAAACTATCTGCACAATTTTAACACGCTTCTCATTATTTCCAGTTTCTATAAACTGATGTTCCTTATTTTCATTTGCAGTAGTTATTTGACTAGAATGTATAGTCAGGAAGAGCAATGCAATGTTAGAGGTTGGTAATTTGATTTATAATCTGTGGGAGATTGTCTCAGACATTTCACTTGAGATTGCAAGACTCCGTTGGATAGTGATAATGTAACTTGCTACAAGCCTGTTACTCTTGTCTGGTGAAGGGGCAGTCAACATGGGAGCTGTGTAGCCTCAGTTGTTGTGAGAATTAGGCCTCAAGCCTTGGGCTTGACTGCTGCTGCAGACTAGGTGAGAAACAAGAAAGTGTTACAGTGTTGTTGAGCTCGGCTGGGGCTTGGCCTTGCCAGTCAGAGTGTCAGAGTGGTGGAATGACAAGCTGGATTGCATGCAACTGTACACTGCTGGGAGACGGTATCATCAATTGCTGGCCATTGTTGTTCAGGATCTTTGACTATAAATGTGTCTCTTTTTGAGCGAATATGCTTCTTTGCTCAATATTTCGAATTATGTTATTCACTATTTTTGAATGTTTGCCTGCTCTTTTGAATGTTTTGCACCTTGGCTCCAGAGGTACGCTGTCTCATTCAGCTTTACCTCTGTATGGTTTGAATGATAATTAAACCCGATTTGATTTGATTAGATTATTTTCATATGTACCACGGTACAATGAAAAAACTGGTTGTGCATGCTATCCATATAGATCATTTCATCACAATAGTGTATTGAGTTAGAACAAGGATAAACACTAACAGGATACGTAATAAAATGTTACACTGAGAGAGAAAGTCCAGTGCAGGTTGGCAATAAGGTGCAAGGCCATAATGTGGTAGAATATGAAATCCATTTTATTGTTCTAAGGGAATATTTGATAATCTTCTAACTGTGAGAAGAGACTAAATGGGCTGAATAGCTTCATTCTGCTCCTGAGTCTTCTGGTCACATGTAACAGCATTAACTGGAAGAACTTTGTTTCGCATAAACTTAAAAAAGTCAGCAGATGCTGGAAATCTAGAGCAAGATACACAAAACGCTGGAGGAGCTCAGTATGTCAGGCAGCATCTGTGGAGATCAGTAAGCAGTTGACTCATTTCTGGCCGAGACCCTTCTCCAGGATTTTGTTTTGCATGTCATCCATACAGGTTATTTCATTGCAGCAGTACCCTGATGTAGTACAAGAGAAAACAGTAACCAAATGCATAATTAAGTGTAAAATGCTCAAAGTGTGGAGGAACTCAGCAGATCATACAGCTGAGTTGGTACCTGATGGAGGGTCTTGGCCCAAAACGTTGACTGTGTATTTTCTCCATAGACGCTGCCTGACCTGCTGAGTTTCTGCTGCATTTTGTGTGTGGTACTCTGGATTTCCAGCATCTGCAGAATCTCTTGGCGTTTGTGATTTGCAGAATAGATTTACAGAGAAAGTGCAGTTCAGGCAGACAATAACGTGCGGGGCCTTCACAAGGTAGATTGTTGGGGCAAGGATCCATCTTATCGTATAAAAAGGCTCTTCAATATCTTGATAATAGAGGAGTAGAAGTTGTGCTTTCAGAAAAATAGTCATTCATACAAGAATATCAACTGAGACACTTACCACGCTTTTCCGGAATCACAAAGATCCGCTGGTACTTTGTCAAGGAAGAATAAGGGAGATCTGTCTTGCCACTTGGACAAAACCTATCCTCCAACTAGTATAACAAAATATGTCAATCATTGGTCAGACTTTTCGTTTACTCCTGAGCTTAAAGATTAGCTTTAGTTTTTACAGGTACTTCAAAACATACAGTGAAATGTGCTGTTTGCCTCATTAACCAACACAGTTCGAGGACAGAGCATGCCCATAACTTGCTAACCCTCATTTCAGAATCAGAATTAGAATCAAGTTTATTATCACCGGCATGTGATGTGTAATTTGTTAACTTAACAGCAGCAGTTCAATGCAATACATAATCTAGCTGAGAGAAAAAAAATATAATAATAATAATAATAATAAATAAACAAGTAAATCAATTATGTATATTGAATAGATTTTTAAAATGTGCAAAAATGGAAATACTGTATATTTTTTTAAAAAGTGAGGTTGTGTCCAAAGATTCAATGTCCATTAAGGAATCGGACAGCAGAGGGGAAGAAGCTGTTCCTGAATCACTGAGTGTGTGCCTTCAGGCTTCTGTACCTCCTACCTGATGGTAACAGTGAGAAAAGTGCATGCTCTGGGTGCTGGAGGTCCTTAATAATGGACGCTGCATTTCTGAGACACCGCTCCCTGAAGATGTCCTGTGTGCTTTGTAGTCTGGTACCCAAGATGGAGCTGACTAGATTTACAACCTTATGCAGCTTTTTTCGGTCCTGCGCAGTGGCCCCTCCATACCAGACATTGATGTCGCCTATCAGAATGCTCTCCATGGTACAACTATAGAAGCTTTTGAGTGTATTTGTTGACATACCAAATCTCTTCAAACTCCTAATAAAGTATAGCCGCTGTCTTGCCTTCTTTATGACTACATCAACATGTTGGGACCAGGTTAGATCCTCAGAGATTTTGACACCCAGGAACTTGAAGCTGCTCACTGTCTCCACTTCTGTTCCCTCTATGAGGATTGGTATGTGATCCTTCATCTTACCCTTCCTGAAGTCCACAATCAGCTCTTTCGTCTTATTGACGTTGAGTGCCAGGTTGTTGCTGCGGCACCACTCCACTAGTTGGCATATCTCACTCCTGTACGCCATCTCGTCTCCACCTGAGATTCTACCGACAATGGTTGTATCATCAGCAAATTTATAGATTATGCCTAGCTACACAGTCATGTGTATATAGAGAGTAGAACACTGGGCTAAGCACACACCCCTGAGGTGCGCCAATATTGATCGCCAGCAAGATAGTCAGTATAGGGAGTTTAAAACTCCGTTTCCTTAAACACACTTGTAGCCCAGATCTACACCTGCACTTCCTCTGAGGTGTTCCCCTGTGGGCACTTCCAAGCACAATCGGTGTTGTTTCCGTCGGTTTTAAGAAACGATAGTTTCCGTCAGTTTTAAGTAGCCTAGGCACACCCGGTATGTCTTTGGAATGTGAGAGGTAACTGGGCACCTGATGGAAAACCAAGCGGTCATGGCGGGAAGGTACAGTTCGTTACAATGAGTGGCGGGAATTGAAGCCTGATCTTACATCAGGTATTGTGAAGTGCTAGACTAGCTGGCACTCAATGGTTGAGAAAACTTAACATTGATTATCCATTTATAAAGACGTCCTGAGCTAAAAAAATTGGTAAGTCACTTCAGAGCCGGGCGCATCATTCAGTGTGGTGTCAAAATGTTCTAGGACTAGATAAAAATTGAAGTGAAGGAGTACATTAATGTGCTTTAACAAGAATCTGCATATTTCTCAGAAACCTTTCCAGAAACTAAAATCAAGATCAGAATCAGAGTCAAGTTTAATATCACTGGCAGGTGTTGTGAAATGTGTTTTACTGTGGCAGCAGTACATTGCGATATATAATAAAAAAGCTGTTGATTACAATAAGAAGTATATATGTAAAAGATAAAAATGTAGCACAAAAAAGGAGCGAAAAAATAGTGAAGTAGTGTTCATGGGTTCATTTTCCATTCAGAAATCTGATGGTGGAGAAGAAGAAGCTGTTCCTGAATAGCTGAGTATGTGTCTTCAGGCTCCTGTACCTCCTCCCTGATGGTAGCAATGAGAAGAGGGCATGTCCTGGGTGATGAGCGTACGTAATGATGGATGCCACCTTTTTGAGTCATCACATTTTGAAAATGTCCTTGCTGCTGGGGTGGCAAATTGTCTGTCTGGATGGTACACAAGCAAAAGATTTTCATTGTATTTTGCTATGTGTGACAATAATCAAACAATAATATTAATAAATACTTACATGAATTTGAATTTTATAACTATGATGATGGGATTTCAAATCACATCTTCAAATCAATGATGTGCATCCTTGGTTACAAACCTATTACCTTAACTATAGTGGCACATTGCATTTGTAAATTAGCTAAAATGCTTCAGATATGACATAAGTGACCACAATTCAAAGATGCTTCACTGGTTTTAAAATATTGTGGGACATCCTGAGTTTATGAACTGCAATATAGAAATGCATTTCCTGCTTTCAATCTTCATGACCAACCACTGAGAAATTGATGAAGGAGGTCTGATGTTTGAAATGGAGTTGAATCACAATCAGAATCAGGATCATTATCACTGACATATGTCATTATATTTGTTGTCTTGTGGCAGCAGTACAGTGCAATACATTAAAATTGCTATTAGTTACAGTCAGAAAAAAAGTAGGGCAAAACAGAGAGTTCCTCTCCCTGCTTTCTCACTCTGGTTCCCCTCTTACAACTTCTCTTCACATCTGCCTATCACCTCCCTCTGGTGCACCCCCCCCCCCCCCGCCAACTTCCCCTTTCTCCATGGTCACTCTCCTCTCCTGTCAGGTTCCTCCTTCTTCAAACCTTTAACTTTTCCACTTATTGTCTCGCAGCTTTTCACTTCATCTGCTTCCCCACCCACCTGTCTTCCACGTCGCCTGGTCTTACCTGTCATCTTCCAGGTTGTATTCCTTCCCCTCCCTTATTCTGGCTTCTTCACCCCTTTTTTGCAGTCCTGATGAAGGGTCTCAGTCCGAAATGTTGACTCTTTATTTATCTCCATGTTTGCTGTCTGACTTGCTGAGTCCCTCTAGCATTTTGTTCCGTTGCAAAATAGTGAGGTAGTGTTCATGGGTTAGTTGATTGTATGTTCATAAATCTGATGGTAGAGGGGAAGAAGCTGTCCCTGAAGTGTTGAATGTACATTCTCAGGCTCCTGTGCCACCTCCTTGATGGTAGTGGTGAGAAGATGAGAGTCCTTAATGATGGATGGCACCTTCTTGAGGCTGCACCCAAAATATCAACTGTCCATTTCTCTCCACAAGTGCTGCCTGATCCGTAAGATCATAAGAAATAGGAGCAGAATTTGGCCATTGACTCTGCTCCACTATTCCATCTTGGCTGATTATACTATCCTTCTCAACCACATTCTCCTGCCTTCTCCCTTTAACCTTTGATGCCCTGACTAATAAAGAACCTATCAACCTCTCCTTTCAATATACCCAATGACTTGGCCTCTGTAGACATCTGTGGCAATGAGTTCCACATACTCATCTCCCTCTGGATAAAGAAATTCCTCCTCATCTCTGTACTAAGTAGAGATTCTTCTAATCTAAGGCTATGCCCTCTGGCCTAGACTGCCCAACAGGAAACATCCTCTCCACATCCAGTCCATCTAGGTCCTTCAATATCTGATAGGTTTCAGTGAGTTCCTCCTTCTTCATTCTTCTGAATTCCAGTGAGTACACACCCAGAGGCATCAAACGCTCCTCAGGCATTAACCCTTTCATTCCTGGAATCATTCTCATGAATCTCCTCTGGACCCTCTTCAATGCTGTTGGGGTCCTCCAGCACCTTGTCTGTCACACCTTTTAAATTTATTTCATTCACTGGGTAAAGTTATTATAATACTATGTACCTTCTAAAAAATGTGAATTAAATCTGGTTCAGGATTATAATAAGGATTATCATCCTATAATCTGGGTGGCGGAGTGGAGATGCGTCTCTACTAAAGGAAGTGTAAGGTGTTCCTTCCCTCCACAAGCCTACAGGTCACCCTGGGGCAAGGTGTAGCACCTGCTTGCCCCTGATCAGGGTCACCTGAAGCCATGGGAGCAGATGGTGGATGATTGAATGAGCAGCTGGTGTATATCACAAGTCCTGGCCATGCGACCACTGCGGCAGGCAGACAATCCTTGAGGAGCAGTAACAATGGCTGAGGTCACCCATCTGGTAAAGACACTACCCACAAGAAACATTTCTGTAGAAAAAATTGTCAAGAACAATCATGGTTGGCCAGAAGAAGTGGGATCTCTCAGTGGCCACCCATTTTAATTCCACTTCCCATTCCCATTCTGATATGTTAATCCATGGCCTCCTCTGCTGTCGCAATGAGGCCACACTCAGGTTGGAGGAATAACACCCTATGTTCCATCTGGGTTGCCTCCAACCTAATGGCATGAACATCGATTTCTTGAACACAGCCTTTTATCTTCTCCCCTTTTCCAGCCCTGTATCTCTTTCACCAATCAACTTTCCAGATACCTACTTCACCCCTTCCCCTCCCAGTTTCACCTATCACCTTGTGTTCTCTCTCCCCTTCCCCACATTTTAAGTCTACTCCTCATTTTTTTCCTCCAATCTTGCCGAAGGATCTGAGCCTGAAACGTCTGTATTTTTTTCCCAATGATGCTGCCTGGCCTGCTGAGTTTCTCCAGCATTTTGTGTGTTTTGTTCGGATTTCCAGCATCTGCAGACTTTCTCTTGTTTGATGATCAAGACCATGATCGCCCACATCATTCAACATGGCACATAATGATGATGATGATGATGATAATGAAACTGGAAAATCTCCCATTCTGTCACCACCAACAACCCAAGCATTGCAGACTATTTGTGCTTTACCGTAGTAAGGAAGGCACAATAAACTGGTGGCTAACTTTGCATGGTTAAAACTCGAGGGTGATGGGAGTTGGTTATATCCCATTGACTATGTGGGTAAAAGTCAATAACTTGTTGGCCTGGATTTTATGGTGGAAGGTTAACATCACACACTGTTATTAAGGAGGAAATTGGATGACAATTTTTACCATCTGAACATATTCAGAAAAGCAGGAGGTAACTGACTAACTTCCCTATTATTCATCCAGGGTTGCTTCATCACCACCTGCAGTGATTGCAGCATTCAAACAATTAAACAGCCATCAGGTTGCTCTTTGTCCGAGAAAAATACACAAGGCTTCTCTGATAATCATAGAGGGAGTGCAGCGGATAGATTTACTGGTGTGGTGATTCAGAGACTTGAAATAACCTGGAGAACCAAGTTCAAATTCCAAGTTCAATGGAATTTGGTATTATTTAATAACCTCAAGTTTGGAAAACTAACAAGCATTAATATCTCATTGCAAAAGCTTCTATGTCATTCTAAATACACACCTGGTTGCTAATGTCCTTCAGGGTGGAATGGCAACGTAGTGGTTTGCACAACACTTTACTGTGCCAACAATTAGGGTTTATTTCCTGCCACTGTCTGTAAGGAGTTTGCACGTTGTCTCTGTGACTGGAATGGGTTTGCTCCCAGTGCTATAGTTTCCTCCCTTGTTTCGGGGACGTACAAGTCAGGGTTAATGAGTTGTGAGCATGCTTTTCTGGCACCATAAGCGTGGTGCGTTTGTGAGCTGCCCCCAGCATATCCTCAGACTGTGTTGGTTGTTGACGCAAATGATGCATTTCACTGTAAGTTCTGTTCTTTTGTGACAAGACACATAAGTGACACTAATCTAATCAAATCTAATTGGGCGGCACAGGCTTATTGGGCCAGAAGAATAAAAATAAATATATGTGTGGGGATAACTGCCTCAGATGACCCTTGGATTAAAGATTTAAGATGACTGTCCTGCTGTACGTGCGTGGGTGGGCTGCCCCCAAGAACACTCTTGGGTGCGTTGGCTGTTAACACAAACAATGCTCTTTACCGTAGTATAACGGTTAGCACAACCCTTTACAGTATCAGCAACCCTAGTTCAATTCCCGCCACTGTCAGTAAGGAGCTTGTATGTTCTCCCTGTAACCGCATGGCTTTCCTCCGAGTGGTCTAGGTTCCTCGCACAGTCCACAGACATACTGGTTGGTAGGTTAAACGGTCATTGTAAATTGTCCCATGATCAGGCAAGGATTAAATCAGGGAGTTGCTGGACAGCACAGTTCGAAGGGCCTGAAAAGCCTATTCTACGCTGTATCTCAATAAATAAGTTAATACATAAATAAATTTCACTGTATTTTTCAGTGTAGACGTGAAAAATAAATCTGAATCTTGAATCTTGGATTCATACAGGAAAGAGTCCAACCTCCACTTGGTTGACCCACTGGGATGCAGGTCAGGGCACTTAGGACAGATTGTGCAGAGAGTGAAGGCATTAACTTCACAGTGCAAGTCTGGCATCACTGAGAGTTCTGTCTCTGTACTCCTGAGTGCTGAGCCAAAGCAGCTGTTCACTAATTTTTCTGTAGTGCTAAGAGATTGGGAAAGGTTTCTTGCTGTCTGAACTACCATTGCTCTCTATTGTCTTTCACAGATAACCATCCAATTCACAGCACGTCACACATGTAATGCATTTTATTTGAACTGATGTGACTCACAAGAAAATTAGTTTGCTGAATTCTTGTTGCCCAGTTCCAACAAATTGTAACATAAATCCTCTGTGGCTCCTTCATAATGGATTTTAGCCTTGCTCCTGGCTTGCATTCATTTTATTTTCCATTGAACTTGCTCTGTGGCTGGCAAATCATGATGTCATTTTCAAAACATTACCTTGTTTCAACTTCTGGAAAGGTTTCAGAATAAATATTGTTACCCAGAAAGTGCATGAGGCTCACACACTGCTGGAGGTTTCGGTGAATTTACATCTTCTTCCAATAAATTAAATGCTTCAAGATTTTGTCCATGTATTTCTACAGTGACTTGCACTGGCATTGGTCAAACTGCACTTGGAGTATTGAGAGAGAAGGCGCAGAGGAGATTCACCAGGATGTTGCCTGGACAAGAGAACATGTCTTATGAGGCAAGGTTGAACAAGCTCGGGCTTTGCTCTTTGGAGCAAAAGAGGATGAGAGGTGACTTGATAGAGGCGTGCAAGCTGATTAAGTGGATAGCCAGAAAATGTTTTCCCATGGCAGAAATGGCTGATATGAGGGGCATAATTTTAAGATGATTAGAGAGAAGTTTAGGGGTGATGTCAGAGGTATTTTTTCCACAGAGTGTGGTGGGTACCTGGAATGCCCTGCCAGGGGAGGTGGCAGAGGCAGATTCATTCGGGACATTTTAGGAAGTCATAGATAGGCACTTGAATGATAGAAAAATGGAAGGCTCTGTGGAAGGGAAAGGTTAGATTGGTGTTAGAATAGGTTAAAATGTCGACACAACACTATGGGCCAAAGAGTTTGTATTGTACTGACATGTTTTGTGTTCTATGTACAGTACTGTGCAAAAATCTTACATAGCTATATAAGCAAGATCTTTGCACAGTATTGAAGTAATTTTATGCTCCACTTGAGTTTCCTCCCTCCTTATTTAAACCCCTTCCTTTCTACATCACTGTAATGTTCCATTCCTCTATATCTCTACCATTTACCGATTTGCCCCTTGACAACATAGGAAAGGGTTCCATGTCCTTACCTCAGTCAGAATATTCCAGAACTGCAATGAGGACATGGGATGTTCCTAAACCTTGACTGCCACCCACTGATTGCTGGTGAATTGGTCATAGCTTTACATTTGGTACTTATTCCTTTCTTATATAAAATGCAATTTACAAAATATTTATAGACTCCCCTAACAGAACACTCTAGAATTACCAGTACATTTTTTCAATTATTTTTTTGAGGATAGGTAAACTGGAAAATTCATAGCTACAGGCCACATCTGGACTGCTCACTCCATCTGAGTCCAATGATTATCGAAGTTTTTTTTTCTTTATAGTAATGATTTCCTTTGAGATGAGTTTTCTTCCAGCATGAGACAGGCAGTGTCACAGATGCAGGCTGCTTGTCCACTGTCAGCACCTGAGCGATGTTTCCTTGTCTTCGAGTGTGAATCTCCTTGATGGAGACTGTGCAGTGGCTCAGCCATTTTGTAATGACCAGATGAGAAAGAATCATGAGAATTTAACCAAAATTGCAGAAGGTGCAAATTTGAAATGAAGACACAAAACACTGGTAACACTTAACCAGTCAGGCAGCATCTGAGCAAAGAGAAATAAAGTTAACATTTGAGAATGTGCATCAGAATGGTTCTGATTTTTTTTATTATTTATTTTTAATTTGGAGATACAGGATAGTAATAGGCCCTTCCGGCCCATTGAGCCTGCAACGCTCACTTATACTCATGTGACCAATTATCCTGCTACCTTGCATGCCTTTGGAATGTGGGAGGGAACTGGAGCATTTGGACGTCTCTCCAAATCCTTATGGTCACGGAAAGAAAGTACAGTACAGTCCAAAAGTCTTGGGCACAGATACAGTCTATAGCTGGGGTGCCTAAGACTTTTCCATAGGACTGTATTGTTAACGTGCAGCAGAGAGCAAGTTTGTCAATCTGGCGGGAGCAAAGCATATTGGGAATGAGGAGCGTGGGGAGTGTGGTACAAGTGGCAGAGACGGAGTGCCAGGTGGGAGGTTGTGCAGGTGAAGGCACACCCAGCCCCCAGACACCAGACAGGGTCATTCGGTTCCAAACGATTGGTTTATTGATCATTACAGAATGTCTCACAGGTACTTCCCGCTCTCTCTCCCCTCTCCCTTCCCCTTTTCCCAACTATGATTCTCCTGTCCATGCCTCCTTCCTACTCTCAGTCCACAACAGAGACCCATATCAGAATCAGGTTTATCATCACTCACATATGTCATGAAATTTGTTTCTTTTTGCAGCAGCAGTACATTGCAATACATATAATTACCGTGGTACTGTGCAAAGGTCTAAGACACACTTTCTATGTATATGTATATGGTGGGCAGAGCTTTACCCCTGATGGACTGAGCCGTATCCACTACTTTTTGTAGGATTTTTCATTCAAGGGTATTGATGTTTCCATACCAGGCTGTGATGCAACCAGTCAGTATATACTCTCCACCACACATCCATAGAAGTTTGTCAAAGTTTTCGATGTTATGCTGACCCTTCGAAAATTTCTAAGGAAGTAGAGGCGCTGCCATGTTTTCTTCATAATTGCAGTTATGTGCAAGGCCCAGGACAGATCCTCTGAAATGATAACACCGAGGAATTTAAAGTTGCTGACTTTCTCCACCTCTGATCCCCCGATGAGGACCAGCTCATGGACCTCCAGTTCCTTCCCCCTGAAGTCAACAATCAGCTCCTTGGTCTTGCTGACTTTGAGTGAGAGGTTTGTACAACTGCAACTTGGTAGTATCCCACTTTCATACTTGGTGTCATAACCAATGGCAGCAAGCATGCCAAACACCACCTTCACGCTCTGTCTAACTGTAACAGCAACATCAGGGAACCATGTACTTGTACTCCTTGGTCCCTCTGTTCCAGAACATTCTCCAGGGCTGATCATTCACTCTATAAGTGCCGCCCATTCCATTATTGCTTTTCCCTTGTGCTAGCTCAAAACACGTACATTTTGAAATGATCTGTATGGATGGCTTGCAAATCTTGGTACATGTGACAATAATAGGCGGCACAATAGCATGGTAGTGCAGCTGAGCAGCACATTAGTGCAACATTTCACAGCGCCTGCGAGCAGCGATCAGGTTTCAATTCACAGTTTGTACGTTCTCTCTGTGATGGCATGGGTTTCCTCTGGGTACTCCATTCTCCTCCCACATTCCAAAAATAGTAAATTGTGGACATGCTATGTTAGTGACACCTGCCGGCTGCCCCCAGACTGTGCTGGTCATTAGTGCAAGTGATGCGTTTCACTCTCTGTTTCGATGTAGGTGTGACAAATAAAACTAATCTTTAATCTTTAATCTGGAAGGAGGGACCATCAATTGAAAACTCCCTGATTTAAATGGATTGATTTTACCTTGGTGAGTAAATGTAGAACAAAGACAGGGAAGTGGGGCAGAACTGCAAAGCAGAAGTGGTGTTGTCAAACAGTGCAACCATTCAAAGTTCAAAGTCAATTTGTTATCAAATTACACACAGGTCACCATATACAACCCTGAGATTCATTTCCTTGCAGGCATTCACAGCAGAACAAAGAAATACAATAGAATCAATGAGAAACTACAGACAAACAACTAATGTACAAAGGAAGACAATCTGCAAATACCTAATAAAAATACATATATATATATTGCAAGGTGGGTAGGTAGACAAATAAATAAATAGATAGACAAATAAACTAACAAAAACTGAGAACATGAGATGTAGAGTGCTTGAAAATGAGTCCATAGGTTGTGAAATCAGGTCAGGATTGAGGTGAATGAATTATTCACATCCTTACACTTCTGGAGAAGAAGGATGCTTATGTGAGAATGCTGTTCTTGGACTACAGTTCAGCATTCAACACCATAGTTCCATCCAGGTTCGACAAGAAGCTCAGAGACCTTGGCCTTGACCTTGTCTTGTGCAGCTGGATCCTGGACTTCCTGTCAGGTCGCTGGCAGGTGGTAAGAGTGGGCTCCCTCACCTCCACCCCTCTGACACTCAATACAGGAGCCCCTCAGGGCTGTGTACTAAGCCCCCTCCTTTACTCCCTGTATAACCATGACTGTGTCGCCACCCACAGCTCCAATCTGCTAATTAAATTTGCCAATGACACTACGTTGATTGGCCTTATCTGAAACAATAACGAGGTGGCCTACAGGGAAGAAGTCATCTCTCTGACACAGTGGTGTCAAGAAAACAACCTCTCCCTCAACGTCATAAAAACAAAGGAGCTAGTTGTGGACTACAGCAGGAATGGAGACGGGCTAACCACTATTGACATCAATGGATCTGGGGTTGAGAGGGTGAACAGCTTTAAGTTCCTGGGCATCCACAGCATCAAGGACCTCACGTGGTCTGTACAGACCAGCTGTGTGGTGAAAAAGACACAACAGCACCTCTTTCACCTCAGACAGTTGAAGAAGTTTGGTATGGGCCCCCAAATCCTGATAGCTTTCTACAGGGGCACAATTGAGAGCATCCTGACTGGCTGCATCACGGCCTGGTATGGGAACTGTACTTCCCTCCATCGCAGGGCTCTGCAGAGAATGGTACGGACAGCCCAACGCATCTGTAGTTATGAACTTCCCGTGGTTCAGGACATTTACAAAGACAGGTGTGTAAAACGGCCTGTAGGATCATTAGGAACTCAAGTCACCCCAACCACAATCTATTCCAGCTGCTACCATCTGGGAAACTGTACCACAGCATAAAAGCCAGGACCAACAGGCTCTGGGACAGCTTCTTCCACCAGGCCATCAGACTGATGAACTCACGCTGATTTGAGTGTACTCTATGTTACATTAACTGTTCTATTTATTATAAATTATTATAAATTACTATGATTGCACATCTCATATTTAGACGGCGACGTAACGTAAAGATTTTTACTCCTCATGTATGTGAAGGATGTAAGAAATAAAGTCAATTCAATTCAGGAGCCAGATGGCTGAGGAGTAATAACTGTTTCTGAACCTGGTGATATGTGACCCAAGGCTCCTGTACCTCCTGCCTTGGCAGCAGTGAGGATACAGCATGCCCTGGATGGTGGGGGTCCTTGATGATGAATGCTACTATTCCTCTCAGCTCGAATATCTTATAAGTGGGGAGGCAGTTGTCTCAGAGCCCCCAGCATGCACTGAAGGCCAGGGGCATCAGAGCCCTCAAGATTGTGCTGAAGTTTCCAGCAATTGAAGTTGAATTTTCACACAGGCCCATGACAAACGATATATGGGAGTGAAAGAGAAAAGACTGTGTCTTTGTGCTTTTGATTACAATTTCTTTTTGAAAAGGTTTGTCCAAAGGCAGTTGCAATGATTGGTCTGGCTAGATGAAGGTTGCTTTGATGGCTCTGGGCCTGTACTCACTGAAGTTCAGAAGAATGAGTATGGATCTCATTGAAACGTATCAAATATTGAAAGGCCTAGGTATAGTGGATGTGGAGAGAATGTTTCCTATTATGGGGAAGTCTAGGACCAGAGGGCACAGCTTCAGAATGGGGGGAGGGGGGGAACATCCCTTTCAAAGTCAAAGTAATATTTATTATCAGAGTACATACATGTCACTACATACAGCTCTGAAATTTTTTTTCTGAGGGCATACTTAGCAAATCTATAGAACAGTAACTGTAAATAGGATCTGTAAACTGTAAGCATCAAGAACTGTAGTACTTTGGGCTCCTGGACCAACATGGATGGCTTCAGTCAATTCAGCCTGTCAACTCACTTTCAGGAGCAGTGCTGCTCATGTTCTCAATATTATCTTTTATTATTTGCAAGGTTTGTCCTCTTTGCAGATTGGATATTTGTTGTGCTTTGTTGATATGTATTTTTCATGATTCTGTTGTATGTCTTTCTTGCCCGTCAGTGCCTGCAGAACAATAAATCTCAGTGATGTATGTTGTATACATACTTTGATCATAAATTGACATTATGAACGTAGCGGTTAACGAAATGCTGTTTCAACTCAGGCCATCGGAGTTCAATCTCAGTGTCATCTGTAAGGAATCTGTATGTCCTCCCCATGGAATGCGTGGGTGGTTCCCAGGGACTCCAGTCCCCCTCCCCCACAGTCCAAAGTAGGTTAACTGGTCATTGTAATTTGTCCCATGATTAGGTTAGAGTTAAATCAGTGTTGACGGCAGTTGCTAGGGCGGCACTGCTCGAAGGGCTGGAAGGACTCAATCTGGGCCAAAGTAAATAAATGTTTACTTTGAACTTCGAAGGAAAAGCCTGCCTTGCGTACTGTTCATACAGACCACATCATTACAGTCAAGCAATAACAATGCAGAATAAAATGTAACAGCTACCAGAATAGTACAGAGCAGGTAAATGATAAATTGCAAGATCACAACGAGGTAGATTATGAGGTCAAGAGGTCCATTCACGAGTCTGATAACAATGGGATGGAAGCTGCCTTGAACCTGGTGGTACGTGCTTTCAGGCCTTTGTATCTTCTGCCTGATGGGAGAAGAGCGAATTTCTGGGTTGGGTGGGTCGGGTCTTTGATTATGTTGACTGCTATATGGAGACAGTGAGAAGTATGGACAGAATCATTAGAGGCGAGGCTGGTTTCTATAATGCATGGTCAGCAGTTACTGCATATCCCCAGTTGCCTTTGAGGAGGAGATGATGGGATATCCATGTGCATCAATATGGTCCGCCAGATGAAAGTGCTTCTTAAGTGTTCCTGGGAAAGACATTCCAAGATTGAGACCCAGTGTTGGAGTTGGTTTATTATTCTCACATACTCCAAGATACAGTGAAATGTTATTGTTTTGCATGTAATGTAGACAGGTCATGCTGTAAATCATTGCACAGGTCATATGAAGAAAACAGAATATAGTTAAATTGCAGTTACAGAGAAACTGCCGTGCAGACAAATAAAGTGCAAGGGTCACGATGAGGTAAAATAGGTGATCAAGAGTGAAAAACATTGTCTCGTTTTTACTGTGTACTGTACCTGCGGTTATCGTCGAAATGACAATAAAACATGACTTGACTTGACTTGATTTTTTAATGAATAACAGGTCCATTCAAAAGTGTGATAACGGTATGATCAAAGCTGTCCTTGAGCCTGGGGACAGGAGCTTTTAGACCATGGGTTCCCAACCTGGGATTCAAGGAGCCCCTGGTTAATGGTTCAGACATAACGATTCAGGAAGAGCATCTTCCCCTGTGCCATTGATGTCTGAATGAATATGGAACCGAAGAACACTACTTTTTTTAAATTTCTGTTTTTGCCCTTTGTTTAATTTAACTATTTCATTCAAGGATTCAAAGTGCATTTATTGTCAAACTATATAAAGATCATACGACCATGAGATTTGCTTGCTCAGTGGTAGCCACAAAGCAAGAAACCTGAAAGAATCCAAGAGGAATAAAAACATAAGTCATGCAAACAATCGAAATAAACACACACACACACACACACACACACACACGTATATATTTACTATAATGCAGTTTTTTTCTACTATTATGTATTGCATTGTACTGCTGCCACAAATACAACAAATTTTACGGCATATGCTGGTGATATTAAACCTGATTCTGATTCTGCTGACACAAAAAAGTAGAGAACCCTGGTTTTAAAACTTGGTATTTTCTGCCCGACGGAGGGGAAGCAGAGGGAGTGTCTGGGATGTGTGGAGTCTCTGATTATTCTGGATGTTTTACTGAGAGTGTGATATGTGGACAGAGACCATAGAACAGTTGGATAGAAGCTATCCTTGAGTATGGTGGTACGTGATCTCACGTTTTGTCTCTCTGGGGAATAGCAGAAGAGAGAACAGAGAATAACTGGGATGGGAGAGGTCCTTGAAATATTGACTGCTGTCTTGAGGTAGCAGGGTGTGTAGACAGAGTCTATGGAGGGGAGGCTGATGCACTGAGCTATGTCCACAACTCTCTTTAGGTCTCTTATGGCAGTGCAGTTGCCATTCAAGCTGTGATATGCCTGAATAGAATGCTTTTCGTGGTGCATTTGTAAAAATCAGTGAGGGTCATTGGAGACATGCTGACTTTCCTGCGACTTCCAAGGAAGCGGAGGCACAGTGTGCTTTCTTGACTGTTAGACTACACTTGGAATATTGTGTTCAGTCTGGTCACCTTATAAAAGGAAGGATGTGGAAGCTTTAGAGAGGGTGCAGAGGAGATTCACCAGGATGCTATCTGGATTAGAGAGCATGTCTTGTGAGGATAGGTTGAGCAACTAGGGGCTTTTCTCTTTGGAGGTAGGAGGATGAGAGCTGACTTGATAGAGGTGTATAGACGATTGAGGTGTATAGATGATATAGATTGAATGGACAACCAAAGACTTTTTCTCAAGGCAGAATTGCCTAATGCAAGGGGCATAAATTTAAGGTGATTGGAGGAAAATCTAAGCAGGGTGTCAGAGGTAATTTTTTTTTTACACTGTGTTGTGGGTGAATGAAACGCCCTGCCAAGAATAGTGGTAGACGCAGATGCACTAGGGACGTCTAAAAGACTCTCAGATGGCCGCATGGCTGGTAGGAGAATAGTGGGTTATGTAGGAGGGAAGTGTTAGATTGATCTTGGAGTAATTTGTAAGGCCGGCACAACATTGTGGTCTGAGGAGCCATTGTAATGTTCTATGTTCTATATTCTATCCACAAGGCTGGACCTGGATTATTGATAATATTTGCGGGGGAGGGGGGCAGGAGGTATAGGAATATGGAGTTTGCAGTTAGTTCAGCCAAGGTCCTACTAAAAGGCAGGCCAGGCTTGTATTTTGTATTTTTGTACCTAACTTAGCAGTGCTCAGAGCCAGAATCAAAATCAGGTTTAATATCACTATCATAGGTCCTTGCAGAGCATGATCTGTTCTGCTGGGGTGTCTATTAGGAACAGAGACCTCTCTTACAGTTAGGAGTCTGTGGCTGGGCACTCTGATGTTGTAAAGGTACGTTACAATAAACACATTACTCTCCCAAACAGAAACAGACAAGATTATGAGGGGTGTAGATTAAATATAAGCCGGCTTTTCCAACTGAGGTTGGGTGAGAACTGGAACTAGAGGTCATAGGTTAAAGGTGAAAGGTGAAGTGCTTAAGAGGAACCTGAGGATGAACAACTTCACTCAGAGGGTGGTGAGAGTGTGGAACAAGCTGCTAGTGAAAATGGTGGATGCAGGTTGGATTTCAACATTTAGAAACATAGAAACACAGAAAACCTACAGCATAAAGCTGTGCCGAACATGTCCTTACCTTAGAAGTTACCTAGGGTTACCCATAGCCCTCTATTTTTCTAAGCTCCATGTACCCATCCCTTAAAAGACCCTATCGTGTCTGCCTCCACCATCATCGCTGGCAGCACATTCCACGCACTCCCCACTCTCTGCATAAAAAATTTACCCCTGACATCTCCTCTGTACCTAAATTTAAGAGAATTTGAGATAGGTGCATAGATAGGAGGGGTATGGAGGACCTAGGAACTAGGCAGAATAATAATTCAACATGGATTAGATGGGCTGAAAGGCATGCTTCTGTGTTGTTGTGTTCTGACTCTGTATGACATCAGCTATCCACAGCATGGATCAGACATTCATTCATTATGAGGCGATGTGCATAATATTAGAAGCAACATTTGAAAGTACATGCCTGGGGCACTTGTGAAAAGATAAGACTAAATAACCAGAGAAGCATTTTTCTCTTTGCATTTCCAACTTATTGACAAAATTATTGATCTCCATTACTGCTGTGTATACAGAGGTTGTTTTACTGGGGGAATCAGACAACAGGGATAACCTAATCTCTTATAAAGCTCCGGCTTTCAAGACATTGGCCCGCAGTGTGCACATGCCTTCATTGACTGATCTTACAAGTTTAATTAAGGTTTATGCTTAATACAAAGATTGAGAAAACAATGAGGAGTTTAGGTGGAGTAAACAAGGAAAAGCTGATTACAGTGGCTGGAGGATTAGAATCCAGAGGACACACATTGAAAGCGGTTGCTGAAGGAATGACAGGGTAGAGGAGGAGAACTCCCTCTTTTTTCAATTAAGTTTATTTTATTTAGAGATACAACATGGAATAGGCTCTTCTGGCCCTTTGAGCCACACCACCTAGCAATCCACCGATTTAACCCTAGCCTAAACACAGAACAATTTACAATGACCAATTAACCCACTAACTGACACGTCTTTGGACTGTGGGAGGAAAGCAGAGCACCCGGAGGAAACCCACATGGTCATGGGAAGAACGTACAGACTCTTTACAGGCAATAGCAAGAATTGAATCTGGGTGGCTGCTCCTGTAAAGCATCATGCTAACTACTTCAATCACAAGGAAACAATGAGTCTCGTGTGTCTCCTTGTTATGGGGGTAGTTACTTCCTCTGACTGGCAAGATGCAGGGATGCTGTATCTTCATTCAGACAGGCAGTGAGGCTTCAGTTAAATCAGAATCAAAATCAGGTTTATCGTCACTGGCAGATGTAATGAAATTTGTTGTTTTGTGGCAGCAGTACAGTGCAATGCATAATAATAAAAGAAACTACAAACTACAATAAGAAAATATACATAAAAATAAATTAAGAGGAAAAAAAGGAAAAAAGTAGTGAGGTAGTGTTCATGAGTTCCATGTCCATTCAGAAATCTGATGACGGAGGGGAAGAAGCTGTTCCTAAAACATTGAGTGTGAGTCTTCAGGTTCCTGTACCTCCTTTCTGATGGTGGCCATGAGAATAGGGCATGTTCAATAAATTATTAAAATTGAATGGATGAGATGGTGTCAGTAACGAGAACCATTATTGCCATCTGTTTGTTTTCTCAATACAGTTCACAAGACGTCTTTCAAACAGTGAAATCTGCTGTCCTTTCTGTGTTGGTCGTACATGTGACTGCATTCCCATTAATGTCAAGGAATCATGGAGCTAGACAGCACGGAAACAGGTCTACCTCCTCACTACCTACTCAATGTGGATCATTAAGAACCCATTTTATACTGAAACTATTTTATGCCTCACAGCATTCCCCAAGACAATAAGACATCAGGGCAAAATTAGGCCACTCAGCCCATCAATTTTGCTCCACCATTCTATCATGGCTAATTTATCATCCTACTCAACCCCACTCTCCTGCCTTCTCCTCATAACTTTTGATGCCCCTACTAATCAAGAATATGCCAACCTCCACTTTAAATGTACCCAATGACTGGGCCTCCACAGCTGACTATAAGTCCATAATCAACCAATTTCCCAATTTACCTTGAATTAACCCTTTCAGTCTACCTGGTCTGTTCTGCCATTCAATATGGTTGACTTAGTTTTTCTTTTCTCAGCCCTAATCTTCCACCTTCTCCCAGTGACCCTTAACCCGCATCTCTGCCTTAAATACACCCAATAATTTGGCCAGCACCATCTCCTAGCAATGAATTCCACAAATTCACCATCCTCTGGCTGAAGAACATATATTGAACATTACAGCACAGTGTAGGCTCTTCAGCCCACGATGTTGTGTCGACCCTTTAAGCTACTCCAAGATCAATCAAACACTTTCCCCAACATAGCCCTCTATTTGATCATTCTGGACTTCAGGCATGCCAGGAGTCACACTCATGTCCCCATCTACATCAACGGAGCTGCAGTGGAGTGGGTATCAAGCTTCAAATTCCTTGGTGTCCACATTTCCGAGGATCTCATCTGGTCCCTGAACTCCTCCATCCTGATCAAAAAGGCGCAACAGCGTCTTTATTTCCTGCGGAGCATGAAGAAAGCTCACCTCTGTCCCAGGATACTGACGGACTTTTACCGCTGTACCATTGAGAACATACTTACCAACTGCATCTCAGTGTGGTATGGCAATTGTCTCGTATCGGACCGCAAAGCACTCCAGTGTGTGGTGAAAACTGCCCAGCAGATTATTGGCACCCAATTGCCCACCATTGTGAACACCTACCATAAACGCTGCCTGGACAAGGCCAAAAGCATCATAAGGGATGCATCTCACCTTAACCATGGACTTTTTATTCTCCTCCCATCCGGTAGACCCTACAGGAGCCTCCGCTCCCGCACCAGCAGGCACAGGAAGAGCTTCTTCCCTGAGGCTGTGACACTGCTGAACCTCTCATCACAGCGCTAAGCAGTATTGCATCCGTATTGTACTGTCTCAGTACTTTTATATTTGTGTGCTGTAGCACTTTTTCTATTCGTGGTTATTTTGTAAATAACACTATTCTTTGCATTTCTGGTCAGATGCTAAATGCATTTCATTGGCTTTGTATCTGTACTTGGCACAATGACAATAAAGTTGAATCTAATCTAATCTAATCTATTTTTCAATCATCCATCTGCCTATCTAAGAGTGTCTTAAAAGTCTCTAATCTACCTGCCTCAACCATCACGCTTGGCAGAGTATTCCATGCACCAACCACTATCTATGTAAAGATCTTACCTCTGGCATTCCCCCTAGACTTTCCTCCCAATACATTAACTTTGTGCATCCTTATGTTCGCCATTCTGAAACAAGAAGTTGCTCCTCATCTCAGTTTTAAAGGGGTACCCATTTATTCTGGGGCTGGTCCCTCGGATCCTAGGCTTCCCTACTCACAGAATCATCCTCTCCAGCTCCACTCTATTTAGGCCTTTCAATATCCAGGAGGTTTCAAAGACATCCCCCTTGTTTCTGCCATTCGCCTATACATTAGAGTCAATTTCCAGTGACCAGTTCATATACTTTATACTTTATTGTCGCCAAACAGTTGATACTAGAGCGTACAATCATCACAGTGATATTTGATTCTGCTCTTCGTGCCCCCTGGAATACAAATCGATAGTAAATATTAAAAATTTAAATTATGAATCATAAATAGAAAATAGAAAAGGGAAAGTAAGGTAGTGCAAAAAACCGAGAGGCGGGTCTGGATATTTGGAGGGTATGGCCCAGATCCGGATCAGGATCCATTCAGCAGTCTTATCACAGTTGGAAAGAAGCTGTTCCCAAATCTGGCCGTACGACATACCAATCCAAGTTCCTTTGGGAAACGTGATGATGGGGGAAACCCACAAGATCATAGGAAGAACTTTCAAACTCCCTTAATTAGTAAGGGTGTCAAAAGTTACAGAGAGAAAACGGGAAGCGGGGATGAGAGGGATAATAAATCAGCCATGATGGAATTGGGAAAGCAGACTTTATGGACTGAATGGCCTAATTCTGCTCCTATGTCTTGTGGGCGTATTGTCTCACTCCACACCCACACAGACAACTGCTGAAGCCAGGATTGAACCCAGATCCCAGGAGCCAGCCGTGAGGCAGCAGCTTCACTTGCTGCCCTGTCAATTGGTCGACTCTTAAGTGCATTCTGAAACAGCCCAATAAGCCATTCAGTTCAAGGAGCCAATTTGGATTAGGCAAGTAATATATCTTTATATTTCCAAATTACATTTCATTTTATTAATAAATATTTCATGTATGTTGTTGAAGCCAACAGTTTTAGCATAATCAGAGTCATTAACAAATATCATGAAACGTGTGGTTTTGGGGCAGCAATACATTGCAATATTAAAACAAGCTAAAAATTACATATATGTGAATTAATTAAGTTTTGGTGCCCTGGTAGTGTGACACCGAGTATTTCAGAATTTGGAATTCAGTTCCAGCACCATCTGTAACGAGTTTGTACGTTCTCACCATGAACAGTGTGGCTTTCCTCTGGGTGATCCAGTTTCCTCCTATATTTTAAAGGTGTACTGGTTAGTAGATGAATTAGTCGTTGTAAATTGTCTTGTCATTAGGCTAGGGTTAAATTGGGGGTTACTGGGTGGTGCAGCTCATTGGGTTGGGAGGGCTAGTTCTGTGCTGTATCTCTAAATAAACAAACATGGTAAATAGTTCAAATAGAGTGCAAAAATCGCGAAGTAGTGTTCATGAGTTGGTTAACTGCCCGTTCAGAAGTCTGATGGTGGAAAGGAAGAAGATATCTGATGTTGCATTGTTCTCCGAGCTTGGTAATTAGCTGGCAAATGTTTCCTCAATAGTGGAGGTGACATCCTCAGTGCGCAGTTCTTGGTGTTTCACTCTGGGAGTGCAGAAGATGTTACTAAAAACGTCGAGTGTCCCACCATTATGTGTGTAAGTAGTTCATGTGTTCTTAACAGTTACTTATTGTGCAATATTAGGTGTCTCATGAAGTGGGACCTTTGCATGTAGAGCCTTTGAAATCAGAGACGTAAGAGGTTGCAAATTCTGGAGTCAGAATAAATTAGACAGTTGGCCCTTCATCTCTACGTTGGATGAAGATTGCCCTTAAAAACTTCAGTCCAGGTGGAGTGTCCCAACACAAATCATCAACTGTCCATTGATGTCAGCGGGCACAGCCTCAGATTAGAGGGACGTCCTTTTAGAACAGAGAGGAGGAGGGATTTCTTCAGCCAGGGGCTGGTGAACCTGTGGAATTTATTGCCAGGGATGGGTGTGGTGCTCAAGTAATTGGGTATATTTGGAGCAGAGCTTGATTAATAAGCGTGTCAACGTTACAGGGAGAAGGCAGAAGAATGCAGTTGAGAGGGAAAATAAAGCCATGATCGAATAGTGGAGCAGGTTCAATGAGCCGTATGGGCTAATTCTGCTCCTGTGTCTTATGGTGTTAGGTATTATGCCAAACCTCCCGAGTTCCTCCAGCCATTTGTACGTTACTTTGAAATTAAAGCTGGCCTTGCCCAATGACATCCATATCCTACAAATAGTTAACCAAAAATAATGGAATGTTTGCTTTTGGTCATGACTGTAAATTTTTTTATTAAACTCTCCTCCAAAATGCTGCCTTGACAGTGCAGGACTCTCTTAGACTCAGATTCAGATTCACTTGTTTATCATGTGTACATTGAAACTTACTGTGGAATGAGTCATTTGCATTAAGAAGGGTGTGCTGCGGCGGGGGCAGCCCTATGTGTTGCCACACATGCTGGCACCAGTATAACCAAGCAACAGCAACAACAACAACAAAACAAGTCCCTTCCCCATCCCTCTCCCACTCAAACACTCAGACAGGGCTCCAAGTTTGCTTCCCGTCCTCCAGTGCTTCAGTCCTTGTCCCCAGATTCCTCAGTCTTGCAGAAATCTCAGTTGTTCTCTGGGAGTGCCAGTCTTGGGTGAGGTTCTCACGTCTCTGAGATGGGGTGTGGTTCCCCCAACCTTCTGACCACTACTGAGCAAACACCGATTCAGGCTCAAAGGCTGCCATTGAGTGAACGTGCACAGAGTGCAACTTGTGATCTCAGTCCCAAGCTGAGTTCCTGAATAACCACAAATAAGCCAACCGCCTCGAGCAGCATCATCTCGGAATAGACCGACTCAAACACGCACGCACATTTTATGACGTGGCCCCTCCCTGATCACACAGACCGGAGGGAGCTTACTTTTCTCACCTACTTGGCTGAAATGTGTGCTGCTCTCTCTAACTGCGAGAACTGGTTTTCTCCATGTGACTCAAGAAGAGGCGCGACAGTAACGTAGTTGTCAGCGCGATGCAGTTACAGCTGGGAGCGTCGGAGTTCAGGGTCCAATCTCGGCATCCTCTGTGAAGTCTCTCTGTACATCTTCTACATGCAGTGTGTGGGCTTTCTCTGGGTCCTCCAGATTCCTCCTCCAATCCAAAGACATAGTGGGTAGGTTCATTGGTCGGTGTAGATTGTCCTGTGATTAGATTAGGGTTTAATCGGGATTGCTGGCTGCTGCGGCTCGGTGAGCCAGAAGGACCGATTCTAAATCAAAAGTAAATAAATAAATAAACTGTAACGACAAACACACATCTTTCAACATTAATAAAAGCAGGGATTTCCACACTATCAGCCAGTCCACGGGAAACTTTCCTGTGTTTGAATAGTTTGAATTCTGTGGAAGCAAGGATATAAAGGAAGTTTTGATAGATTTGGAAACTATGACATACTGATGGTTTCCATCCACTGACGTTGGGATGACTCAACTCCAAGGAGACACTAAGTCTCTCTGATATTTTCTCAACATTGTTGGTGAAGGCAAGTCACAGATGTTTAAGGATGCCCCCTTCCCACCTCAAAGGGAGGAGTGAGTGAGTTATTAGTTAAGTCTCATGTACAACTCTGGGGGATGCCAAGTTTAGACCTGAAATTTCTGGTAGCTGTCAAGGAGACTGGATACTTCACCCTGACGTGGAGGCCAAACCCCTGTCAAACCCAGGCCCTCTGGAGGCGAGCCATGGGCTCCATCACACTCTGAATGTCCAAGGTACGTCCATTCCAAAATCAAGGAGCTGAGGATAATGCTTCCACACTGTAATGGCGATAGCTGAGTTGCATTAGATATGGGTCTGAGTCGCATCTTCAGAGACCACAACACCATAAGACATGGGAACAGAATTCAGCCATTTGGCCAACCAAGTCTGCTCCACCATTCTGTCATGCCTGATTTAGTATCCATATCAATCCCATTTTCCTGCCTTCTTCCCGTAACCTTTGATAACCTCTCTAATCAGCAACGTACCAATCTCTGCTTTGAAAAGAACCAATGACTTGGCCTCCACAGCTATCTGTGGCAATTAATTCCATAGATTTAACAGTCTCTGGCTAAAGAAATGCATCCTCATCTCTTTACTTGACTGAGATCCTCCTGTCATCTTCTCCTCCTCCTCCTCCTCTTTCTCCTCCTCCTCCTTCTTCTTCACCTCCTCCTTTTCCTTCTTCTTATTCTTCTTCACCTCCTCATCCTTCTGTCCCTCATCCTCATCCTTCTCCTCCTCTTTCTTCTTCTGATGCTTCTCCTCCTCCTCTGCCTCTCTGGTGCCAGCCTCGCCTTAGGCTGTGCCTCCTTCCATTTTGATTCAATGTGTCATGTTGTGGTGAGTGAGACTAATGTAGGAACCAATTACCAACTGCCTTTCCAATCTGTGTTGTAACTTAAACTGTATATTGTTATGTGTGACAATAATAAACCAATATTGTCTTTCAATAGTTTTTTTTTACATACTAGTCAACAATGAAACTAGTTAGTCCCATTGACCCTGTCAACAGCCCTACATGGTAATGTTCCTCAAGTGTTTTTACAGTGTGAGTTGAACTCTGTACCTGCTACTTTTTAAGACAGAGTTCCACAGGCCACTGTTTATTGAGTGCATTTTGTGTCAATGCCCTTCTAATCCTCCCTCAGTGAATTGAAATCTGTACGATAACTAAAATCCCTCCTTAGGGCAAGACATTCACCCTTCCTGTCACAACTTTATATCACTCAATCAAAAGCATTGACATGTACACCACTTCATGGAAACCAGCCAATGAAAATTCTGAAGCAGAAATGTTCTAGGCGCCAGTGAGGATTTTATCAGGGGAAAACATCTACACGTTGCAGTGTGTGTAGATGAGTAAAGGAAGTTCAGAGTGAGGAATCCGCCTTTGATTATGTGGCAATGGGTATAGGATGTGCGCTGCTTTGGGAATCCAGCATGCTCGGGTTGTGGTCAGAGCAATGCTTTACAGCACCTGCTGGAGTATCGGGGTTTGATTTCCGCTGGTATCTGGAAGGCGTTTGTACGTTCTTCCCATGACCGTGCGGGTTTCTTCCGGGTGCTCCGGTTTCCTCTTCCCTGATGATATTACTACCAAAATCTTGAGTGTGTGTCTTCAGGCTCCCTTGCCTCCTTCCTCATGGGATAGCCGAATCCCATCAGAAAAGAGGATTCCCATCGGTGAAGCTACATACTGAATGCTTTAGGAGTAGATTCTACCATCAGATTTCTGAGATGTCCATGAGCATTATTTTGCTCTCTTTTTGCACTCATTGTATATATATTTCTTATAGTAACTTTTAATAATGGCTATTATGTATTGTACTATACTGTACCTCTGTTGCAAAACAACACACTTAATAACATACGAAATGTGACCATGCTCTCAGAGGGAGAGCATGCAAACTCCACACAGACATTAGTAGTCACTATTTTGGTCTGTTTTTGCACTGCTTGTTTTTATATACATTTCTTATTGTAACATATAGGATATCCCATGTATTGCACTGTACTGCTGCCACAAACAATGCAATACATAAGATATACTATATGTTACAATAAAAGATTTACAGCTTTACAGCACCAGTGATCTGGGTTTCAATTACTGCCACTGACTGTAAAGAGTTTGTACAATCTTCCTGTGACCACATTGGTTTCCGCCGAGTGCGCTGGTATCCTCCCACAGTCCAACAACGTACCAGTTGGTAGATTGATTGGTCATTGTAATGTGCTGTGATTAGGCTAGGGTTAAATCGGGGTTTGCTGGGCAGAGTGGCTCGAAGGACTGGAAGGGCCTATTCCGCGCTGTATCTCAATAAATAAGTCAAATTTTAAAAAAACATTAAATTTCACGGCACACGTCAGTGATAATAAACTTGATTCTGATTCACGTTCCAAGGATGTATGGTTTAAGGTTTGTGAGTTATGGACTTGCTTTGCTGGTGCCGGAAGTGTGGTGACACTAGTAGGCAGCCCCCAGTACATTCCTCATTGATTTGATTTGACACCAATGACACATTTCACTGGACGTTTTGATATACATGTGGCAATTAAAGCTAATCTTTAACATGAAGTCATTTGAGCAGAAGTTTGAAGGGTGTAATCTGGAAATGATGCTGGGGCCAGTTTCAGCACAGAGCGTGTGACAAGTCAGTGTTCACTGAGGGATGGGCATGGGTCGGGAAGCAACCTCTGCTCTGTGGAGTGGGCTGTATTCCCTGGAGCATAGGAGAATGAGGATAGATTTGAAACATAGAAGCATAGAAAACCTACAGCACAATACAGGCCCTTCGGCCCACAATGCTGTGCCAAACATGTACTTACTTTAGAAATTACCTCAGGTTACCTATAGCCCTCGATTTTTCTAAGCTCCATGTAGCTACCGGCAAATTTGATAGAGGTATACAAAATCCGCAATCTTGATAGAAGTATACAAAATTATGAGGAGTGTATATAGGGTAAAATTCATTCGGGGGTGTATAAGCAGGCTGTTTCCTTTGAGGTTGGCTGGGACTAGAACTAGAGGTCATAGGTTAATTATGAAAGGTGGAATGTTGAAGGCCAGAGGACAAAGTCTCAGAATAGAGGGACGTCCATTTAGAATCTGTGGAATTCGTTGCCACAGGTGACTGTGGAGGTCAAATATTTAGGTACATTGAAGGCAAAGGTTGACAGATTCTTGATCAGTTGGAGCATGAAGGATTATTTGGAGAAGGCAGGAGATTGAGGCCTAGAGGGAAATGGATCAGCCATATGAAATAGCAGAGCAGACACAATGGGGCAAATGGGCTAATTCTATTCCTATATCTTTTGGTTTTATGAGTGGGAACTTCTGTCAGAGAGCAGTGAGAGAGTGGAACAAGGCTTCATCAGAAGTGGTGGATGCAGATCTGATTTCAACACTTAAGAGAAGTTTGGATTAGTACATGGATGGGAGTATGTGGTCCAGGAGTAGGTCGATAGGACTAGACAGAATAGTAGTTTTGTGGACTTGTTGGGTTGAAGGGCCTGTTTCTGTGCTGTAGTGTTCTGTGACTCCTCTACGAATGCACATGTGCTTGCTATTGAATTGGATATGAACTGTGTGACAATTTTCAGACATTTAACTGCACTCAATTTCCATTCATCATCCTCTTTGACTTTCTACCATCAGGGTGGAGTATCCAATGCTTAAAAACAAGAACGGGCGGTCAGAATGGGAAACAGTTTCTTCCCTCAGTTAGTTGACAAACCAAATCTCTTCAAACTCCTAATGAAATATAGCCTTCTTTATAGCTGAATCGATATGTTGGGACCAGGCTAGGTCCTCAGAGATCTTGACAGCCCAGGAACTTGAAATTGGTTGTTAGTCATAGTCATAGTCATACTTTATTGGTCCCGGGGGAAATTGGTTTTCGTTACAGTTGCACCATAAACAATTAAGTAGTAATAAAACCATAAATAATTAAATAGTAATATGTAAATTATGCCAGGAAATAAGTCCAGGACAAGCCTATTGGCTCAGGGTGTCTGACCCTCCAAGGGAGGAGTTGTAAAGTTTGATGGCCACAGGCAGGAATGACTTCCTATGACGCTCTGTGTTGCATCTTGGTGGAATGAGTCTCTGGCTGAATGTACTCCTGTGCCCACCCAGTACATTATGTAGTGGATGGGAGACATTGTCCAAGATGGTATGCAACTTAGACAGCATCCTCTTTTCAGACACCACCGTCAGAGAGTCCAGTTCCATCCCCACAGCATCAATGGCCTTACGAATGAGTTTGTTGATTCTGTTGGTGTCTGCTACCCTCAGCCTGCTGCCCCAGCACACAACAGCAAACATGCCGAGTTTGCATCTGCCGTAGACCTATTGTGGTGATAGGCAAATTGCAATGGGTCCAGGTGAGGCAGGTGTTCATTCTAGCCATGACTAACTGCTCAACACTTCTGATCCCTCTATGAGGATTGGTTCGTGTTGCCTCATCTCACCCTTCCTGATGTCCACAATTAGCTCTTTCCTCTTACTGATGTTGAGTGCAAGGTTGTTGCTGTGACACCACTCCACTAGTTGGTATATCTCACTCCTGTACACCCTCTCATCACCATCTGAGATTCTGCCAACAATGGTTGTATCATCACAAATTTATAGATGGTATTTGAGCTATGCCTAGCCACACAGTCATGGGTATAGAGAAAGCAAGGCTATGCACACACCCCTGAGGTGCGCCAGTGTTGATCGTAAGTGAGGAGGATATATTATCACCAGTATTCACAGATGGTGGTCTTCCAGTTAGGAAATTGAGGATCCAATTGCAGAAGGAGATACAGACGCCCAGGTTCAGTAACTTCGTGAACAGGAGTGGGAATGATGGTGTTAAATGCTGAGCTATAGTCGATGAACAGCATCCTGACATAGGCGTTTGTGTTGTCCAGGTGATCTAAAGCTGTGTGAAGAGCCATTGAGTTTGCATCTGCCGTAGACCTATTGTGGCGATAGGCAAATTGCAGTGGGTTCAGGTGAGGCAGGTGTTCATTCTAGCCATGACTAACCTCTCAAAACATTTCATCACTGTCGATGAGAGTGCTACTGGGCGATAGTCATTAAGACAGCTCACACTGCTCTTCTAAGGCACTGGTATAATTGTTGCCTTTTTGAAGCAGGCGGGATCTTCTGACCATAGCAGTGAGAGATTGAAAATGCTTGTGAATACTCCCGCCGGGTGGTTAGTACAATTTATACACTTTAGTTTGTTTATTTATTTATAATCCATCTGTAGATTTCATCCTTACTTTCATAAGTTATTGTGTGTTACGTATACTGCAGTGCTTTACACCCTGGTTTGTTGAATTGTCTTGATTGATGGTATCCATGTATAGAGTTAAATGACAATAAACTTGAAACACATAAAATGCTGAAGGAACTCAGCAGTCCAGGCAGCATCTGTTTCTTTCTCTTCGGTTGTCCATCAAAATCCGATGAGGACGTCCCCTCCTTTAACGGTGAAATCTTTGATGACTATGCAGTCCTATCCTGGACCCACAAGCTCTATTGCAGGTGGGACATGTATATGTGGTAGTGGTGGCAACCAGGGCTGCATTTCTCCTGGCTCTCCTCTGCTGTTTTCTGGTTGTTCTTTCCATCTCCAGAATACGAACCCCATCCCTACACAGCTGTCACCAAGTGGTACGGTCAGCAGCAACCTCCTCCAGGTCCTCGGGTCTGATCTTGCACTTCCTTAAAGCATTCTTCATCTGATTCTTATAGCGCTTCTTTGGCCCTCCAGCTGAGCGTCGACCATGATGTATCTGGCCGTATAACACTCTGCGGGGTAGCCGACATGGGGGCATCCTTATCATGTGTCCCAGCCATTGCAGCTGACGCTGAGTGATCATGGTCTCAGTACTTCAGCAGTTGGTCTTTACAAGTATCTCAGTGTGAGGCACTCGCTCACGCCAGGTAATTCCCAGGATGCGCTGGAGGCAGCTTACGTGGAAGCGCTCCAAGGACTTGACGTGATGGCTGTAGGTTACCCAAGCTTCACAGCTATAAAGGAGGGTGGTGACACAGACCGCTTGGTATACGGCGACCTTTGTGGAGGAACGAAGGCTCCTGTTCAGAAAAGAGTAAATGGTTGATGTTTGGGGTGGAGACCCTTCATTGGGCCAGGCCAGGCAGCATTTATGGAAAAGAGTAAACGGTCGATGTTTCAATGAAAGGTCTCAGCCCGAAACGTCGACTGTTTCCTTTTTTGCATAAATGCTGTCTGGCCTGCTGAGTTTCTCCAGCATTTTGTGGATACTACTTTGATTTCCAGCATCAGCAAATTTTCTCTTGCTTGTGACAATAAACGTGACGACTCAATTGCAAGCCTGTTTAATGATTCATGGTGTTAGGGCTGTTAATCTGTTAAGTACCTGGTCATATATCAGCCTTGTTGTAAGACAAGTCTGATTCACACATGGTTAACTGTGGCAGTGAAAGGAGGATCTCCAACGTGTGGAGCTTGTGGCCACGCTGTTTGTGCCTTTGTTCTCCTGATGTTTGCACTATTGAATCTCAACGCCTTAGTGAGATGGCAGCGAATGAGTACTGCCTCTCAACAGTGCTATTAAGTCGCTTACTGACATTAAAGGACTGTGTAATATAGTGAAGAGCTACAAGTGCAAATCTTCACGGTGAATGCAAAGCTGTCATTAATTATGTAAAAAGGTGCTGTAAAAATTAAGGGAATATATTTTTATATATTCTCAATAAATTTATGAAACGATTGTAGTTTTTTACCCCATGAAATTTGCCTTAATTACTTTCTACACAATTAACTCAAAAGCTCCATAAATTATTTCTGATCCAGTTTATAAATGAAAATTAAATTAATTTTAATGTTCATGCTGTGGTAACAATGTCGTTTAGAATACATAAATGAACAGCAAATGTCTAACTGTCCTTGAATAATTCCTGATACTGAACTCCATTGAGACCTTCCAACAGCCACTCTCTCTTTCACTCTGGTTTGATCACTAGAATAATCGTTGTAGGAAAGCGTGCATTTTGATTTTGAGGTGGGGTGGGTGAAGAGCTATTGAGGGCAGTGCATTGTGGTCCCAAAACAACCAGTTCACTTGGTATTTAAATCTGGCCGATTTGAACACATGCCACACTGAATAATGGGGGGAGAGGGGGTGGACATGATAACATAGTGGTTAGCACAACACTTAACAGTTTAGGGAACACAGGTTCAATTCCCGCCGCTAGGAGTTTGTATATCCTCCCTGTGTCTGCGTGGGTTTCCTCTGGGTGCTCTGGTATTCGCCCACAGTTGGTAGATTAATTGGTCATTGTAAGTTGTCCCTCTATTAGGCTAGGGTTAACTCAGGGGATTGTTGGGCAGCATGGCTCAAAGGACCGGAAGGGTCCCTTGAAATAAATAAATGATAAACGCGGAAGATTCTACAGAAGCTGGAAATTCAGAGTAACATACACAAGATGCTGGAGGAACTCAGCAGGTCAGGCAACATCTATTAAAAGTAATAAACAGTCGACGTATCAGACTGAGACCTTTAATCAGATCTCAAAGTTCCTGCTGAGTTCCTCCAGCTATAAAATGAGAAATGGTCATTGATGCATCTGAACAGCCTGATATATATTGAGGCCCCATCGAAGTTTATACTGTTATGAGAGGCACAGACAGAGTAGGTATCTGGTATCTTTTTCCCAGACTCAAATAGCTGTTTGGCACCGGAATGTGAGGTGATGCTAGCAGGCTGCTCCAGCACATCATTGGGTGTGTTCGTTGTTAACAGAAACAGTTATTTCACTGTGTGTTTCAATGTACATATGATAAATAAACTTTAATCCTGAATCATGTATTTGAAATTTAATACTTAATGGAATGCTTTTAAGTCGAAAGGGGGTAAGTTCAAAGGAGATGTGATGGACAAGTATTTTTTAAAAACAGAGTGGTGGGTGCCTGGAATATGCTGCCCAGTGTGACTGTGGAGGCAGGGACGATGGAGATGTCGAAGAGGCTCGTAGGTAGGAATGTAAGCGTGCAGACAATGGAGGGATATGAACCTTGTGCAGGCAGAAGGGATTAGGTATTGAGTGCTTAATTGGTCCGGCACATACACTGTGGACCGAAGGGCACATTCCTGTACTACGTCTGTATTCTAACGTAAACAGTCAAGCACTCTTTAGAAATGGTTGCAGTTGTATTGTTGGAAAATGGCAGCCAATTTGCATACATAAAGTTGTTTCAAACTGTCTTTAGGCAGATAACTGGTCAGTTTGTGTTAGTACAATGGGATTCCTCACACCCATTTTAAAAAATTTATTTCAAAGTTCGAAATACATTTATTATTAAAGTATGTATACATTATACAACCTCGAGATTCACCTTCTTACGGGCAGCCACAAAAGAAAGAAACCCAAAAGAACCGCTTTTGTAAAAAAGACCGTCAAACACCCAGTGCGCAGAGAGAATAAAAACAAATTGTGCAAACAATAAAAGTAAGCAAATAGCATTCAGAACTGTTCCTGAGTTTTATGAAAAACATGAAGCCAGACATCACTTCCTTGGCCACAGTTCATCGGAAGGCGGAGTAAACGTTGCGAGATCATGGACGTGAAGCGGGGCATCACTGCATGCCGGCACAGCCGTCTGCCGTTCACTGGAATTGGATGTTGCGCACCATGGCAGCATTCACTGTACATCTCTAATTTCCCCTGAAATGAGAGGTCGTCGAGAGTCAACCACAGTGGTGCGTTTAGAGTTACGTACAGGCTAGCGCAGGTAAGGTCGACTGATTTCCTTCCCCAAAGGACATTAGTGAGCAGGACTGTTTTGTGGTTACCATCACTCAGACTTGATTTATTGGCATTAAACTTCTCCACATTCAGACTCCAGAGACTATATCAATAGAATGGCCAGGTAAACTATCCTTATAGCAACCTCATCATCAATAGAGGAGAGAAAGGGTCACAGATTGGGACAGTATAGAAATAGGCCCTTCAGCCCAGCTGTTCCATGTTTCCCACTATGCTAGTCCTATTTGCCTGTGCTTGGCCCACATTGCTCTAACCTAGGGGCACCCAACCTTTTTTATGCCATTGACCTCTACCATCAACGCAGCCTCAGAGTGGAGGGGCATCCGTTTAGAGCAGAGATGAGGAGGAGTTTCTTTAGCCAGAGAGTGGTAAATCTGTGGAATTTGTTGCCACAGGCAGCTGTGGAGGCCAAGTCACTGGGTGTATTTAAGGCAGAGGTCAATAGATTCTTGATTAGTCAGGGCATGAAGGGATACTGGGAGAAGGCAGAAGAGTGGGGCTGAGAGGGAAAACGGATCAGCCATGATGAAATGGTGGAGCAGACTTGATGGGCCAAATGGCCTAATTCTGCTTCTATATCCTATGGTCTTATTAACTAGAGTCCATGGACTCCAGGTTGAGAACCCCTGCAACTTTTCCTCTCCGTATACTTATGATGCAAACAATAAAAGTGAGCAAATAGCAAATAAAAGTGAACTATTTCTGAGTTTTATGAAAGACATGAAGCCATACATCACTGCAACAGCCACAGTTCATCGCAAAGCTGAGTAAACATTGCGCAATTACAGACGCGAAACCGGGCATCAGATCAAGGTGGCTAAAAAAAACACAGGAGAGAGCTGGAGAACAAGCTTGGGCAGAGTAGCACACGGGAGGTGTGTAGAGGCATGAAGAACATCACTGGATTCAATCAGTCCAGCCCTGTAGCGCCTCGGAATGCAGCCCTGAATAGGCTAATGAGTTAAACCAATTCTTCAATAGGTCTAGCAATTGCTCTCCGGTTCACACCCCCCTCAGCACACCAGTCCAGGTGCCAAGGCACGAGATGCTCCCTCAGCACCAACAACTCCCCTCCTTCCTCCTCCCCCCTCCAGTTCAACACGTGGGTGAACAACACAGGCTATGACTGCCTACACCCCCTCCTTGCCCTGCACCTACCATCCACACCTCCACATACCAACTGCTATCGTACTGATCTTCACCTCCCCCAGCCCCACCTTCCACCAACTCCCCAATCATCATGGACTCACCTTCACTACTGAGCAGGTGCGAGGGGCTCTGGGGAAACTCAAACATGGCAAAGCATTGGGACCGGATGGTGTGAATGTACCCCAAGGCCCTGAAGGAGTGTGCTGAGCAGCTGTGTGGAGTTCTCCAGCACACTTTCAATCAGAGTCTCAGCCTGGAAAGGGTCCCGACTGTGTGGAAAGCATCATACGTTGTTCCAGTACCCAAGAACGGCCAGTTGAAAGTCGTGAATGATTACTGGCCAGTGGTCCTGACCTCAGACATTATGAAGACCCTAGAGAGAATGGTCCTGGTTCACCTCCAACCTTTGGTCAGATCAGCCCTCAATCCTCTGCAGTTTGCCTACCAGGAGCACATTGGAGTCGACGATGCTGTCATCTACTGCTGAACAGAGTCTACTCCCATTTGGATAAGCAGGGTAGCACTGTGAGGATCATGTTTTTTGATTTCTCAAGTACTTTTAATACTATACACCCCTCATTGCTGGTGGGGTGGGGTGGGGGGGGGGGTGAATATGTTCACCAAATGGAGAAATCGATGTTCATTCCATCAGAGCAAAATTATACAAGACAGTGATGAAAAAAAACAGTGAAAATCAAAACATAAGTTAAAAAGAACACATCCATGGTTACTACAAGAGGTTAGAATCATGTTCCGTTGCTGAGGTAGGGTTAGGAATAGGCAGTTCTGTTCCAGGACCTGATGGCTTCAGGAATGTAGGTGTTCCCTAACATGGTGGTTAGTGAGACTTCATGTTTTCGTACTTCCTGCCCAACAGTAGCAGTGGGAAAAGAGCATATCCTGGAGAGTGGCAATCCTTGAAGCTAGTTGCTACTTCCTGAGGCAGCACCTCCAACAGATGCTTTCAATGCTAAGTAATAACTGTAATTTTATTGTTCTTCAGCATTTTTATCAAAGATTAAGAACCTTCAACCATGGTTTTCGGGGCAGGTGACCGAGTACCATTCTGGACATTATCAATGAAACCATCTGTGACACTGGTCAATCACAATCAGGTTGATTGTCAATGACATATGTCATAAAGTTTGTTATCTGTGGCGACGGTACGGTGAAAAATGTAGAATTACTATAAGTTACAACAATAAATAAATACTGAGGTAAGTGTTCATGAGTTCTTGGTCCATTCAGAATCCTGATAGCAGAGGGGAAGTTGCTTTTCTGAAAATGTTGAATGTGGGACTTCATGGCATGACACTCGACATGATCAGGTGTGTCACTGGGGCGGCATGGTAGCATAGTGGTTAATGCTACACAGTACCAGCGACCCTCCGCTGTCTGTATGGAGATTATACATTCTTTCCATTGTCATGTGGGTTTCCTTCCATAGTCCAAAGACTAGGATAATTGGCCATTGTAATTTGTCCCATGGTTAGGCTAGGGGTTGCTGGGCGACGTGGCTCGATGGGCCAGAAGGGCCTATTCTGTGCTGTATCTCTAAGTAAATAAAAAATAAATGATCAGAGCCCAGACTGTGCATTGAAATGAAGCTGAAGACACGGGGCACTACAGATAATGGAATGTGCAGCATCACACAAAACGCTGAAGGAACTCAACATGTCAGTCAGCATCTAAGGAGGAAATGGACAGACAACATTTCAAATCTGGACCCTTCATCTGGTCTTGACCCAAAACATAAATTATCCATTTCCCTCTATCAGTAGCAACACACACGAAATGCTGAAGGAACTCAACAAGTCAGTCAGCATCTATGGAAATGAATAAACAGTTTATGTTTCGGGCCGAGACCCTTCTTCAGGACTGACAGGGCGGGGTGGGAAGAGCCAGAATAAAAAGGTGGGGAGAGCAGAAAGAGGATAGGTAGAAGGAGATAGATGAAGACAGGTGGGTGGGAAAGATAAAGGACCAGAGAAGAAGGAATCTGATAGGAGAGGAAAGTGGACCATAGGAGAAAGGGAAAGAAGAGGGGACCCAGGTGGAAGGGAAAGGCAGGTGAGAAGAGGTCAGAGGGGGAATAGAGGGAGAGGGGAGGGAAAATTCTTTGGATTGGAAGGAGAAATCGATATTCATACCATCAGGTTGGAGGTTACCCAGACGGAATATAAGGTGTTGCTCCTCCATCCTGAGGGTGACCTCATAGTGCCTCAAGAGGAGGCCATGGACCGACATGTCGGAACGAGAATGGGAATTGGAATTAAAATGCTTGGCCACCGGGAAGTTCTGCTTTTGGCGGATAGGGCGGAGGTGCTCGACTTTGATCTTGATTTTGTTTGGCCTGATGAGGTCCTCCAGGGTTCAGTGTGCTCCAGCTGAAGTGAAGATGCTGACTGATTTGGCCTGCTTTAAGGGTGGTGGTGATGATGTATCACTGTCTGATGTGATGTACCCTGCAGGGGGCCCTGGAGTGGGAAAACAGAGGGTTAAAACTTCATTGTGATGAATTATCAGAAGCTAATTTACAGCTTTATTTGAGAGTCCATGTACAGTCAATCCTCCACTACAATGTAAGTCATAAAACACATTATAGGCCTTCACAAGAAGAAACAGATTATCTATTAAAAATATCCTATTGCTTCTTTTCACTGATTTGTGCTGATTTACCCTCAGTGACCACTTTACTATTTATCTCTTCTACCTAATAAGGTGACCACTGAATGTATGTCTTCCACTGCTGAAGTCCATCTACTTCAAAGTCGGATGTGTTGTGTGTTCGGAGATGTTCTACCTCACACCACTGCTGCAATGTGTAGTTATTTGAGTTACTGTAACCTTCCTGTCAACTTGAACCAGTCTGGCCACTCTCCTCTGACCCCTCTCACTAACAAGGCACTTACTGCCACAGAACTGCCGCTCACTGGATGCTTTTTGTAATTCACTGTAAACACTAGAGACTGCCTGTGTGAAAATCCCAGGATGTCAGCAGTTTCTGAGATACTGTAAACACCAACCATCATTCCAGGGTCAAGGTCACTTAGATCACGTTTCTTCCCCAGTCCGATGTTTGTTCTGAATAACAACCGAACCTCTTGCCCATGCCTGCATGCTTTTATGCATTGAGTTGCTGGTTGGTTTTCATTTAACAAGCAGGTGTACCTAATAAAGTGGGCACTAAGTTTAACTTTTGTGTGGCACAATATCCAGCTCTTATCACCTTGCTGTAGGACTGGATGACATCACCCACCATTCTCGAACATCAAACACAGTGAACTGAATTCAGGGGAGAGAAATGCGTATTTATATTTCACATTTCTTGGCACGAGGACATCCCAAAGCACTTTACAGCCCATGAGTTGCCTGACAAAGTGTAATTACTGCTGCAGTATCAGAAAACGGCAGCCAATTTGTGCACAGCAAGCTCCCACAGTTACGAAGCTACAACATGATAATGACCAGACCATCTGTTTTCAGTATTGGCTTGGCACCAGGGAGAATCTCACTGTTCTTCCTGACAGTAATGCTATTCACCACTGCCTGACAGGGCAGTGCAAAAGCTGCAGCGATATTCTTTCCTTAATGTAGTCCGTTAGACCATAAAGCATAGGAACAGAATTAGGCCATTGAGCCCATTGAATCAGCTCAGCCATTCCATCATGGCTGATTTATTATCCCTTTTCTCTGCCTTCTCTCTGTAAACTTTGACACCCTGACTAATCAAGAATCTGTCAACCTTTACTTTAAATATACCCAATGAGTTGGGAAGAAAACGCAGGGTCTGAGACGAAGAAGATAGGACCAGTCAAGCTCTCAACACCCCCTCCCTTCTCATCAGACTTTATTAACAATGTCGGGCAAGTACTTTTCCACAAACCTGTGCCTCGTCCTTCGACCACCACTCCCTTTCCAATTTTCTGTGTCGACAGGGATGTCACAGTGGTGCTGACAGCTCCGGCCACCCAGGAACAATCCTGAACTCCGGCACTACGAAGTTCAAGTTTATTGACCTATGCGTGCATACGTAGGGTATTAAGTGTCGTCTTCCTGAGGCACCATCTCTTGAAAATGTCTTTGATAGTGGAGAGTGTCATGCCCATGATGGCATTGGCTATGTCTACGGCTCTGTCCAGCCTGTGAACTGGAGCATCTGTACCAGGCTGTGTTGCAACCAGTCAGAATGGTTTCCACTGTACACCTATAGTCACTTGTAAGAGCTTTTGGTGACAAGCTAAATCTGAAACTTCTAACGAAGTAGGACCACTTGTGTGCTGCCTTTGACATTGCATCCATGTGTTGGGTCCAGGATAGATCCTCCAAGGTGTTGACATCCAGGAACTTGAAGCTGCTCCTCCCTCGAACTACTGACCCCTCAGTGAGGACTGTTGTGTGTTCTTCTGACTTCCCTTCCTGAAGGCCACATTCAGTTCCTTGGTCTTGTTAACAACGAGTGGAAGGTTATTGTTCCAATAATCTGCTGCTTTACTTCAGAAACCTAGCTCTCCATCATTAAAGAGGAAAGAGGGATTAATTGAAGAAGTCTCTTCAGCTTCAAGGATGTTATCTCCTTAGCATGTGCCTCTTCAGCCAATGCTATCCCACCAGCGCCATTCCCTGTGTACCAGTCCCACTGGCATTGCAGGGGTTGGCAATATTCTGCAAGTGTCCACCTCAGAGCCCAACTCAAGCTCCTCCTTCACGTGTTGCCTGCGTACTCAAAACATTTACAAATGAGGTTTTGTAAGGTATTGGTTAGACTGCCCTTGGAGTATTGTGAGTTGTTTTGGGCCCCTTATCTAAGAAAGAATGTGTTGACATTGAAGAGATTCCAGAGGAGGTTCATGACCATGATCCCAGAAATGAAAGGGTAAACATTTGTGGAGCGTTTGATGGCTCTGGGCCAGCACTCTCTGGAGTTTAGAAGAATGAGGGGGATCTCATTGAAACCTATCAAATATTGGAAGGCCCTATTGGAGAGGATGTTTCCTATAGTGGGGGTGTCTAAAACCAGAGGGTACAGCCTCAGAATGGAAGGATGTCACTTTCTAATAGAGGTGAGGAGGTACTTCTTTAGCAGGCCCTGGAGTTCCCAGCCATGGATCCACGGACCCCTCGGTTAATGGTAGGGATCCATGGTGTAAGAAGGTTGGGAACCCCTGAACAAAAGAGTGGTAAATCTGTGGAATTAGTTTCCACAGATGGCTGCGGAGGCAAAATCATTGGGTATATTTAAAACGGAGTTTGAGATTCTTGATTGGTAAGGATCCAAAAGGGTACAGGGAGAAGGCAAGAGAATCGGGTTGAGAGGATTAGTGAATCAGCCATGATTGAATGGCAGAGCAGACTCAATGGATCAAGTGGCCTAATTCTAGTTCCTATGTCATATGGTCTTAAGAAGATGCCTGACCGTAATCTAAAACTGCATTCCATCAGAGATCATTTACGTTTTAAAAAGAGGTGAGAAGAAAGGTTGCAGAAACTAGGCAGGTAATGAGACAGTGTGCACTGATTTCCAGGTGCAGATCATTAATGTTGTGGCTGGAGTTATTTGGTCCACTGGCACTTGGGAATATTGCAATTTCCTCTCAGCTGCCTTTTCGTATATTAAAGTTTATTAAACACACCAGGCCAGATTGCGATTGTCACTGTTAAGCACTTCACTAGAAAGGAAAGCACCTCGCATTCTCTCGGGAAAACCTCATCAGATGTGTTGAAACGCCAAACAGAACCCCTTCCCAACAGTGCTTTTACTGAGGTGAGAATTGCTCGGGCTGACCTTGAGATCGTAGTCTGGAAAATCGATTATTTTGTTTTTGGATTGGGTGGTGGATTCTCCAATCCAATTGCCAAGAATTAACCTCGTAGTGAAACCATAAGGAGGGTCAAAGGTACATCCCACACTTGCTGAAGCTGTCAGAGGATCTAAGCGAGACTCACTGCTAAAGAGAGAACAGAATCAATGCTCCCTTTTAGTCATTAAACAGCAAAGTTTATGGGACATCAAAGTGGGAACTCAATTGCCAGAAACAAAGGAACACATAAGGGATGCTGGAGGGACTCAGTGGGTCAAGTAGTATCTGTGGAGGAGAATAGACAGTCGACGTTTGGGGTCGAGACCCTTTATGTGGACTGAATCACAGAGGGGAGATCACCAGTGTAAAGAGGGAAAGACAGGAGATAGGTTGATCCAGGTGATGAGGGGTGTTAGAACATAGAACATATAACATCAAACAGAGAGCACTCCAATGCAGTACAGGCCCTTCAGTCCATGATGTTGTGCAATCTTTTAACGTACTCCAAGATCAATCTAACACCTCCCTCCTATGTCACCTTCCATTTCCTATCATCCATTTGCCCATCTGAGTTTCTTGAATGCCCCTAATGTATCTGCTTCTACCACCACCCCTGGCAATGCATTCCATGCATTCACCAATCTCTGTGTTAGAAAAACTCTCTGACATCCCCCCTATATTTCCCCCAATCACCTTAAAATTATGCCCCCTGTATTAGTCACTTTGCCCTGAGAAAAAGTCTCTGGTTATCCACTCAATCTATACTTTTCAAGGAAATAGACAGTCGAGGCTTCGAATCAGCACCCTTCACCTGGACTAAAAGATAGAGGGGAGATTATCAGTAGAAAGAGGGAAAGGCTGGCTAGTGGTACATGGAGCGTGGAGCCAGGTGAGGATTGATGTCTTAGGCAGATAGTTGGAAGGACAATGTAGAAAAGTCCACAGCTTTGAGCCTCGGAGTCTGAGACATGGCTGCTGTCAGTGAAGTGATTAAAATTCTGGGTGATCAGGCTTGAACCAGAGGAATACAGAGTATAGTATTAGCAGTAGGCAGAGGTTGCCCCTTTGCCACCTTTGCCCCTTCTCTTGTCAGTGGAAACTGTTCCGCTGGGCCTAGTAGCTAAGCCACACGTGAAGGCTGAAAGTTGCACTTGGTTGTCAGAGGCAGTTAGAGATGCACGCCATTTGGAACACTTTATAGGTAGTGGGAGCTTATCCCCACTACCACCCCCGGCTATGACAACCCTAGGAACCATAGTATTAGTGGGATCACATGATTAGCATTTGACCAGTTCAGTAAATACTCAGTGGTGAAGCCGGGGGGTGGAGGTGGTTCCCAGCCTGCGGTCCACAGACCCCTCGGTCAGTGGTAGGGGTCCATGGCATAATAAAGGTTGGGAACCCCTGGGTCAGACCTTCCTTGATGGTTCTCCTTCAGTGAACTGAGTGGAGCCACCTCCAGATGAATTGGTGAAATATGAAAAAATACCACAGATGCGGGAGATCTGAGATGAAAATGGGAAATACTGGGAACACTCAGGAGGTCAGGATTTATCTGTAGAGAGAAACAAAGTTAACACTTACACTGATGAGATTTGCCTCAGTTTTTTTCTTTAGTGTGATTAAGGGTTAAAAGCATTTCCTCCTATCCCCATCGTTCTTAGTTTCTTGATCACAATGCCTGGTAGTTTAATTGATTAGTCAAAGAGAGGGTTAGACTGGTAAAGTGGTGATGAGACTTTGAATCCCACTAGTGCAGTTCTGCAGGCTACCACAGCTGCATGCGGTCTAACTAGAGTTTTATAAAGCTGCAACATAACTTCCTGAATGCCTCGATTAATAAATGCAAGCACTCCATATGCCTTCTTAACCGTCCTATTGATTTATGTAGCCACGTTCAGGGAGCTATGAACTTGGACCCCAAGATCCCTCTGCTTATCAGCACTGTTCAGGATCTTGCCTTTAACAGTATACTGTCTCTTTGCATTTCACCCACCAAGGTGCAACACTTCACATTTGGACAGGCTGAACTCCATCTGTCATTTCTCTGCTCATACCTGCAACTGATCTATATCCTGTTGTATTTTTTTTTACCAGTCTTCTACACTATCCACAGCATCATCAATCTTAATATCATCTGCAAATTTGTTAACCTACCCATGTACATTTTCATCCAGGTCGTATACAGACAGCAGAGGTTGCATTATAGATCCCTGCGAAACCCCTCTAATGACAGACCTCCAGCTGGAATAAGTCCCTTTGACCACTACTCTCTGTCTTCTATGGGCAGGCCAGTTCAGAATCCATTTCTTTACTGTTGCTGAGGCAGTAATCAGGAATTCCCTTATGGGAGATCAATGTGGCGATGCTGTCATTTCCTATTTAATGGAAGCCTCCAATGCCATTTCAAAAAACAACCATGTACTGTAGGGTCCAGCTCAGATAAACCCTCAGAATATTGTTTCCTTAGGGCACTATGCCTTTATTCCAACTCTCTTGATTAACGTTATTGTTCTGAACAGTGGTCACGGTGAGGTGATAGTGTGGTGTAACGAGATCGGATTAGGTTGGGAACGCTGGGGTTGAATCAAAGTTTACAGGAGCTAGAAAAGGTCATGATGGATTTAGACAGACAGGAACTCTTTCATTTAAAACTATGAACAGTATAGCACAGTACAGGCCCTTCTGCCCATGATGTTCTGCCAACCCTTTAACTTATTCCATGATCAATTTAAACCTTCCCTTCCACATAGCCCTCCATTTTTCGATGGAGGATTTTTGAGGGGCCAAGGCCAGAGATATAAAGTATTGAATAGAAGATGCAAGATGTTGAAGAGCCAGTACTATGCTGTACTGTTCAATGTACTGTGTTGAATTTATTTTGCTCAAATTAGAACATGGAATTCTCTGCCTGTTGTGGTGGTTGAACCAGAACTGATTAGGAGCTTCCATTTGCCTATCAAAGAATGTAATGCTGAGGCTTTGATTAGACTGATCAGACTGCACTTAGAGTATTGTGAGCAGTTTTGGAGCTTTTGTCTATGTAAGGATGTGCTGGCATTGGAGAAGGTTCAGAGCAGGTTCACATGAATAATCCTGGGAATGAAAGGGTTAACCTGTGATGAGTGTTTGATGGCTCTGGGTTTGTACTCACTGGAGTTTAGAAGAATGTTGGGGGGGGAGGCGGTGGGGAATCTCATTGAAACCTATTGAATATTGAAAGGCCTTGACAGAGAAAACTTGGAGAGGATGTTTCCTATAGTAGGTAAGTCTAGGACTAGAGGGCACAGTCACAGAATACAAAGATGTCCCTTTAGAACAAAGATGAGGAGGAATTTCTCTAGCCAGAGGGTGAAGAAACTATGGAATTAATTGCCATAGATGGCTGTGGAGGCCAAGTCATTGGGTATATTTAAAATGGTGGTTGTTAGGTTCTTGATTAGTCAGGGCATCAAAGGTTACAGGGTGAAGGCAGGAGAATGTGCTTTAGAGGCATGATGAATGGTACAGCAGATGCGATGGGCTGAATGGACTAATTCTGCTCTTATGCCTTATGGTCTTTGCAAGGATGCAGGGAAAGAGTGGGTAACTAACACAATTATTTGAGTAGCAGCCATCATGGAGACTGGACTCAATGATTTCCTTATGACACACAGTATTTTGTGATTCAATGAACGTCTAGTTTTAGAGCTGGTTTGGTACTTTAGAAAATGGCTCATCGGTTCCAACAAGAGCAATTCAGTTTTCAGACAGATGCTTTGGATTTGATTTCACTGCTGCGTCCTCACATTTTGATATGATGTGATAAGTGCCTAGGCTTGGTTAGATTATCACCTTACCCTTGACATTTGTCCTGTAATACAAGACTTGGAATTCATTCCAGCCCAATAAAAATGCAATTTCTTGAACATTATGTCTATTTTGTTGAACAGCATACACCAAAATAAATAAACATTTGACAAATACAATCACTTTCTCCTTTGACTTTATGAGTTCTGTGAATTAGAGGTTTCATTTAATCAATGCTACATGTAGTGACTCTCATTTTTTTAAGCGTAATCCTTGACTGTTCAGATTAAGTGGTGATTCTTTAAAAAATATTTTGATGAACCCTCACAGAAGCTGGCTTTTACATAGCCAGTGCTTCTGAAGCAGGCCATTTTCCATGTGATAATTAACTTTCTTAATTAACTCTGTATATGTCTGCTAATTTCTCATTCGTTAATGATACAGAATCTAAGGTGGCTCTCTAATTTGCTTGGTGCAAAGGCCAAGGTAGTGTGCCTGCATATGCCTGTTGTCAACCGTGTCTCAATGTTCAAAGTGAATTTATTATCAAATTATGTATATGTCACCGTATACTACCTTGAGATTCATTTTCTAGTGGACACTTATGGCCTACCGGAGAATTTATGAACAACGATAAATAACAAAAACTGACAAACAACCAATGTGCAAAAGAAGGCAAATTGTGCAAATAATAAAAAGTAAGTAATGTATACTAAGTTGTGGAGTCCTTGAAAGTGAATCCATAGGTTGTGGAGTTAGTTTAGTTTTAAGGTGAGTGACATAAGTAGATAGATAGGTAGATATATAAATAAATAATACTGAGAACATGAGTTGGAGAGTCTTTGAAAGTGCGTCCATTGGTTGTGCTCAGTGATCGGTTCAGTGTTGTGGTGAGTGAAGTTATCTGTGCTGGTTCAGCAGCCTGACGGTTGAGGGGTAACAACTGTTCCTGTACCTGGTGGTGTGGAACCTGAGGCTCCTGTACTTCCTGCCTGATGGCAGCAGTGAGAGGAGAGTACAGATTGGTTGGTGGGGGTCCTTGATGATGGACGCTGCTTTCTTGTGGCAGCGCTCTTTGCAAATGTGCTTGATAATGGGGAGGGCTTTGCCTTTGAAATGCCCTCTCACCTTTGAGGTGGGACCGAATGAGTTTAAATCTCATCCTGAGACTCAAAGTGCAAAATCTAGCCCAATGCTCCCACCATAGTAGTGAGGAGGTGCCCTTTTGTCACAGATGCCATCTGTAGGTTGACATATTGTACAAGACGTTGGTGAGCTGAATTTAGAATATTGTGTGCAGTTCTGGTCACCTACCTGCAGGAAAAATATCAATAAGGCAAAAGAGTACAGAGAATATTTAAAAGGGTATCTCCGGGATACGAGGACCTGAGTTAAAGGGAAAGGTTGAGCAGGTTAGGATTTTATTCCCTACAGCATAGAAGAATGAGGGGAGATCTTATAGAAGTATACAGAATTATGAAGGGTATAATTATGGTAAATACATGCAGGGTTTTCCCCTCATTTTGGCGGAGACTAGAAGAAGAGGTCAAATGTTTGGAGTGAAAGGTGAAATATTTAACGGGAACCTAAGGAGAAAAGTTGTTCACACAGAATGTGGACAAGCTGCCAGTGAGATGTGGATTCAGAAGTTTGGATAGGCATATGAATGGGAGGGGTTTGGAGGGATATGGTCCAGTTTCAGGAAGATGGGACACAGTAGATCTGGTCAGCATAGACTGGATGGATTGAAGGGCCTGTTTCTGTGCTGTAGTATCTTGTGATTCTATGTTAACTGAGGTCTTGTCTGCCCTCACAGAATAAAGTATAAGATTAAAAAATATGATTAATTGGAAAATCAGGAGCTATTTTGCCTCATGGCCCAGATCAATAATTATTCCTCAGTTGGCATCACAGAAAACAACCATCATGCTACTGTCTGTGGGACCTTGCTCTACCTGCTCTCAGCAGAAAGGCCTCTCACCACTGAGGTGGGATGTAGTAAGTTTAAATCTCTCTCCAGAGTCTCAGAGCATGAAATAGATAGATAGATAGATAGATATACTTTATTAATCCCGAGGGAAATTTTGGTTCGTTATAGCCACACCAACCAAGAATGGAGTGTAAATATAGCAATACAAAAACCCCAACAATCAAACACCAAAATGCAAACTATGCCAGATGGAAAATAAGTCCAGGACCAGTCTATTGGCTCAGGGTGTCTGACCCTCCATGGGAGGAGCTGCACGTTCGATGGCCACACGCAGGAACGACCTCTCGTGCTGCCAAGTGTTGTATCACGGTGGAATGTGGCCGAAGTCCAACAGTAAAAAGTTCAATATCCAGTCTGCAAACACGTTCCTCGATCGTAATATACCCTGGATTGCACCATCCGTTGTTAACCAGATCAGTAAGCACACAACTCCTTTACGCTTACTGCTCTCGGTGCACTTCCGGTCAGCCGGAACGGTATTACCACCGAACTCCTCTTCTCCAAAAGTCTCTGTTGTCTCAACCCGGTCCTCTTTCCTCGGCTTTGTGATCCCCCTGGGCGTCCTCTGTGTGTTTTCCTCCGGATTTCAGCAGGGGTGTCCGTCGCTCTGTTAGCTAAGCCAGCCGGGATTTGCTGGTCCGTGGAATACACAATACGACCTTGCTTCTGTCCCGCGTGTCGGGATGTAACCATTTCCAGTGCTAAAGAAAACCCAAATAAAACTCTCTCTCCCAGCATGTTAGAGAGGGTGCAGCTTCGACATGTTACCGTGAGAAAAAAAAATACGAAAAATAACGTAAATTAAAAAGTAAGAAGAAGAAAGTAAAAGAATAGATCGGAACGGCTGTACCAGGCTGCATGCACGACCGGCGCATGCGCACTTAGACCAGTGTTCCTAGTGTGGTGTCACCAACACAACTTGTTCTTCTGCAAATGCGACATTGGCTTTTAAAAATCATGGGGCGTCTTTATGTTGTCCCGGGCACTATAGAAATGTAGGCTCCTTTTCAGCAAGGATCGGGATTTTTTGGTAGTTAAACCAGCTGAGATAAAAAGATTCCCTTAAGTTTGAGATTTGGAATCTGTGTAGGGTTTGATTAGACCAAGTCAGCCGAAGTTGTTTCCTGTGGTAGGAGAGCTAGGGACCTGAGAGCACAAATTAAGGATAATTGGCAACATAAAGTGTAGACTGGACATTGGTGACAGCCTGACCTATGGTTGGAGAACTGTATGTGTGGGTGGGAGAAACAAGACTTTTTTTGCTTGTTGTGTCATTTATTATTCTCTTCAGCATGGTGGGCATACAATGTCGGCACCGGAATGTGTGGTGACACCTGTGGGCTGCATCTGGACACCTTTGGGTTGTGATGGTTGTTACCGTAAACACTACATTTCACTATATGTTTCAATATACATTATATATATATTCTCTGTCCAGGCCCAGGGGATTGTTTCTCCAAGCTCAGCTTTCCAACACAGCAGTTGGCTCATCCAGGCGTCATAGAGTTGTTTCTGAATATGTTAATCTCCCAACCAATATTCCTTGTTCAGCTTCTTTTTGTAAACAAGAACCTGTCTTCAGTTCTTTATGTAAATTGCAAGCAATAATCAATCTGAAGTGAAAAAGATAGCTTTGCAAACAAACAGCACAGATGGCTGGCCCACAGCACAGGGCTTGCTGTTCAACAGAGGCAGTGTAAAACAATAGGGTTATGTAAATGGGGCTTGAATCGAACTAGACAACACTGGCTGAGTTACTTAGTTCAAGGAAGCTTGCAGACCAGACAGATACTTCCACTTAACACATCAAATAGCTGATCTATCAATAGTTGATAGATAGATCTATCAATAGCTGATCTATCGATAGTTGGGAGATTGGTGTGCTCAGAAAGCATTAATGTTGTTTGGGATTTCTATCCCTAGAAATGTTTAAAATCACCAAGGAGCAGAAAAAAAATGAAACAGTATAAATATAAGAGGGGTATCAGGCTTATTAGGAGTGGTCAAGGGACAAAAGAATGACAGAGACAGGATGACTAGAATCCTTTTCTCTGTCTTTGATTTCTGTAATGGAGAACTCGTTCATCTGAAACTTGTTGGTATGTCTTTTTAACTTTTTTAACTTTATAGGAATAATACCTGTGCTTTGGAAATCCTTTGTATTTTTTAAATTGGTTGTAATTTGGAAATGTTTGATAACATTGAAACCCTCTGTGCTTTGAATATGCTTTAAGGGTCTTACCTAAAGTTAAATGCATATCACTAAAAAAATGAACTGTGCTTAAGCTACTTCATTAGATGAAGGTGTCTCTTCCTTGGTAAGGAGAGGGGTCCCACCATTCAAATCGTGGGCATTGTCAGCTAAACTCACCATGGAGGATAAACAAGGAAGTGAACTAGCCTTTGAAGAGAAGGTGGCTATAGTGCAAACTCCCTTTAGCGAGAGTGGCCATAGCTATCTATATCAGATAGGGTTTAAGACCCTTCATGGACAGCAAACCTAATACTACCATGATAGTTAGATAGAAAGATAGATCGATGGATAGGTAGATAAATGGATGGATAAATGAATGAATGAACCAGAGGGAGAAGAGGAAGCCCACTGTAAAAAAAACACAAGTTACCATTAATTGAAATGTAGCATCTAAAGTATGAGTGGAAGCCAATTTGATGGAAGATTTTACAAGGGAATTGGCTAAATATGGAAAGGGAGAGAACTGCAGGACTACCAGGGAGGAGCAGAGGTGTTGGGACTAATCCATTGCTGTTCCAAAGAGGCAGCTCCAGCGCTAGGGGATGAATAGGCTCATTCTGTGCTGCAAGGCTCTTCAATTGAGCAATCCATCCTGCAAAATAATATTTGTGGAAAATGACAGCATTGATTGGTATTTTGAAAGGAGTGGCAAGGAAATAAAAAGACAGGCGGACAAGCACAGCAGGAATGAAGATGACAAGATTTTATAATGGAGAAAATAGCATGCATTGTTGAGCTTTAGGAAGAGCGTACTTGTTGTTGTCAACTCTGAATATCACCCACTCATTCAACTATTCACTAACACTGGCCTCCCACATTGACACTCATTAGTCTTGTCATTAAGAAATGTTCTTAAAATTAGTATCATTGATCTGCGAGACCTATAAGATGTCCTTGACTGTTGAATACACATAGCCTTGCTTTATTTACCTTGAACTTTTGCTTAGAAATCCTGTTTACTTAAGCATGTGTCCTGAATAAGCAGAGGGAGGGCAGACTGCCAAGGTTTTAAGCATGGACGTCCGTCAGGAATGTCCCTGCTCCCTTAATCTATCAACGTCTCTTTTGGGCTGCATCCGATGAGGGAAACAATGGGTTATCTCCTGAAACAGATTCATATTCAGATTTATTTATTAATCACGTGAACACTGAAGCACACAGTGAAATATGTCGTTTGGTTGAACAACCAACAAAGCATAAGGATGTGCTGGGGAAGGGCATTCCGGTGCCAATGTAGCATGCCCACCATGTTGAGCAGAACAGCAGCAACAAAACAACATCAGCAAGACATCCTCTTCCCTCCCTCTCACCCACCCACCCACCCACACACACAGCCAGTCCTCCAGCCCCAGGACTGTCTGCCTCTGGTCTTCCAGCTTCCATTGAACTCATGCACTTGTAGACATCGGACATCCAATCTGACTGCCACAGTGAGATCACAGATTTGCACAGCCAGGGCTTCTGCCTTTGGCAAAGGAAATTGTCCTGTGTGTGTATGTGTTTTGGATGTAGAGGGGGAGCAATGGTTAAGAGAGGACGGATCAAAGAAATTTGATTGGGAATATACTGAGCTGAGCATTTGTGTGAAATGCAATAAAACCATCGTTATCACAGCAAGTCCTTTTTCTTTAATAACAATCATGCTTGTTATTAACAGATTTCCATGTAAATTACTGAAGGTGGCACTTGCCCCCGGAAAGTGACTGTTTGGGAAATCCTTTACTAAAGATTTATGAGATGTTGCGGTGTGTACTGATTGGAAGGGGATGCTTAAGGATTGCTTACCTAACTTTCAATTGAGGTCATGCAAGTATAAGCAGCTATCTTGCCACTTATGTCCCTAACTTCTATAGGTGTGTAATGGAGAGTATATTGATTTGCTGCATCACAGCATGCCCTTGAATGGAAAATCCTACAAAAAAGTAGTGGATACGGCCCAGTCCATCACGAGCAAAGCCCTCTCCACCATTGAACACACTTACACAGAGCACTGCCACAGGAAAGCAGCATCCATCATCACGGACATGCACCACCCTGGACGTGCTCTCTTCTCACAGCTGCCGTCAGGAAGAAGGTACAGAAGTCTCAGGACTCGCACCACCAGGTTCAGGAACAGTTAATACCCCTCATCCATCAGGCTCTTGAACCAGACAGGATTACTTCACTCAACTTCACTCCCCGATCACTGAACTGTTCCCACAACTTATGGACTCACTTTTAAGGTCTTTTCATCTCACGTTCTTGATAGCTATTGTTTATTTATTTATTTATTTTTATTTGTACAGTTTGTTGTCTTTTGCACACTGGTTAAATGCCCAAGTTAGGTGGTTCATTCATTCTGTTATGGTTATTATTCTATGGATTTACTGAGTATGCCTGCAAGAAAATAAATCTCAGGGTTGCATATGGTGACATAGATGTATTTTATAATAAATTTACTTTTAACTTTGAACTTAGAATCTCCAGCCTTTTTTTCACATGATTTGGGGGTCGATATTGCTCTTAGGCAATAGTGCAGATAGTTAGCTATAGAAACGAAGCCTGCTGTATGTTTCTCCTTTGTCAATGGGCATAACTCATCAGTGTGAAACAAAAAGGCAATTTGCCGAAGCCTGTATATTACTGGATTACAATAGTTATTGGTATGTCACCTGAGACTCCTGCAAATTTCAATAGATGTTTGGTGGGGAGCATTCTCACTGGTTGCATCACAGCCTGGTATAGAGGTTCCAACGCACAAGAGGCTGCCAAGTTTTGTAGACTCAATCAATTACATCACTGACACAAGCAGCCCCACTGAGGAAATCTTCAACGCCTCAAGAAAGCGGCATCTATCATTAAAGATCCTCACTATCTGGGACATGCTCTCTTCTCACTGTTACCACCAGGGAGGAGGTACAGGAGCCTCAAGATCCACACTCTCACTTAGGAACTGCTTCTTCCCCTTCACCGTCAGATTCCTGAGTGACTTATGAACTCATGAAAACTATCTGGCAGCAAAATGGAGCTGAGGCCAAGGTCCGGTTAGCCATGATGTTACTGAGTGCTAGTGCAGATTTAAGGAGGAAACATACTGTCTCCCACTCCTATGCTTTATAGAATAAAGAACAGTATAATGCAGAAACAGGCCTTTTGGCCCACAATATCTGTGCTGAGAATGGTGATATGGATGTGTATCGCCTGCACATGATCCACTTCTCTCCATCTGTGTGTGTCTAACAGTCTCTTAAATATGATATAATATTTGAATGTTCAAAGTAACATTTATTATCAAAGTATATAACCATATGTCACCATGTACTATCTTGAAATTCATTTTCTTGCAACCATTTACAGGAAATTAAAGAATTCCAAAAAACTATACATAAATAAAGATTGATGATCAATGTGCAAAAGGAGACAAATAGTGCAAATAAGTAACAAAACTAGAAAAAAAACACAAACTCTTGAGTTGCAAACAGTCTTTGAAAGTGAGTCTGTAGGTTGTAGAATCAGTTCAGTGTTGTGGAAGGTAAAGCTATCCACACCTGATGGCTGTAGGCTGCAGGGTAATAGCTGTTCCTGAACCCACTGGTGTGGGATCTAAGGCTCCTGTAGCTCCTGCCTGATGGTAGTAGCAAAAAACAACATAGCCTTGGTACTAGGCATCTTTGATGACGGGTGCTACTTTCTTCTGTTAGTGCTCCATGTAAATATGCTGAATGGTTGGGGGTGAGGTGTTCTTTCTGTAGATTTTACTGTTCCTGGGTATTGGTGTTTCCATACCAGGCCATGGTGCAACCAGTTATGATGCTCTCCACTGGGCATCTACAGAAGTTTGCCAAAGTATTTTTGGTGCAGCTTCTGAGAAAGTAAGGCACTGGAGTGCCTTCTTTGTGATGACACTTGTACTGGTTCCAGGACAGGTCCTATGATATTCGTCGTCGTGGCTCTCCCTTGATGTCGAGGATGATGGTCTTCGTTCTGTTGATCTACTTATGGGCTCTCAAGTGGCTTATGAGTCCAATCTTGGCTTTGAAAGTTCTTCCGCATTCGGGACAGGTAGTTCCAGATGGCAGATCGGGCTTTGGTTGTTGCTGCCTCTCTTTCCATTTTCTTCCCTTCGAATTCTGCACATCTGTTGGCTTCGAAAGTTGCTGTTCCTTCTCGGACGATGGCTTGCCAGAGTTTCCTGTCCTTTGCATTGGTTTCCCAATTGTTGATGTCGATGTTACATTTCTTCATGTTGGCTTTTAGGACGTCTTTGAATATGATATTATAACACTAATGAATTTAAAGTTACTGACCTTCTCCACCTCCGATCCCCAAAAGAGGACTGGTTCATAGGGTGCTAATTTCTCTCTACTGTAGTCAACAATTAGCTCTTTGGCTTTGCTGATGTTGAGTGAGAGGTTGTTGTTGTGGTACCAATCAACTGGATTTTCAATCTCCCGCCTATATATGTCAATTCATCAGTACTTCTGATGCAGCCAACAGCAGCAAATTTAAATACAGCACTAGAGCTGTACTTAGCCCCACACAATCATAGGCATAAAGTGAGTAATTCCCACCTTTTTGGAGACAGTATCATGGAGTGTTCAATATTCTCTTTAGAAAAAAGATGGGAATTCATTGTAATGTCTCTTCTGAAGGACTGCCAGGGTGGTCCTGAAAGTCATCCATCGATCCAGCATTCTCTTTGACTTTCTACCATCAGGCAGGAGACTCTGATGTATAAGAACAAGAACAGTCAGAGTGGAAAACAGTTTCTTCCCTCAGGCCTTCAGACTTTTGAATTTACTGCCACATCACATTCGAAGTACCACTTGTTAATCTGTTGTGTACCTTACAATATTTAATTTATGTGCTTTTGTTTGTTTATTTTTGTGTTATCCATCTGTAAGATTTCATCTTTACTTAGTTACTATGTGTCACGTGTGTTATGTGCACTATAGTGCTTTACACCCTGGTTCAGAAAAACATCTTGTTTGTCAATGTAAGTGTGTATAATTAAACAACAATAAACTTGATTTGACTTGACTTGACTTGACAAACTTTAGTACTATGCCCCAAATTATGTGCAACACACACAGAATACTGGAGGAACTCAGCAGGTCAGGCATCAGCTGTCATCTACCTGCTGAACAGAGCCTGTTCCCATTTGGATAAGCAGGGCAGCACTGGGAGGATCATGTTTTTTGATTTCTCAAGTGCTTTCAATACCATACAGCCCTTATTGCTGGGAGAAAAGCACCATTCAATCCAGATTGGCACTTCCTGGATAATGGACTACCTGACTGGCAGACCACACTTTGTGCGGCTTCAGAGCTGTGTGTCGGACATGACTATAAACAGCACTGGGGCCCCATAGGGGACAGTATTGGCTCCCTTCCTGTTTATTCTGTATACCTCAGACTTTAGATACAACAGTGAGTCATGTCATCTGCAGAAAAATTCTGATGACTCAGCAATAGTTGGGTGTATAAAAGGAGGATGAGAGGATGAATACAGGGCTCTGGTGGAGGACTTTGTCAAATGGTGCAAACTGAATCATCTGCAGCTCAACATCAGTAAGACAAAGGAGATGGTGATGGACTTTAGGAAAACTAAGCCTGCATTGCTCCCTGTTACTGTTGATGGTGAGGATGTGGAATCTGGTGAGGACCTACAAGTACCTGGGGGTCCACCTGGATGACAGACTTGAGTGGAGCACCAGCACAGAGGCCGTGTACAAGAAGGGCCAGAGTCACCTTTACTTCCTGAGGAGACTGAGGTCCTTTGAAGAATGCAGGGACGCCTCTTGTTCACATGTTCTACCGGTCTGTTGTCACCAGTACAATCCCTTATGCAGTGGTGTGCTGGGGCAATGTCATCAACACAGGTGATACCAACAAGCTCAATAAACTGATTAGAAATGTTATAACTCTGTTATAGGAGTCAAACTGGGTACATCAGAGGCTGTGGTAGAAAAAACAGCTGATGGAAAATCCTGGCAATTCTGGATAATGTTTCTCACCCTCTGCATGCCACTTTAGCTGAAAAAGAGAAGCACTTGTAGTAATAGACTACGCTGCTCCAATGAGCGCTGTATGAGGTCATTCTTGCCTTTGGTCATTAGGCTCTATAATGAGTTAACCTACAGTCGAGGAAGTGATGACCCCCTCCTGTTGGACTGTGGTAACTTATTTTTTGTTTTTTCAACTTCTAATATCTGTGCATTTGTAATGCCACTGTGACACTGTAATTTCCTTTGGGATCACTAAAGTATCTATCTATCTATCTACCTATGATTAAGAATAAACAAATGCTGTTTTGGGCTGAGACCCTTTATCAGGACTGCAGGAGTATAGAAGTATATGGCTCTCCACAGGTGCTGCCTGACATGCTGAGTTCCTCCAGCATCTTGTGTGTGTTGCCCTATATTTCCAGCATCTGCAGAACATCTTGTTTCCTAAATTATGTGCTTGTCCCTGAAGTGTGGACGTAATCCCTTGACCTTTTGCCTTAAACCTCTGTCAAAACATGAATCAGAGTGAGATTTGTTATCACTCTCACATGGCATGAAACGTGTTGTTTTGTGGCAGCAGTACAGTGCAATGCATAAAAAAGTGTATAAATTACCAAAATAAGTAAATAGTCCAAAAAAAAAGGAATATTATTAATGTTAGTGTTCATGGATGCATGGACCAGTCAGAAATCTGATGATGGTGGGGCAGAAGTTGATGTTAAAACTTCGAGCATAGGTCTTCAGGCGCATGTACCTCTTCTTTGATGGTACTAATGAGAAGAGGGTATGTCCCAGAAGGTGAGCTTCCCTCGTGCTGTCTTCTTGAGTCACTGCCTTTTGAAGATGTCCTTGATGGTGGGGAGGGTTGTGCCCATGGTGGAGCAGACTGAGTCTACATCCCCTAGGAGCCTTTTGCACCACTGTGCATTAGAGGCTTCGTACCGGGTGATGTTGCAGCCAGTCAGAATGCTGTCCACATCTACTGAAATTTGTAACAAAAATAATTCACGGAAATCAAGAGTTGGAAATCATGAAGGAACGCCCAATAAAAATGCTATGTGATTTGCCAAGGTACTGCATAACATAAAAGAATTTATTAGTTCTAACACCAGCACTTGCTGGGGTTATTGTGAATTGTATTTCTAAAACCTTTCTCAGGAGGCCTCTCAGCACAGAGCTGGAAATCCAGCCTGAGATGAGGTAAACGAGTGACAATTAATTTGGTCAATTTATAGCTCAAATGAAAACACAGTTTTGTGTTTATACTAAGGGTTCAAGAGAAGGAGTTCCTAAGGTACACCATAGTGAGCAGACCTGGACCCCAGTGATGATCTGCTTGATTTACTCTCTTGCGTTTTTCTATTATGGGTGAGTGTCCTCCGTGGTTTTGCCGGCTGGTGTTCATTGCTAAATAATTGCCCGTAAAGGAGCACAGTTGGCTGGCGATGGTTTTCTCATCTTTATCATTAATATACCCTTCTCTCTTCTTAAAATCTGCAAGGCCCGTTTCCATGGAGACAAGACATTCGGCTGAGTCCCTCAAGCAAACAGGAAGTCTACAGGATTTCAAAGCCTTGTCTGTGATGAGTGTTTATGAAGTCCCTATGTTGTCAGTCTATCTAAAGCTGGCAGTAATTATCTGCTTCCCTGGGCAGCTAACAACTAATAACCTTGTTGACTAACATAAGCACGGGTCTTGAACATAAGGGAGTCTTGCCTAAAACCATATTTACTCAAGAATGCCTTCATTTTAATTTCATGGGAGTCAGGGATACTTCTAAACTGAACTGCACATGATCAAAATGTGTCTGACTTTCAACATAATCCACATATAATAATCCATTTTTCCCCTTAGTTGGGACTGAGCTGTGGGCTTTGTTTATGATTTAACTCTGCAAACGGAAGCCAGGTTGCGTGATCCACAGGCTGCTATAGCCCCGTCTGCTCAGCGGGACTTGGCATTGTTTATCTCTGTGCAACTGGATGTGCGCTGCCTCCCGTTGGGAGGTTGTAGCAAGGAAGAAATAAACTGCTTCAGAATCAGAGACTGTGTAGTGTCCAAGCCAAGCTATGGATAGAAGTGCTGAATCCTTTCTACAACCTCTAACCTCTGACATTTATGCTTGTAAATTCACTTGTAAATGGAAACTGGGTTGAGGAACAGGGAGAGAAAAATGAAAAGAAAATCACTTATTTATACCACCTAGTGGCCACAGACTGGAATTACAACGTGACTGTTGACATGGTAAAACACAATCGATAGTCTCAACATAGAAATTTGGATGACTCCGGGGTTGTACACCTAATGGGTTCTTTTTTTTTTCTCTCACTTTTCTGCTTAGTAGGTTTTTTTTGTTATCGCAATTTTTTTCAATCTTTAAGATAATGTTTTTTTTTGAGGTATTGTAAGTGTTGTTACTTCAATGTACTCATGTTATTTTTCCTGTATAATATAACAATAAAAGATTTGAAAAGAAAGAAATTTGGAAGGAGATTGGCTACCTAAAAATCATAAAGAGACATACCTATTGATTTGCAGAGGCATGCAAATGAAAATCTTGGAATAAAGGCACAAATGGCTAAAATATTCAGCTTGTCAAGCAGCATCTGTGGAGGGAGAAGCAGAGGTAATGCCTTTAGTCAATGATAAATTTGAGTAGTCTGGAATCTACTGAGGATGTTCAGAATTTCTGCTTTTATTTCACATTTCCAGCATCCCTACCTACCTTGATATATTGGCTTATTATTGTCACATGTACCAAGATGCAGTGTCAACGTGGAGAGGAGAGCGAGCTTGTAAATCTGCTGGGAGCAAAGAATGTTGGAAATGGCGAGTGTGGAGCACCGTGGGAAGGACACAGGACAGGTGGCAGAGAGGAATACCAGGGTCAGGGGGGTGGCGTTTGTGCAGACACACCCTGCCCTGAGACACCGGACAAGGTCATTTCATTCCAAACAATTGGTTTATTGATCATTACAGAATGTCTCTCTGGTGCTTCCCACTCCTTCCCCTTTCCCCAACGAAGATTCCCCTCTCCCTGCCCCCTTCCCACTCTCAGTCCACAATTGAGACCCATATCAGAATTAGGTTTATCATCACTCACATACGTCATGAAATTTGTTTTTTTTTGCGGCAGCAGTACAGTGCAAAACATAAAATTACTACAGGACTGTGCAAAAGTCTTGGGCTCACTAGCTATGCACTGTATATGAGCCTAAGACTTTTGCACAGTACAGTTCATGTATGCACAGGGGCAATGAAAAACTTACTTGCAGCAGCATCACAGGAAATAGCACAGGAAATAACATTAGTGACACAATATTTACAGAACACCATAAACATTGATTATACAAAATTGTATGAGAAAGTACAAAACAAATGTAGGGCAATGTAATCAAAGTAGTTCTACTGTTACTATGCTGAGGGAGGATGAGGGTTATGCTTCAAGAACTGAACCTGATGATATGGATCCTCACGCATCTGTACCTCCTGCCTGGTGGTAGAAGTGAGAAGAACACATGGCTTGGATGCTGGGGATCTTTGCTGCTAGACTTCTTTTCCTAGAGACCGCCGCATCAAAGAGTTCCCCTCCTCCATTCAGGCCATGCCCTCCTCTTGTTATAAGAGGCACAGAAACCGTTAAGGCCCACACTACCAGGTTCAGGAACAGTTATCGCCATACAGACATCAGGGTCCTGAACCAGTGTGAATAACTTCACCAACCTCAACACTGACCTGATTCTATGACCTATGGACGCTTTACAACGTGATCTCAGTATTATTTCTTTTTTGTCCAGTTTGTCTTTATTTACGTATTCGTGCTTGTCACACTTTCTTTATGTGCAGCTTTTTCGTAAAACTCTCATGATTTTTTTTCTTGCTGTGCATGCCTGCAAGAAAATGAATCTCAAGGTCGTATATGGTAAAATATGCGTACTTCAATCGTAAATTTACTGTTATTTTGACCTCCAGTAGACACTTTTGTTGGGGAGGGAAGTGCCTGTGATGTATTGGGCTGAGTCCACTATTCTCTGCATGTTCTTACGTTCCTGGACATTCAAATTTCATGTCATGTTATAACCAGTCCGGATACTTATGTCAGTACCATGGGAATGGGATTTTAGAGACAGGATATGTTAGTTTGTTGTCCTGACTAATGAAGACCCCGTGGGAATGATTTTTCCACACTGCAGAGAGTGGGCTCCAGCGGTGTAAGGTGAAACATTATCATTTTGACAAGATTATTACTTTGACTCTTCACAATTAGTGTACTCAGTTTTTTAAATGTAAGGTTTGTCTTCTTTTCCACATTGGCTATTTGTCCATCTTTGTTTATGTATTGCTTTTCTTACATTCTATTGTAGTTTATTTGTTTACTTATTGAGATACAGCGCACATTAGGCCCTTGCAGCCCTTCGAGTCACACTGCTCAACAACCCCTGGTTTAACCGGAGCCTAAACATGGGACAATTAACCTACCAACCGCTATGTCTTTGGGCTGTGGAAGGAAACGGGAGCACTCGGAGGAAACCCACGTGATCATGGAGAATGTACAAGCTCCTTACAGACAGTGGCGGGAATTGAACCCAGGTTGCCTGAACGGTAAAGCGTTGTGCTAACCACTATGCTACTGTGCCACCCGATTTCTTTATTTACCTGTGAATCATTATCATCGTGATGTGCTGGGTTACATGATGTGGGCGATCGTGGTCTTTGACCATGACAGTTCTTGGCAATTTTTTATATAGAAGTGGTTTGCCATCACCATCTTCTGGGCAGTGTCTTTGTAAGATGGGTGGCCCCAGCCATCGCCAGGTTGTCTGCCTGGCGTCAGTGGTCGCATAACCAGGACTTGTGATATGCACCAGCTGCTCATATGAGCATCCATCACCTGCTCCCATGACCCTGATCAGGTGTCTAAGCAGGCTCTAAACCTTTGCCCAAGGGTGACCTGCAGGCTAGCAGAGGGAAGGAGAGCTTTACACCTCCTTTGGTAGAGATGTATCTCCGCCACGTCACCCGGATGAATGCCTGCCAGAAAATGAATCTCAGGGTAGTATAAGGCAATGTATTATATACAAACTTTGATAATAGATTTTATTTTTAAAGATAAAGATTGACTTTCTTTGTCACATGTACATTGAAACATGAAGTGGAATGTGTTGCTTTATGTAAAATCAAGTCAGCAAGAATTATGCTGGGGGCGGCCCACAAGTGTCGCCATTCTTCCGGCACCAACGTAGCGTGCCGAAAACTCACTAACCCTAACTGTTCGCTTTTGGGGTGTGGGAGGAAACCAGAGCACCCGAAGGTAAACTACGCAGTCATGAGGGAACATACAACTCCTTACAGACAGTGATGGGAGTTGAACCCAGTCACTGGTACTGTGAAGCATTAGCTTAACTGCTACACTACCATCGTGCCCTTCTGAAAGGAATGGAAATTTGTACCTGGCAGTGGAGTCTTCGTAAAATTTTCTTGTCTGCCTCTGCACAGCAGGGAGGATCCTAGATTGGAAGCTACATGATTAGTGGTCGAATTTCAATGCAAGATTTCAAGATCTATCATATCAAAGATACCTACTGATGGTTGAAAGGCCTAAAAAGAGTGGGCATGGAAAGGATGTTTCCAATAATGGAGAGTCTAGGATTAGAAGACTCCTAATAAAAGCATGTTGCTTTAGAACAGAGATGAGAAATTTCTTTAGCCAGAGGGTGGTGAATTTGTGGAATTCATTGTCAGAGATGGTTGTGGAGGCACAGTTATTGGGCATATTTAAAGTGACTGTAAGACATAGGAGCAGAATTATCGAGTCAGCTCGAGTCTGCTCTGCCATTCTATCATAGCAGATTTATTTTCCCTCTCAACCCCATACTCCCTCTTCCCGTAATCCTTGACACCTGAATTAATCAAGAACCTTTCAACCTTTACCTAAAGTATACCCAATGACTTGGCCTCCACAGCCATGTATGGCAATGCATTCCACAGATTCACTACCCTCTGGCTGACAAAGTGCTTCCTCATCTCTGTTCTAAATGGATGTTCCTCTATTCTGAGGCCGTGCCTGCGCTCCTAGATTAGCAAGGGTGTCAAAGGTTATGGGGAGAAACCCGATGCAACCTGATATGATGACAGAAAGCTCTGAGCCAAGTCAAATACTGAGTTAGTTTCAGTGACATACTGTCAAAATAAAATAGCCCAGCTGCTCACTTCTGAATTCCCTAGCCTGGTGTGTGAAAGCCAAAAGATCAATTCAGAAATATTAACCCCTAACTTAGCTCAGTAAATGAGATTTCTCATAATGACCTCTCCAACTTGAAGTATGCGATTGCATTGAGGATGGGTGGGAGAACATTCAAGGCATCATCCACATTCGAAAGGTATGTAGGCGGTAATCAAGATGCACAGGCTTCTTGGTCTGACTATGGATACTGTACGTTAAACAGCAGAAAATGGTTCACATCTCTGAGCTGGGAAAAGTTATTTTGTGTGCTTATAAGGAGATTATCATGCAAAGGGTATAAGACACAGGAACAGAATTAGGCCATTCGGCCTATCGTGTCTGCTCCGACATTCCATCATGGCTGATTTATTATCCCTCTCAACCCTGTTCTTCTTCTGCCTTCTTCCTATAGCTTTTGTCACCTTGGGTAATCAAAAAACTATAAAACTCCACTTTAAATACACACACTGACTTGGCCTGTAGAGTGGTGAGTGGCAATATTTTGGATATTGGGACCTTGCTATGCATTAAACAAGAAATTCTCATTCAGGTCTAGAATTAGCTGGACTGGGGTAACAGCTGCTCAGACTGGAGGAGCAACACCTCATAATCTGTTGAGGTAGCTTCCAACCTGATGGCATTAACATCAAGTTCTCTAACTTCGAGTAATTTCCCCCTCCTCCCCTTATCTCTTCTTTCACTCCCATCCTGACTTCCCTCCTCCTTCCTGACTCATCACCTCCCGCTGAAGTTTTTATTCCTCCCCCCCTTTTATTCTGGCATCTTTCTTTTCCCTTCCAGTCCTGAAGACCTGAACCATCAATTTTATTCATTTCAATAGATGCTGCCTAACCTGCAGAGTTCTTCCGGCACTTTGTTGTTGTTGCTTTGGACTTCCAGCAGCTGCACCATCTCTTGTGTTTATAGGTTGTTGCTCCTCGGTGTTTGAACTCTGATGGACTGAGAGACCATTTTAGCCGGTTTCCTGGACTGAAACAGGGTAAATCTGGAAAAGTCAAATCAGCTAGGGCCTTATTCCCTGCGTAGGAGATTAGGAAGAGATTTGATCGAGATATACAAAACTGTGGGAGTGGGCATAGATAGGGTAAATGCAAGCAGGCTTTACCCCTCAGGTTGGGTGAGATTAGAATTACAGGTGATAGGTTAAGGCAAAATATTTAAGGGGAATATAAGGGGAAACTTCTTCACTCAGAAGATGGTGAGAGTGTGGAACAAGCTGCCAGTAACAGGGGTGGATTGGGGTTTGATTACAGCATTTAAGACAAGTTTAGCTAGGTACATGGATTCAATATATGCATCAGTTTTTTTTTCTTTGAATATAACCAAATTTCTAGACCTGTATGAGAATTTCTTGTTTAATGCATAACAAAGTCACAAAATCTGCAATATTGCCACTGACAGCTGTGCAGGCTAAGTCATTGGATGTATTTCAAGCAGAGGTTGATAGGTTCTTGATTATTAAGGGCATCAAAGGCTATGGGGAGAAGGCAGGAGAATAGGGTTGAAAGGGATAATTTATCAGCCACAATGGAATGGTAGAGCAGACTCGATGGGCTGCATGCCCTAATTCTGCCCTGTGTTTTACATTCTTACATCAATCATTTCATGATATTTCGTACAGGCATACATAATAATTTCTAAAGCTCTCATCAAAAGCACACCACTAGGATTATTTCCCTATATTATGCACTGGTGATTATTTGGAAATGTTTTATGTTCTTGGTTTACAACCTGAAAACTCGGTCAATAAACTTTTAGGGAAGGTATATTCAGCTCAATAATCATAAATGCTGATCACAGCTTCATATTGACAGGAATTGACCCGGATTTGTGGATCACAGTCAGTTGTCTGGTAACATAATAAAGGAACCTCAATTGTTTATCTCCAGCATCCATAGAGGAAACTTAATCCATACACACAAAATGCTGGATCAGGCAGCATCTATGGAGGGGAATAAACAGTCGATGTTTCGAGCTGAGACCTTTTATCAGCACCGGACAGGAAGGGAAAGAAGCCAAAACTAGAAAGTGGGAGGTGAGGGGGAGGAGTAAAAGCTGGCAGGTGATAATTGAGACCAGGTGAAGGTGGTGTGTAGAATGTATTGGAAGTTGGACAAATCGATGTTCATTTCATCAAGATGGTACAGTCCAAATGCTTACTGTTTATTAATTTCTCCCCACCCTTGCCCCTTCCCTCTTTTTCCATCACCTCCCTTTGGTTCCCCTCCTCCTTCCCATTCTTCTATCCTCCACTGTCCTCTCCTATTAGATTCCTTCTTCTTCAGCTCTTGATCACTTTCACCTATCACCTCCCAGCCCATTACACCCCACCTCTGCTACCCAGGCAACTTCCCCCTCATCTGGTGTCACCTGTCCCCTGCTGGCTTGACCTCCTTCCGCTCCCCCTCAACTTCTTATTCTGGCCTCTTCACCCTTCCTTTCCTATCCCGATGAAGGGTCTCTGCCCAAGACATGGACTGTTTATTCCCTTCCATGGATGCTACCTGACCTGCTGAGTTCCTCCAGCATTTTGTGTGTGTTGCTCTGGATTTCCAGTGTCTTGTGGTTGGGAATGTAATCTGAGGCACAGCTTCTGTTTACCAGCAGACAGGAATCAATCAGAAGATGTATGGAGAGATCCAATATTGTATACGAGTGGCATTATGGGTGAGAAAGTATCTACACAGGGGCCCAGACATACCAATCTCATCTTAGTCAGTGGCAATGTTGTAGATGAATCAGAAATTGGAATTGGTACTTGTTTATTATTGTCACATGTACCAAGGTAGAGTGAAAAAGTTGTCTACTGTTCTTAAAAAGCAGATCATTACGCAGTGCATCGAGGACTGTCACACCATTGACATTTAGGGCAGCAATGAAGCTTCTCCATCGCTGGGGGTGTTCAGGGCTTCCTTCATCATGTCAGTAGTTTCTGCTTAATTTTCACTGCCATCAACCATGCAAGTGCTGGGTGGAGAATCAGGAATACAGCCACACTTAGATGTAGAAGGAATCTTTATTGCTGTTTCCATAACATTAATGTTTGACCGAGCTGAACCTCCGAGCCTGAGGACCAGTGGACCACTCTTAGTCTGGGCTTTACCCTTTGACCCATTTTACATGGGTGACCCTCCCAAGAGCCAAGGCATAAAACTCTCCTTCCTGCAGGTCCTGCTGAAGGGTCTTAGCCTGAAACATCAACTGTACTTTTTCCATAGATGCTGCCTGACCCGCTGTTCCTCCAACATTTTGTGTGTATTGCTAAAGAAGACAATCTGTGGAAATACAAAATAATAATAGTAATAGTGATGGTGACTATTATTATAAATAAATAATTAGAACCCGTGTTGTAGAGTGCTTGAAAATGTGTCCCTAGGTTGTGGAATCAGTGTAGTGTTGAGATGAGTGAAGATATCCACACTGGTTTGGAGCCTGATGATTGAACAGTAATAGCTGTTTCTGAGCCTCATGGAGTGGAACCTAAGGCTCAAAATTCAAGTTTATTTATCATGAGTGCATCAAAACATACAGTAAAATGTGTTGGTTTGTGTTAACAGCCATAATTTAGTCAGCTCCATCTTGGGTACTAGCCTACAAATTACCCAGGACATCTTTAGGAGTGGTGTCTCAGGAAGGCAGCATCCATTATTAAGGAATTCCAGCACCCAGGGCATGCCCTTTTCTCACCGTAATGCTCAGGTAGGAGATACAGAAGCCTGAAGGCAGAAACTCAGCGATTCAGGAACAGCTTCTTCCCCTCTGCCATCCGATTCCTAAATGGATTGAAGCTTCGGATACTACCTCACTTTTTTTTAAATATACAGTATTTCTGTTTTAGCACTTTTTAAAATCTATTTAATATATGTAATTTATTTATTTGTTTATTTATTTATTATTATGTTTTATTTTATTTATTATTATTATATTTTTTCTCTCTGCTAGATTATGTATTGCATTGAACTGCTGTTGCTCAGTTAACACATTTCGTGTCACATCCCGGTGATAATAAATCTGATTTTAATTGGTTGCTGGATTAGGTGGTTGGTGGGAGAATCAGAGGGCATAATCAGAGGGTGCCTGTGGGCATGTGATTGAGAATACATTAAGGGGAAATAAGGGGATTGATGGGATTTCTCTGAGGGCTGGCCTAGATGAGATAGGCTGAATGGGCTCTTTCTACATTGAGTGACATATCGATATCTCTTTAAACAGCAGTAGCCAAATTTTTCTTAAGATAATGGTTTGAAACCTTGTGCTAACTCCTGAGGTGATTGGATCGCACAAACAATACTTCTATGACTATAGGACAATCTGGTGTAAGGGGGCTCCATTGTTTAAAGCAGGATTGCGTAATATGTTTTTTTTCTCTCTGTGCTTCCTGATTTCATTTCAATGTAAAGCAAACATTGTGGGAAGCTGGGAACCTAACTGGGCTGATCGTAAAGGCTGGGAATTTCCTTCCCAATCTTCTTCCTGTGCCTGTGACACGCAAGTCCGCAGAGAAGCAGAGAGCGATAGAGTGAGGTCCACCGAGTTCAAAGTAGTTCGAAACTAACTTTATTATCAACACACGTATATATCACCAAATACTATCCTGCTGCTGCCCCTCAGGAGTTTTTGCGTTCTCCCCATGACTGCATGCGTTTCCTGCGGGTATTCCGGTTTTCTCCCCCAATACAAAGAAGCTGTTCATTGTATATTGTCCTGTGATTAGGCTAGAGTTAAATCTGGGGATTGCTGGGGCAATGCGCCTGAAGGGCTGGAACGGCTTATTCCGCGCTGTATCTCAATAAATAAATAAATAAATTGAGATTTGTAACCTTGCAAGCATCTCAAAGGTTCAAAGGTCAAAATTAATGTCAGAGAAATATATACAATATAAATCCTGAAATGCTTTTTCTTCACAAGCATCCACGAAAACAGAGAATTGCCCCCAAAGAGTGAACGGCAGTTAAACGTGAGAACCCCAAAGTCCCCCCGCCAGCTCCCCCCTCCTACGCGTAAGCAGTGGCAAGCAACAGTCCCCCTCCCCCACCCCACTGGCAAAACAAAAAGTGCATCCACTACCAAGCCCAAGCGTGAGCTAAGCGATAGCAAAGACACAGACCAAAGTTACCCCAAAGGCTTCGCATTTCATCCAACATTCGACAAACCACAAGTTTGAGGTTCTCTCTCTCAAGGGAGAGGGAGGTGTCCCCCCCCCATTTTCACATTTACAGGAAAATAAAGAAATATAACAGAATTTATGAAGAACTATACAAAACAAAGACGGACAAGCAACCAATTTTCAAGTGCATTGATTGGAAAGGTTTAGAGCAGGGGTTCCCTACCTAGGGTCCACAGACACCTTGGTTAACGGTAGAGGTCTATAGCATAACAAAGGATTGAACCCCTGGATTAGAGGGATTTGGGCCAAATATTTGTTTTATGAGGATGAGCAGGTTCAGGATTTTCTCTTTGGAACGAAGGAGGATGAGAGGTGATTGATATGAATCTCCAAGTTCCTTCCTGGATTACAAAAAGAGGTGTCATTAACCCCAAGTTCTTGAATTGAGCATCACCTCCCAGTTGTCAGGGCAAGACTACCTGATTTTCACCATTTGTGTGAAGAATTGATACCCGACATTTTCATGGTCATTTAAGAGCCTCTTTGACAGGCACAGACAGTAGTTGCAAGGAAATGGAGGCTTATGGGCTATGTGGGAGAGAAGGGTTAGATTGATATTCGAGTAGGTTATCACAATATTATGGGCTGAAAGATCTGTACTGCACTGCAGTGCTCAAAGTTCGTTGGCTCCTTTTCAAAGTGAAGACAAGTTTATGTCTCTTTTTTTGTTACTATCAAGAGGCTGTATTTATGCAAAGCTCAAGCTTTTGGTTTTAACTGATAAAAGCTGAAAAAACATTGCGAAGGCCAATTTGGAAATACTTTGTTTTCCTGACTGACGAAATCGCAGCCTGGGTAATTGATGCCAACCATACGGAATTTGCGTGTGCATCCACCTTGCCTCTTGAGCATGGTTTTCAAGATGTGCAACCTCAGCTGTTTGAGGAGATGGGTTGGTCAGTGATGAGATGGTCAGGACATGGAAAATGATTAAAATATGATAGACCTATTAAGTGTACATGGTGCTATGACAACTTCTGATTTACTTGTGCTATATGGAGATACAAAGTTAATACTGATGCAGTGTTCAGTGGTGGCCCAAGAGCAGAGGGAGGGACACTGAAGCAGAATAAACAGGTCATTGAGTTTTCATAAGAACTGTACAGAACAAAGGGAAAATAATGGGGCTACTAACTAAAACTCTCAAACTAAAATTGAATGCCATCACTGCAGCTCGCAAGCTTTAACTTAATACTAAATTAACACCACTACTTTACACTGTCAATCTAAATAGTAACGTTCTTTCCCGGTACGGGGACTAAGTTAAGCAGGGAACATTGCCATCACTGCTTGTTGGACAAGACTGAAACAAAAGGAAGGATGTTAAATAGAACCACCAAGAAATCCTGATTGGCTGGAATGTGCATTCTCACAAGCATGATTGCTGTCCATCAACGAAGGCACCCAGACTCTACAGCAGAGTCCGTGGTTGTGACAGATGCACTTCTTGATTGAAGTTTAAATTTAAAAATACTGCATTTGGGAAGTGCAAATAAAAATCATAATCGGATAATCCTCACACTGACCCCAGAATCTGAACCACATAGTTTCAATCCCTACATATGTGAAAGCATACAGCTTTATTTATTGTCTAGAGTAAACTTGGTCATAGATAGGGTAAATGCAAGCAGACTTTTTCCACTGAGGTTGGGTGAGACTGGAACCAGATAGAGGTCATGGGTTATGGGTGAAAGGTGGAATGTTTAAGGGGAACATGAGGAAACTTCTCTCAGAGAGTGGTGAGAGTAGAATGAGCTGCTAGCGGAACTAGTAGATGTGGGATCGATTTCAACACAAGAGAAATTTGGATAAGGTACCTGGATGAGTGGGCTATGGAGAGCTTTAATCTAGGTACAAATCACTGGGGCGAGGCAGCACAATAGTTTATTGTGGACTAGATGGGCTGAAGGGCCTATTTCTGTACTGTAATGTTCTATGACTCTATGGTCAACTGTAATCCGATTATTCTCGCTCTACTGAATTGTGAGACCTGACGTATTTGACTTTCTCACAGCAGCTGTATTCCTTTGTGACTTGAAAGGAACTTGATCTCAAAACCTCTAGTAAATCTTGAATTCCACTGATCTTATGAAGCCAGAAGCTCCTCACCTATCTATTCCACAAGCTCAGAGAAAGTTACATGTCTGATCCCCAGAGCCAGCATTGACATTTTCAAGCACACCCCCATATATTCGTCTTTGCCGTCATCACATCCATTTATCTTTGTTATTTACAGCACAGTGATGTTCTCGTAAAGGACAGACAGATTACTCATAATTTGCTTTTTGTGGATGTCAGGAGGTTGCAACGAAAGGAAATGGCATCAAGTGAATGAGTATTGACTGCGGTGTTCTTCCTAAAACGAATGTCATTATCCTTCAGACAAGCCTGTGTGTGCAGGAGTATTGAGCCATGAGGAACTTAAACTTGTCACCTATTTCATTGGAAAACTGTTGCAAAATCTCCTGAATGGTGGTAACTTGTTCACAAGAATGTAAAAAGAGCCCAGTATGAGGTATATAGTGGCCATGGTATTCGGGGCATGGAGTTCAGATTTCAATTGTGGCCCCATTTGTATGTTCTCCCCCTGAAAATTGTGGGTTTCCTCTGGATGCTCTGGTTTCCTCCCACAGCCCAAAGACATACCGGTTAGTAGATTAATTGGTCATTGTAAATTGATTGTGCTAAGTTTAAATAAGTGGGTTGCTGGGCAGTGGCTTGTTGGGCCAGAAGGGCTTGTTGAGCACTGTATCACTAAATAATAAAAAATTACAAAAAAAAATCTTAATATGGCTACATTCATTCACTGTTCACTGTGGCAATTCCTTCTCCAATTTTCATTTAAAACCTGATGATGCTTGTTCCTTAATAAGTCAGTTCATTGAAAGAACATACTTCATGGATCATCTGAAGTAGAAAGGTTTCCAAATAGTTCTCCTTAGTACAGTTCATAGCCAATAGCCCTTGTCTGCCCATTGTTAGAGTACAGAACAGGCCCTTCAGCCCACAATGTTGTGCTGAACCAATTAAATTAGTAATCAAAAGGCAAACTAAACTAATTTCTTCTGCAAACACACTATCCATATCCCTCCATTTTCCTCACATTCATGTGCCTATTTGTACATCTGTTAAAGTCCTGAATATAACTGCTTCTACCACCTCCTCAGATAGCATATTCCAGGAACCCACCACTCTGAGTAAAAAAACTTGCCACTCACGTCTTCTTTGAACTTACCCCCCTCACCTTAAATACATGCCATTAGGTATTAGACATTTCAACCCTGGGAAAAAAGATATTGTCTGTCTACTTTATCTATGCCTCTCATTATCCTATCAACCTCTATCAGATCTCCCCTCAGCCTGTGCTGCTCCAGAGAAAACAACCCTGGAACAGTAGAATAGTACAGCACAGGAACCGGCCCTGCAGCACACGATACCTGTACTAAGCATGTTGCCGAATAAATCCACTCCTTCTGCCTCTACATGATTCACATCCCTCTACTTTGCATATTCACATGCCTATCTAAAAGCTTCTTGAACATCTGCTGCATCTAACACTCCTGGTGGCACGTTGCCGGCATTTACCACTTTGCACATCTGAAACCTTCTCTGGTTGGGTTAGAACTTTGCTCACTTCCTTATAATCTGCAGGACCTATGGAAAGTATTCACTCCTCCTCCCCACCCCGGAAGTTTTCGTGTTTTATTGTTTTACAACAGTGAATCACAGTGGATTGAATTTGGCTTTTTGACAAAGTGATCTGAATTAATTACAAATACAAAACACAAAATAAGTGCTTGCATTAACATTCACTCCCCTTTAATATGTCACACCAAATTATCACTGGTGCAGCCATTTGGCTTTAGAGTTACATAATTAATTAAATGGAGATCTGTTTTTGGAGACTATAGCCTTGACTGTGCAGTCAAGGTGTTTCAGTACACCTGTATCTAGAATGTCCATGTTCTTCTGAGTCAGTATCCTGGCAAAAATTTCACCATAAGGACAAAAGAACTCTCTAAGCAACCCCGTGAAAAGGTTATTGAAAAGCACAAGTCAGGAGATGGAAACAAGAAAATTTCCAAGTCATTTGATACAGTATCCCTTGGAGTACAGTTAAGTCAATCATCAAGAAATGGGAATTATATGGCACAGTTGTAAATCTGCCTAGAGCAGGTTTTCCTCAAAAACTGAGTGACCATGCAAGAGGGGGACTAGTGAGGGAGGCCACCAAGAGACCTATGACAACTGTGGAGGAGTTACAAGCTTCAGTGGCTGAGATGGAAGAGACTGCACATACAACAACCGTTGCCCTGGTACCTCACCAGTCACAGCTTTATGAGAGAGGCAAAGAGAAAGTCACTGTTGAAAAAACTCACATGAAATCTTAGCTAGAGTTTGCCATAAGTATGTGGGAGACTCTGAAGTCAGCTGGAAGAAGGTTCTATGGTCTGATGAGATCATAATTGAGCTTTTTGGCCGTCAGACTAAACGCTATGCATATCATCAAAAACACACCATCCCTGCCATGAAGCATGAAATGGAGATACTTCACTGCAGCAGGGCCTGGAAGGTTTGTGAAGGTAGAGGGTAAAATGAATGCAGCAAAATTCAGGGAAATCTTTGAGGAAAACCTGATGCATTCTGCAAGAGAATGGAGACTTTGGAGAAGATTTGTCCTCCAGCAAGACAACGACCCCAAGAATAAAGCCAAAGCTACACAGGAATGGCTTAAAAATAATAAAGTTAATGTCCTGGAGTGGCCGAGTCAGAGTCCAGATCTCAATCCAATTGAGAATTTGTGGGTGGACTTGAAAAGGGCCATCCTCATGCAATCTGACATAGCTCGAGCAGTTTTGTAAAGAAGGATGGGGGAAAAATTGTAGTGTCTGAATGTGAAAAGATAATAGAAACCTATCTACACAGATTAAAGTTGTAATTACTGCCAAAGGTGTGTCTACTAAATACTGACTTGGAGGGGGTGAATACTTATGCAATCAATTATTTTGTGTTTTATATTTGTAATTAATTAAGATCACTTTGTAGAGATCTGTTTTCACTTTGATACGAAAAAGAGCCTTCTTCTGTTGATCGGTGTCAAAAAAGCCAAATTAAATCCACTGTGATTCAATGTTGTAAAACAATAAAACATGAAAACTTCCAAGGGGGCTGAATACTTTTTTTAGGCACAGTAGCTGTTAGAAGTTTGGTGATAGGGAACCTGGGAGTGATTCCCCTTTGTGGTAATTTTGTTCCAGTGGTGTTTGGCTGATAACTATCATTGATTTTCCTGATGAAATTTCTTACATTCTTTTCCATAAGGAGATTCTCAATATTCCATGACATATTAAGTCAAGATTTTCTGAGTTCCTTCAAGGGATCTTAGAACTGTTAGTTCTCTCTACCAACAGCAGTGTTTGAAGAAAAGTATGGGGTGTTACTAATCCCCTGAGCAAAACACAGCCCTCTCTAAAGGGGAAATATCTGACTATTGTTTGTTGGAGCTTGTTTTAAATAAATTGGCCTAGGAGATTCCCACAATGGAATAGTAACTCCAGAGAAGAAAAGAGAAGAGGGAAGGGGAAGAATTACTGGAAGTTTGACAAATCGATGTTCATGCCATCAGGTTGGAGGCTACCCAGATGAAATATGAGGGGTTGCTTCTCCAACCTGATATCAAGAACATGAGATGAGGAGTCCTTAAAATAGAGTCCATAGGTTGTGGTAACATTTCATTGATGAAGTGAAGTTGAATGAAGTAATCCCCTGATGGCTGAGGGACAGTCAAGTCAAGTCAAGTCACTTTTTACTGTCATTTCAACCATAACTGCTGGTACAGTACACAGTAAAAACGAGACAATATTTTTCAGGACCATGGTGCTACATGAACAATACAAAAACTATACTGAACTACGTAAAAAACAACACAAAACTACACTAGACTACAGACCTACCCAGGACTGCATAATGTGCACAAAACAGTGCAGGCATTACAATAAATAATAAACAAGACAATAGGCACAGTAGAGGGCAGTCCAGGTGTCAGTCCAGACTCTGGGTATTGAGGAGTCTGATGACTTGGGGCAAGAAACTGTTACATAGTCTGGTCGTGAGAGCCCGAATACTTTGGTGCTTTTTGCCAGATGGCAGGAGGGAGAAGAGTTCGTATGAGGGATGCGTGGGGTCTTTCACAATGCTGTTTGCTTTATGGATGCAGCGTGTGGTGTAAATGCCTCTAATGGCGGGAGAGAGTGTGGGTTTCCTCCAGGTTCTTTGGTTTCCTCCCAAATTCCAAGGATATTATTTGGCATTCAAGATGAGGTAGTAAATTGGATTTGAGATTGGCTTCATGGGAGCAGCCAGATAGTGGTAGTAGATGGTTGCCTCACTGAATGGAGGCCTGTGACTCATGGTGTGCTGCAGGGATTGGTGCTGGGTTCCTTGGTGTTTGTCATCTATATCATATATATTTGGCAGAGGTGCACAAAATTATGAGGGGTGTAGAGTTTGGGTGAGACTAGTAGAACTAGAGGTTATGGATTAAAGGTGAAAGGTGAAGTAAGTGAAACAAGAGGGAGATATTTCTTCAGTTAGTGGCTGGTGAGAGTGGAATAAGCTGCCCTTAGATGCAGGTTGGATTTCAACATTAAAGAAAAAGTTGGCAAGGTACATGAATGTGAGCAGTATGATCCCGGTTCTGGTCAATGTTACTAGACAGATTAATGGTTCAGCGTTTGCTAGATGGGCCAAAAGGTCTTTTACTGGGCTGTAGTGTCCTATGACTTTCTGACTATGTATGGATAGGTTTAGGTTAAGTAAGTTGTGGGCATGCTGTGTTGACATGGAAATATAGTGACACTTGCAGGTTGACCCCAGCACAATCGATGTTTTGATGTACATGTGACAAGTAAAGATAATCTTTAATCTTTCCATGTACTACCTCACAGGTCCAAATTTGGCCATTTTGTTTCCATTATTTCCACTCGACATCTTCGGAAAATGTGAAGGCTTTGATTTAGATCACATGTTTATAAGCCCATAAACATCCCAAGTTAAGTGCCTCTGTGCGGTACTTGTAACTTTTTCCTAGCCTGAGAAGTTTCTATTTGTAGTTACTCATTTAATATTGCAGGAGATTTTCAATAGGGAGCCTTGTTTACTCCTCTTCATCACCATCAATGTCAAATAGGGAAACCCTTTTCTCAGCAAAAAAAAGACTTCTTTTGAAATGTAAGTATACAAAATACCATTTGCCTTTTTCCTGATGCCAATAATAAATTTCATATATACAAAATAGCCCATTTCCTTCTGGCATTCTTTAAAGAGAGCCTGATCAATTAGGAAACCCCATATTTGGCCTTCTGACGGTGATAGTTTAATTGATTCTTCTATGTGTTTGACTTTGTGTGTGTGTGTCTGTGTGGGTTTATGTGTACAGCGTTTATGCACACTATGTTTACATGTGCATATGCATACATGCAAACACATGGTATGCATTTTTACATGTGTGCATGTATGAGTGTACGTATATGACATGTATTTGTACATGTGAATGTATGTATATTTGTTTGCGCATATGTACATGCTTGATATATGTGTATTTCATGTGTTTACGAGACCTCACATTAGTAATATGTAAGTTCATATCTCAGAGCAAACCTTTAAACTGTATTAACAATTTGTATTTAGCTGACCAATGCAAGCAAGACTTGAGGGTTTGAGGTATGGAGCGAGGATGAGCTGGTTGGCTTTGTTTTTTTCAGTGGAATACTGTAGAATGAGGGGTAAACTTATGAAGATATATAAAATCATGAGGGGAATAGATAAAGTGAATGTGCACAGTCTCTTCCCCAGGGCTGGGTAATCAAGAGTTAGAGAGCATAGGTTTAAGGTGAGGGGGAGAGATTTAAAAGGGAGTTGAATGACAACTTTTTCCATCCAGAGGGTGGACATTATATGGAACAAGCTGCCAGAGGAAGTGGTTGAGGCAGGTACGTTAACAACATTTAAAATCTACTTGGACTTGTACATGTATGGAAAAGGTTTAGAGGGATAAGCTGAACAAGGTTAGGTGGGAATCTTGATTGGCATGTATCAGTTGGGCTGATAGGCCTGTTTCTATGCTATAGGATTCCACGACTTTGACTCCTATGTTTATTTTTTAAAGCACTTGAAGCTCCACCTGATTGGTGATAATAAAATATTTTTAAATTTAAATGGTCCAATCAAAACCCAGCAGTTGCAAGGACTGTGCATGTCCTGAGACTGGCTGGTGTCACAACTGCAGATTCAAATAGAACCCATTCTTCAGCCAATCACAATTGGAATGTTAAGATCAAAAGCAGGGAGCGTAGGACGCACTGGTGATTGGGACAGCTGACATATCGGCTCAGGGTGTCATGGCTAACCCACCACCACTTGCCTGGACAGTGAATTCCAACATCTAGGAGAACAAATTTTTTGCCTTCTCTGTCATGAATGTTTTGAGATTGGGCCTCCGAGTTTTAGACAGCCCTCCAGTGTAAACACAAACCCTACGTTTATTTTGTCAAGATCTATAAGAATATATATTTTTAATGATTCAGTGAAATTATTTCTCATTCTACTAAACTCAAGGGAGTACAGGCCCAGTCTGCCTACTTTCCATAATTTTTCCATCCCAGGCATTAATCTGGAAAACTGCTGTAGAATTTCCTTTATCATTAGTATTCCTTCCTTAATCAGGATAAATGGACCTGTAAATAATAAACCAGAGACATAAAGCAAGGTGTCTCTGTGGAGGCACTGTCTACATCCCCTCCTTCCCCTGCATCCACCATCCACACCTCCACATACCAACTGTTTTTATCCTGATCTACATCCACCCCAGCCCTTACCTTCCACCAACTCCCCAGTCATCATGGACTCACCTTCACTACTGAGCAGGTGAGAAAGACCCTGTGGAAAATCAGACGGGGCAAAGCACTAGGACCAGATGGTGTGAACCTCGAGGTCCTGAAGGAGTAAAAACAACATGGGTGGTCATGGTACCCATGAAGGGCAGATCAAAAGGCTTCAATTACTACCGTACAGTGGCCCTGACCTCAAACATCATGGAGACGCTGGAGAGGTTGGCCTGGCTCATCTCTGACCCCAGGTCAGATCAGCCCTCAATCCCCTGCAATCTGCCTACCAGGACCACATTGGAGTCAACGATGCTGTCACCTACCTGTTGAACAGTGCCTACTCCCATTTGGATAAGCAGGGCAGCACTGTGAGAATCATGCTTTTTGATTTCTCAAGTGCCTTTAATACTATACAGCCCTTATTGCTGAGGGACAAGCTCTGTTCAATGCAGATTGGCACTTCCATTGTACCCTGGTTAATGGACTACCTGACTGGCAGACAACAGTTTGTGCGGTTACAGAACTGTGTGTCAGATGTGGCTATAAGCAGCACTGGGGCCCCACAGGGGACTGTATCGGCTCCCTTCCTGTTTACTCTGTATACCTCAGATACAATACTGAGTCAGGTTACCTGCATAAATTCTCTGATGACTCAGTAATAGTTGGGTGTATAAAGGGAGGATGGGAGGATGACTACAGGGCCCTAGTGGCGGACATTGTCAAATGGTGCAAGCTGAGTCATCTGCAGCTCAACATCAATAAGGTAAAGTAAACCGTGATGGACTTCAGGAAGACTCAGCCTGCACTGTTCCCTGTTACTATTGATGGTGAGGATGTGGATGTTGTGAGGACCAACAAGTACCTGGAGGTGCACCTGGATGACAGACTTGAGTGGAGCACCAACACAGGGGTTGTGTATAAAAGGGCCTGAGAAAACTTTACTTCCAGAGACAGAGGTCCTCTGGAGTATGTTGGCCTCTCCTTCACATGTTCTCCCAGTCTGTTGTCGCCAGTACAGTCTTCTATGTGGTGGTGTGCTGGGGCAAAGGCATCAACATGGGTGACGTCAGCAGGCTCAATAGATTAGAATGACGGACTCTGTTACAGGCATCAAACTGGACACACTGGGGGCTGTGGTAGAATAAAGGACCCAATTGAAAATCCTGGCAATTCTGGACAGTGTTTCTCACCCTCTGCATGCTACCTTGGCTGAATATAGGAGCACTTTCAGTGATAGACTAAGACAACTGCACTGATCCAAAGAGATCTATATAAGGTCATTCTTACTGTCAGCTGTAAGTCTCAAAAATGAGACAACCTATAGCCAGGGAAGTGATGACTGTTTAAGGTAACTTTTATTCTTCTTCCTTCTCTTCTAATATTGTATATCTGTGAACTTGTAATGCTACTGTGACACTGTAAATGGGATCAATAAAGTTTATATCTATCTGTAGTGGATGTTTTGGGTCGAAACCTTGCATCAGGATTGAGAATGGAGAAGGCAGATAGCCATTCTGATAAGGTGAGGGGGAGGGCTGAGGCTGGCACTGGCAGGTGATTGGTGGATTCAGGTGAGGAGGGTTTGATTAGCAGATGGGGTCAGGAGGGGCAGGTCAGTTGGTGGAGATAACAGCAGAGGTGAACATATTGTTTAATTAGGCCAACATGAATTCCATTCTTTCTCTTTGATTAAATCATGGGCTTATGATAACCACATTGTCCTCTTGGTTACAGCAAGACACTGAGCAAGAAATATTGAGTAGAAGTTTAACTTGGTCAAAAACAACTCTTTGACCCTCGGAAAGGTGATGCTGCTGTGCTAGAAAGCTGTATTTAGCAATAAGTCCCTTGTGGGCACTGGAGAGTGAGTATTCATCACAAAATGTGGGAGCATTAGGGGAGGGAAAGGAACAGGAGACCCAGTGGGTTGACAATGTGGGTGATAATATTACACATGTGGTCTCAACAGATAGTAACGTACCATCTCAAATTCTGCAGATGTGTGAGCTACAGGCTCACTTTCAAGGACTCTTTACAACTCGAGTTCTCAGTACTTTTTTAAACATTTGCATACTTTGTCTTCTTATGCACATTGCTTGTCAGTCTTTTTTAACTTTTTTTCATAAATTCTTTAAACTTTCTTTATTTTCCTGTAAATGCCTGCAAGAAAATGGATCTTGAGGTACTTTGATTTAAAAAATCACTTTTAAATTTGAACTTTACATTTATTTTTGCATTCTTAATTGGTGATATGTACATTAGGCATATTCCTGAGGAAAGACTAAAGTTAATATTTATGTTTGGTAGCATTATAGCTGCATGCCAAAGCACAGGGGTTCAGCTAAAATTATTGAATTGGTTTATCATTGTCAGATATACTGAAGTACAGTGAAAAACTTGTCCTGTACACCACACATATAGATCAATTCATTGCAACAATGCTTTGAGATAGAAAAACGTAAAAAAACATTAACAGAATGCAGAATAAAATGTTACAGATGCAGAAAAAGTGCAGTGCAGGCAGACAATAAGGTTCAAGGCCATAACTAGATAGGTTGAGAGGTCAGAATCCATCTTATTGCATTGGAGGCTGTTCAGTATTCTGCTATCAATGGAATGGAAGCTATCCTTGATCCTGGTGGTATGTACATTCAGGCTTTTGTATCTTCTACCTGATGGATTCAAATTCAGATTCATTTTATTTATCACATGTACATCAAAATACAGTACTGTGAAATCTGTTGTGTGCGCTACCAACTAACACAAACTAAGAATATGCTGGGAGGGGCATGAAGAGGGAATATTTGGAGTGGTGACCCATTTCAGTTGAACTTCCCATTCCCATTCTGACATGATGGTCCATTGCCTCCTCTACAGTCATGATGAGGCCACCCTCAGTTTGGAGGTGCAACCTGAATTGATTGTAGTGGCTGTTTTATCAAGGCAGTGAGCAGTGTCGATAGATAAATACTGGTGATGACACATCCAGGGAATACATAATTTCCAAACCACTGGAACAAAGTAGAAGTCCCACCAAACAGGAAAATGTCTGGAATGAAATGGGAGAGGAGGAAAGTGCTTTTTATTAAACAAGAAGGACAGAGGACAAGAACTCTCATTGAAGGTCATCTCTATTTTATAACTAACATAATCACAGGAAAGTCAAAATCTAAGAACTTAATGATAACATCATAACAAATCCACAAATACTGAACTCAATATTCCTGAACTCTCAAATAAAATACCATGAATACACTGGAACTCACACAACATGCTGGAGGACCTCAGCAGGTCAGGCAGCATCTCTGAAAGGAATAACTTATCGACATTTTGGCCCGAGTCCCTTCATCAGGACTGGAAAGGAAGGGGGAAGAAGGTAGGGGGAGGGAAAGGAGTACAAGCCGGTAGGTGATTGGTGAAACCAGGTGAGGGCGGGAAGGAGGATAGGTGGGGGAGAGAGATGATGTAATGAGAAGCTGGGAGGTGATAGGTGGAAGAGATAAAGAGATAGGTGGAAGAAAAAGAATGAATCTAATAGGAGAGGGAGATGATGGGCAGCTGAAGAGAACGGGTGGGAGGAGAGCCAGGGGGAATGGAAAATGAGAGGAGGGAGTGCGAAATTATTGGAAGCTAGATAAATTGATGTTCACGCCATCAGATTGCAGGCATAAATATGAGGTGTCGCTCCTTCACCCTGAGAGTGGCTTCATCGTAGCAGTAGAGGAGGCCATGGACTGACCTGTCAGAATGGGAATGGGAATGAGAAGTCGAATGGGAAATTTTGCCCTTTGTGGCAGATGGGTCTGGAATGTGGAATCTATGATCACAGTTAAAATAAGGCCCATGACATCATTAATATCTTGTTTTAATTCTTATTAGGATAGGAGATAATGACATTTAGATTGTATTCTACAAATAAGTGTTCTGCTTGTGTCCTTTGGACATCTGAATAAAATTTTTTCTTTCTCTTTTTCTCCCTCATAGGTCAGTCTTTCCAACGAGACCAGCTGTGTGGAAGAAATACTACGGGTTGGTCTTTGTATTTCTTTTAATTTTAATTCCGTGGCGGGGACCTTTGGGGGATGTGGAGAAGTTCTCCAAACATAGCACAGCACAAAGTGGCCGTGTTCTGGGCTGGGTGGGATGGCAGGGAAAGAGTTAGTAGGCAGCAAAGGGATCTGATTGAATGAGCCTAAAAAGATCTTTGAGCTGCAGGGACCACAGAATGTTCCTGTCTTTGAAGAAGGAGTTGGAACCTATAGGGAAATTAACCATGAACACAAAGTTGCAGCATAATACTATTAAAGTGCTTGTGACCGGGGTCCAATTCCCGCTCCTGTCTGTAAGGAGTTTGTACGTTCCCCCTGTAACCACATGTATTTTAAACATGACAGCAAAAGGTGTGGTACAGCTATAAACAGGGTTCAATTCCAGCCACTGTCTGTAAGGACTTAGTACGTTCTCCCTGTGACTATGCGGATTTCCACCGGGTGCCCTGGTTTCTTCGCACATTACAAAAGTATATGAGCTAGTAGGTTAATTGGTCACATGGGTGTAATTTTGCAGCACAGGTGTTTTGGGCCTGCAATCGTGCCGTATCTAAATAAGGGGAACGTCGACTCAGACCATGAGAAGCCTGCGTTGGGCATTTTCATGCCTTACAAGGCGCAGGTTGGAAGTCTGTGTGGGGCGCCACTCCTCGCACAGACACTAGAGCAATGTGTGATTAAGTGCCTTGCTCAAGGACATAAACACACTGCCACAGCTGAGGCTCGAACTAGCGACCTTTAGATCACTGGATGAATGCCTTAACCACTTGGCCACGTTAAATAAAATAAATGTTAAAAGATAGTAGTACTCCACCTGACCCCTCAAGCCCTCTCTGCCAGTCAAAAAATCATGTGATCTATACCACTCCTCCTCTACGCTAGTTCCCATTCACCCTCAATTTCAAGAATGTACTGTACCTACTTCCTCAAAAAGTATGTGCCTCCAGTGACCCACTGCCCACAATCCTCTGGGGTAGAGAAGTCCAGTGATTCATCACTTTGTGGTTTTAATTTGAAGGTTAAACCCAATAACCGTGAGGTAAATTTGCAGCTTTATAAAATTCTGGTTAGTCCACACTTGGAGTGTTGTGTTCAGTTCAGTTGCCTCATTATAGGAAGGATGTGGAATCTTTAGAGAAGGTGCAGAGGAGATTTACCAGGATGCTGCCTGGAGTAGTGAGCATGTTTTCTGAGGATAGGCTGAACGAGTTGTGCTTTTCTCTAAGGATGGAAGGAGGTGGCTTGATGAAGGTGTACAAGATGATGAAGTATACTGTAAATCAAGTAGATAACCATAGACTATTTCCCAGGGCAGAAGTGGTTAAGAGGAGGGGGCATAATTTTAACGAGACTGAAGGAAAGTATAGGGGAGATGTCAGAGGTAGTTATTTTATGTATTGCGATGTACTGCTGCTGTATAACAATAAATTTCATGACATACAGTATACCAGTAATATTAAACTTGGTTCTGATCCTGATTTTACAGAGAGGGTGGTGGGTGCATGAAACGCTCAGCCAGGGTGGTGGTAGAGGCAGGTACATGAGGGACGTTTAAGAGGCTCTTAGAGAGACACATGGATGATAGAAAAAACAGAGGGCTATGTGGGATGGAAGGGTGAGATTGATCTTAGAGTTCACACAATATCGTGAGCTGAAGGGCCTGTACTGTGCTGTTCTCTGTTCTAAATGTCCGACTCCTTATCTTGCACTAAACGCTTCTCATCTGAGAATCTCATACTAATGGGAACACCTCCACACATCCAGTGCATTTCCGGGAACCATTCTCTTCCACTGAAGATATTCATCTAGAATGGTCGGTCAGCCTGACAGAAGAATGAAAGCTGACAGTGATCAGAAAATGAAACGTGTGGAATTTCCACATAATGAGTCAGGATTAATTTAGCTTTGAAAATACAACATGTAACTATCTCCCCAGTACATGAGGCCATGATATAGATGGTGATTGTTCGGTCTGACATACTAATAGGATAATAGCCTCAATTCCTACAGTCTTCAACATTATTATGTAGAAGATATGAAACATGGTTAAAGGTTCAGGCTCTGAACATCAATGAGTAAAGCTATTAATATTGTGTTAATAGCATCTAACGTATCAGTGTCTTAAAGGTAGAGAAACAGACCCCTGAGACGATTAATGCATTCAGAGAGATGGTGGCAGCTTACACTCAGCGGCCACTTTATTAGGTACACCTGTACATCTGCTTGTTGATGCTAATATCTAATCAGCCAATCATGTGGCAGCAACTCAAAGCATAAAAGCAGGCAAGCATGGTCTAGAGGTTCAGTTGTTGTTCAGACCAAACATTAGAGTGGGGGGAAATAGTGGCCTCAGTGACGTTTACCGTGGGATGATTGTTGCTTCCAGACTTGGGGGGGGGGGGGGGGGGGGGGAGGTGTTGAAGATCCCAGAAACTGCTGATCTCCTGGGATTTTCACACACAAAGATATTTTTTATGCCATGGGCCATTACTATTCAGCAAGGGGTCCATGGCCCTCAGGTTGGGAACCCCTGCTTTAGAGTTTTCAGAGAATGGCGCAAAACAAAACAAAACCAAAAATCTGATGAGCAGTAGATCTGTGGGTGAAAATCCTGTGTTAATGAGAGAGGTCAGAGGAGAATGGCCAGACTGGTTCAAGCTGACAGGAGGCAACCGTAACACATATAACCACACGTTACAACAGTGGAGTGCAGAAGAGTATCCCTGAATGCACTGTACATCAAACCTAGAAGTGAACGATCTGCAACAGCAGAAGACCACAAACGTATATTCAGTGACCACTTTATTACAGATAGGGGTACTGAATAAAGTGGCCACTAGGTGTACTTTCTACCCACAATGCCTTTGGCGAACAAAAATCCAGCAACCTTTGAAATGAACAGTTGACTCAACACTGTCAGCTGTTTATGGGAGGGAGTTCTAAACTTCTTTCAGATTCTGCTTATTTCTGAACTTCAGTACAGGAAGGCTGGCACTAATCTGTGACCAGTCCAAGACTTCTTATCCAGTGGGAATAATTGTACTCTATCTCCCTATCAATTCCACTTAATGTCTTGGAAACTTTGATCGAATCAGCCTTTAAGCTTCTAAATAATAAAGCATGCAACTTTAATTTGTGCCACGTCACCTCACAATTTAACCCTTGGGTTCCAGGTATCACTGTTGTAATTCAGCACTCTTTATCAGTGGGGGTAGATTCATCAGCCTGTGCTGTTCAGAACTGTTCTAATCTGGCCTTTGTGTAAAGGAATACAGCACGGATACTGGCCCTTCGGCCCAACCAGTCGATACTGACCATGCTAATCCCAATTTCCTGCACTCGGCCCACATCTCTCCAAGACCCTCCCCTCCAAGTACCTGCCCAAGTGCTTCTTAAATAAAACTCTTGTATGTGCTTTAACCAGTTCCTCCAGCTATTCGTTTCATGCACTCAACACCCTCTGTGCGGAAAGTTGCCCCTCAGGACCCAGGACATGACCTCTTCTCATTGCTACCATCAGGAAGGAGGTACAGAAGCCTGAAAGCACACACTCAGTGATTCAGGAACAACTTCTTCCCTGTTACCACACAATTTCTGAATGGACATTGACCCCATGAGCACCACCTCATTACTTTTTTCATTCTTTTTTGCAAAATTTATTTAAATTGACTATTTAATATATACTGTATATATTCATAATATGATTTACAGTTTTTTTCTATTATCCTGCATTGCATTTTACTGCTGCTGCAAAATTAACAAATTTCACAACACATGCCAGTGAAATTAAACCTGATTCTGATTCTGATTCTGATTTTAAACCTTCCTTCTCTCACCCTAAGCCTATGCTCCCTTCTTTTGGGCTCTCCTACTGTGGAGAAAGGACTGTTACCATCCACCATATCTATACCTCTCATAATATTAAACACTTCTGTAGGGTCACCCCTCATTAGTCATTAGAGCACCATTGCACAGAAATTGGCCCTTCAGCCCATCTAGTCCATACTAATCTATTATTCCACCAATGTTCCAAGGAATAAAGACCCAGCCCGGCCAACCTCTCTCTGTAACTTAGGCGCTCTAATCCTGGCCATATCCTCATAAATCTTTTCTGCAATCTCTCCAGTTTGACCATATTTTTTTGTATAACAGGATGACCAAAGCTGTACACAGTGCCCCAAGTACAGTCTCGCCAACTGCATCATAATGTCCCAACTCATGCACTCAATGCCCAGACGTCGTTCCTTTCCTGATTTTGCATACTTCAAATATAAAATGCAGCACTCCATTAACTCCCTGATTGTTTTTAATACTCACCCATGACAGTTTAATGATTTATTTATATGTACAGAGTCTCTAAGTATCTTTGACCTGAAAATGCTTTTAACTTTTAACCATTTAGAAATTAATCTGGACTATCATTTTATGGTCAAGTATCGATGACCTCACATTGAAGTCCTTTTGCCACAGCTTTGCCCGTTCCCTTAATCTATTAATATCATTTTATGCTTCCACTTATACAATGCTCTCCTGCTCCTTGCGTGCTACCAACAAACTTCAATACGTGGCTCTCCATCCATCATAGAAGTCATTAACACATTCAGTGAATGCATGAGCCACCAGCACAGATCCCTGTGGAACGTACACTAGTCACATCCTGCCGATCAGAGTACTGGCCCATTGTCCCGAGTCTGTCCCCTGCCCCTCAGGTACTTCTCCCATCAGGTCAGTAGCTTGTCCTCACAACTATAAGCTACATTTTCAGTTAACAGACTTGTTCTATGATTCAAGATTCAGGATTGTTTAATGTCATTTCCAGTACGCAAGTGTAAAGGAGAACGAAATAATTGTTTCTCTGAATCTGATGCAGCACCAAAAAAAAACACAATAAGATAAGGAGCACAGTAATTAAAAAAAACACACAGAAATTACAGTATAATGTTTGGCACGGTAATGTAGTGGTTAGCCACACACTACAGTACCAGTGACCCGGGTGCGACTCCCGCTGCTGCCTATAATGAGCTTGTATGTTCCCCTGTACCTGCGTGGGTACTCCAGTTTCCTCCCACAGACCAAAGACAGACTGGTTAGTAGGTTAATTGGTCAATGTAAAGTGTCCTGTGACTTGGCTAGGATTAAATTGGGGTGGCTCGGCTCTTTTTTGTGCGGGGGGTGGGCGTGTGGGGGTTGATGTCTTTTCTTTCAACAAACTCCATGGTCTTGCTTTGTTTCGGGGTTATCTGGACAAGATGGATCACAGAGTTGTATTCTGCATGCGTACTTCGCTAATAAAATGAACCTTTTAACCATTGGTTGTACATCTGTAAAGTGATATTAGGTACAGAGTCTATACATAAGGTGACTGACAGAAAATGATAAAGTAGTGATGATGGGGGTGTGGAGGGATGGGTTAGTGGCTGGAAGTGTTGATCAGCCTTAATGCTTGGGAAAAGTAACTGTTTTGAATCTGGTGGTTCTGTGTAGCCTCCACCCTGTTGGGAGTGGGACAAACAGTCCAAGGGTTACAGGGAGAAGGCAGGAGAATGGGGTGGAGAGAGATAATAAATCAGCCATGATTGAATGCCAGAGCAGACTCAATGGGCTGAATGGCCTAATTCTGCTTCGATGTCTTATGGTCTTATTAGCTATTTTTACCGTAGGCTATTTATTTCTAAAGTAATGACTCTTCGTGAAGCCGTTAAAATAGAATCACAGACTTATTAAGGCAAATTATGAATGACGAACTATAAATTAATCTCATCCAATAATTTTCATTGTGCTGCAGTTAACATTTGCCTCTCAAGATGACATTAAGAGGAACTGTAAACTTCATCTCATTCAGTCCAGTGTTGCAGATTCTGGTTTTAAATTGCTTTAGGTATTCATGGTCCCCAAGTATCCTCAGTACTTGTGTTTTAATAAGCAAACAAATTCCCAGCAAACGTCGTTTGGTTGCTGTCAAGCTAGAACGGAATAAACCATTAGTTCCAGCGAGTATTTCACCAATGGATATTTTTAGGCCTATGCTATTGTGGACAGACAGGAGACCGTGTGAACAGCTGGACGATTATACTCTGCCTCTGCAGAGAGAAATTATTGAAACTGGTGAGCGATGGTGCAAGAGATGAAAAATGGGAATGTTGTGATCTCAGAGGACACCCAGTCACCTTGATTTAAATACAAGAGATTCTGTAGATGCTGGTAATCCAGAGTAACATACAAAATTATGGAGGAACTCAGCAGGCCAGGCAGTATCTATGGAGAAGAATAAAACGACAGTGTTTCAGGTTGCGACCCTTCATTAGGACTCTCCATTGATGCTGCCTAACCTGCTGCATTCCTCCAGCATTTTGTGTGTTCGGTCTTAAACTTGGCTGCTTAATATTACTTGTAACAGTTACTCTGAAAGGCAAAATGGAACAGGGCCAATGTTCCCTCTAATTTGTAATGACCAGTGTGTGCAAAATCTTGTGCTGTGCAATTTTTGTGCCCAGTGACAACAACATGTGCGCACAGAATAATTTCTTCAATAAAAACAACATAAACTAGCCAGTTCTAAAATTTGCAGACAAATCATTGCAAACTCCATGTCGTCAGCATCTTCTGCATCAGAAACCGGAGAAGAAAATGTGATTGTATACGATCGTGAAATATACTTAACAGGCCAATGAGGGTATCAAGCTTTTGTGCGCAATTTAAGGTCCTTTGAGCACCAGTGGCAGCAGACGTGTGTGCACGTACATGAGCACACCTGAGAGAGAACATTGAACAGGGCTGCCAGTTCTGGAAAGGAGGAAAGTGAGGGGTTTGGGGAAAGGTGGTTGGCAGAAGTGTTTCCTTTACTTCATCGAGGAGTTTGATTGGGTAAGCAGGGGGGAAATTGTTTCTGCTTGTGAGAAAGTAGAAAAGAAAGTGGGCATCCTGGGGATCGTACATAATGGACGGTCAGAGAAAATTAAAGGGGGAATTTGGGATAGATGACTTTACCCAGAGAGAGAGATATAAAGCTCACTCCTACTGAGAGCCATCAAGGCAGATGTCAGAAACTCAGGACTCACTTTATTTGGTACATGAGTGGAACCAGATGTGGTCAAGTCAAGTCAAGTCAGTTTTTATTGTCATTTCGACCATAACTGCTGGTACAGTACACAGTAAAAATGAGACAGCGTTTTTCGGGACCATGGTGCTACATGAAACAATACAAAAACTACCCTGAACTACGTAAAACAACACAAAAACTACACTAGACTACAGACCTACCCAGGACTGCATAAAGTGCACAAAACAGTGCAGGCGTTACAATAAAAAGTAAACAAGACAATAGGCACAGTTGAGGGCAGTAGGTTCCATTGCTGTAGCCAATCCAGTTCAATGTATGATGTGTTGTGCATGTAGAGGTGTTCTTTTGATTACCGCTGTTGTAACACGTGGTAATTTAAGTTACAGTTGCCCTCCTCTCAGCTTGAACCAGTCTCATCACTCTCCTCTGACCTCTCCCATTAACAAGGCATTTTCATCTACTGAACTGCTGCTCACTGTATTTCTTTGTTTGTTTCTTATACAACATTCTCTGTGCATTCCAGAGACTGTTGTCTGTGAAAATCTCAGGACATCAGCAGTTTCTGAGATACTCAAACCACCCCGTCTGGTACCAACAATCACTCCACGATCAAAGTCACTTGGATCACATTTCTTCCCCGTTCTGATATTTGGTCTGAACAACTTTTCTGTGTACTTTTATGTGTTGAGTTGCTACCACATAATTGGTTGATTAGATATTTGCATTAAAGAGCAGGTGTACAGATGTATCTAATAAGCGGCCACTGAGTGTATATTTAAGGGGAGTTGTGCACTGGCTGGAGGAAAATGAATGGGACAATGTAATAATGGAATAATAATAGCTGGGGTGACAACAGGCTCTTGTGGAGCATAAGAACTGGCACCAAGTAGGCAGCTTGGCAGTTAGGTTCAGTGCTGGGAGATCCTATGTGATCCCACATCATTGGTTTGAACCATTAAATTTCTTTTTGATTAACAAAACACACAACTGTACACAGGCAGGCACAGATTGCTGGATGTGGAATCTTACTGTGCACAAACTGGATGTAACAATCTCTATATCTAGAGACTAAGTACAAGTCAAAAGTGCTTAATGAATTGTAAACTACTTTGAAAAGTCCTGAAGGGAATGTGGTGGTCCAATGGAAAGGTAACACTTCCTTCTGTCCTTCCTACATGCTGTCCTCCTTCCTTCTCCTTCTCTCACTTCACACCTTCTCTCCCTCCCTCCCTCCCTTCACCCTCCCTCCTTCTTTCACCTCTCCTCCTTCCCTCCTTACTTACTACACCTTCTCTCCTTACTTCCTTTATCTTTTGTTCTACCTTCTTCCTTCCTTCACTTGTTCCTTCCATCTTTCCTGCACCTTTACTCTCTCCTTCATTCCTTCCCTCCTTCCTTCATCATCCATCCCTCTTTCATTCCCTCCCTCCTTCTTTCACATTCCTTCCTTCACATTTCCTCCTTCCTTCACCTTCCATATTCACTACTTCCCTCACCTTCCCTCCTTTCCTCTTTCTGTCTCTCCTTCTTTCTCTCCTTCCCTCTTTCCTTCACCTTCCCTCCCTTCACTCCTTCCCTCACCTTCCCTCCTTTCAGTCCTTTCCTCTTTTCTGCACCTTCCATCCTTTCACTCCTTTCTTCTTTCCTTCACCTTCCCTTCTGTCACTCCTTCCCTATTGCCTTCACCTTCCCTCTTTTCTTCTCCTTCATCTCCTTCCTCTTTGTTTCTGTTTGATTTGCTTCAGTGTTTTGCTCTCGCGTTTTGTGTGATAATCTCTTGTCTGGATCTCTTTGGGGTGGTGCTGAAGGAAGGTGTTTTGTAAGTGTACGTTGTTGTTGCGCTTGTTCAGTGGGTATGGTGTTCGTGTATTCCACACAAAGTAACCTCAGTTTTTGATGTACTGGCCCGCGACAGGCAGACTACATGTAGGTTGCTGCAGTAGGTGGGAAAGAGCAGTGAAACAGATTGGCTGCTTTGATCATAGACTACGTGGCACTTCTCAGCTGGTGGTGCTGTGTCAAGATGCCCTCTCACAGCAGAGCCAGTGTTTTGTGTGTGTGTGTGGGGGGGGGGGGAGCGATATCTACTTTACTCCCCTTTTAAGTAAGTGCAAACAATGTTTGCAATAGCATTCACAATGTCCCTAGGCACTAGAGTACATATTGTAATGGTGAGGCTTTATAAGACATTGGTCTGACTGCATTTGGAGCGTAATGAGCAGTTTTAGGCACCACACCTCAGAAAAGATGTGCAGGCATTGGAGAGGGTCCAGAAGAGGTTAATGAGAATGATCTCAGGAATGAAAGGGTTAATGTATGAGGTGTATTTGATGGTTCTGGGTCTGAACTCAGTGGAGTTCAGAAGAATGAGAGTGTATCTCACTGAAACATATTGAATATTGAAAGGCCTAAACATTGGGGGTCATGGTGTGGATGTTTCCAATAGTGGAGTATCCAAGACCAGAGGACACAGCCTCAGACTACAAGAATGTCCCTCTGGAGCAGAGATGAGGAATTTCTTTAGCCAGAGACTGGTGTATCTGTGGAATTTATTGCCACTGAAGGCTATGGACCCCAAATTACTACCTGTATTTGAAATGCAGATTCTTAGGTTCTTGATTAGGAAAGGCATCAAGGATTACAAGGGGAAGGCAGGAGAATGGGGTTGAGAGGGACGATAAATCAGCCATAATGAAATGTTGGAGAAGACCTGATGACCAAATGACCTAATTCTGCTCCTGTGTCTTATAGTCTTACTTTTATTGAACTGCAGCTACCACTCCAAAGTAATAGATGGAGTATTCATTGAGTACAGTGCCAGGATGAGAAGGAGATGGTAGTGATGCTGGCCGGGAGATAACTATTGACCAGAATAGCTCAAACTTGCCTGCTTTTCGCTGAGACGGTGCCATCTTCGTGACAGAGTAGTTGTGTCTTTGTCGAAGATCTCCAGGCTGAATCTCCAACAATCCAGTGTTTGATGGGTTTGTTTATGTGCCAGAATTTAATTAATGATTTGAATTTAAACTTCTCCACAGTACCTACTGGGAATTAAAGTCTGATCTCCGGATTAGTACTAATCCAATAATTTAACTATAGCTCTACCTTTAGTGCTCTCAAACCAATGGTCAGTTTGACAGGTTTCCTTCAGGTGTTATCGTCTTTCAAGTCACAAATTTCAATAGGCATATAGTGGAGAGCATTCTGACTGGTTGCAACAGATTCAGATTCAGATTCTTTTATTTGGAGCCAGAATCAGAATCGGGTTTAATATCACCAGCAAATCATTGGCAACTGTGTTGTCTCCGCAGTAGCAGTACAGTGCAATATATAGTAATAGAGGGAAAAAACTGTCAAATACAGTAAGTATATAAAATAGTTAAGTAAGTAGTGCACAAAATAAAAATTAAAAAAAGTAGTGAGGTTGTGTTTATGGGTTCAATGTCTGTTCAGAAATCGGGTGGCAGAGAGGAGGAAGCTGTTCCTGAGTTATTAAGTGTGTGCCTTAAGGCTCCTGTACTTCCTTCCCGATGGAAGCAATGAGAAGAGAGCATGACCTGGGTTGATGGGGGTCCTGAATGATGGAAGCCATCTTATTGAGTCATCGCTCTTTGTAGATGGCCTGGATACTACAGAGGATGGTGCCCATGTTAGAATGCTCCCTGCAGTACATCTGTACAAATTTGCGAGAGTCTTTGGTGACATTCCAAATCTCCTCAAACTCCTAATGAAATATAGGCGCTGTTGTGCTTCCTTTGTAGCTGCATCGATTTGTTGGGCCGAGGATAGATCATCAGAGATGTAGATATCCAGGAACTTGAAATTTCTTACTCTTTACACTTCTGATCCCTCTATGAGGACTGGTGTGTGTTCATTCTACTCACCCTTTAACATGTACTTCAAAACATATAGTGAAATGTGTCATTTGTGTTAACAACCAACACAACTTAAGAATGTCACACATTCCAGCGCCTAAGAAGCATGCCCACAAAGATCAGAAGAAGAACAACAAAATAACAACAGCAATAAAGCCCCTTTGCTCCCTCCCACCTACCCACTTCAAACCCAGGACAAGCCATCTCTGGGACTCCAGCCTCCATTGGACTCCTGGCCTTATAGACATCAGACTTCCCCAAAGAACTCACAACCTCCAACGTGCAGGATCACAAGAACTGGAGAGGATTGTGGATTCAGTCAATTCCATCATGGATACAACACTAACACGAGGAATTCTGCAGATGCTGGAAACTCAAGCAACACACATTAAAGTTGCTGGTGAACTCAGCAGGTCAGGCAGCATCTCTAGGAAGAGGTACAGTCGACGTTTCAGGCCGGGACCCTTCGTCGGGTCATCATAGATACAACACTGTCCACCATTGAGGACATTTTTAAGAGATAGTGGAGGTTAAGCGATTTTGCAGATGCTCGAAACCTTAAGTAATGCACACAAAGAGCTGGAGGAACTCAGCAGAACAGGAATAAGCAGTTGATGTTTTGGGCCGATACCATCAGGACTGGAGAGAAAGGGAGACAAAACTGGAATTAGAAAGTAGGGAGAGGAGATGGATTACAAGGTTGAGACCAGGTGAGGGAGAACATAGGTGGGTGAGGGAGTATGGATGAAGTAAGAACCTAGGAGTGGGTAGGTGGAAAAGGTGAAGACTGAAGAAGAAGGAATCTGATAGGAGAGAAGAGTGGACCATGGAAGAAAGGGAAGGAGGAGGGGCATCAGAGGGAAGTGATGAATCGAGGAGAAGGAGTGAGAGGAGAAGCAGAATGGGGAGTGGAAAAAGAGGAAAGGGGAGGGAGTAGAAATTACCAGAAGTTAGAGAAACTGGTGTTCATGTTTTGTATTAAAGACAGGACTTGTGTTGCAAATGTGTTGCATGTAGATCAGATGTGTTACCACGAAACACATTCAGAAGGAATATCACAAATCTGTTCCCCATAAGGCTTCCACAGGCCTTAATAACTGCAACAACCCATCTGCATTTCAAAGCAGACAAGCCAGTCTTCACCGATCGCTCTTCATGACTCAGCTCACGCTGAACGTCGCAGCAAAACCAGGTTGAAAATATCTCAGGTGGAGATTGCTTTTTAGCACGGAGCTCGCATTAGCTGCGCACGGGGTGCATGTTGTGCATTTAAATGACTGCACAGACGTCATTAGAAGCTGGGTAACGTGTCCATTGGCAGAGTCAATCACACGGCACTGACAGCTGTGGGAAGAGGTGATGAAAAATAGCTGTATCCAAGCAACACAGCCTTTAGTCATCAAGGCTGATGAACAGTACATCCTGAATAGTTGACTAAATGATTGAGTCCTATATATAGAGAGATCCAAGATATATATGTCTATACAGTATTTGTGTGTGTGTGTCTGTATGTGTGTGCGTGTGTGTGTATATAATATATATAAAACACACACATACATAATCTATATATATATTTATATATGTGTGTATATAATTACATATAATTTTATATATATATATATATATATATATAAATAACCTATCTATATAGCCGAAATATTTTATGAACTAATGCTTTTTTTAGTTGGAGTTATTACAGTGGAGAGGGCGAAGATGCTCTTGGCTTTAGGAACATGTCACAATTATATTAATTAGCCTTCATTTCCTGCTGCGTTGATTTTTGTTTTTTGTAAGCCAGATAACATTAGTCGTTGCATACCCTTCAGAAATTCCTGACAGGATTCGAGTCTCTTTCATGGAATTTCATACTTGTTACCGTGCTTCCTGCTCGGCGGGTCTGTCTGGTGGTGGAGCAGACTCGCAGGAGCCAGCTGGAGTGAACGCGAGGACATCAGTGAGGGTAGCAGATTGTTTTCCCTAGCAGTGAACAGCATGTTCTTGTCGTGACAACTTCTGGGCTGAAGACCGATAAAAAAAAGCAGGACTTTGAAAGCACAACACTGCAGATGCATTCACTACTCCAGCTGTTAGCTTTTGAAGTCTGTAGCCACTGGGAGTAGTCTCATCTCTAATACCTTGTCTTAAAAAGAAATCAGCATTGAATTGTATCAGATATACGTGCAGGTTGCCTGAGATTTGTATCTCTCTGTACCACCACCTCCCCCAACACACCCCACTCGGTCCCTGTTTAATGCAGCGTAAGGTTCCTGCAGCCCCGCTGGAAGGCAGCCAAGCTGACGCTAGTGAGAAATGCAGACTGAACTTGTTGCCAGGTCTTTAACAAAACAGTTCAGAATGGTGTAGTAAGGTTACCAAACCTGGGGTTTCATGGCCTGCCCAGTCGCCTCTTCCACAGCTGACATTAAAAGCCACCTGCTGCATTGACGAGGTGAGTTTAGTCAAGGTCCCCATTGGCAGGATGGCGGGGGGTGGGGGGGGGAGGCAGGGCGGGAAGGCGGATGAGGGGAACTGGTGCATCCAACTGCGTGCCAGGTTGGGTGGGGGTTTACTAGGTTTGCCAGACCGGGGGAGAGGTGTTGGGGGCGGGGGGAGCTGGCTGAGGGAAGAAGGTAGGTCCTGGGCTCTAGTTGAAGGTGTTCTGACCTTTAAGCCTCTGATCCTTGAACCTTGTGAATTGGTGACCTGAAAGCATTAAGGGCAGAATTGGTGGATGCTTATTCGTCACCTACACCTCGAAGCAAATTAGTTGATCACTTATCATGCTGAAGATTGTGGAATCTTGTTGGCTGCAACATCCCCAACCTTCTTGCAACGAAACTTGGTAGATCCAGAAAGCAGAAGAAGGTGTAGCTTGATTTTTCCTTGGTGCTTTGGCTTTCTGCAGTCTCTTCCTCTGAAAACCTTCCATTCGAAGTCTCAGAAGATTCTGAGAAAATTAGCAAAGTGTATTGGTCAAACACAATATCCATTCTCACGTGAAGAGGAGCAGAGTGGTCTTACTTTGTGCCTGTCATAACAGTAGAACGAATCTTAAAGCAAAAGGAAATATGAAATTTAAAATAATTTTGATTTTGAAGTGTCACAATGGTAATAACTCAATTAAATTTGAAGTTTCTTTTATTAAGCTGTGATAGTTTCACTTACTTGACTTAGTTACCTAGTTATTGAGATGCAGCTGGGAATAGGCCCTTCCAGCCCAATGAGCCTTACTGCCCAGCAACCTACCAATCAAACCCAGGTCTCATCACGGGACAGTTTACGATGACTGATTGGCCTTCCAACTGGTACGTCTTTGGACTGTGGGAGGAAACCAGAGCACCTGGAGGAAGCCCATATGGTGACGAGGAGAATGTACAAACTCCTTACAGAAAGGCGCGGGAATTGAATCTGGGTCACTGATACTGTAAGGTGTTGTGCCAACCACTCTGCTGCTGTGTTATAGGGCTGTTGGATAAGCTGTGCCAAAGTAATAAACCAGCGATGCTTGCAATTGAATAAAGCTCTTGTTGTTTTACAAAGCTGCAGGGTCAGAATAAATTAACTAGGTGAGAAAATGCAGTGGTGATAGATAACACAATCATTATGTCTGCGGCTCTCAGTGGACAAGCAACTGGAATCAGAATCAGAATCAAAAGCAGGTTTAATATCACTGGCATATGTTGTGAAATTTGCTGATCTGTAGCAGCAGTGCATTGCAATACATATTAATAAACGTTAACATGGGCGCCATAGTAGCGTAGCAGCTACTGCAGCACTATCTCTGTTCAGGGTGTCAGAGTTCAGAGTTCAAATCCAATGTTAAGTGTAAGGAGTTTGTATATCTTCCCTATGGAACATGTTGGTTTCCTCTGGGTGCCCTGATTTCCTCCCACAGTCCTAAGACATATTGGCTTGTGGGTTAATCAGTCATTGTAAATGTTCGTGTGATTGGTCTAGAGTAAAATCAGGGGTAGCTGGGCAGTGCGGCTCGAAGGGCAGAACAGGCTGTTCCATGCTGTATCTCAATCAATCAATCAAACTATCAATAGACAAATACTAAAAACAATTATTTAAACATTAAATTGAATAAGTAGCATAAAAAGAGAGCAAAACTATACTACGAGCACACGGTTTCATTTTCCATTCAGGAATCTGACAGCAGAGGGGAAGAAGTTGTTCTTTGAGTGTTGCAGTTCTGTCAGTGAGTCCATACAGGACACTAAGTTCTGTTCTACTGTTCATTCCTTTCACTATCTTATTATCGAAGGGAGTCATTTGACCCCTCATTTGTCCATAAGACAATTGGGTATAGGAGCAGAATAAGGCCATTTGGCCCATTGGTGCTTTACTGCTATTCCAACATGGCTGATTTATTATCCCATTCTCTTGCCTTCTCATTGCATCCTTTGATACCTTTAATAATCAAGAACCTATCAACCTCTGATTTAAATGTAGCCCCCCTGGTAACCCTCAGGCTTGCTCAACTCGCTTTCGTCTAGGGGAATCAGCCTTCGGCCCCACCAAACTGGGTAATTAAGTTTGTGTGGATGCTGTGTGCTGTACCCCACCCTGCCAAATAACAGACAATACACCATATACAATTAAATTATTACAATTTATAGGTATTACTGGAACTATATAATTAATAGAGATAAAATATAAAAGGAAAGTGAAAGGCACCAAACTTATCAAAGTTCAACCTCTTCGTGCACAAACAGTTGGAGTTCTAGTAACGGTCCTCTTTTCATCATTCGATCCCCTCTCACCACCTCGACCCACCATCTGGGACCAACCACGGTGGTCGACCAGACGCTCCACACGAGTCTGTCTTCGTCTCCTCCCCTCGTCGATGACCCTGGACCTTGGACTCCCGCTCGGGGTCTGCCCCATCGGCCAGCTCACAGCATTGCGTCCACTCTCTCTCTCCCCATCGCGCCTTTTGCCCAAAAACCCATGCATCACAATAGCTTACAGACACACAAGAAAGAATAACGTCTATCCCAATTGGTTAGCAACTGATTATAACTCTCTCTATAACCCAAACAAGCTGCTAGTGAGAGAGAACTTCCTCAGCAGTTAACATAACAAAGAAGCCATTTTGATTAGCCTACACAGTAACATAAAAGAAGAAACCCCTTACATAAATATCCCCAATGACTTGGCCTCCACTGCTATCTGTGGCAACAAATTTCTTAGATTCACCACCTTCTGGCTAAAGAAATTCCTCCTCATTTCTAATCTAAAAGGATGTCTCTTTGTTCTGAGGCTGTGCCTTCTGACCCTAGACTCTCCTACTACTGAGAACACTCTCCATGGCCACTCTTTCCAGTTCATCTAGAACAATCCTATCAGTCCCCACCCCCTTCCCCCTTCCCTCTTCCCAGTGGAAACCCACAGTTATGAGGAGAATGTGCAGAATCTACATGAGATTAGATTAGATTTATTTGTCACATGTACATTAAAGCATCGAAATGTACAGTGAAATGCATCATTTTACATGAAATGAAATCAGCAAAAATTGTGCTGCAAACAGCCTGTAAGTATTGCCACGCTTCCAGTGACAACATAACATGGCCACAGTGTGCTAACACTAACTTTAACTTTGGAATGTGCGAGGAAATCGGAATATCTGGAGGAAACCCACACGGTCACTGTGTGAACATACAAAATCCTTATAGACAGCGGTGGAATCAAACCACAATCGGTGATCACTGATGCAGTAAGACAATTGTGCTAACTGCTAAGCTACTGTGCCATACTTTGACACGGTACATCGACAGCAGGTGAGGTCAACACGAAACTATTGCATCATCAAGTTACCCAATTGGGATCAAGGCCACTCCTTTGCCTATCTCTAATCAATGATGGATCTTGGCCCAAAATGACGACTGTTCATTCCCCTCCATAGATGCTGCTTCACATGCTGAGTTCTTCCAGCACTTTGTGTGTGTTGCACCAGCTGATCATCTGTCAAACCGCTTCTGTTTGTCCAAAAAATCCTTTCATTGGCATCTACTTCTATTAATGTGTTATATGCAATCACACAAAGAAGAGTCCTGACTTCCACTGGGGGAAATCTAGGACTGGAGGGCACATCCTCAGAGTAGAGGGTCGTCGCTTTAGAATAGAGATGAGGAGGAATTTCTTCAGCCAGAGTGTGGTGAATCCATGGAATTCATTCCTACAGGTGGCTGTGGAGGCCAGGTCATTGGATATATTTAAGGCAGAGGTTGAAATGGTCTTAATGCTTCAGGGTGTCAAAGGTTAGGAGGAAAGGCAGGTGAAGGGAGTTGAGAGGAAAATTGATCAACGATGTTGAAATGGCAGAGCAGACTCGATGGGCTGAATGGCCTAGTTCTCCTCCTATACCTTATGGTCTTATTGTCTTCCCATCACTCGCTGTAGGTTGAAGTTTCAAATTTCAGTCTTGAAGGTCGTGCTTTCATTTTTGTTTTTGGACTCCACCTCCTTGTCCCACTCTCCCCAACCAATGGAAAAAATTCTCTCCATTCACCCGATTTTTTCCAGAGTGTCATTTCAATGACAGAACCTTGTTTGATGCTGGTTGTCACTCAAATCGGCTCTGTTATAGAGCTGTGGATCAGGATCGGGGTTGCACAAAACAAACATGAGCTAAGAATGACTTTCTAAGGGAAACTAAATTTGAGGACTGTGCTCGATTAATCTTCGAGTAGGTTAGATGGCACAACATTGTGGGCTGAAGGGCCTATACTGTGCTGTATTGTTCTATGCTCCATAGTACTTCCTCTTCCATGAAATTGAAGTAGATCAAAGTAGATCAGTAGCTGCTACAGGTCAAAGCCAATATCAAAGTCATTTTCATTGTCACATGCACAAATGCATGGGGGCTCAGATGCAATGGAAAACTCACTTGTAGCAGCATTACATGCATAAAGCAGCACTCACAAGAAAACCATAAATTATACAATTTTTTTTTACAAGAAAAAGCACAATTATTTTCCACAATCAAGATGTATAAGATAAAAAGAAACATTGCTAGAGAGGACAGCTGGAGACGTTTCCCAGGGCTAAATGGCTAATATGAAGAGCCAAATTTTAAGGTGACTGGAGGAAAGTATAGTGGGGATGTCAGAGAGTGATGGATGCATAGAACCATAAGGAATTTGTACTTTATCCTTGTGACCACATGGGTTTCCTTTCGGTGCTCTGGTTTCCTCCTACATTCCAAGGACATATGGATTCGGGTTAGTAAGTTGTCGCCATGCTATAATGTTGCTGGAAGCTTAGCGACACTTGCGGAATGCCCTCAACACGTGCACTAACATCTCACCTGGAAGCACATTCCACATGCTTACCACAATCTGTGTGAAAGGTTGCACCTCGGATCTTTCCCCTCTCGCCCTAAAATCCATACTTTCCAGATTTTAGACTTGGGGTTGGTGAGAAAGTAATTATTACCATATCAATGCCTCTCAAGATTTTATTCACTGCTATGAGGTCATAAAACCATAAGACAAAGGAGCAGAAGTCGGCCATTCAGCCCATTGAGTCTGCTCCGCCATTTTATCATGAGCTGATCCATTCTCCCATTTAGTCCCACTCCCCCGCCTTCTCACCATAACCTTTGATGCCCTGGCTACTCAGATACCTATCAATCTCTGCCTTAAATACACCCAATGACTTGGCCTCCACTGCTGCCCGTGGCAACAAATTCCATAGATTCACCACCCTCTGACTAAAAAAATTTCTTCGCATTTCTGTTCTGAATGGGCGCCCTTCAATCCTTAGGTCATGCCCTCTCATACTAGACTCCCCCATCATGGGAAACAACTTTGCCACATCCACTCTGTCCATGCCTTTCAATATTCGAAATGTTTCTATGAGGTCTCCCCTCATTCTTCTAAACTCCAAGGAATACAATCCAAGAGTGGACAAACGTTCCTCATATGTTAACCCTCTCATTCCCGGAATCATTCTAGTGAATCTTCTCTGTACCCTCTCCAACGTCAACACATCCTTTCTTAAATAAGGAGACCAAAACTGCCCACAGTACTCCAAGTGAGGTCTCACCAGTGCCTTATAGAGCCTCTACATCACATCCCTGCTCCTATACTCTATTCCTCTAGAAATGAATGCCAACATTGCATTCGCCTTCTTCACTACTGACTCAACCTGGAGGTTAACTTTAAGGGTATCCTGTACGAGGACTCCCAAGTCCCGTTGCATCTCCGAACTTTGAATTCTTTCGCCATTTAAATAATAGTCTGCCCATTTATTTTTTCTGCCAAAGTGCATAACCGTACACTTTCCAACATTGTACTTCATTTGCCACTTCTCTGCCCATTCTTCCAATCTATCCAAGTCTCTCTGCAGACTCTCCGTTTCCTCAGCACTACCGGCCCCTCCACCTATCTTCGTATCGTCAGCAAACTTAGCCACAAAGCCATCTATTCCATAATCCAAATCGTTGATGTACAATGTAAAAAAGAAGCGGCCCCAACACGGACCCCTGTGGAACACCACTGGTAACCGGCAACCAACCAGAATAGGATCCCTTTATTCCCACTTTCTGTTTCCTGCCAATCAGCCAACGCTCTATCCACTTATGTAACTTTCCCGTAAATCCATAGGCTCTTATCTTGTTAAGTAGCCTCATGTGTGGCACCTTGTCAAAGACCTTCTGAAAATCCAAATATACAACATCCACTGCATCTCCCTTGTCTAGCCTACTGGTAATTTCCTCAAAAAATTGTAATAGGTTTGTCAGGCAGGATTTTCCTTTAAGGAATCCATGCTGAGTTCTGCCTATCTTGTCACATGCCTCCAGGTAATCTGTAGCATCATCCTTGACAATCGACTCCAACAACTTCCCAACCACCGGTGTCAAGCTAACAGGTCTATAATTTCCTCTTTGCTTCCTTGCCCCCTTCTTAAATAGCGGAGTGACATTTGCAATCTTCCAGTCCTCAATTTGTGTTTTTCTCCTTGGTCTGTGGGAAAGGATAAACTATGGTATTGATAGAGTGAGGTCACCCCTCAGACTACTAGGCTCCTGGGGAAAGACTCAACAAGCAAGGCAAATACTTCCAGAAGGAGCATTCATTACTCACTGCACACAGACTATTGTGGGTATTTATTTTGTTTTAGTTTATTTAGAGATACAGCGCAGAACAGAGAATTACAGCTCAACAAGCCACACTGCCCAGCAACTCATCCTTTTAACCCTAGCCTAACCACAGGAAAATTTACAATGACCAATTAACCTGCTAATCTGTCCTTAGGAAGGATCTCGGCCCGAAACGTCGGCTGCTCATTTTGATCTATGCTGCCTGACCTGCTAAGATCCTGCAACATTTTGTGTGTTTTGCTCTGGATTTCCAGCGTCTGTAGAATCTCTCCTGTTTAGGATTTACTGCTAACTGGTAGATCTTTGGACTGTGAGAGGAAACCGGAGCACCCGGAAGAAACCCACTCAATCATGGGGAGGATGTACAAATTTCTAACAGAGGATGCTGCTATTCAGAGATAATAAGTTCAAAATGAATTTATTATCAAAGTACTTATATGTCGCCATACAATCCTGAGATTCATTTTCTTATTGGCATTCAGAGCAAAAACAATAGGATCAAAGTAGGAATGTACCCAACATGACAGACAAACAACTAATGTGCAAAAGACGTCAAACTATGCAAATACAAAAAAAATAAATACTGTAAATAACCAATGTATTTTTGAGACCATGAGATGAGGAGTCCTTGAAATTGAGTCCATAGTTTGCAAGAAGTTCAGTAATAGGGTGAGTGAAGTTGAGTGAACTTATCTCCTCTGTTTCAAGAGCCTGATAGTTGAGTAGTATTAACTGTTCCTGAAAAAGGTTGTATAGATCCTGAGGCTCCTGTACCTCTTTCCTGATGGCCACAGCAAGGAGGAGTATGGCCTGGTTGGTGGATGGCTTTTTTGCGACAGTGCTTCTTGTAGATGTGCTCAGTGATGGAAATGTAAAGATACTCAATTAGATTTCTCCTTCAGATGAGATAACTCCTTCACTGATTTACATCCAAACAGCACACATACATCTTAGGCAATCCTTAAAAATAATGAGACTCGGGGCTGCTTGAGACTCATGAACAGTAAGCACATCATAGAAATCTCACTGGGTGGTCCGTTGCCTGCCTTGTATGTGAACCTTGATAAACTACTATAAATAAACGATTTGTGTTTTTCTCCTTGGTCTGTGGGAAAGGATAAACTATGGTCTTGATAGAGTGGACTCCCAGTAGCCTTTTCCCAGGGCAGCATGGCCAATTCCAGAGGAAGTGGCAAGTTTAGGGGAGATGTTAGAAGTGAGTTTTTGCAGAGAGTGGTACAGTGGCATAAAAAAGTTTGGGCACCCCGGTCAAAATTTGTTACTGTGAACAGTTAAGTGAGTAGAAGGTGAACTGATCTCCAAAAGTCATAAAGTTAAAGACGAAACATTCTTTTCAACATCTTAAGTAAGATTAGTGTATTATTTTTGTTTCGTACAATTTTAGAGTGAAAAAAAGGAAAGGAGCACCATGCAAAAGTTTGGGTACCCCAAGAGACTTGAGCTCTCAGATAACTTTTACCAAGGTCTCAGACCTTAATTAGCTTGTTAGGGCTATGGCTTGTTCACAGCCATTGTTAGGAAAGGCCAGGTGATGCAAATTTCAAAGCTTTATAAACACCCTGACTCCTCAAACCTTGTCCCAACAATCAGCAGCCATGGGTTCCTTTAAGCAGCTGCCTAGCACTCTGAAAATTAAAATAAACGATACCCACAAAGCAAGAGAAGGCAAAAAGAAGATAGCAAAGCGTTTTCAGGTAGCCGTTTCCTCAGTTCATAATGTAATTAAGAAATGGCAGTTAACAGGAATGGTGGAGATCAAGTTGAGGTCTGGAAGACCAAGAAAACTTTCGGAGAGAGCTGCTCATAGGATTGCTAGAAAGGGAAATCAAAACCCCCGTTCGACTGCAAAAGACCTTCAGGAAGATTTAGCAGACTCTGGAATGGTGGTGCACTGTTCTACTGTGCAGCGACACCTGCACAAGTATGACCTTCATGGAAGAGTCATCAGAAGAAAACCTTTCCTGCGTCCTCACCACAAAATTCAGCACCAGAAGTTTGCAAAAGAACATCTAAACAAGCCTGATGCATTTTGAAAGCATGTCCTGGACACTGATGAAGTTAAAATAGAACTTTTTTGCTGCAATGAGCAAAGGTTTGTTTAGAGAAAAGAGGGTGCAGAATTTCATGAAAAGAACGCCTCTCCAACTGTTAAGCACGGGGGTTGATCGATCATGCTTTGGGCTTGTGTTGCAGCCAGTGGCACGGGGAACATTTCACTGGTAGAGGGAAGAATGAATTTAATTAAACACCAGCAAATTCTGGAAGCAAACATCACACTGTCTGTAAAAATGCTGAAGATGAAAAGAGGATGGCTTCTACAACAGGATAATGATCCTAAACACACCTCAAAATCCACAATGGACTACCTCTAGAGGCGCAAGCTGAAGGTTTTGCCACGGCCCTCACAGTCCCCCGACCTAAACATCATCGAAAATCTGTGGATAGACCTCAAAAGAGCAGTGCATGCAAGATGGCCCAAGAATCTCACAGAACTAGAAGCCTTTCGCAAGGAAGAATGGGCAAAAATCCCCCAAATGAGAATTGCAAGACTCTTAGCTGGCTACAGAAGGCGTTTACAAGCTGTGATACTTGCCAAAGGGAGTGTTACTAAGTACTGACCATGCAGGGTGCCCAAACTTTTGCTTTGGGCCATTTTCCTTTTTTGTTATTTTGAAACTATAAAAGATGGAAATAAAAAAGTAATCTTGCTTAAAATATTAAAAAGAAATGTGTCATCTTTAACTTTATGCCTTTTGGAAATCAGGTCATCTTTTACTCGCTTAACTATTCACATGAACAGAAATTTTGACAAGGGTGCCCAAACTTTTGCATGCCTCTGTATGTGTTTAGAATGCACTGCCATAGGTGACAGTAGAGGCTGGTAGGTTAGGGACATACACTGTTGTTGCGTGAATGAAATCCCCAGAGAGAGTTACTGGTAGATACAAAGCAGCTTCTTTATTGGACAAAACAAGGTACAGCAGGCATCATATGGAGACGCTTTCGATGGAAAGGTGTGCTGGCCCAACGTGAGGCTCGATATTTATTTGCTAAACACAAAGGACAATTCCATATTTACAAAGTATAGACAATGCTTTGTTTTGAAACTACATACAAACATCACACCTTCTGATTCGCATCCAACCCACAGATGCCAGCAGCGTCAGAACTAGGATCGACAGCTTTTAGGAATGCATTGTCCCAGACTGAATCCACAGTACATTATCAAAGAATAGAAGACTGGTAGCCAAAGCCATTTGCTATATGTCAATGAGGGAAACCCAAAAATCACTCTAACATACACCAGATTTTAAGTAGGCACATGGATGTAAGAAAAATGGAGAATTATGGGCTTTATGGAAGGAAGGGTTGGATTGTGAGTGTAACTGGAATTGGTTTATTATCAGCACAAGTAACAGGATGCAGTGAAAAGCTTGTGTGCATACTGTTCATCCAGATCATATTAATGCACAATGCATTGAGGTAGAACAAGGTAAAACAAAAACTGAGGGCAGAATAAAATGCAACAGGTGCATATGTAGATAGACAATACAATGTTGACTGACAGTAGATAGACAATAGATAGGAACTACAATGTAGACAGGTAATATAACATAGCCAGACAGTGTAATGTAAATAGAGAATAGACAGACAGTGCAACGTAGATGGACAATAGATAGACAGTGTAATGTAGATAGAGAATAGACAGACAGTGTAATGTGGATGGACAATAGACACTGTAATGTAGATGGACGATAGATAGTGCAATGTAGATAGAGAATAGACAGACAGTGCAACGTAGGTGAACAATAGACAGACAGTGTAATGTAGATGGACAATAGATAGACAGTGTAATGTGGATGGACAATAGATAGTGCAATGTAGATGGACGATAGCTAGACAGTGCAATGTAGATGGACAATAGACAGCGTAATGTAGATGGACGATAGACAGTGCAATGTAGATGGACAATAGACAGACAATGCAATGTAGATAGGCAGTGTAATGTGGATGGACAATAGATAGTGCAATGTAGATGGACGATAACTAGACAGTGCAATGTAGATAGAGAATAGACAGACAGTGCAAATGTAGATGGACAATAGATAGTGTAATGTAGATGGACACTAGATGTACAATGCAATGTAGATGGACGATAGACAGTGTAATGTAGATGGACAATAGTTAGACAGTGCAATGTAGATAGAGAATAGACAGACAGTGCAATGTAGATAGACAATGCTGTGTAGATTGACAGTAGATAGACAATGCAATGTGGATAAACAATCATGCAAGATCATAATGAGGTAGATTGTGAGGTGAAGTGCCCATTTTACTGTACTAGGAGGACCATTCAATAGTCTTGTAACAGTGGGTTAGAGCTCTCCTTGAGCCTGGTGGTATGTACTTTCAGGCTTTTGCATCTTCTGCGGGTGGGGAGAGGGGAGATAAGGGAATGTCGGTGGTGAATGGGGTCTTTGACTATGCTGGCTGCTTTACTGAGGCAATGAGATTATATGCTGAGGGTTGATGAGATAGTACACACTGTAAAGATCAAAGAAAATGGCCCATAGGGTGATGCAACTTACCCCTCCTTTTTCGCTTGATGTCAGGTGATAGATCAGAAACAGCTCTGTTCTCCAGTAGCGGCGATGTCAGTAAGTTGCCTGAGCAGCACAAGACCTTGACCAGTTCTCAAAGCAACCTACAAGAAAGAAACATCATGGGTTACATTGCAACGATTTAAAGCTTACACCTGAGACTGAGAGAAAAGATGATTTTTCAGAAATAATCTTTCAAAAATAGAACTAATTGTAATGATGTTTATTTTAAAATTCAGAGTAACGCATACAAAATACTGGAGGAACTCAACGGGTCAGGGAGCACCTATGGAAAGGAATAGACAGTTGATGTTTTAGGCCAAGACCCTTCATCAGGACAACTTCACCACCCTCTACCTAAAGAAATTCCTCTTCACCTCTGTTCCAAAGGGACATACTTGTATTCCGAGACTGTTCCCTTTTATTAGTGAATCTAGCAAATAAACAGGCTTATTAGTTAGACTAGTAATTACACACCCAACTGAACTAATAACCTCTGCCTACACATGGTCCATATCTCTACATTCTCTGTTCACTCATTTGCCTCTCTAAGATCTTCAAGTGCCTCAAGAATCAGAATCAGGTTTAATATCGCCGGTATACGTGGCCACTTATTAGATATGTCTGAACACCTCGTTATTGCAAATATCTGATCAGCCCATCATGTGGCAGTGACTCAGTGCAAAAAAGCATGCATCAGAAATGGTCAAGAGGTTCAGTTGTCATTTGGACCAATCAGCAGAATGGAGAAGAAATTAGGTCTAAGTGACTCTGAATGTGGGATGGTTGTTGGTACAAAACAGGGTGGTTTGAGTATCTCAGGAACTGCTGATCTGCTGGGATTTTCGTGCACAGCAGTCTCTAGAGTTTACAGAGAATGGTGTGAGAAAGAAAAAAAACATTCTTTGAGAGGCAGTTCCATGGATGAAAACACCTTGTTAATGACAGAGTTTAGAGGAGAATGGCCATTGTGTTCAAGCTGACAGGAAGGCGACAGTAACGCAGATAATGATATGTTACAACAGTGGTGTGCAGAAGAACACCCCTGAACACACAACACATCAAACTTAAATGAATGTGCTGCAGCAGCAGAGGACCACACAGAGTTCCACTCCCGTGGCCACTTTATTAGGTAGAGTGTGTAATAAAGTGTCCACTAAGTGTATGTGAAGCACTGGAATGATAAAGTGGTGTATGCTTTAAATTGTATTGGATTAGAGGGAGAGAGTGTTCAAATGATGAAGCTTACTGGGCTGTTTTACAGTGCAATCCATCCAAGTCACAGGCACGTGAGATGCCTTGTATGTTGGTTTGAATTATATTTCATTGCAGATACATCAGGTAGTCAAAACTTCCCAATGCATCACCTATATCAATGTACCCACCATCAATGACATATACAGTATACAGAAACGTGTTGGAAAAGGGCCAGTAATATTATGAAGGACCCCACCCACCCTGCTTATGGACTGTTTGTCCCACTCCCATCAGGGAGGAGGCTGCGTAGCATCCATGTCATGACCACCAGACTCAAAAACAGGTTCTTTCCCCGAGCAGTAAGATTGATCAACACCTCCACCCACTAATTCCTCCACTATTTTATTATTTCCTGTCAGTCACCTGATGTATAGCCCAGCATCACCTTATGGATGTACTATCAATCTATATATATAAGCAATCTTAATTATTTACTTTTTCTGACGGCCCAATTGAATTGACAGAGGAGGCTCCACACAGGTAGGTGGTGAGTGATTTGAAGAGGAGCAATCACGGCCCTTAGGCTTTTTCCAGCAGCCCAATCATATCGCGGTTCATTAGCAAAGGCAACTAAAAATAAGGTAAAGACAAGCAGAGCGGCCATTGTTTGAGTGGACCAGTGTTAGAGTGGGGAGGCTTTAGTACAACAGGCTTGGGCAAGGTAAGTTTCTGGTAAGTTTATTCTTCATTCTTCATCTGTTAGTGCGTAGTTAGCGCTGTGAGAATGGTTCCAGGGGCTGCTGTGCCGTGTTCTTTGTGTGAGAAGTGGGGATTTAAGGAGACCTTCAGCTTCTTGCAGTTGATGCACTGAGCTGCAGCTTCTCAGTAGACGTGTTAACGAACTAGAGCTGCAGCTCAGTAACCTTCGGCAAATATGGAAAACTGAGGAGGTGGTAGGTAAGAGCTACAGGGAGGTAGTCACCCATAAGATGCAGGAGGTGGGTACCTGAGTGACCTCAGAAAAGGAAAAGGAAATGGGCAACCAGTAGAGGGTACCTCTGTGGCTGTTCGCCTCAATAAGAAATATACCACTTTGGATATTGTTGAAGAGGACAACCTACCAGGATGGAGCTGTAGCGACCCATCTCTGGCACTGAGTCTGGTACTATGGCTCAGAAGGGAAGGTGGGGGGAGGGAGAAGAGGACTGCAGTAGTGATAGGGGATTCCATAGTTAGAGGAGTAGACATGAGATTCTGTGGATGTGAAAGAGACACCTGGACAGTATGTTGCCTCCCAGGTGCCAGGGTCAGGGATGTCATGGATTGGGTCCACGACATTCTAAACGGGGTAGGGGGGAGCAGCCGGAAGTCTTGGCACATATTCACACCAATGGCGTAGGTCGGAGAAGGGAGGAAGTCCTGAAGAGAAATTTCAGGGAGTAATAGAAAGCTGAAAAGTGAGACCAGGGTAGTAATCTCTGAATTGCTGTCTCTGCCATGTGCCAGTGAGGGTAAGAATAGGATGATTTGGCAGATGAATGCATAGCTGAGGAACTGGTGCAGGGGGCAGTGCTTCAGATTTCTGGATCACTGTGATCTCTTCTGGGGAGGGTATGATCTTTACAAAAGGGACGGGTCCCACCTGAACCCGAGGGGTCCAATATCCTTGTAGGCAAGTTTGCTAGAGCTGTCAGGGAGGGTTTAGTCTAATTTGGCAGGGGAATGGGAACCAGAGTGATAGGGCTGAGGATGGGGCAGTTGGTATACAAGTAGATGCAGTGTGTAGTGAGACTGTGAGGAAGGACAGGCAGATGATAGGGATACATTGCAAGCTGGGATGAGTTGCTTTGTAACGTGGGGATAAAATCAGACAGAGTGACAGATACAGGACTGAAGGTGTTATATTTGAATGCACACAGTATACGGAATAAGGTGGATGATCTTGTAGTGCAGTTAGAGATTGGCAGGTATAATGTTATGGGGATCACTGAGACATAGCTGAAAGCCGATTATAGTTGGGGACTTAACATCCAAGGATACACGTTATAGTGAAAAGACAAGCAGGTAGGCGGAGGGGCTGGCATGGCTCTATTGGTAGAAATGAAATCAAATCCTTCAAAAGAGGTGACATAGGATTGGAAGATGTAGGATTCTTGTAGGTAGAGTTAAGAAACTGCAAGGGTAAAAATACCATAATGGGAGTTATATACAGTATACGCCTCTGAAAAGTAGCCAGGAGTGGATTATAAATTACATTGGAAGACAGCAAAGGCATGTAAAAAGGGCAATGTTACGATAGTCGTGGGAGATTTCAATATGCAGGTGGATTGGCAAAATCAAGTTGGTGCTAGATCCCAAGAGAGAAAATTTGTAGAATGTCTATGAGTTGACTTTTTAAAGCAGCCTGTAGTAGAGCCCGCTAGAGGAAAAATATTCTGGACTGTGTGTTTTGTAATGAACCAGATTTGGTTAGGGAGCTTAAAGTAAAGGAACTCTTAGAAGGCAGTGATCACAATATGTTAGAATTCACCTGGAAATTTGAGAGGGAGAAGATAAAGTCAGATGTATTACAGTGGAGTAAAAGGAATTATAGAGGCATGAGAGAAGAGCTGGCCAAAGTCGATTGGAAGGAGACACCAGCAGCATTGATGGCAGAACAGCAATGGCAGGAGTTTCTGGGAGCAATTAGTAAGTCACAGAATAGGGCTGGCTGGTGGCGCAATGACATCAGCGCCGGACTCTGGAATGGAGGTTCCCGGGTTCAAACCTAGTCGGGGCCGCTCCCGAGTATGCTTTCCATCCGTGCCGGGGTTGAGTGTCGAGATCACAACTCGACCTCGTAAATACTGTGAAATGTCTGTGTGAGGAGTGGCGCACCACGCAGTCTCTCTCTCTCTCTCTCTCTCTCTCTCTCTCTCTCTCTCTCTTTCTCTCTCTCGCTCCACACCTTGTAAAGGCATGCAAGAGACATCGTCCCGCCAACATCGCACATGCACGTAAATGAACATGGCAAAAAGAAAGGAAGTCACAGGACAGATACATCCCAAAGATGAAGTATTCTAAAGGCAGGATGATGCAAACATGGCTGACAAGGGAAGTCAAAGATAGCATAAAAGCAAAAGAGAGGGAGCGAAAATTAGCAGGAAGGTTTTAAAAATCAACAGAAGGCAACAAAAAAGCATAAAAGGGAAAAGATGGAATACGAAGGTGAGTTAGCCAATAATATCTATGAGGATACCAAAAGTTTTTTCAATATATAAAGAGAAAAGGAGAGGTGAGAGTAGATATTGAATTACTGGACAATAATGCTGGAGGGGTAGTAATGGGGGAACAAAGAAATGGCAGACAAACTGAATAAGTACTTTGCATCATTCTTCACTGTGGAAGACAATAGTAGAACACTAGAAATGCAAGAGTGTCAGCGGGCAGAATTGAGTCTAGTTGCTATTACTAGGGAGAAGTTGTTTGGGAAACCAAAAGGTCTGAAGGTAGATCAGTGATCTGGACCACACCCCAGTGTTTTGAAAAAGGTAGCTGAACAGGTTGTGGAGGCATTAGTAATGATCTTTTAAGAATCAATAGATTCCAGCTTGGTTCCAGATGACTGGAAAATTGCAAATGTTGCTCCACCCTTCAAGGAGAGGGGGAAGCAGAAGAAAGAAAATTATAGGCCAGTTAGCCTGACTTCGGTGGCTGGGAAGTCAATTGTTAAGGATGAGGTCTCAGGGTACTTGGAAGGACATGATAAAATGGGCTGTAGACAGCGTGGTTTCCTCAAGGGAAAATCTTCCCTGAGAAATCTGTTGGAATTCTTTGAGGAAATAACAAGCAGGATAGACAAAGGAGAATCGGTGGATATTGTGTACTTGGATTTTCAGAAGGCCTTTGCCAAGGAGTCAAACATGAGGCTGCCTAACAAGATAAGAGCCCGTGGTATTACAGGATAGTTACTAGCATGGGTAAATGATTGGCTGATTGGTAGGAGGCAAAGACAAGGAATAAAGAAAACCTTTTCTGGTTGGCTATCGATGACTTGCGGTGGTCCACAGAGGTCAGTGCTGGGGCCGCTTCTTTTTACATTGTACGTCAACGATTTGGATTACAGAATTGATGATTTTATGGCCAAGTTTGCAGATGATATGAAGATAGATGGAGGGTCGGGTAGAGCTGATGAAGTAGAGAGGTTACATAAGGACCCAGACAGATTAGGAGAATGGGCGAAGAAGTGGGAAATGGAATATAGTGTAAGGAAGTGTATGGTTATGCACTTTGGTAGAAGGAATAAAAGCATAGACTATTTTATAAACATAGAGAAGATTCAAAAATCCAAGATGCAAAGGGGCTTAGGGGCCCTGCAGGATTCCCTAAATGTTAACCTGCAGGTTGAGTCGGTGCTGAGGAAGGCAAATGCAAGATCAGCATTTATTTTGAGAGGACTGGAATATAAAAGCAAAGATGTAATGCTGAGGTTTTATATGATATTATAAGGCACTGTTAGCAGTTTTGGGCCCCTTATCTAACAAGGTATATGCTGACATTGGAGAGGGCTGTGGAGGCCACATATTGGGTGTACTTAAGGTGGAGGTTGATAGGTTCTTGATAGTTCGGGGCATGAAAAATTATGGGGAGACGGCAGAAGAATGGGAGTGAGAGGGAAAATAGATCAGCCATGATAAAATTGTGTTAAATTGGAATTCTGCTCTTCTGTCTTATGGTCTTATAGTTTTATATTTATTGTGCTCTTTATCTTTTGTGGGGTTTTTTTGTGTTGGATCGGCTCTGGAGTAACAATTTTTTCATTCTCCTTTACACTTGAGTACAGGAAGTGACATTAAACAGTCTTGGATAAGATGATGGGTAACCCCTCATGGAAGTAAATGGTGGGGTAACCTCAGAAATAAAACATGGCACTAGGTTAATTTCTCTACTCGGGTGGTTTCGAGCTTGCTGGCTGTGATGTGGTCTGCAGAGCTTGCAAAAGGGAAAGTTGAAATCAGGTTCCAGTGGGCCAATGTGACCTTCAGTGATACACAGTTCGCTGACTGTTTTCACTGACATGTGTCTGCAGCCTTGGAAGATGGATCGTGGCTGCCCAAATTGGCCAGTGCCTTTGTTTGTTCAGTGCTGGGATTTTATCCAAGACTGTTTCCCTTCAGTTACAAAGATTTTCCTTAACCCTTTCACGGCAATGTCATGATTTATGCCAATACTTGAAGGCAGATTTGAAGTCAGTCTGTTTTAAAACTCCAAAAGAGGCAGTAATGAATGAGTGCGTTTGTGCTTATTGTAAATTTTAGACCACCAGGGAACATCTTGGTATGACAATGAAGAAAAATTCCTCAGCTACTTAAAAGTAGGCAAAAGTATATCTTTGAGCTGGCTATTTTCACAAACCTGTCAGTTTGCGTAAAATTGTTCAGCTTTTTATTTGGATTTTTAAATTTGCTGACTCTCTGAGATTGTGCACGATTTTACTAGCTCTGGTTTTGGTAGGAACAGAACTGAACAAAGCGACAAGGTTACCTTCCCACTTGAACCTGGGTGACAAAACTGTCATCCTCTCACAATATACAAAAACTATAGCCAACATCAGGCGAGCACAAAGAGTCATTGGCTGCAGTCTTCTATCATTGTAAGACTTGTATGTGTCCAGGACAAAGAAGTGGGCTGGAAATACATTGTGGACACTACCCACCCTGCAGACTGTCGTTTCAAAAATCTCCCATCTGAAAAATGCTATAGGGCTATTAAAACAAAAACTTCACACCATCTTAAAAGTTTCTTTCCCCAGATAGTCAAACTGATGAACCAATCTAGTTATCCCCCACTCCCTCTATCTATTACCCCCATCAGTGCCCTGCACTGTACATGCTTTTAACCTTTTATACTTTCTATAATCCTGTTTACATTGTAAATACTGCTAATATTTATGTGTTTATGCATGTTTTATTCCGTATCTGTACTTCAATCTCTAACAGTACTTTTAATAATTATTTATTCTTTGTAATTGTTGAATTTTTTTTTGTTGTATTTCATGCCAACACACCGCAGCAAACTCCTAATACATGTGAATGTATATGGCAAATTAAATCAATCCTTGACCCTTAAACCTTGACAACAGGGCAGTCTCCCCATGAAGAGGATTGATTCTATTGTGTTTCTCTGTAGTCACTGAGAATAACCGCAGGAAAACAAATCTCAGGGTTGTATATGATGACATGTATGTACGTTGGTAATAAATCTACTTTGAGCCTTGAAGGAGGAGTCAGTTAGGCACATCGAGGCCCTTTCTCCTTTATCATAACAAACAACAACAAGAAGAATTGGGTTAGATTCCTACTGAGCATAAAAGGAAGGATTATTATTTAGCACCTTCTAAATGTCCCCCAAATGGTTTACAACCAACAAATGACAGTTATGTATTACGTTCTCTTAGAAACAGTGCCTCTCAGTAACAGTGTCACTGAAACCATTTTGATGGTATTGGCTGAGAGATAAATTTTAGACAGAGGATTATTCTGCTCATTTTCACATTACTCCAAGGGATCCTCTCAGTTGTCTAAGCAGGAAACAGACCTGCTACTCCTCACTTGATCTGAAAAACAGGACTTCCATCATAGCTTGCTGCTTCACAGGATTGTTAGCCTAAACCGTGAGCTCTTTAAAGATTTTACTTGTGATTAAGATATCAAAAAATACAACAGAGTGCATTCTTTAGTCAACAGCCAACATAGTCCGATAATGAGCATGGGGTAGCTTGCAAATATCACCATACTTCAGGTGCCATCATTGTTTGCCCATAACTGACTAACTCTAACCTTTGGAATGTGGGGGAAACCGGGGGCACCCAGAGGAAACCCATATGGTCACAAGGAGAACATATACACTCCTTACCACTGTTCCCTCTCAGCTCAAAAGCACGTCCGCGCAGTAACTGAAATACTCCCACACACATAGCCTTTGTTGCTGTGCTGCTGAAATTTTCTTTTATATAATGTTAATATGATTTTGAAATTGTTCATATAATTTTGAAATCTATGCTAATATTATCGTGAAATACCCTGTAATTAATTATGTGATAATGAATATATCCATAAGTTTTCTAAATAATAAATGTACCACAACCTTTACTTTGAAACATTTTAGAGCTTCAAAATATTTACATTGTCAGTGTTTCAAATTACAACACTGTTACACATTGTGACAATAAACACAGAATGGAAGTTGGAAGCTCATCTTTAATAAACCATCACTTGCTGAATACCAAAGCATATTACAAAAAACAAAATTTAAAGTGCCACACACTTTTCAGGTCGTATGAAAACTTCCTGCTCAGAGCAATGATTGATCTGTGTTAAAAAAACAGAGGGAATTGAACCTAGGTCAAACCAGTGTGCTAACCACTACACTACCATGACACTCTTGTCCCAGAATCGACCTTGAACCTATGAAACCTGCCAAAGGGAATTGAAGTAAATTGATTTGAATGCAACCAACAAGTCTCATCTCAGATCCAATGTCTCAGAGTCAAGCCATGTATCACAACCAACAGGCAGAGGCCCAAACGTGATGACCAAGTGAATGGGAATCAGAATTGGAATTCATTTTGTGAACAAAAGTACATTGTCATGTGTACTGAGGTACAGTGAAAAGCTTATCTTGCATACTATTCATACAGATCAATTCATTACAACAGTGTGTTGAGTTAGTACCGTAAAACACAGGAACAGAATTAGACCATTTAACCCATGGAGTCTGCTCCACTATTCAATCATGGCTGATTTATTATCTCTCTTAACCCCACTATCCTGCCTTCTCCCTGTAACATTTGACACCCTTAATGCTCAAGAACCTATCAACCTCCATTTTAAATGTACCCAATGACTTGGCCTCCGAAGCCATCCATGGCAATGAATTCTACAGATTTATCACCGTCTGGCTAAAGAAATTCCTCCTCATCTCTGTTCTAAGGGAAGTCCTTGTTTTGTGAGGCTGTGCCCTCTGATGATAGACTATAGGAAACATCCTCTGCATGTCCACTCTTTTTCGGCCTTTCAGTATTCAATAAGGTTCAACAAGATTCTCCCCCCCCCCCCCCCAATCCTTCTAATCTCCCTCAAGCACAGGCCCAGAGAAATCAAATGCTCCTCAAAAGTTAAACTTTTGATTCCTGGGATCAGTCTTGTCAACCTTCTCTGGACTCTGTCCAATGTCGGCGCAACCTTTCTTCGATAAGGGACCCAAAACTGCTCACCGTTCTCCAGCTGCAGCCTGACCAATGCCTCAGCATCACACCCTTGCCTTTATATTCTCGTCCTCTCAAGATGAATGCTAGGAGAGAAAGCAATAAACTAGTGAGAATAAAGTGTTCTAGTTTCAGAGTGCTGTCAGGCCATAAGGTGCCAAGATCATAACAAGGTGAGGTCAAGAGTCCAAAAGTAAGACATTTCAGTGCATTTGCACTGACTGTGTTCTCCCTTTATGCCATATTATAACACAGATGCATGTGTGTTTTGCCACCCCAATAAAGGAACTTGACATTTCAACATTTCAGGCAGTTGAACTTGTGGACTGTGCTTTTAAAACTGGAAGCAGAAAGAAATGGTAAAACCCAAGAGGAACACTAGTAGTATACGTTCATCTCTCGCTCTCTACTTATCTTCACACTGTTGAATTTGATATTACAGTGCAGCAATCACCGTCATAGTTTCAGTGCTGTACCTGCCAAGTCCTTAAGCCTTTCTAATACCGAGCTTAGCACAGGAAAGCAGTGCCTTTAAGCCAGGCTTCCTTAGGTGTTAGGTGAGTTGATCAAATAGTCGAGAAACATGTTTAATAACACTAAAGAAACGCTGTGACTGAGCTCGGGGAAAAAAACTGGCTCCTAAGAACAAAGCGATTTTGGTTTTCAGAGACCGCATCTCATTAGCCTCCAGCTACACACAGCAGAGAACTGTGTGCGTTTCGCCCACACATCTAATGGAGCATTGAGTACAGAGTTATCTCATTAATGCAAAATGCCTGTGACAGCTTAGTGTCCCATATCATCAGCACATTTCTAAGAAATAGGATATAGCTTTTAGTTAAATCTTTTTTTTTTAATTGCTTTGGTGATTATGTTGTCCTCTTGAAGTATAGGAGTTAACACTGTAACTCATTGCATGTACAAAATGAACTCAAAAATGTAACGGTAAGATATAGTTTTCCATTTCAATTCATGTCCTCACACTTATATTATGAGGGGTGCTTTCGGCAGTGAGATGTTTACTGGAGACTGTTGTAATGGTCTCAGCTTGACATGCTGTGAAATGGGTCACAAATCGATTTGTGAAATTGTTTTCTTTCTGCTGCAGGAGATGACACATTCGTGGCCTCCCCCCTTAACTGCGATACACACACCTGGCAAAGCCGAGACCACCAAGTTCCCGATCCCAAGCAAGGTAGGGACCTGCCACAGGACCGCTCTTGTCAGGGGTGGGGTTCAATTTAAAAGGAAACTTTTTTTTTGATAAGGTCTGGCTATTCGAAGCTCAAAATAAAAATCTACCACAGCAAGATGGAGGTTTGATTAAAAAAAAACAGTATTCGCCAGAGAGTATCATACAATGTGCTGCTTAAGGATTCATAGCGTTAAGAGTACAAAGTTTAGAAAATTAAGAGTGGATCTTATTACAACGCATAAAATTCTGATTGGTAAACAAGTACATTTAAATCAGTAAATTAGTTTGTTATTGTCATATATGCTGAGGAACATTGAGAAACTTGTCTTGCAGATCAATTCATTACAACAGTGCATTGAGAAAATTCAAGGTAAAACAATAACAGAATGCAGAATAAAGTGTTACAGCCCCAGAGAAAGTGCAGTGCAGCCAGATAATAAGGTGCAAGGCCATAGTAAGGCAGATTGTGAGGTCAAGTCCGTCTTATCATATTAGGGAACTGGTCAATAACAGTGGCATCGAAGCTGTCTTTGAGCCTGGTGGTACATGCTTTTAGGCATTTTTATGTTTGAATTGGAATCAGGATCAGTGGAATCAGTACTGAGGTACAGTGAAAAGCTTGTCTTGCATATTGTCTGTGCAGATTTGTTCGTTCATTCATTGAGATACAGCACGTAATTGGCCCTTCCGGCCCTTCAAGCCACGCCGCCCAGCATTCCCCCGATTTAATCCTAGCCTAATCACAGGACAATTTACGATGACCAATTAACCTACCAACAGGTATGTCCTTGGATCGTGGGAGGAAACCGGAGCACCCGGAGGAAACCCTCGGAGTGACTGAGAAAACGTACAAACTCCTTACAGCAGCGGGAATTGAACCGGGGTCACCTGTACTGTAAAGCGTAGTGCTAACCACTACGCTACCACGCTGCCTATTAGTTCATTAGATTAGTTCATTACAGATAAAAACTTTAAAGATTAGCTTTGTCACATGCACATTGAAATGGATCATTTGCGTCAATGACTAACGCAGTACAAGGATTTGCTGTGGGCAGCCTGCAAGTGTCGCCATGCTTCCAGTGTCAACAAAGTATGTCCACAACTTACTAATACGTGCATCTTTGGAATGCAGGAGGAAACCACAGCGCCAAGAGGAAACCCACACAGTTATGGGAAGAAGTTACAAAAACTCCTTACAGATAGCGGTGGGAATTGAGCCTCAGTTGCTGGCCCTGTAAAGCATTACTCTAACTGCATTACAACAATCCATTGAGGTAGATAGAACATGGTAAAACAAACAGCAATGCTGAATAAAGTGTGCAACAGTTACAGTGTGCAAGGTAATTTGTAAAAACACAGAATTAAGATTTAAAAGAGTAGAACCATTACAGTAGCCTCCAACCAGCATGAATATTGATTTCTACTTCCAGTGAACAATTTTTCTCCATTCCTTCCTCTGTTCCCCACTCTGACCTTTTACCTCTTCCCAGCTAGCTATTACTTCCCCCGGGTCCCCTCCTCTTTCCCTTCCTCCTATGGTCCACTCTCTTCTCCTATCAGATTCCTTCTTTTCCAGCCCTTGACCTTTCCCATCTGCCTGGCTTCACGTATCACCTTCTCCTCTCCCCATCTTTTTATTCTGGCATCTTCCCCTTTCTTTCTCACTCCTGAAGAAGGGCCTTGTCCCGAAACATCGATCACCTATTCATTTCCATAGATGCTGCCTGACCTGCTGAGTTCCTCCAGCATTGTGTTTCTCTGTATCAGTAGTGAAAACGTCTCGTCCAATCCCAGCCAAGGCAGATTGGGGCAGAAATTGTCCCTCGTTTATGAGCTGGTGGTGTAGTGGTGTGTCTGCCGTGCCCGGTTTCAGTAATCAGTAGAACCGGAAGAGAGGAGCTCAGCAGGTCAGGTAGCATCGATGGAAAAGAGTGCAGTCAACATTTCAGGCCGAGACCCTTCAACAGGGCCTACATTAAACTTGTCGTTGTAAGCTATCCTGTGATAGGCTAGGGTGAAATACGTGGGTTGCTGGGCAGCATGGCTCACTGGGTAGGAAGGGCTCATTCTACACTGTATCTCTATATAAAATTTAAAAAGTACAATAATCTCATGCAAATAGAGGGAAATAGTTGAAGAACCTTCACCGTCAGCGCAGCAGCTGAAATAAGACTTTACAGTGCCAGTTACTGAGGTTGAACTGCTGACGCTGTCTGTAAGGAGATTGTACATTCTCTCTGTCACAGCATGGATTTCCTCCAGGTACACCGGTTTCTGCCCACAATCCCAAGGCATACACAGTGGGCACTTCATTAGGTACACCAGCTTTTTAGTGCAAATACCTTAACAGCCAGTCACATGGCAGCAACTCAATGCATAAAAGCATGCAGACGTGGTCAAGAGGTTCAGTTGTTTTTCAGACCAAGCATCAGAAGGGGGAAGAAACATGATCTAAGTGACTTTGAAGTGAAGAAGGACTTCATGCCACATAAGGTGGTTTGAGTATCTCAGAAGCTGTTGATCTCCTGGGATTTTCATGAACAACAGTCTCTCGAGTTTACAGAGAATGATGCAAAAAAAACATCCATTTCTGTGGGCAGTTCTGTGGGCAAAAATGCCCTTTAATGAGAGAAGTCAGAGGAGAATGGCTAGCGTAGTTCACGCTGACAGGAAGGCAACGGTGACTCAAATAACCTCACATTACAATAGTGGTGTGCAGAAGAGCATCTCTGCACAATATGTTGAACCTTGAAATGGATGGGGTACGTCAGCTGAAGGCCACACACATATACTCAGTGGCCACTTTATTAGTTGTATGTGCTATTATGGATTAGTTTTTGTGGGCATGTTGTGTTGGCACTGGGAGAATTAGATAGAGCAGATAGTCTGTATCTTTTTCCCAGAGGGAAAGTGTGAGCGTTTTTTCATTACACAGGACAAGTAGATAGAACACACAGCTGGGGTGGTATTGAGTGGAGATATGTGTCCCCAGCACATCCTTGGACTGTGTTGGTCATTGATGCAGACAGCACATTTCACTGTATGTTTTATAGCCTGCTCTACTGCCATAATAAGCCCACTCTGGTTGGAGCAGCAACACCTCATATTCCGCCTGGATAGCCTCCAGCTTGATGGCATGAACATCATTTTCTCTAAATTCTGGTAATGTTTCCCCCTCCCTTTCCTTCTCCTTCCATTCCCCACTCTTGCTCCATACTTGCCCCTTCTCCTTACCTGCCTATCACCTCCCCATGGTGTCCCTCCCCTTTCCCCTTCTCTCGTGGTCCACTCTCTCCTCCTATCAGATTCCTTCTTCACTAGCCCTGTACTTTTTCCACCAATCACCTCCCAGCTTCTCACTTCATCCACCCTCCTCCACCCACCTGGCTTCACCTATCACCTTCTAGCTTGTACTCGTTCCCCTCTCGCCATTTTCTTACTCTGGCTTCTTCTGCCTTCCTTTCCAGCCCTCATGAAGGGTCTCGGCCTGAAACATTGACCATTTAATCCTTTCCATAGATGCTGCCTGACCTACTGAGTTCCTCCAGCAGTTTGAATGCATTACTCATTGTATGCTTTTGATATACATGTGACAGATAAAGCTAATCTTTAATCTTTAAAATGATGTCGGTTCCTTTGTCAAGTGGAGTAATGAAGGCAGAGGAAGATAGATTTTTTTGTTGCTGTCGGGTGTACTGTATGTAGAAAAGAAAATGCGGCAAAGGCAGGAAATTGGAATTCTGATAGAGAGCACTGAGACCTCACAGATACACAGAGCACGCTGGAGCGTTGGCTACCTTCCATGTTGCATCTTCTGTAGTTGCGTTGTGGCTGGTGATTTAACTTCACAGTCACGGCACCCCCGGTAACTCATTGTATCTGTAATGCTTTGAGATTGAAAGAAAGAGTTGCATTACTAACCCATTTCATAACCCCATGCTGCCCTGGAGCAACTTTACAGCCAATAAACCACCTCTTAAAGTGCAGTGGCTGATGTAATGTGGGAAATTTGGCAGCCATTTTGCCCATAGCATCCTCCAGGAGCAGCAATAAGACAAGGCATCAGTATGATCTACTTCCACTAATATTGTTTGAGGAATAAGCATTGGTCAGGTCACGACAAAGAGTGCCCTTGCCCTTTATAGTGGGTTTGTTTATATCCACTTGATGGCAGATACAGGACCTTATGTTGACATCCATCTGAATCATAGCAGCTCCATTCACTAGGTACTGTACAGATGTACCAAATACAGCACATTACCCGTTTAGCCACGGTGAGTGTCTCTTGGCTTGGCTAAGATTTAATATAAAAATATCTTTGTGCGTTATGAAATGATGAATTTTCCTCCGGTGTTTTCTCCTTTGCCAAACCCCTTCGTGTTTTATCATCGTGCAGGAACATTGGAAGATAAAGAAAGAAAGATTAACTTTATTTGTCACACAGACAATGAAATGCATTGTTTTCATCAGTGACTCATACAGTTCAAGGATGTGCTGGGGCCAGCCCGCAAGTGTCACCATGCTTCCAGTGCCAACGTAGCATGCCCACAACTTACCAGGGCAGCACATCTTTGGAATGTGGGAGGAAACCAGAGCACCTGGAGGAAACCTACGTTTTCACGGGGAAAACATGCAAACTCTTTACAGAAAGTGGTGGGAACTCAACCCCGATCCGAGGTGCTGTAAAGCTTTGTGCAAGCTGTTACTGTGCCATGCCCTGGCAGGGGTATTCAGTCATCGGATGAGGCCAACTATCTGTCATCTTTCCCTTTCAGGCAGATTCATGGTCATATCTTTCCATTCTTTAAACAGTATCAAAGAACAAGGATCAACTTTATTCACCACATACATTTATGCGTATTAAGAATTTGCTGTGGTGTGTTGACAGGACATGCAACCAAAAACAATGTCCAACCATTGTAAATAATAAATAATTATATAAAAATAATTTAGAGATTAAACTATGGATATTGAATATAATGTGCATAAATACGTTAATAAATGTCAGCACGTATTTCCATTGTAAACAGCATCATAGAAAATGGCTAAAAGTGTTTCCAGTGCAGTAACTGAGGTAGTAGAGGGAAGGGGTTGTGGAGGCTAACTAGAAGGGTTGATCAAATTAACTGCCTAGGGGAAGAAACTTTTAAAATTACCTGAAGTATTTTACGCAGGGGTAAGTTTTTTACACAGAGAGTGGTGAGTGCGCGGCGGCGGTGGAGGCGGAAACGACAGGGTCTTTTAAGTGACTCCTGGATGGCTACATGGAGCTTAGAAGAATAGAGGACTATGGGTAAAGCCTAGGTAGTTCTAAGGTAGGGACATGTTCGACACAGCTTTGTGGGCTGAAGGGCCTGTATGGTGCTGTATGTTTTCTAAGTTTCTATCTTTAATAGCCCTAAGGAAACTTTTGGAAAAGGAAGTTTGCTGGATGGGTAGGGTTCACTTTTCCTGTCCACTTTTTTGTCCTGGATACATGCAATTCATTTAGTGATGGTAAACTACACCAGTGGCCTTTTCTGCTGTCTGGACAGCATCACACTGAGATCGATGTGTTTGAGTACCTCACAAGAGATTCAGTGGCAAGAGCATTCACAGCTTACAGTAGATGGTACAGTTCACACAGTGAACGGTAGGGCACAGACGAGTGCGGTAGAACAAAGGGATCTGTAAATACAGGTCCATAATTCATTGAAAGTGGCATCACAGGTAGATGGGGTCATAAAGAAAGCTTTTGGCCTGTTGGCCTTCATAAATCAAAGACATGAGTACAGATGATGAGATGTGGTGTTGAAGTTGTATAAGACATTGGTGAGGCCTAATTTGGAGTATTGTGTATAGTTTTGATCACTTACCTACAGGAAAGATGTAAATAAAGTTAAAAGAGTACAGAGAAAATTGACAAGGATGTTGCCAGGTCTGGAGGACTTGAGTTATAAGGAAAGGTTGAATAGATTTGGACTTTATTCCTTGGAATGCAGAAGACTGAGAGCAGATTTGATAGAGGTACAGTATACAAAATTATGAGGAGTATTGATAGGGTAAATGCAAGCAGGCATTTTTCACTGAATTTGGGTGGAATTACAATGAGAGATCATGGGTTAAGGATGAAAGGTGAAAAGTTTAACGGGAACATGAAGGGAAGATTCTTCACTCTGAAGGCCGTGAGACTGTGGAACGAGCTGCCAACACAAGTGGTACATGTGAGTTCAATTTCAACCTTTAATAGAAATTTGGATAGGTTTATAGATGTTAGGGGTATTGAGGGCTGTGGTCCCGGTGCATGTTGATAGGTGTAGGTAGTTGAAACGGTTTAGCATGGACTAGATGGGCCAAAGAGCCTGTTTCTGTGTTGTAATTTTCCGTGACTCTAATGAAGATGAAAGGGTATCAAGTGTAGGAGATATTTGGTTGCATCTCCCAGCGGAATTCCTGCTCATTTCTGAATTGGTACGGGTAACAATTCTGCCCTGTGAACTCTCTCCCTGATTTAAGCCAACACTTCATTGCTAAATCCAGATAAATAGTCTCAGCCCAAAACACTGACTATTTAGTCCCCTGCATAGATGCTGCCTAACCTGCTGAGTTCCTCCAGCTTTTTGTGTGTGTGTTGCTGCATTTCTAAGTCTAATTTGGCCTCTTCTTTCATTTAATTCGAGCTTTTTGACCGGGATATATGAGACTTCCATTTGTCACCATACAAACAGGACTATGGAATTCCTTTGGATAAAGCACAAGACAGCCTGCCCTTTGTACTGATAGGCACTGCATTAAATACTACAGAGAGACATTGTTAGGAAGACATAAAATGTGATTCTTTCATCAGCAATATTTTATCAACCTGATCTTTTTCCCATTCTGATTGAATTGTGTGTTTAGTTCTAACTCGTCCAGCTAATTATCCAACACAAACGCTCCCAACACAATGCCATTGTATTCTGCTTAATTGCTTTTGTATTATCAGTCATTAATTTCTGCAATTTCAATGTATTGAATCTAAATGAATACATTCTTACCTATCTTGGCTTGCACTGTAGTGGTTAGGGAGCATGCTCTAATGTACCTTATGTTCTTTATTTTATAGGATTCTCAGCATCTAACCTCTGGGTACAATGGACAAAGTAGGTCACCCTTTACTGTCATTTTTTCTTTGAAAGCCATTTAATGTTTTGCCTGTAATTAAACTTAACGTTGGAATGTTAATTGCATGGTTCTGGTTTTCTGATGATAGAAGGATCATTTGCCTATGATGAGGAATTATCTGTCACAGCATGTTAACAGTAGAATTTCACGGGGTGTAACAACAGCTGTAGACAGGTTATGGTTGAAACAACTACAGACCTGACACTCTTGACACTTGGTCCTTTACAGAGCGGTGCGATGTTCAAGGGAAACCTCCAACCAAGTCAGCGCCACAAAAATCGTGAGTACCACTGGGCTGAGTTCCTTTAAAATTAAAAAATCTCACTCATTTTGTCTGGAATCTAAGCTGGATGAAATGTGTTGTGGCTCTCAAGACTCCAGTGATTGACTTTGGCTTATGATCCTGACCCAAGAAGATTTTTTTTCCCTTTCGGGTTTAGAAACATAGAAAATCTACAGCACAATTCAAGCCCTTCGGCCCATATGCTGTGCCGAACATTACCTCAGGTTACCCATAGCCCTCTATTTTTACCTCTTCCTGTAGATGCTGCCTGGCCTGCTGCGTTCACCAGCATTTTTTGTACGTGTTGCTTGAATTTCCAGCGTCTGCAGATTTCCTCATGTTTGCCCTCTATTTTTTTAAGCTCCATGTACCTATCCAGGAGTCTCTTAAAAGACCCTATTGTATCTGCCTCCACCACCGTCGCCGGCAGCCCATTCCACGCACTCACCACTCTCTGCGTAAAAAACTTACCCCTGATATCTCCTCTGTACCTACTTTCAAGCACCTTAAAATTGTGCCCTCTCGTGTTTACAAAAGAATATTGGCTGAACTCTGGTGTTTGGATACCTGACATACAGGCCAAAGCTCGAAGTATGACAAGCAGTTTTCACAAAGTGTTCATACCAACTATCCCCTCTTCTTCTTCCTCTTACCTCTCAACCACAATAGTTCTTCCAGTCCCCCCACACCAGTGGTTTCTAACCTTTTTTATGCCATCTATCAAAACCGTTAAGCAAGGAGACCATGGACCCCAGGTTGGGAACTTCTGCCCTTCTTCTTTCCCTCAACTAGATACAGGGGTGATTCCACATTCTCACTATTCTCTTGGAGAAAAGGATGTTTCTCCTAAGTTCTAACTGGATTTATGAATGACTGTTTTGCTTAAATGGAAGATGTTGCTCTGCATTTCTCCACTGATCCTCTTGAGAGGTTTAAGAACCACTTCAGACACTGCTCTGGTTTAATAATGCCAAGCGGTCTCAATCCCCACACTGTGCTCCACCCCTCCCAGACACACATACAGACACCCATAAGGACTTACAAACACTGTTCACACACCAATACACCACAAAGCCATCCAAACTCACACACACACTTACACACACGTACATATAGTCACCCACACACACAAACACACACCCATACACAAACACACTTACTCATACACACACCCACACTCTCACACACGCACCCCCCCATACACACCGTCACCAACACCCACACAGAAACACACACCCATACACAAACACACATTTACCCACACTTGTACACACACACACACTTACCAATGCGCACATACATCCACACAGACGCACCCCTATACACACACATACACCTATACATACACTCACACTTAAATACACTCACACCTATACACACACACTTACCTACACACAAACACGCACACGTACAACCACATACACATGCACACTTACACCCACACTGCACCTTTGCTAAGTATAACTTGCAGACTAGCGAAGGGAAGGAGCATCTTACACATCTTTTGGTGGAAATATATCTCCATCCGCCACCCACAAAATGATACCAGTGGTAATTCTATTTGGAACATAGTGAAACTCGTTCTCAGGGTTACGTTCCATTGAAGCAGTGGAAAACTTGAGTTCAGCAATCAAATGAAATCTGTCTGGGCTGGTGTTAAGCTTCTTTAAGACTTCTTGAATCCTGGCGATATCTGATGCCAGTTCTTTCCTCCTGCCATCGTTCCTTCTAATATTGCATTGCTTTACATAGAAACACAGAATCATAGAAAACCTACAGCACAATATAGGCCCTTCGGACCACAAAGTTGTGCTGAACCTGCCCCTACCTTAGAAATTACTAGTCTTACCCATAGCCCTCTATTTTACTAAGCTCCATGTACCTATCCAAAAGTCTCTTAAAAGACCCTATTGTATCCACCTCCACCATCGTTGCCAGCAGCACATTCCACGCACTCACCACTCTGAGTAAAAAACTTACCCCTGACATTTCCTCTGAACCTACTCCCCAGCACCTTAAACCTGTGTCCTCTTATGGCAACCATTTCAGCCCTGGGAAAAAAACCTCTGACTATCCACACGATCAATGCCTCTCATCATCCATTGTGCAATGCTTTGTGCAAGAAATTTTTACCTGGCCTGAAAACTGCACAGTACTTTAAAAAAATTTTCTGTAATATGCATACTATGACTATTGAGGATGAAAACTGAAAAATCACATACAGGCTTCCCCCGCCATCTGAATGTGGAGCGTTCCTATGAAACGGTTCGTAAGCCAAAATGTTGTAAAGCGAAGAAGCAATTACCATTTATTTATATGGGAAAATTTTGTGAGCTTTCGCAGACCCAAAAATAACCTACCAAATCATGCCAAATAACACATAAAACCTAAAATAATAGTAACATATAGTAAAAGCAGGACTGATATGATCAATACATTATTATTACTGCACTGCTCTCCGTAGCGAAAATCTCACGCAAGCGCCGTCGGCAGAAAATCTCACACAAGCGCTGTTGGCAAAAACACGGCGCAAGCGCTCTCCAGTAACCTTTAAGCTATGAAGCTGCCAGATCATACCTAATAACACGTAAAAATGCACAGCTGATATAAAGTAGAAATAATGTATGTACAGTGTAGTATCACTTACCGGAATTGGGAAGACAGCGCAGAGCACACTGATGATGGTGTGTTAGACTGAGTCGTCGCAGGTTGGCTGGTGCTGTGGCCCCCACCCTCCAGGCCACCGACCGATACATTGTCGCGAGGCACGCAGGGGTCCAGCGGTAGCCAGGAGGCATCCAGCACATCTTTAAGAAAAAAGCCAAAATAAACATGCTAATTAATTAGGTGTGCCCGGCACGTAATTGTCGGCACAGATCAGTGCCGATTGCCCATTGCATCGCCTTTGATCTGGGCCGACATTTACGTGTGAGGCGGCACCTAATTAATTAGCATGTTTATTTCGGCTTTTTTCTTAGAGATGTGCTGTGTGCCTCCTGGCTACTGCTGCATTCTCCGCGAGTCGGTACAGTATCTGTCCGCGCCTGGGTGTTGGTGTGGTGGGACACTGGGGTATTCTCTCGTCATCTGTTTCCATTACAGCAGGCAGCTCATCTTCTCCTATGACTGCCCGCTTCGATGTCGAAGGTCGAGGTTCATCGTCTGCTGTGGTTGATGTGGAAAGCTTGCTTGACTGCTGAGCCTCGTGCATTTTTCTATCATACATTTCTTTGTAAGGACTCAAACCATCTTGCAAATATCCCCTAAGCCTACGTACCCTTTCAAAATTAAAGTCGTACTTTATCATTGCAGCAAAAATCTCACGTAGTTGCTTCACTTTCGCTACTGCATTCGGTTTTGATTGTTATCCTTTCCTCTTCCAATTGCATCAACTCTTCATCTATCAGTTCTTGGTCATGGGATGCCAAAACCTCTTCAACATCATCTCCGTCAGCTTCCACAAGCCAAACTCACTTAGTCCTTACTTCGATCACCACGATCGAAACACTTAATTGTATCTAGTTTTACGCTAAGTGTAACATCCTTACGAGCTCTTTTAGGCTTTTCTGACACCATAGAACTCATCTTGCAAATGGCTGCTCATAGGCACGTGTTAAAGCAATGCCGTTCTGGATCCGGGGAGAGCAGCTGCCGGGGGTGCGCGCTGCCTTTTATCGTGCGCTGCTTTTTTTCGTAACACTGAAAACACCTTCTGAGAGCGAAAACAGGGTACTAATGTAGGTCTTTTGTAACAGTGAGGTTTCGTAAAGCGAACGTTTGAAAAGTGGGGGACACCTGTAATTCTGATTATACTTATTAATTGAAGGATATCGTGAAAGACAAAACCACAAAGAAAATCCTTCATGTTTCATAAACTTTTAAACTTAGTCAACATCAGCATTCAGCTGACTGGCAGTTTAATAACAATGAACTACTGACCTCCATTCTGTGTTTACTGTTACAATTTGTCTAAATGTTGTAACTTGAAGCACTACCAATGTAAATATGTTGAAGTTCTAAAATGTTTCAAAGTAAAGGTTTGGTATGTTTATTATTTAGAAAATTTGTGGATTATATTCATTAACGCATAATTACAGAGTATTTCTCAATTACTCTATATTAACATAGATTTCATAATTTTATTAATGTAACTTCAAAATTATATTAATAATATATAAAATAAAAATTCCAGCTGCACAGCAACAAAAGCTTTGTGCACGGAAGCATTTCAGTTACTAGAGGGAGCAGTGCCTCCTGCATACCTCTTATTTTTGATGCTACACTACTATCACAGAAACACAGAAAACTACTGCACAAAACCTACACCTTCGGCTCACAAAGCTGTGCCGAACATTTCCTTACCTTAGAAATTACCCAAGGTTACCCATAGCCTTCTATCTTTCTAAGCTCCATGTACTTATCTAGCTGCAACATTACCTCTCAGCTCTTAAACTCAGTCCCAAGATTGATGATGGCGGATGGACCATACACCTTCTCTTCCACATAATCAACCTGCATAACAGCTTTGAGTGTCCTATGAGCTCGGACACCAAGATCCCTCTGATCCTTCACACTGCCAATTGTCTTACCATTAATAGTATATTGTGCCATCATATTTGACCTACCAAAATGAACCACTTCACACTTATCTGGGTTGAACTCCACCTGCCACTTCTCAGCCCAGTTTTGCATCCTATCAATGTCCCACTCTAACCCCTGACAGCCCTCCACACTATCCACAACACCCCCAATCTTTGTGTCATCAGCAAATTTACTACCCCATCCCTGTACTTCCTTATCCAGGTTTTTTTTTTATAAAAATCACGAAGAGTAAGGGTCCCAGAACAGATCCCTGAGGCACACCACTGGTCACCAACCTCCATGCAGAATATGACCCATCGACAACCACTCTTTGCCTTCTGTGGGCAAACCAATTCTGAATCCACAAAGCAATGTCCCCTTGGATTCCATGCCTCCTTACTTTCTCAATAAGCCTTGCATGGGGTACCGTATCAAATGCCTTGCTGAAATCCATATACACAATATCTACTGCTCTACCTTCATCAATGTGTTTAGTCACATCCTCAGAAAATTCAATCAGACTTGTAAGGCACGACCTGCCTTTGACAAAGACATGCTAACTATTCCTAATCATATTATGCCTCTCCAAATGTTCATAAATCCTGCCTGTCAGTATCTTCTCCATCAACTTACCAACCACTGTAGTAAGACTCACTGATCTATAATTTCCTGGGTTATCTCTGCTCCCTTTCTTGAATAAGGGAACAACATCTGCAACCCTCCAATCTTCCGGAACCTCTCCCATCCCTATTGATGATGCAAAGATCATTACCAGAGGCTCAACAATCCCCTCCCTCGCCTCCCACAGTAGCCTGTGGTACATCTCATCTGGTCCTGGTGACTGATCCAACTTGATGCTTTCCTAAAGCTTCAGCACATCCTCTTTCTTAATACCTACATGCTCAAGCTTTTTAGTCAGCTGTAAGTCATCCCTACAATTGCCAAGATCCTCTTCCGAGGTGAATACTGAAGCAAAGTATTCATTAAGTACCTCTGCTATCTCCTCCAGTTCTACACACACTTTTCCACTGTCACACTTGATTGGTCCTATTCTCACCATCTTGCTTGCAGCTGCCAAGATCCTAACCTCTGGAATTTTCCTCATAAACCTCTCTGCCTTTCGACAACTCTATCCAATTTTAAGAAGCTCTTCAAAGTCTTCTTTCATCAGGTTTTTTGGTCACCTTTCCTAATATCTCTTTATGTGGAATAGTTTCAGATGTTGTCTGGATTGAGGTTACTGTTGTCACATAATTGTGGTTTGTAACCTGAATAATTGCACCCTTGCAAACTCCATGGTGTGAGTTTCTGACAGATGCCCTATTTTCCTTCTACATCTCAAAAAGGTGATGGTAGATTGATAAATTATCCGTGAGTTTAAATTCAAGGCAGAAGAACCAAGGGGAACTTGATGGATAGCCAAGAGAGAATAAGCTGCAAGGCCCACAAGAGGAAAGGGAAAAGGACTAATGAGATTCACAAGGGGGCACTTTGAGATCATAACACATAGAAAGGTGAGACCATTTGGCCCATTATGTCTGGTCTGCCATTCCATCAAGGCTGATGTATTATCCCTCTCAACTCCATCCACCTGCTTACTCTCCATAAACCTTGACAGCCATACTAATCAAGAACCTATTAACCTCTATTTAATATATGCCCAATGAAGTCCTATTCATTCTTCTAAACTCCAGCAAGTGCCATCCCAGAGCCATCAAACATTCCTCATATGTTAACTCTCTCATTCTTGGGATCATTCTTGTGAACCTCCTCTGAACTCCCTCCCATTATCCCTCTCAACTCCATTCACTTGTTTTCTCTCCATAACCTTTGACACCCTTACTAATCAAGAACCTATCAACCTCCACTTTTTTTTCCAATGGCTTGGCCTCCAAAGCCCTCTTGACAATGAATTCCACAAATTCACTACCCAGATACAGAACTGCGGTCTTAAACACAAGATGTTCTGCAGATGCTGGAAACCCAGAGCAACAACCACAATATACTGAAGGAACTCAGCAGGTCAGGCAGCACCTATGGGGAGGAATAAACAGTTGATGTTTTTGGACAGAGAGGCTTCAACAGAGTAAATCTGCAATTTCTTGTGTCTTCAACTGAGTGGCTATCCTCTGTACCCTCTATAATATACCTCCCCTAAGCTGAAGATAACCATGTGATACAGCCAGCCCTTCTAAAACCCGAAGAGTGAAGGGGGATCTCATTGAAACCTATCGAATGTTGAAAGGCCTTGACAGTGGATTTCAAGAAGATGTTTCCCATGGTGGGAGGAGTCTATGACTGGAGGACACAGCATCAGAATAGAAGCACATTGATTTAGAATGGAGATGAGGAGGAACTTCTTCAGTCGCAGAGTGGTGAATCTGTGGAATTCATTGCCACCAGTGGCTGTGGAGGCCAGGTCACTGGGTGTATTTAAGGAAGAATTTGATCAGTTCTTGATTAGTCAGGGATGAAGGGTCATGGGGATTGAGGCTGAGAGGGAAATAGATCAGCCATGATTAAAAGGTAGAGCAGACTTGAGGGGCCAAATAGCCTAATTCTGCTCCTATATCTTAAGGTGGTGTAGTGACATCCGGACTGGACTTTGAGGAGAATGGTCCTGGTTTCAAGTCCAGCTGCCTCCTTGCACACTTTCCGTCTGTGCTGGGTTGAGCGTCGAACCAGCAACCCAGCCTCGGAAAGAACAGACAAATGCTAAAGAAACATCAAGATTGCCGTCAAGGCGTGAAGAGGAACAACAACAATCTTACATCTTATGGTCTTAATACCTTCTCCTTTGGCATCGCAGTTGTGAGATGCATGAGATGCCATTGAGATACACTCAGAGATACACTCTCCAACACAATAGTGCTGCACTTGCTTCAATCAAACAGTACATCAAGCCTCTGCACGAAAACCAGAACATAATCAGTAATTTCTTTTTCCAAACAGAATTACTATACACATGATTACTTGTCTTTTTTATAAAGCAAACTGCACCCAGAATAGCTTTGATGACAGCGAACAAAGCAAGAAAAGCCATAACAATAAACTTTGATTTGAACGGCTTTGAAAATGAGAATTTTTTTATGAAGATCTATATTGGCTGTTGAGCTCATTCAAACAAAGGTTATAAAAATTCCAGGCAGACTTATTCCATCTGTCACCACCATTGTTATTTTAATTAGACTGGGACTTGATTGTGCCAGGATTGTTACGAGCAATCTCCTGGTTTTGCGTGGTAATACAACGACTCCCAGGCAGAATGGAAATGAATCACATTCAGTGATCACTCTTCTGTATTTGCTGGATATAATCTTACGCACTGAATTTATATTTTGTAATTTAGTTCTGTGCACCTTATTCCACTGGGAAAGTAATCCTGCTTTTGTCAGTAGAAGTTGCTGCTGCTTTTCATATGAGTTTTTCTGTATGTAATTCGTAGAGAGCTCAACTGTGCACACCTGTAGAGCCATGGAGAACCATAGCACAGAAACAGGCCCTTCAGTCCATCTAGTCCATGCTGAAACCATTTAAAATGCCTATTCTCATTGACCTGCATCAGGACCATAGCCCTCCATACCTCTACCATCCATGTACCTATCTAAACTGCCCTTAAGTGTTGAAATCAAGCTTGCATGCACAACTTGCGCTGGTAGCTCATTCCACACTCTCATGAGCCCCTACTGAAGAAGTTTCCCCTCAAGTTCCCCTTAAACTTTTCACCCTTCACCCTTAACCCATCTCCTCTGGTTGTAGTCCCACCCAACCTCAGTGGAAAAAGCTTGCTTGCATTTACCCTGTCTGTATCCCTCATAATTTTGTCTATCTCTATCAAATCTTCTCCCAATCTTCTACATTCTAAGGAATACAGCCCTGACCTATTCAATCTTTCCTTATAACTCAGGTCCTCCAGACCCAGCAACATCTTTGTAAGTTTTGTCTGTACTCTTTCAACTTTGATTACATCTTTCCTGTATACTCACATCACTCCACAGATGTGCATAGAGAAAATCCTAACATGGTACATGACTGCACGGTACAGAAGCTGACCTGTGGCAGACATGGAAGCTTTACCACTGGAACTCAAAACTGCCCAAGGCATCACTGGCACCAACCTACCCACCATCAAGGACATATATACAGAAAGGTGTCAGAAAAATGCCATCAATATCATGACGGATCCCATGCACCCTGCTCATGGACTGTTTGTCCCACTCCCACCAGGGAGGAGGCTACATAGCATCCATGCCAGGACCATCAAACTCAATAAGATACTTTCCTCAAGCAGCAGGGCTGATCAACCCTCCACCCACTAACCCACCCCTCCAAACCCCAACCACCACGTCTTTATCATTTCCTGTCAGAGTCACCTTATGGACAGACATGTCTATGCCTAACATCACTTTATTAACATGCAATCAATCAGTGTACATGTTATATAATATACGAGGGATGATTGATAAGTTCGTGGCCTAAGGTAGAAGGAGTCAATTTTAGAAAACCTAGCACATTTGTTTTTCAACATAGTCCCCTCCTACATTTACACACTTAGTCCAGCAGTCGTGGAGCATATAGATCTTGGACCTCCAGAAAGTGTCCACAGCAGGGGTGATTCATAATTTCGTGGCCTAAAGTAGAAGGAGATGAGTTATACAGCTCTCGTTACATGCATGTGCAGTTCAACTCTTTGAGTGATTATGCAGAAAGTTTGAAGTTAATAACTCATCAGAGGTGATTAATAAGTTCATGGCCTAAGGTAGAAGGAGATGAGTTATTAACTTCAAACTTTCTGCATAATCACTCAAAGAGTTGAACTGCACGTGCATGTAACGAGAGCTGTATAACTCATCTTCTACTTTGGCCACGAACTTATCAATCACCCCTGCTGTGGATACTTCCTGGAGATCCAAGGTCAGTATGCACCACGACCGCTGGACTAAGTGTGTAAATGTAGGAGGGGACTATGTTGAAAAAATAAATGTGCTAGGTTTTCTAAAATTGACTCCTTCTACCTTAGGCCACAAACTTATCAATCGCCCCTCGTATTTATATTTATTGTGATTTATTATTATTGTGTTCTTTATGGAATGTTTGATGGCTCTGGGACAGCTGGAGTTTAGAAGAATGAGTAGGCCCTTATTGAAACCTATCGAATGTTGAGTGATAGAGTGGATGTGGAGAAGATGTTTTCTATAGCGGAGGATTCTAGGACCAGAAGGCATAGCCTCACAATAGAAGGATGTCCATTTAGAACAGAGGAGGAGGAATTTCTTTAGCCAGAAGATTGTGAATCTGTGAAATTCATTGTCCCAGATGGTTGTGGAGATCAAGCCATTGGGTATATTTAAAGCAGGGGTTAGTAGGTTCTTGATTAGTATGGGTGTCAAAGGTTACGGGGAAAAGGCAAAAGAATGGGATTGAGAGGGGTAATAAATCAGCCATGATAGAAAGACAGACCAGACTTGATGGGCTGAATGGCTTAATTCTGCTCCTATGTCTTACAGTCTTATGGTTTTGCTGAAGATTTCCAGCATCTGCAGAATCTCTTGTGTCTGTGGAGAAACTCAGTGAGTCAAGAAGCAGCTATTGTGGGAAAGGAATTGTCAACCCAAAACGTCCACGGTTCCTCTCCCACAGAGACTGCTTGAAGTATTGAGTTCCTCCAGTTGAATAAAAACCAGAAACTTTATTTTTATTCTTATTTAGAGATACATCATGGAACAGGCCCTTCCGGCCCAATGAGCTCATCTACCCAGCAACCCACCTATTTAACACTAGCTAATCACAGACAGTTTACAATGACCAAGTAGCCTACTAACCAGTACGTTTTTGGACTGTGGGAGGAAAGCAGAGCATCCAGAGAAACATATATAGTCACAGAGTCTTGCACAGACGGAGACAGAATTGAACTCTGAACTCCAAAGCTCCTAGCTGTAATAGCATCGCGATATTTGCTACATTAGCGTGGCCCCCTATCTCTGACATGTTGTGAAATTTCTTGTTTTGCAGCAGCAGTACACTGCAATTCATAAAAAATACTGTAAGTCACAATAAGTAAAAATAAATAGATATATAGATAGATAGACACACAGACAGGCAGGCAGACCATGCAAAAAGAGATCAAAATAGGAAGGTTCATGGACCATTCAGAAATCTGATGACAGGGAGTAAGAAGATGTTCCTAAAAATTTGAGTGTCTGTCTTCAAGCTCCAGTACCCCCTTCCTGATGGTAATACTGAGAAGAGGGAGATCTGATTTTTTTTTTTGCAGCGTATTTCTACAGACGCACCCTGGACTGATTGCATCACTGTCTGGTATAGAGGGACCACTGCAAAGGGTCAATGAAAGCCGCAGGAAGTTGTAACCTCTGCCAGCTCCATCATGGGCACGAGCCTCCCCAGCATCCAGGGCACCTTCAAAAAGTAAAGCCTCAAAAATAGTGGCACCCGTCATTATCACCCAGGAAATGCCCTCCTCTCACTGCTACCATCAGGGAGGAGGTACAGGACTCTCAACATTTTAGGAAGAACTTTTTCCCCCCCGCTGTCAGATTTTTGAACAATCAGTGAACTCCTGAATACAACCTCATGGCTTTGTTCTCTTTTTGCAGCTTACTTATTTTATATATTTCTTATTGTAATCTCTTGTGAATTTTATGTCTTGCACTGTACTGCTGCTGCAAAACAACAAATTTCACGATATTTGTCAGTGATAATAAACATGATTCTGATTCAGATTCCAGCCTCTTCTGTTGTACCTTGATTTCATGTGAGCCCTGCCACAGTTTTTTCACTCATCCAGCACATTAGTTTGACACTGAGCTGTCAATGGACATCACAATATCTTGCTTAGACAGAAAGCCGCTTTTCCATTGCGTTATGTGTCTGGTGAATGTAGTACCTCACCATCTCCTTCACATTTTGGTTATATAAGTATGAATGCCGTGACCCTGTTACAAATAGCTCAATAATATTAACTCAACTCTTCAGAAATAGAACTCTTACTGATACCAGACATGAATAGGTATCTATCTGTTCATCTACCCAAGGAACAAACACCCTCAGAAATGCATAAATACACTCTGCCTCCAACCTGATAGCATGAATATTGATTTCTCCTTCTGGTAAAAAAAAATTCCCCCTTCCACTCTTTCCCTATTGCCCACTCTGACCTTTTACCCCTTCTCACCTGACTGTCATTTTTCCCTGGGTCCCCTCTTCCTTCCCTTACTCCCATGGTCCACTCTCCTCTTCGATCAGATTCCTCCTCTAGCCCTTGACTTTCCTGATCAACCTGGTTTCACCTATCACCTTCTAGCTAGCCTGCTTCCCCTGCCCCCACTTTTTTATTCTGGTGTCTTCCCCCTTCCTTCTCAGTCCTGAAGAAATGTCTCAGTCTGAGACATCAATTGTTTATTCATTTCCATAGATGCAGCCTGACCTGCTGAGTTCATCCAGCATTTTGTGCATGTTGTTCTGGATTTCCTGCATCTGCAGACTTCCTCGTGTTTATAGTACACACAGTGGCCATTATAGTTGATATCTCCTGTACCTGATAAAGTGGCCACTGATTGTGTGTTCATGGTCTTCTGCTGCTGTAGCCCATCCGCTTCAAGGTTCAATGTGTTGTGCGTTAATGGATGTTCTGCAAAGCGCTGTTGTAAAGTGTAGTTATTTTTTGTTACTGTTGCCTTCCTGTCAACTTCAACCAGTCTGGCCGTTCTCCTCTGACCTCTCTCATTAAGAAAATGGTTCCACTCACTGGATATTTTTTGTGTAAACTCTAGAGACTGTTGTGTGTTAAAAATGACACATTTCATTTTACTTTCCATGGTTCATCGGACATCATCATCATTTTGCGCCATGTTGCACGACTTGGGCGATCGTGGTCTTCCAACTGTATTTAATCTGAGAAATCTTCAGAACATTTGCCTGTCCATCCCTTGATGTAACTCAAGAATGTCACGCTCTGTTTCTTACATCAGTTTTTCCTATCACTGCAGGTTGTGGGAGCTTCTCTTTCCTCAGTATATATCCCAGAACTTCCAGCTGTCATTTCCTGATTGATTATATCAGTTCTTCTCTTAATCGGCTTTTCATAACACTTCCTCATTTGTTAGTCTGTCCTTCCACGATAATTTCATCAATCTATTCTTTTGATAATTCTTCAATTTTTGATGTACAGGTGAAAATAAAGCTAATCTTTTCTTCTTTGATACTACTTCCTCCCAAGAATAACTAGATCATTACCCCGTACAATAAGATGGACTCTTGACCTCGCTGTGATCTTCTACCTTACTGTCTACCTACGCTGCAATTTCTCTGTATCTGGTACACTTTATTCTTCATTGTTTAATCTTCTACAACCTGAGTGCACGGTTACAATGAATTAATCTGTAATGATGGTCAGCAGAACTGGTCCTTCATTGTACCTCGGCACGGTACTGTAGTGGTTAGCACAACACTTTACAGTATCAGCGACCCAGGTTCAATTCCTGTCACTGTCTGTAAGGAATTTGTACATTTTCCCCGGGCCACGGCAGTTTCCTCCAGGGGCTCCAGTTTCCTCCCGCAATCCAAAGGCGTACGAGTTAATAGGCTAATTGGTCATTGTAAATTGTCCTGTGATTAGGCTGGGGTTTAAAGGGTGGGCAGCGCAGCTTGAAGAGCTGGAAATGTCTATTCAGTGCTATAGCTCAATAAATAAATAAATAACATTAAAGACAGTGATAAACCAATTTATCCACCTCCCCACTCAGCTGGTGTCACCTATCACCTCCCAGTGTGTACTCCTTCCCCTCCCACTACCTTCTTGCTAATGCTAATGACATGCTGGCCTTCGTAACAAGGGGAATTGAGTATAAGAGCAAAGAGGTCCTTTTGCAGCTGTACAGGGCCCTGGTGAGACCACACCTGGAATACTGTGTGCAGTTTTGGTCTCCAAATTTGAGGAAGGCCATTCTTGCTATTGAGAGAGTGCAGCGTAGGTTCACAAGGTTAATTCCCGGGATGGCGGGACTGTCATTTGTCGAAAGCTTGGAGCGACTGGGCTTGTATACTCTGGAATTTAGAAGGCTGAGAGGGGATCTTATTGAAACATATAAGACTATTAAGGGATTGGACACGCTGGAGGCAGGAAGCATGTTCCCACTGATGGGTGAGTCCAGAACCAGAGGCCACAGTTTAAGAATAAGGGGTAGGCCATTTAGAATGAAGTTGAGGAAAAACTTTTTCACCCAGAGAGTGGTGGATATATGGAATGCTCTGCCCCAGAAGGCTGTGGAGGCCAAGTCTCTGGATGCTTTCAAGAAAGAGATGGATAGAGCTCTTAAGGATAGCGGAATCAAAGGTTATGGGGATAAGGCAGGAACTGGATACTGATTGTGGACGATCAGCCATGATCACAGTGAATGGCAGTGCTGGCTCGAAGGGCGGAATGGCCTACTCCTGCACCTATTGTCTGTTGTCTATTCTAGTTTCTTCCCCCTTTCTTTCCAGCACTGATAAAAGTCATTAGTCTCTCTGTCTCCTTCCTGTATTCCGACTCATTGTTATTTGTGATTAAGCCCACTATGGTAGTGTCATCTGCAAACTTGTGGATTGAGTTAAGGTAGACTCCAGCCACCCACCCATGAGTGGGAAGTCAAAGAGTAAAGGTGTCAAAGGTCACGGGGAAGGCAGGAGAATGAGGTTGAGAGAGATAGTAAATCAGCCACGACAGAATGGTGGAGCAGGATCAATGGGCTGAATAGACTAATTCTGCTCCTAATTATTGTCTTACTGTCTGAGGAGATTAGGGGCTGAAGATGCAGCCTTGTGGGGGACCAGTGTTGAGGACGAGCGTAGCGGTTGTTGTACTGCCTATCCTAACTGATGGTATGCGCTATCTTCTTCGAGGATGCCTGGCAAAGGATATTCATTCCCACTGATGTCAATTAGTGCCCAGCTCTCAATTATATCAAACAAAAATACTTCTCCCTTTACGACAGAAGAAAATTGCATTAATTATATCCGCTGTAGTTTCCAAAACTGTATGAAATCAAATAAAATTAACAATGTGCCCTCAGACATAATCCTGCACTGCATTAAGGCTTCCAATTCTTTTATCTTCCTCTTTAAGTTCACAGTCATTTCTCTGGCTTACTAAAGTGGAGTGTTCGTGTCCCATTGCACTTTGCATAATTAATTACTTTCATCTCTTATTTCATCTGTGATATTTTGTGTTACCTTTGTTGTTGCAGAGAATATCTGATTGTTCTGGTTTATTTTAGGGTATTTTTACACAGAGGACCAGAAGTCTTTTACATTTGATCCAAGAGCTAATGGCCATTTGGTACTGAGGCTGACTGTGTAAGTAATTGCACAGGTCATTTATCCTGAATGTCAGAGACATCCACAAACAATCATTCTTATTTTTATTTATTTAGAAATTCAACACAGTAACAGGTGCTTCTTGCCCAATAAATCCGTACTGCCCAATTACACCCATATGTCTCAGGAACATGAGAGAAAACAGGAGCACCCAGAGGAAACCCATGAGTTCATGGGGAGAACGTACAAACTCCTTCCAGACAGCAGCAGAATCAAACCCAATTGCTGGTGTTGTAAAAGCGTTACACTACCATGCCCCTCCCCCCCACATAAATCAAAATTTTAAAGAAAACCTGTGCGTGTTGGAAACCTAAAATAATAACAGAGACTGTGGGAAATTCTCAGCAGGACAAACCACACATGGAAAAAGAAACAGAGCTAATTTCTCAAGTCAGGCACTGCTTGTCAGAGCAGGGAAAGAGAAGCTGGTTAGGCTGCAGGGAGGTGGGGTGATGTTTCTGATATGAAAGAACTGGAGTAACCATAGGGACAAGCTGTAACACACAGAAAATGCTGGAGGAACTCGGCAGGCCAGGCAACATCTATACAGTCAATGTTTCAGGCTGAAACCCTTCGGCAAAGGTACAGTCCTGCTGAAGGGTCTTGGCCTGAAACGTTGACTGTACTTTTTTCTATAGATGCTGCCTGGCCTGCTGAGTTCCTCCAGCATTTTCTGTGTGTTGCTTGGATTTCCAGCATCTCTTGTTTGTGATGGGATCAGCTGTAAACAAGCTTAACTGGATAAGGAATGAATGGGTATGGTTAGAGAGAGAGAACATGAAGAAAAGAATGTGGGAGTTGTGAAATGCAGAGCAGGAGGATGTGCCCAGCAGTACTCCACTCCCAGAGGAGAAAAAGAAATAAAAAGTACAAAAAATAAACCAGCCTCAAAGACTTAAGGGTGTGATTTCATGACACACAATTTGCTGAAGAAAGTCAGCAGGTCAGACAGCATCTGTGAAGGGAAATAGACAGTCAAAGTTTAGGATTGAGATATATTGGCTAGACACCCATCCAGATGCAAAGTCTTGAAATTTCAACTGTCCATTTCCCTCCACAGATGCAGACTGACCCACTGAGTACTTGCAGCAGTCTTTTTTTTTGCTCCCAATGCCAGCATTTAGAGTATCTTGTATCTTCAGAGTAAGTTACCTGAAGTTGTAGAATTCAATATTGTACGTCAGTCATTGAGCCTCAGTCATACTGACATGTTGATAGTCATTGATATTCTGGGTGTGAAATGTTGATGCTATTTATTTATTTATGGGGTGGGGGGTTCAGGATTTGGGCACTGTTGGCAAAGTCAGATTTATTGACCATCGCTCTAATGGCCCTTGAGAAAATAGTGGTGATGCAGCTGTTTTCTGCTCCCATCACTCCCTCTGGTGTCCAACTTCTTTCCCTTTATTCGATGTCACCTCCTATCGGATTCCTTCCTCTTAAGCCCTTTACCTCCTCCACCTCTCGTGTCTTAAATCATCCCCCTACCTAACTTCTTTGGGCCTTTTCCTCCTTTCTTCCCAGCCTCAATGAAGGATCTCAGCTCATAACATTGACTGTTTATTCCCCTCTGTGAATGCTGCCTGACCTGCTGAGTTCTTCCAGCATGTGTATGTGTTGTTTAACATTTCCAGCATCTATAGAATCTCTTGAGTTTCTGCTGAAGGTGCTGTAAAGAGGGAGTCCCACAGATAGGACGGAGTAATATTCACTGTCTGGCACAGCCATTGTGTGGGTGCACTCAGCTTCCAGTACTCAGAATGCCCCCCACACTGAGCTGAGCCTTGCCACAGTGCTGGAAACTGGGATCACATTAAAACACTTTCACCCAGTCCAAAGGTGAAACACCAAAGTTGTTGAGTCCAGAGGTAGAGACCCAACGTGTCAGGCCTGATCCAGCTTGCACGTGCAAGCACCTCACAGTCTTCACTCAGCTAATAGGATTCACTTGCATTCATTCCAGGCTCATCTCCTGCAGCCTATTTAACCCAGTTCTCATCCACAGTCCTTGTTCACTCATCAAACCAGTCAGCCTCAACCAGTTACTCCTAACTTTCACTCTCCCTGTCTAAAGTTTACCTTTTTGCTTGGTGGGTTTAGTTTCTGTTCTCTGTAGATTTGTGGCCCCTTGTGGTTTGTTATTTTGCCATCTGTTATTAAAGTTATTGTTCACCGCTGAATCATCTCCTCTGCTCTGCTTTTGAGTCAAGCCTCCTCTACATTTTCTGACACAAACTTTGAAGCCCCTTGTTCAGCTTGACCTGAGGTCAGATGGACAATGTCTGCAAACCTGTGAGTCCAAACCAAGGACTGGAGATTGGAGGCCCAATATCTGAGAGTCTTAATGGTTTGGGATCAAGGACTGGAGGTCAGAGGCGGCCTGCCCTGGGACTGGAGGCCTGCCTATGGTGTAAGTGGATGAGGGGGTGGAGGGTGGAAAAGGGAGTTGTTACCCTGCTGTTGTTTTGTTTTGTTGCTGTTGTTGCTGCTTGTGCTGTTCTGCTGAATGGGCATGTCATGTTGGCATGGGAATATGTGGCAGCACTTGCGGGCTGCCCAATACATCCAAGATGTATTGATTGTTAATGCAAATTGCACATCTTACTGCATGTTTCAATGTACGTATCAAATAACAAGTCTGAATCTGAGCATGATATTGCTGTTATTCAAACCAAACTATAGATACAGCAAAGACTCAAGAGACTGCAGACACTGGAAACTGGAACCACAAATAATCAGCTCCAGTAGGTCAAATTGCATCTGTGGGGAGTTGGGGAAAGGAATTGTCAACATTTTGAGTCAAAAGCTTGCTTCAGGACCATGCCTCTGATAATCCATAACACATGGGAGCAGAATTAGGCCATTCAGGCCATTGAATCTGCTCTTCCGTTCGATCATAGCTGATTTATTATCCTTCTCAACACCATTCTCCTTCCTTCACCCCATAACCTTTGGAGCCTTTACAAATCAAATAGCTATCAACCTCTGCTTTAAATATATCCAATGACTTGGCCTCCACAGCCATCTGTGGCAATAAATTCCACAGATTCACTATCCTCTAACTAAAAAAGTTTCTCCTCTTCTCAGTTCTAAAGGGTCTTCCTTGTATTCTGAGACTGTGCCCTCTGGTCCTAGACTCTCCCACTATAGGAAACATCTTCTCCACATCCACTCTATCTAGGCGTTTCAGACCACGATTCTGCACTCAGCTCAACCTATTTAACCAACAGGAAATTTTATCCCCCTCAGTGGTTAGTCTCAGAGTGCCAATTGAGTGCTTGACATACATTGGAACTAATTTCCTCATCGGCTTGTTTACGTGGAACCAAGCTGAAAGCCCAGGCTGACCTTTGGCACTGAATTAAAATCTACCATTGTTTCCATGGTAATGGTATCCAGAAAATTAGGCCTTTGAAGGTGCAGGAAGAAACTTAAAACTCTAGGAGTTGGAGTGAACTCTACAAGAGAGGTTCTCTCAATTGGCAATGACATTTCCCTAATTGAAATAATCTGGTTCTTTGCTTGAGAGAGAAGGATTTCTTTTCTGACTGTGATGGGTTTTCTGCTAAAAAAAACATAGTAACTGATCGCCCTTGCTAAGTAAGGCACAGTATTGCCATGAATTTTAAATCAGCCTAGACACGCAGCCTGCAGGACTGATATAGGAGCTGATATATGAGGTGGCGCTGAGCCAAGCCAAGCATTTGAGACTGTATTCTAGCCACTGGTGCCCTGGGCAAGAATGAACAATCACATTGGTACCCAGGTCCAAATGGTGGCTGGCTTTAAATCACAGACTACCCATTGCAAGCCGTGTAGGAGAGTGTGCAAAGGGTTTTCTTTGGAAGGCACAGTCCTGACCCCCAAGGGTATGTTGCTGTGATTGAATCAGAAGCTAGTGAATGTGAAAAGATAAAGTAACATGTGTCTTTTATAAGGAACCAGCACAGTGTCTCTTTTAACTTTGGCAAGTTTGAAATGGTTCTCTGCATGTAGTCTGGATTGTTATGTTTCTATTGAACCGACCAAAGTTAACATGTTTCAGTGTTATACTCTTGTATCTGACCTTCTTCGAATTATACTTGTGAATCTTAAGCATTGTGGTGCATTGGAACTTAATATATCTCAGTAACATTCTGATTCCAATTCTGGTTCTGATTCATTTGCCTATTTCTTAAATGCACATCGAAACACAGAGTGAAATGCATCATTTGCATTAACAACCAAACACAACTTAAGGCTGCGCTGGGGACAGCCCACAGGTGTTGCCACGCTTCTTAATGTTCAGCAGAACAACACAAACAACAACAGAATAACAGCAACAAAATAGCAACAGCAACCAAACCCCTTTCGATTTGGATAAGTACATGGATGGGAGGTGTGTGGAGGGTGATGGCCCAGGAGTATTGTGGACAGTTTTGGGACCTGCTGTATATGTAAGAAAGAATGTGCTGGCTTTGGAGAATCCAGAGGAGATTCATGAGAGTGATCCTGGGAATGAAAGGGTTAACACATGAGGAATGTTTGATGGCTCTGGGCCTGTACTGGCTGGAGTTTAGAAGAATGAGGGGTGAAAGGCCAAGGTAGAATGGACGTGGAGACGATGTTTCCTACAGTGGGAGAGTCTAGGACCAGAGGATACAGCCTCAGAAAAGATGAACAGCCTTTTAGAACAGAGATGAGAAGGAATTTCTTTAGCCAGAGGGGGTAACTCTGTGCCACAGACGGCTGCGGAGGTCAAGTTATTGGGTATATTTAAAGTAGAAGTTGATAAGTTCTTGAATAGTTATGGTATCAAAAGTTACGGGAGAAGACTGGAGAATGGGGTTGAGATGGATAATTCAGCAGCCCTGATCTCTTATGTCTTGTGGTCTTAAATGTGTTGCCTTTGACAATGGAAATCAACCCCTTCATCTTTATCTTTTTCTGTCCTGCCTGTGCAGTCGTCTGAGTGGATGTTGCATAACCAAGTATCTTCGTGTCTGCACCTGTCCTATTCAACTCTCTACACTCTGGTCCCCACCTTGGCCACAGTACAATAACCCCTGTGTCTCTGAGTTACATAATGACTTCGCTCTGTGACTGATTTTCGGCCTGACAAAAAGAGTTGTCCTGCATTATTGTATTAGTACCGGTGAAGTTCATTGAAAGTGAGCAAATTCAATTAATGTGTTTTAGTCCCAAATACAGTGAAGAAAATCTGCTTAACTCAATAGGATGTGTCATTGAAGCCATGCACTGTGTCTTTTAGCAGTAATCTGCTTGTAGATTTAATGAATTTGCTACCACCTGGAGTATTTTCGGCTTGTCAGTGAGTCGCTTATCAAAATATCTTTAATCTAAAATCAGTACAAGCAGCTTAAAGTCAGGCAGACTACAGAGCAAACATGCCGATAAAATGTCAGCATTAGGAAAGGTTGAGCGAGCTCGGGCTTTTCTCTTTGGAACGCAGGAGGATGAGAGGTGTCTTGATAGAGGGTTACAAGATGATAAGAGACATTGATAGAATAGATAGCCAGCACTTCTTTCCCAGGGCAGGAATGGCTAATACAAGAGAGCAGAAGTTCAAGGTGATTGTAACAAGATGTAAGGGGTGGATGTCAGAGGTAGGTGTTTACTTTTTACACAGAGAGTGGCGGGTGTGTTGAACACACGCCCAGGGATTGTGGGAGAGGCAGATAGACTAGGAGCATGCAAGAGTCTAAATAGTCACAGGGATATATAAAAATGGAGGGCTGTTTAGAAGACAAGCGTTAGATTGGTTCTGGAGTAGGCTGCAAGATCAAGACAACATCTTACGCTGAAGGGCCTTTATTGTGTTGTAGTGTTCTGTGTTCCCATTCAACCATAACTGAAGAAGGGGCTCAGACTGAAACATCGACTGTTTACTCTCTGTAGATGCTGCCTGACCTGCTGATTTCCTCCAGGATTTTGTGTGTGTGTTACTACAGATTTGCTGCATCGCCTGTGTCTATATAATTTGAAGTGTATAGATATCTGGGAGTGAAATAGTGTTGGAGGAGCTTCCAAAAATGTGAAGGCCATGAAAGGATGAAAATTTTGAACATAAGGATGAGAATTTTAAAATTCCATTGAGCACATCTACACAGAGCGCTATCATAAGAAAGCAGCATCCATTATCAATGATCCCACACCACAGGCCATGCTCTCTTCTCGCTGCTACCATCAGGAAGAAGGTACTGGAGTCTCAGTACCTGCATCACCAGGTTCAGGAACAATTATTATCCCTCAACCATCAGGCTCTTGAACCAAAGGGGTTAACTTCACTCACCTCATCACTGAACTGTTCCCACAACCTATGAGGCTCTTCATCTCATGTTCACAATACTTATTGTTTATTTATTAATTTTTTTTGTTTGCAGTTGCACAGCTTGTTGCCTTTTGCATATCGCTTGTTTGTCTCTCGTATTGGGTGCAATCTTTCACTGATTCTATGGCATTTCTTGAACTGACCGTGAATGCATGCGAGAAAATGAATCTCAGAGTTATATATAGTGACATCTGTGTAGTTTGGTGTGGGTGCGTGGCCAAGTGGTTAAGGCGTTCGACTAGCGATCTGAAGGTCGTGAGTTCGAGCCCCAGCCAAGGCAGCGTGTTGTGTCCTTGAGCAAGGCACTTAACCGCACAGTGCTCTACGACCACACTGGTGCCAAGCTGTATCGGCCCTTGCCCCTCCCTTGGACAACATCGGTGTCGTGGAGAGGGGAGACTTGCAGCATGGGCAACTGCCGGTCTTCCATACAACCTTGCCCAGGCCTGGTTGAAGACTGGAGAGTGAAGACTTTCCAGGCGCAGATCCATGGTCTCGCAAGACTAACGGATGCCTTAAGAACATGTAGTTTGAACTTTTGAACTGTCCCGGGTCCAACAGCCGTCAGTTAAATGCCATTATGAAGAAAGCATGCCAGTGCCTCTACTTCCTCAGACATTTGTTAAGATTCGGCATGTCCTCTAAAACTTTGGCAAACTTCTATAGATACGTGGTGGAGAGTATATTGACTGGTTGCATTATGGACTTGTATACAAAAACCAAAGCCCTTGTATGGAAAAGTCTATAATATATAGACAATATGTCTTAGCCCATTGCATCCTCCCAGCATTGAGCACATCTACAAGGAGTACTGTTGTAGGAAAGCAGCATCCATCATTAAGGACGTCCATCGTCCAGACCATGCTCTATTCTCACGACTACCATCAGGAAGAAAGTACAGGAATCTCAGGATCTACATCACCAGATACAGGAACAGTTATTACCCCTCAACCATCAGGCTCTTGAGTCAGAGGGCAGAACTTCATTCGTCCCAACCCGGAGATGTTCCCACTGAGTTCGACTCACTTTCAAAAATTCTTCATCTCATGTTCTTGATATTAGATTAGATTAGATTCAACTTTATTGTCATTGTGCTGAGTACAGATACAAAGCCAATGAACTGCAGTTAGCATCTAACCAGAAATGCAAAGATAAGTGATATTTACAAAATAATTGTGAATAAAAAGAAAGTGCTACAGCACACAAATATAAAAGTACTGAGACAGTACAATATGGGTGCAATACTGCTTAGCGCTGTGACGTGAGGTTCAGCAGGGTCACAGCCTCAGGGAAGAAGCTCTTCCTGTGCCTGCTGGTGTGGGAGCGGAGGCTCCTGTAGCACCTACTGGATGGGAGGAGAGTAAAAGGTCCATGGTTAGGGTGAGATGCATCCTTGATAATGCTTTTGGCCTGCCCAGGCAGCGTTTATGGTAGTTGTTCTCAATGGTGGGCAATTGGTGCCGATAATCCACTGGGCAGTTTTCACCACACGCTGGAGTGCTTTGCGGTCCGATACGGGACAATTGCCATACCACACTGAGGTGCAGTTGGTGAGTATGCTCTCAATGGTACAGCGGTAAAAGTCCGTCAGTATCCTGGGACAGAGGTGAGCTTTCTTGATGCTCCACAGGAAATAAAGGTGCTGTTGTGCCTTTTTGATCAGGATGGAGGAGTTCAGGGACCAGGTGAGATCCTCGGAAATGTGGACACCAAGGAATTTGAAGCTTGATACACACTCCACTGCAGCTCCATTGATGTAGATGGGGATGTGAGTGTGGCTCCTGACATGCCTGAAGTCCACAATGATCTCCTTGGTCTTCTGGGTGTTAAGGGCCAGGTTGTTGTCGGCACACCATGCGGCCAGGTGCTGGACCTTGTCCCTGTAGGCCATCTCATCATCCCCTCTGATCAGGCCAACCAACGTGGTGTTGTCTGTGAACTTGATTATGGAGTTAGAACCATGTACAGGAACGCAGTCATAGGTGAAAAGGGAGTACAGAAGAGGGCTCAGCACACAGCCTTGAGGCATTCAGGGTGAGAGTGGAGGAGGAGAGGTTGTCTAAATGAACTGATTGGGGTCTGTTAGTCAGGAAGTCCAAGGTCCAATTGCAGAGGGATGAGCTGATACCAAGCTGGCGAAGTTTGGCAATCAGCTTGGAGGGGATCACAGTATTGAATGCCAAACTAAAGTCAGTGAACAGCATTCTGACGTAAGAGTTAGGACTGTCCAGGTGGGTCAGGGCAGAGTGAAGTGCCATGGAGATGGCGCCCTCTGTTGACTTATTGGTGCGATAGGCAAATTGATGGGGGTCCAGGGTAGTGGGCAGACAAGATTTCAGATGTGATAGAACCAGTCTCTCAAAGCACTTTGCAATGATACTTATTGCTTATTTGTTTATTATTATTTTTTTTCTCTTTTTGTATTTGCACAATCTGTTGTGTCTTTTTTGCACATTGGTTGTGGTCTTTCATTGATTCTATTGTGTTTCTTGTTTTTATTATTTATTTGTTGTGATACAGTGCAGAATAGGCTCCTCCAGCGCTTCGAGCCTCACACTGTGATTGCCCACAAGTTTGATAATAAATTTACTTTGAACTTTGAAATTTGGGGTGTTACAATAACAAGGAGGTAAATTGGCTCTGCAATCTCAGTGAGGAAGGTTTAACTGGATTTGCTATGAGTTAACATGTGCACAGCAGTTTTAATTGTCACCCTTTTCAAATTGACTTCCTATTCCCCACTGCCATGGTGAGGTCAAATACAGGTTGGAGGAGCAATACGTTAGTATGTCAACTTAGTAGACTCCAACCTGATGGAATAAACATCAATTTCTCTAACTTCCAGTAACCACTTCTCTCAGTTCATTCCCCCTCCACCAAACTTTTTTGCTTTACCCAATGAAGTGGTCTTCTCTCTCCTTCTCTCCCCTAATCTCATGACTTGCCCATCACCACCTTCTAGTTCCCTCCTCCTTACCTTTTTTCCATGGTCCACTCTCCTCTCCCATCAGATTCCTTCTTTTTCAGCCCTTTACCTCTTCAACCTATCACCTTGCAGCTCTAAATATCATTTACCCCCTTCCCTTCCCCACCCACCTTCCTCCTCACCTGGTCCCACCTATTACCTTTCAGCTTATACTCCTTCCCTGGCATCCAGCTTCTTATTCTGCCTTCTTTCCCCTTTCTTTCCAGTTCTGATGAAGTGGCATCAGCCTGTTTATTCCCCTCCATAGACGCTGTCTGAATTGCTGAGTTCCTCTAGCATTAAATGTGTGTGTTGCTCTGGATTTCCAACAACTGCAGAATCTCCTGAGTCTTTAATTGTCATCAAGTTTACTAGTGAGGACAAACAGGAGAGATGTGAAATAATCAAATCCAGAGATAACAAAAGAGCTGATGACAGCTTTATTAAGGATGAGATCAGGCAGACTATATTACAAGCTAAAATAGTCCTTACTTCAAGTGAAGCTTTAGTCATGTTTGCAATTAAAGCAACAACCCTTTTAACTTTGTTATATTGGTTTATAATTGTCACATGGACAGTGAAAAACGTGCCTTGCGTACTTTTCTTACAGATCAACCAATTACATCAGTCCATTGAGATAGTATAAATTAAAACAACAACGAGTGCAGAATAAAGTGTCACAGTTACAGAGAAAGTGCAATGAAAGAATGACCATCAGGAAGGAGGGAGGGAAGCCTTAGGTCCCACACCACCAGGTCCAGGGCATTTGTTACTGTACAACCATTAGGCTCCTAAACCAGCATGGATAACTTCATGCACCTCAGTGCTGAACTGACTTCACAACCAAGAGCCTCACTTTCAAGGACTCTACAACTCAGTATTATTCATTTACCTTTTGTTATTATTTGCACAATTTGGCTTTTTTTGTACATTTGTTGTTTTTCAGTTTTTTTTATAGTTTTTCATAAATTCTATCATATTTCATTATTTTCCTGTAAACCCCTGCAAAAAAATGAACTTCAAAGTAGTTTATGGTGACGTAAACGCACTTTGATAATAAATTTTGGGTGGTAGAGTGGAGATACATCTCTACTAAAGGGGGTGTAGCCAGCCGGTAGTGTACTGGCATCCACACTGGATTTCAAGCTGGTGGTGCTAGGTTCGAATCCAGCTGGATCCTTGCATGCTTTCCATCCCTGCTGGGTTGAGCTTCAAGCTAGCAACTCAGCCTCATAAAAAACAAACAAAATGTTAAAGTAATGGTAAGGTGTGCTACAAGGCACAGAAAGGAGCAACAGCAACAATGGACGTGTAATGCGTTCCTTTCCTCTGCTAACCTGCAAGTCACCCTTGGACGAGATGTGGCACCTACTCAGCGTCCTCCACCCCTTCCCAGTCAAGGTCACGTGAAGCCATGGGAGCAGATGGTGGATGGTCATATGTGCAGCTGGTGCATATCACAAGTCCTGGTTATGTGACCACGGACACCAGCCGGACAGTCTCTGAAGAGTACTGATAATGGCTGGGGTCACCCATCTTGTAAAGATACTGCCTAGAAGAAGGCAATGGCAAACCACTTCCGTGGAAAAATTTTACAAGAACAATTATGGTCATGAGACCATGATTGCCCGTGGTCATACCACACAGTACATTATGACTTTGAGTTTTGAACAGAGATATTGAAACACTCAGGACTGAATACAACAATGTAACAAAGTGAGTAATGGTAGGATATATAATAATGATTGATACCACTTTAAGGATGGTTGCGTGCAATTAGAATTGTTTGTATTGTTGCTGTTTGGTTAGTGTGGAACTTGATACTGCATCTGATACCGTCTCTTTGAAGTCAACAAACAACAGAAATGCTGTTTTGACCGTAAGTTCTTTTTATAAATAAAGTACTCTATTATTTTAGTGAACACACAGTGTTCCTGTACCTCACTACCAGGACTACACGTCATCTCCAAAGCTCCTTTCCTGCAGCTATCCGGCTTCTCAACAAAACTCACTCAGGTGTGATACCCTAACTGTCCCTGCACAATGTCCATTAAATGATCCTTCCTGCTCTCCTTGTTTTGTTGATAAGTATTTAGTCGGTTCATATGTTCACATTTATTTAAGTTTGTGTTAATTGTTGACTGATCATGATTATTTGCATTATTGTTATGTAAGTTGTTGGTTGCTATGTCTGCTATGGTATTGTCCTGGGTTTTATGCTTGGCACTGAACCATAATCAATTCTGGTATGTTTCACATATTGGCAGCGAAGTGATTTTGATTCTGACTCAAAGAAGAAGTCAGGAGGATATGAAGGCACTCAGTAGAAGCTGTCCCCTACAATCACTCTGAGCACCGGTGCCCCACAAGGCTGTGTACTCAGCCTCCTGCTGTACTCACTGTACACCCATGATTGTGTAGCCAAGGTTCCATTGAACTTATAAGTTTGCTGATGACACCACAATTGTAGGCTGTATCTCGGGTAATGACGAGTTTGAGTACAGAGAGGAAATTAAGAACCTGGTGGCATGGTGCGGAGAAAATAACCTATCCCTCAACCTCAGCAAGACGGAGGAATTGGTTGTTGACTTCAGAAGGAGTAGTGGACCACACGACCCCATTTACATAGGTGGTGCGCAAGTGGAACAGGTAAAAAGCTTTAAGTTCCTCGGGATCAATATCACAAATGACCTGACTTGGTCCAACCAAGCAGAGTCCACTGCCAAGAAGACCCACCAGCGCCTTTACTTCCTGAGGTAGCTAAGGAAATTTGGCCTGTCCCCTAAAACACTCACTAGTTTTTATAGATGCACCGTAGAAAGCATTCTTCTGGGGTGCATCACAACCTGGTATGGAAGTTGTCCTGTCCAAGACCAGAAGAAGCTGCAGAAGATCGTGAACACAGCCCAGCACATCACACAAATCAATCTTCCATCCTTGGACTCACTTTACACCGCACGCTGTCGGAGCAGTGCTGCCAGGATAATGAAGGACATGACCCACCCAGCCAACACACTTTTTGTCCCTCTTCCCTCCGGGAGAAGACTCAGGAGCTTGGAGACTCGTAAGGCCAGATTTGAGAACAGCTTCTTTCCAACTGTGATAAGACTGCTGAACGGATCCTGACCCAGATCTGGGCCATACCCTCCAAATATCTGGACCTGCCTCTCAGTTATTTTTGCACGACCTTACTTTCCCTTTTCTATTTTCTATTCATGATTTATAATTTAAATTTTTAATATTTACTATCGATTTGTACTCCAGGGAGCACAAAGAGCAGAATCAAATATCGCTGTGATGATTATACGCTCTAGTATCAATTGTTTGGCGACAATAAAGTATAAAGTAAAGTAGAATAGGACAGAGAAATAGTTAATACCAAATGCTATATGCATACGTGAGTTGGGATGGGAGATTAGTGACGTTAGTTACATTAGTAAAGGGCAAGGAATCCTCCCCATACATTATTCCCATTAATGGTGGTAGGGACCCAGTACGTTCACCTCAATCCCACCACCCAATGTGAGCATATTCAGTGAAAGTCAAAACTGCAGATGCTGGAAATAGAACACAGAGCATAGAACTCCTCAACACAGTATAGGTCCTTCAGTCTGTTATGTTGTGCCAACCCCTTAACCTATTCCTGAATCAATCAAATGCTTCCCGCTCACACAGCTTTTTAGTCTTCTTTCTTGCATGTGCCCAACTAAGAGTTTCTTAAATGTATGTGTCTCTACCACCACCCTGGCAGGGTGTTCCACTCACTCACTGTATAAAAATCATACCTCTCTTATACTTTCCTCCAAACACCTCTAAGTGATGCTGTCTTGTATTAGCCATTTCCACGCTGGAAACATAGTGTTGGGTATCCACTTGATCTACACCTCTTATCATCTTGTACAACTCTGTCAAGTCACTTGTTATCCTCCTTCGCTTCAAAGAAAAAACCCTTAGCTCCCTCAACCTATTGCTGTAAGCCATGCTTTCCAATCCAGGTAGAATCCTGTTAAATCTACTCTGCATCTTCTCTAAAGCTTCCACATCTTCCTACAATGAGGCAATTAGAACTGAACACAGTACTCCAAGTCTGTTCTGACCAGGGTTTTGTAGAGCTGCAACATGACCTCATGGTTCTTGAACTCAATCCCCTAACTAATGAAAGTCCAACACACCATAGACTTTCTTAACCACCCTATCAACTGGAGCTCTGAGCTCAAAAACAAAAACAGAGTATTGTGGAGTTGCAGGTCAAGCAGCATCTGTGATGAGAGAGGAAGAGTTAATGATTTAGGTTCAAGACCCTTCATCAGAACTGGAATGGATACAGAAGAAGTTTGTTAAGCAGCAGGAAAGGTTGCAGGGTAGAACCTGGATTTCCAGGGTGATAAGCTATAATCAACAAAAGAGATTTGCATATTCTGAAAATCCTGAGTAGCACACACACACAAAATGTTTGGTTCAGGAGGTCAGGCATCATTTATGGAGAGGAATAAAAAGTCAATGTTTTGGGTTGAGACACTCCATCTACCTCTGACTTGATGAAGGGTCTCAGCCCAAAACATTGACTCGTTTTCAAAGGTTCAAAAGTTCATTTATTATCAAAGCATGTATCCATATACAACTCTGAAACTTGTCTTCTCTAGATAGCCACAAAACAAAAAAAAAAGAGCATGAAAGTTGTTTAGAGGGAAACATCAAACCTACCCCCCCGTACAAAAAAAAAAGCATCCGGATCATCAACCACCCCCCACACGAAATGGAAAAGGAACATCAACTCCCAATAAACAACCTCCCCCCCACACAAAAAACTAACAGAACTTCAATCCCCAAACACCCTCCCCTTGCACAACAAAATGGAAAAGGGACGGGCAATAAAAAACTCAGAAAATCTAACCATAAGTCTGTAAAAAAAAAAGCCCACAGTCCAATCAATAAATGCAGAATCATGATACCATCCTATGATATCACCAGCATTTATTGAAAGAGATGGACACCACATGAGGCAGAGAGGCCTACCCCCCTTCCACAGTGCGCCACACAGATTCCTTCTCCAGCAGCGATCAAATGGCAGGCAGTTGGCGCTGAAACTTTTGCATTCGCCTCGACGTCTCAATCTTCATCAATGCTTTAATCAGCAATTAATGGACATTCTAAATGGCAAAATGAAGTCAAACATTGGCTCATACCCCGTCTCAAAGTTTCTTTGCATCAAGGCCATCTGAGTACGTGCTGGAGGCAGCAAAGCACTGGATCACTCTCCAAACTGTAAATCGCAGGCTCTAACACGCCCAGAAACACGTTTAAGGTGAAAAACAGATGTGAAAGAAGTAAAAAAGATATTTTACATTTTCTATCTAGAAAAGGTTGGCTGAGGGAGTGTTGTACGCTGGGGCCATCTTGACTTCTTCCTCTCCATAGATGCTGCCTGACCTCCTGAGTTCCTCCAGTGTTTTGTGCAGGAAAGGCAATAAACAAGATTTATGTGGTGAATGAGTGAATCAGAGCAGTCAGAGTGAGAACATAGAACATAGAATAGTACAGCACAGTACAGGCCCTTCAGCCCACAATGCTGTGCCGACCCTCAAACCCTTCCTCCCATATAACCCTCCACCTTAAATTTTTCCATATACCTGTCTAGTAGTCTCTTAAACTTCACTAGTGTATCTGCCTCCACCACTGACTCAGGCAGTGCATTCCACACAGCAACCACTCTCTGAGTAAAAAACCTTCCTCTAATATCCCCCTTGAACTTCCCACCCCTTACCTTAAAGCCATGTCCTCTTGTATTGAGCAGTGGTGCCCTGGGGAAGAGGTGCTGGCTATCCACTCTATCTATTCCTCTTGATATCTTGTACACCTCTATCATGTCTCCTCTCATCCTCCTTCTCTCCAAAGAGTAAAGCCCTAGCTCCCTTAATCTCTGATCATAATGCATACTCTCTAAACCAGGCAGCATCCTGGTAAATCTCCTCTGTACCCTTTCCAATGCTTCCACATCCTTCCTATAGTGAGGCGATCAGAACTGGACACAGTACTCTAAGTGTGGCCTAACCAGAGTTTTATAGAGCTGCATCATTACATCGCGACTCTTAAACTCTATCCTTGACTTAGGAAAGCTAACACCCCATAAGCTTTCTTAACTACCCTATCCACCTGTGAGGCAACTTTCAGGGATCTGTGGACATGTACCCCGAGATCCCTCTGCTCCTCCACACTACCAAGTATCCTGCCATTTTCTTTGTACTTGAACGTGGACAAAGGACGTGGATTCAAGTTCAATTAGGTGGAGGTGGAGTAGGTCATGGCTAAAAAAAAAACACCATACATCTTTATAGCGCCTTACACAATCTCAGGATGCTACAAGCCTCTGTACCACTTAACAGCTGACAGGTAGAGGCAGTTAATGTAAGTCACCCAGAAATCCAACAAGGAGCTCAAAACAAAAGCTGTTGTCAAACAGTGGTGCAAATGTGGAATTGGCTCCCACAGAGGAAATGGAGTTCAGATAATCAATAAAGGGCAAGATCAAAATGAGGTCAAGAGTCCAATTTATCGTACAAGTGAACTATTCAACCGTCTTATAGACTGCACTGTACTTTACAAATCAAATTAAACCTTTCTCCACGCTTCTTATCCATTTTCCGAAACACTGGTGCCCTTTATACATCACTTTGCTCTTTGTAGGTGTGGTCTCAGAAACCTATCAATATTGTGGTGATAGGAATACTTTATTATGTGCACCTGAACTTTAATGCAAATATCTAACCAGTCAATCATGTGGCAGAAACTCAATGCATAAAAACATGCAGACATGGTCAAGAGGTTCAGTTGTTGTTCAGACCAAACATCAGAATGGGGAAGAATGTGATCCAAGTGATTTTGACCGTGGAATTATTGTTGGTGGCAGACGGGGTGGTTTGAGTTGGTTTCAGAAACTGCTCATCTCCTGGGATTTTCATGCACAGTAGTCTCTGGAGTTTGCAGAGAATGGTGCAGCAAACAGAAAAATTCCAGTGAGTGGCTGTTCTGTTCAAAAATGCCTTGTTTATGAAAGAGGTCAGAAGAGAATGGTCCAATTGGTTCAAGCTGGAAGGTGGATTTGTTAGTTCGGGGAACAGAGAGGAGGTTCAGTAGACAAAAACAAGACTCATGGATGGTATGTTGCCTTCTGGTTGCCAGGGTCAGAGACATGTCAGATTGAGTCCATAGCATTCTTAATTAGAAGGTAAGTCGCCAGAGGTCGTGGTCCATGTCAGTGACAGCAACATAGGTAGGAAGAGGGACAAGGTTTTGCAAAGTGAATTTAGAACATTAGGTGCTAAGTTATAAGACGAGATCTCCATGGTTCTGATCTAAGGATTGCTACCCATACAATGTGTTAGTGAGGTCAGGACCAGGAAGATTGTACACTTCTTTAATACATGGCTAAGGAGTTGGTGTAGCAAGGAGGGCATCAGATTTTTGGATCATTGGGCTCTCTTCCAGGGAAGGTGTGGCCTGTACAGAAGGGACAGTTTGCACCTGAACTGGAGGTGGAGGTGGACTAATATCCTAGTAGGAAAGTTTGTTAGTGCTGTATGGTGGGGTGGGGGGGGGGGGTAAGCTAGCATTGGATGGGAAACAGAGTGCAAGAACTGATAGTGGAGTGGTTGCAGAGAAAGGTCTGGTTACGCCTACATACAAAGTCAGAAATCAAAAGTTTAAGCATAGTGAAATTAATGTTCTGAGCTGCGTATATTTCAATGCAAGGAGTATTGTAAGAAAGACAGATGAGCTTAAGGCATGGATGAGCACATGGAATTGTGACATTGTAGCCATCAGTGCGACTTGGATGCAGGAGGGGCAGGACTGACAGCTCAACATTCTGGGGTTATGTTGTTTTTGACATGTCAGAATGGCGGGGGGGGGGGGATTAAAGGAAGAGTTGGGAAGCATTACCAGTCAGCGAAAATGGCACGGCAGTACTTCATCAGGAGAGACTGGAGAGCCCATCTAGTGAGGTGTTATGGGTGGAACTGTGAAATAAGAAAGGTATGACCACATTAATGGGGCTATATTACAGGCAACCCAACATGCTGTGGGGTTTAGAGGAACAAATTTGTAAAGAGATCATGGAGTGTTGCAACAAACATAGGGTTGTTATAGTAACTGATTTTAACTTTCCGCATTTAGTATTAACTGGGATTCCCATACTGTGAAATGACAAGATGGGATGGAGTTTGTCAGATGTGTTCAGGGAAGTTTCCTTAATCAGTACGTAGAAGTCCCAGTGAGAGAGCGTGTGATGCTTGATCTGCTATTAGGGAACGAGACAGGGCAGGCGTTAGAAGTCTGTGTAGAGGAACACTTTGCTTCCAGTGATCACGATGCCATTACTTCCAAAGTGAATATGCAGAACGTAGGTCTGGTCCACAGGTTGAGATTCTAAACTGGAGAAAGGCCAATTTTGATGGTATCTGAAAGGATCTGGCAATTGTGGATTGGCACAGGTTGTTTTCTGGCAAAGGTGTACTTGGTAAGTAGAAGACCTTCAAAAGTGAAATTTTGAGGATACAGAGTATGTATGTTCATGACAGAATAAAAGGCAAGGATAAGAGATTTATGGAACCTTGGTTTTTGAGAGATATTGAGGGCCTTGTTAACAAAAAGAAGGAGGTGCATAGCAGGTGTAGGCAGGAACAAATGAGATATTGAGGACTATAAGACATGCAAGAGAACATAAGAAGGAAATCAGGAAGTCTAAAAGAAGACATGAGATTGCTCTAGCAGACTTTGTGAAGAAGAATCTTAAGGGCTGCTGCAGATATATTAGGAGCAAAAGGATAGCAAAGTACAAAATTGATCTTCTGGAAGATCAGACTGGTAATTTATCCATAAAGCCAAAAGAGATGGGGGAGATAATAAATGGATTTTTTTTTTACATTTGTATTTACTTTGGAGATGGACGTAGAGTCTTAACAACAGTGAAGTATTGGATCCTCTTCAGATTGCAAAGGAGGAGGTGTTTGCTGTCTTTAGGCAAATTAGAAAATGGATAAATCCCCAGGGCCTGACAAGTGTTCCCTTGACCCAATGGGAAACTAGTACAGAATTTGCAGGGGCCCTCGCAAAGATATTTAAAACATCCTTAGCCACTGGTGAGGTGCTGGAGGATCAGAGGATAGCTGATATCAGTCATTCCATTGTTTAAGAAAGGCCCTAAGAATAAACCAGGAAATTATTGGCCGGTGAGCCTGACGTCACTAGGGAGAAAATTATTGGAAAATATTCACAGAGACTGATTAGGGATAGTCAACGTTGCTTTGTGCATGATAGCTCATGGTTAACCAATCTTATAGTGCTTTTCGAGGAAGTTACTGTGAAAGCTGATGAAAGCAAGGCAGTGGATGTTGTCTGCATGGACGTTATCAAGGCCTTTGACAAGGTCCTGCATGGGAGGTTGGTCAAGAAGGTTCAGTTGCTTGGCATTCAAGATGGGGTGGTAAACTGGATTAGACATTGGCTTCGCAGGAGAAGATGTTTGCCTCTCTGACAGGAGGCCTGTGAGAATTGGTGTGCTGGAGGGATCAGTGCTGGGCCCATTGCTTTTTGTCATCTATATCAATGACCTGGATGATCATGTGATGAATATTATCACTTTGAGAGGATCAACAAGGGTAATTCTTACATGGTGAGCGATAGGGTTTGGAGGAGTGGAGTTGAACAGAGAGATCTGGGAATACAGATCTAGAATTTCTTGAAAGTGGTGTCACGGGTAGCTAGGGTTGTAAGGAAAGCTTTTGGTATATTGGCCTTCATAAATCAATGTGTTGAGTACAGGTTGTTAGGTTGAATTTGTCTAAGATGTTAATGATGCCTAATTTGGAGTATTGTGTGCAGATTTGGTCACCTACCTATAGGAAAGATGTAAATAAGGTTGAAAGAGTACAAGGAAAATTCACTTGGTTGTTGCTGGGACTTGAGAACCTGAGTTATAGGGAAATATTGAATAGAGTAGTACTTTATTCCCTGGAACATAGAAGATTGAGAGGTGTTTTGACAGAGGTATACAAAATTATGGGAGGTAGAGAAAGGGTGACCCAGCTGGTGGTGTAGTGACATTAGCGCCGGACTTCAGGACGAAAAGTCCCGAGTTCGAATCCAGCTGACTCCCCTGCACGCTTTCCATCCGTGCTGGGTTATGAGCTGGTGATCTCTTTGGAAACTCACCCAGCAGAAGGCAATGGCAAACTACTGCTGTAACTTGCCTCGTACGTGGTTCCCCATTACGTCAGAGAGGCGTGGAGGGAAGTCGTCCGCTAACCAGAGAAACTCCAGATGCGACATACCTTTCCTTTCCATAGACAGGGTAAATACAAGCAGACTTTTTCCACTGGAGTTGGGTGAGGTTGGAACTAGAGGTCGTGAGTTAAGGATGAAAGGTGGAAAGTTTAAGGGGAACATGAGGGGGAACTTCCTCACTCAGAGGCTGGTGCGAGTGTGAAACGAATTGCCAGCGGAACTGGTGAATGCGGGGTTGGTTTTGACATTTAAGAGAAATTTGGACAGGTACATGAATGGGAGGGGCACGAAGGGCTATGGTCCAGGTGCAGGTCGATGGGACTAGGCAGACTCATGGTTTGGCATGGAGTAGATGGGCCAAGGGGCCTGTTTCTCTGTTGTGGTGTTCTATGACTCTATCAACAGCATGTCAGATAATAAATTGACTTAATTCGCAGCTGGTTAAAATTCACAGCTAATCACAGATTGTGTTCAACAACATTAAAAGATACATTAAATAAAAGGAAGAGTGTCTGAAAGGACTTGTAGAAGAGGCATGTTTTTAGTTTAGTATTATAGGTAATTACAGGGGATGCGATGCTTGGATTTTTTTAAAAGAAGATTTTGATTATGAATTCCCGAGCCTTTATAATTGTTATTATAAGAGTAGAAAATAGTAATCTAGGTATTTCCACATTTCAAACAACGTTATGTATTCCTCCTGTGTTCACTGTAACAAGTTATTTCACATGGCACTGTGGATATCAAGCATTTGGTATGGCAAATAAAATTGGCTGGCTAATTGGCCACTTGTATCGGGAAGAAGATACAACAGGCTTGAGAGTGTATATCCCCAGGCTCAACAACAGGTTCTATCTCTCTTCTACTGAACACTAAAGGTGAACCCCTGATCTCTCAGTCTAGCTTGTCCTTCATTTCTCTGCCTGCGCTGCACTTTCTCTGTAAATGTAACACTCCGTTGGGCCGCCACGGTAGCGAACTGGTTAGAGTGACACTGTTGCAGCTCGGGGCATCAGAATTTAGAGTTCAATTCTGGCATCCTCTGTAAGAACGTTTCTACGTTCTGTGTGCGCATGACTGCACTCTGGTTTTCTCCCACAGTCCAAAGACGTATTGGTTAGTAGGTTAATTGATGATTGTAAATTGTCCTGTGTTTATGCTAGTGTTAAATATGCGAATTGCTGGTCATTATGGCTCAGTTGGCCAGAAGGGCTATTTCTGTACTGTAGATTTCTGTTTTTCTTTTCAGTCCCTGGAATATACGTATACAATACTACATGCAGAGTGACCTGACTGGATGGGACTAAAACAAAAGCTTTTCACTGTATCTCAGTGCACGTAACAATAGTAAATCAATTACCAATTACAAAGCCCAAGAACTAAAGTATATTCTGTATACTCACATGTAAAGCTTTATTTTTAGATTTATAGAAAAATACAGCACAGAAACAGGGCTTTCATCCCATCTAGTCCATGCCGAACCATTTAAACTGCCTACTCCCATCAACCTACACCAGGACCATAGCCCTCCACAACCTACCATCCAAGTACCTATCCAAACTTCTCTTAAACGTTGAAATAGAGCTTGCATTCACCACTTCCACTGGCAGCTCGTTCCACACTCTTACAGCCCTCTGATTGAATGTTCCCCCTCGCTCTCCTTAAACATTTCACCTTTCACCCTTAACCCATGACCTCTAGTTGTAGTCTCACTTAACTTCAGTAGAAAAATCCTGCCTGCATTTACCCAATCTATGCCCCTCATAATTTTGTATACCTCCATTAAATCTCCTCTCAGTCTTCTACATTACAAGGAATAAAGTCCTAATTTACATGTAGGTATCTTAAATTAAGATGGTGCCGCGTATTCACGGCAACTTTTTGTAGGCAGCTCATTAAACTCAATATATAAGTTTGCTGATGACACAACAATTGTAGACCGTATCTTGGGTAATGATGAGTTTGAGTACAGAAAGGAAATTAAGAACCTGGTGGCATGGTGCGAAGACAATAACCTATCCCTCAATCTCAGCAAGACAAAGGAATTGGTTGTTGACTTCAGAAGGAGTAGCGGACCGCATGACCCAATTTATATTGGTGGTGCGCAAGTGGAACAGGTCAAAAGCTTTAATTTCCTCAGGGTCAATATCACAAATGACCTGACTTGGTCCAGCCAAGCAGAGTCCACTGCCAAGAAGGCCCACCAGCACCTTTACTTCTTGAGAAAACTAAAGAAATTTGGCCAGTCCCCTAAAACCCTCACTTCTAGGGCGCATCACAACCTGCTATGGAAGTTGTCCTGTCCAAGACTGGAAGAAGCTGCAGAAGATCATGAACACGGCGCAGCACATCACAAAAATCAATCTTCCGTCCTTGGACTCACTTTACACCGCACACTGTCAGTGCTGCTAGGATAATCAACAACACGACCCACCCAGCCAACACACTTTTTGTCACTCTTCCCTCCGGGAGAAGGCTCAGGAGCTTGAAGACTCGTATGGCCAGATTTGGGAATGGCATCTTTCCAACTGTGATAAGACTGCTAAACGGATCCAGACCCGGATCTGGGCCGTACCCTCCAAATATCTGGACCGGCCGCTCGGTTTTTTTTTTGCACTACCTTACTTTCCATTTTTCTATTTTCTATTTATGATTTATAATTTAAATTTTTAATATTTACTATCGATTTTTACTCCAGGGAGCGGGAAGCGCAGAATCAAATATCGCTGTGATGATTGTACGTTCTAGTATCAATTGTTTGGCGACAATAAAGTATAAACTACTAGATCTGCTTCTTTTGAGCCACTATCACTGCAATGTGAAGTGTGTAATTAGAAACATACTTTTAAACCATATGAATGAACTAGCAATGTTCACAGATTGTCTTCATTTGCATGTTGGTTGTCAGTCTTTGTGTGTAGCTTTTCATTGATTCTATTGTATTTCTTTGTTCTACCTTGAATGCCTGCAAGAAAATTAATCTCAGGGTAGAGCATAGAACATATTTTAGTGCAGGAACAGGCCTTGAGCTCACAATGTCATGCTGAACCAATTAAATTAGTAATCAAATACCTAACTAAACTAACCTTTTCTGCCTACACAGTGTCCATATCCTTCCATTTTCTTCACATTCATATGCCGATCTAAACATCTCTTAAAAGTCCCTAAAGTATCTGTCTCTACCACAACCCAGGCAGTGCATTCCAGGCACCCACCACTCTGTGTAAAAAACATGCCCCTCATCTCCTTTGAAATTACTCCCTCTAATCTTAAATGCATGTCCTCTGTTATTAGATATTTCAACCCTGGGAAAAAGGTATTGCCTGTCTATTCTATTTATGCCTCACATAATCTTATAAACCTTCATCAAATCTCCCCTCAGCTTCTGCCGCTCCAGAGAAATCTACCCAAGCTTTTCCAGCCTCTTGTTACAGCTAACACACCCTCTAATCTGGGCAGTATCCTGGTAAAAGTCTTTAGCACATTTTCCAAAACCTTCCTATAGTGGGAGGGAGGAAGTGTGGAGGAAAACTAGCAGAACAGTACGCAGTACTCCTGATGCGGCCTAACTAGAGTTTTATAAGGTTATAAAATGTGGTTTTTCACTCAGGAAGTGGTGGCTGTGTGGAATGCACTGTCAGCGGCAATGGTGGAAGTGGATACAATAGGGTCTTCTAAGAGCCTCTTAGATAGGTACATGGAGCTTAGAAAAATAGAGGGCTATGCAGTAGGGAAATCCTAGGCAATTTCTAAAGTAGGTTACATGGCTGGCACAACATTGTGGGCCAAAGAACCATAATGTGCTGTAGATTTCTGTGTTCTATGTTACCCAGATAGAATAAGAAGTGTTGCTCCTCCAAGCTGAGAGTGGCTCATCATGGCAGAAGAGGATGCCAGGAACCAACATGGAATGGGAATGAGGTTTGGAATTAAAATGGTTGGCCATCAGGAAACCTAGCTTTCTGCAGACAGAGTAAAGGTGCTCGACAAAGAAGTCCTCCCATCTACTTCAGGTCTTACCAATGTAGAGGAAGCTGCATCAGTAGACAACCCCACCAGATTTGCGGATGAAGTGTTGCCTCACTGGAACGACTGTTTGGGGCCTTGAATGGAGATGAGGGAGGAAGTTAATGGGAGGTGTATAACTTCTCCTGCTTAGGGATAAGTTCCTGGAGGATGATTAGTGGGGAGGGGTGAATGGGCAAGAGAATCACAGAGGAAGCGATCCCTGCGGAAAGCAGGGAGAGTGGAGTGGGGGTAAAGAGGTGTGTGATGATAGGGTCCCACTGGAGATGGAGGAAGTTGTAGAGAATGATGCGCTGAACCCAGAGGCTACACAACCACTGACAAACAAGCAATTACAAAAGAAGACATAGTGAAAATAATTTCAAACGAAGTGAAAGAATAATTTTCTTTGTAGCATAACAATTAATTACTTACCAGTATTTTATATAACTACTTATATACATGTAACTGTTTAGTGTGCTTCCTGGTGGTCACAGTATGTATATATAGTTATTCAATGTGTCCTCCACTAGTTACAGTTCTTTGTATCATTCTGGAAGCTTCTCATGTTATTACATAATGTGAGTAGGGGCTACCTGATTAATTGATGCTTATCTGCAAATTTGAATGGAAATTTCAGCTCAGCTTCCACTGGGAAGTGACCATCTAGTCCACGCCAAGCTATTAGTTTGCCTAATCTCATCGACCCACTCCCGGACTGTAGCCCTCCAAACCCCACCCATCCATATCCCTATCCAAATTCCTCTGGTTGCAAATGAACTTGCATCTACTAACCACTTCCTCTGGGCAGCTCTTTCCACACTCTCACCACCCTCTTTGTGAAGAAGCCCCCTCATGTTCCTGTTAAACATGCCACCTCCCTTAACCTATGACCTCTGGTTCTAATCTCACCCAAGCTCAGTGGAAATAAAGCCTGCTTGAATTTACCCCTCTAATTTTGTATACCTCTATCAAATCTCCTCTCATGTTCCTACCTTCCAGCAAATGTAGACATAATCAATTTAACCTTTTCTTAAAACTCAGGTCCTCAAGTCCCAGCAGTATCCTTGTAAATTTTCTCTGCACTCTTTCACTTTTATTGACATCTACATTTTCCCTGCTTCAGTGCCAAGGCCTAATCTTAATATTATTTGTCAAGTATTTGTAAGTGGAGGACCTGAATTGATGCTGGACAACATAATGCCATTGCAGTTGAACAAACAAAACCAGGTAAGCATTTGTAAATGTCTCAATATCAGCTAACAGCACCATTTAAAAAGGGAAATACAGAAGAATTATATCAAATGATGCAGAAAAATAGTTATTGCTTTAGTGTAGGAGGCGCAGCAGGTTCCCATAATTCTATCCTGATGTTCACCAAGAAATCTGCTTTTTCTAAAAAAGACAATTGTAATGGTTGCTGGAAAACAAACTAAATCTACTGAGAGACTGAGTACAGGAGTTGACCCTGTACGATGCACTTCCAAAATAACTGTCAAAAAAAGTATGCTTGATCGTTTAATATGATACCAGTAAAGATAAACGATCTTACAGCAATATTAGAAATAAGTGAAATAATGAAATAAGCAAAATAAGTGTAATTAAGCAGTGAACAAAAAAAAAGATGCCCAGTAGCCTCTATCTCTCAACAAGACTGAACTGAACTAACTAAAACAAAGTATGAATATGTAACTATACTTATTCACTTCTACCACACCCCAACACCTGTGACTGATTACCCATAATAAACGTGCAACACAGACAGACAGAAAATAGATTCGTGGTTCCTACAATAGTTGCTCAGCCAACCTTGGGATGCTTGTGCCTTGGGGCCTTTTATAGATGGTAGACCGGGACATCTGTTTTAATCTGTTTAGGCATCCGTTAGTCTCGTGAGACCATGGATTTGCACCTTGGAAGGTTTCCAGGGCACAGGCCCGGGTGAAGGTTGTATGGAAGACTGGCAGTTGCCCATGCTGCAAGTCTCCCCTCTCCACGTCACCAATGTTGTCCAAGGGAAGGGTACTAGGGCCGATACAGCTTGGCACCGGTGTCGTTACAGAGCAATGTGTGGTTAAGTGCCTTGCTCAAGGACACAACACACTGCCTCAGGTGAGGCTCGAACTAGCGACCTTCAGGTCACTAGACCGACACCTTAACCACTTGGCCACGCACCAACACTAGACCGGGACATGTACGTTGAAATACAGTGAACAGTGGTGCTGTGTAAAAATCCAACACAGTCTGAGGATTGTGCCCTTTAGAGGCAAGTTACAAGTGTTCAAAATGCCAGATTCCAGTTTGTTCAATATCATTTCCAGTACACAAGTGTAGAGAAGGACAAAATAATTGTTACTCCAGCTCAGGTGCAGTCCAAATAGGGAAAACAATAAAAATAAAAACACAATAAATATAAATATATAAGATAGATTAACTACATTGATTGTATGTACATAAAATGATGCTAGGCACGGACTGTCTGTACATAAGGTGACTCTGACAGGGAATGATAAAGTAGTAGTGGTGGAGGTATGGGTTAGTGGGTGGAAGTGTAGATCAGCCTACCTGCTTGGGGAAAGTAGCTGCTTTTTGAGTCTGTTGGCCCTGGCGAGGAAGCTACGTAGCCTCTTCTGTGATGGGAATGGGACATACAGTTCATGAACAGGGTGGGTGGGATTCTTCATGATATTGTCACACTTATGGTGCCAAACACAGCATGCCCACAGATTACTAACTCGAGCCATATGACTTTGGAATGTGGGAGGAACTGGAGCAACCGGAGAAAAGCCATATGGTCATGAGGATGACATACCAACTCCTGGCAGACAGCGTTGGGAATTGAACCCAGATCGGTGATTGCTGGTGCTATAAAACGATTGTGCTAACCACTTCGCTACCGTGCCACCCAATGCTTACTGCTTAGTTTGAAAGGAAGTGCAGTTGACAATACAACACCCCCTCGGTACTTCACCAGAAGTTGTACTTTTGCCACCAGAGAGTATTTCATAGTAAAGATCATGTAGACCAGTATATCACAGGAACAGGCCCTTTGACCTTCAATATCTCTGCTGAACACCATGTTGAATTAAACTGAATCTCTTCTGCCTGAACATGATCAATTTCCCTTCATTCATGCAGCCTTCTAAACAATAGTTGCTACCTGCTCCCTCCAATCCTCCAGCAGTCTGCTCTGGGCATCCACTACTTTCTGTATAAAATAACATAACCCAAATATCTCCTTTCTGCTTTTCCACTCTCGCTTTAATTGCATGTCCTCTAGTATTTAATATTTGCCCCTGGAGAAGAGTCTGACTCTCTATCTATGTTTCTCCTACTCTCATAGACCTCTGTCAGGTCTCCCTTCAGTCTCTGCTGCTCCAGAGAAAACAGCCCAAGTTTGTCCAACCTCGCATTATAGCACATGGCCTCTAATCCAGGCAGCATCCTGGTAAACATCCTCTGCATCTTTTCTAAAGGCTTCCTGTGATGGGGTGACCAGAAGTGCACCAATATTCCTTATTGTATGGTCTGTGTAATGCAGTGTGGCATGTGTAATGTGCGGTGTGTGTAATGTGGTGTGGTGTGGGTAACATAGTGTGGACTGTGTAATGCAGTGTGGCATGTGTAATGTGTGGTCTGTGTAATGTGGTATGGCGTGGGTAACATAGTGTGAACTGTGTATTGTGCTATGGTATGTGTAATGTAGTGCAGTCTGTGTAATGTGTGGTGTGTGTAATGTAGTGTGGACTGTGTATTGTGCTTATGGTGTGGTAATTTAGTATGGTTTCTGTCGTGTGGTGTGATGTGTATAATAGGGTGTTTTCTGCATAATTTGGTGTGGTCTGTGTAATGTGGTGTGGCACATGTGATGTTGTATGGTCTATGGTAATGTGGTGTTGCCTAAACTACCAGTCTAGATATGCAGATGAAAGCAAAAGGTTGAGAGGATGTCAGGCAAAAGTGGTCATTCCCTGACAAACTGGTATGGAGGACCCACTGCACAGGATCAGAAAAAGCTGCAGAAGGTTATAAACTCAGCCAGCCCCACCACTGGCACTAGCCTCCCCAGCATCGAGGACTCCTTCAAAAAGCGATGCCTCAAAAGACGACGTCCATCATGAAGGATCCATATCACCCAGGACATGCTCTTTTCTCATTGCTACCGTTACAGAGGAGGTACAAGAGGCTGAAGACACACACTCAGCATCTTAGGAACAGCTTCTTCGCCCCGCCATCAGATTTCTGAATAGTCCATGAACCCATGTGCACTACCTCACTTATGTTTTTTTTAAGTCTCTTTTTGTACTATTTACTTAATTTAATTATCTATCTATCTATCTATATATATATATATATATATATACATACATATATAATATAATATATAATATATTTCTTATTGTAATTTATAGTTTTTATTATTACGTATCGCAATGTACTGCTGCCGCAAGACAAGAGATTTCATGATATTTCACAATTTTAAACCTGATTCTGAATTCTGATGCTGATTCTGACGAAGAGTGAGGTATATGAACTCGGAGAATCAGATGTTGCATCCTACAGGCTGAGAGGTACCCAGAGAGAAGTTCTTCAAGCTTGCATTGTGTCTGGTTGCAGCAGTGCTACACCGAGACCTATTCCCTGGAGCGCAGGAGGATGAGAGGAGACTTGGTAGAGCTGTACAAGATTGAGACGTGTGGGGAGGTCGGGTAAATGCAAGCTGGCTTTTTCCACTGAGGTTGGGTGAAACTAGACCTAAATGTCATGGATTAAGGGTGAAAGGTGAAATGTTTATGGGAACCATGAGGAGGAGCTTTTTCACTCAGGGTGGTGCAACTGTGGAAGTGGTGGACGCAAGCTTGATTTCAACTTTTCAGAGAAATTTGGATAGGTGCATGGATGGGAAGGGGTTAGAGGGCTATGTCCCTGATGCAGGTCAATGGGACTAAGCAGATTAATAGTTTGGAAGGGTCTAGATGGGCTGAAGGGCACGTTTCTGTGTTTTAGTGCTCTGTGACTCAATGACTCTATGACTGGAGTTCAGCTAAGGAAACGCTGCCACCTGGCAAGTCCAGGCTGCAGGAATACGTATTGAAGGACACACTGAAGCTCAGTGCAGCCAGTACTAAATCTACTTTGTACTTTAAACTGTGGGGCAGAACCACAGTCTGGGCCTCTTCTGCTACTGCACACAGAGGACCATTGTTAGGTGGGGAAGCCCCTCAAACAATGAAAGGGTTATCACTTCCGGGGACCATGTCATGGCAACAGTGCTATGTTTATTTGCATTGTTTTTCTCTCTTCAAAGTTTATACCACATAATCTACTGACAATAAATGTAATGTGTGGCCCTGTTTAGAACATAGAACATTACAACACAGTAATCTTTGGCCCAACATGTTGTGTCAATCTTATAACCTACTCTGAGATCAATCTAACCCTTCCCTCTCACATAGCCCTTAATTTTTCTGTCATCTATGTGGCTATTGAAGAGTTTCTGAATTGAACATAGAACATATAAGTACTTTTATAAAGAAAATTGTGTACATAATATTGTATAATTTCCAATGGTTCTTACAGGTGAATATACAAAATTAAGTATTATATACAAAATAGTTATTTTTATCATGAATAAAATTGATTTTTGAAATTTAAAAAATAATAGCATCAAACTGCATTTATTTATTTATTGAGATACAATGCAGAATAGGCCCTTTGGCCCCGCCACCAAGTGGCCCCAATTTTTGTTGTTCCTCTCCGCGCCTTGTGGTGCATCAGGCGGCAATCTTCAGCATTTCCACAGCATTTGTCTGTTTATTACGAGGCCAAGTTGCTGGCTCGACACTCAACCCAGCACAGATGGAAAGTGTGCAGGCAGCCAGCCGGATTTGAACCCAGGAACGCTTGCCTCCAAGTCCGGTACATGCTGTATGGTCACTACGCCACTGGCCAGCTTAACCCCTGATTTAACCCTAGCATACTCTTGGGGCAATATGCAATGACCAATTAACCTACCGACTGCTATGTCACTGGAATGTGGGAGCAAACTGGAGCAGCTGGAGGTAACCCAAGCGGCCACAGGGAGAAGGGACAAACCTTCTGCAGACCAGCAGCGAGAAATGAATCTGGGACGCTGGTACTGTAAAGCATTGCGCTAACCACTACGCTACCGTACCACCCTTGCGCAGTGAAGAACGGCAAGGTCACAGAAGTGACCTTCATGTTGGACATGAATTTTCCTGCTTATCTAGGTATCCATAGTGTCTCCTGAATGATGCATCGGTTGGGACCTGAACCTGTTTATTATCACTTACGGTGCAGTATGTTGTGTAATTTGCTGTTTAGCAGCAGGAATACAGTGCTAAAATATACCTCAAAATAGTTTTCTTGGGTACATTGTCCTTTCTGAAATCTGACAGCAGAGGGAAAGAAGTCCTTCTTAAAACAGTGAGTGTGTGTTATCAGGTTTCTTTAATTCTTCCCTGGTGGTCGCAATGAGAAGAGGACATGTGCTGGGTGGTGGGGGTCCTTAATGCTGGATGCCGGCTTTATCAGGCATCACCTTCTGATGGTGTCCTTGATGGTGGGGAGACTAGGGCCTGTGATGGATATGGCTGAGTTTATAACCCTACAGCAGCTTTCTCCAATCCTGTGCAGTGTCCCCTCCAGACCAGATGATGATGCTACCAATTAGGATGCTTTGAACTTTGTATCATGTAGAAATTACAAAATAAATTTATTATCAAAATACGTGCATGTCACCATATACTACCCCGAGATTTGTTTTCATGCTGGAATTCACAGTAATTACAAGGAAACAGTAGAATCAATGAAAACTACACACAAACAAAGACAGACAAACAACCAATGTGCAAAAATGACAAACTGTGCAAATACAAAAAGTAAAACAAAGAATAAATAATAAATAAGTAATAAATAATATAGAGAACACATTGTAGAACCATTGAAAGTAAGCCCGTAGGTTGTGTAGTCCAGCGTGGAGGTGAGTGTAGTTTGCTAGAAGCTTTGGTGACATACCAGTCTAAGTTGTCAGAGTCCTCTGCCACTTCCAGTTGTTCCACGCTCCTCACTCCCTTCTTCCCTTAGCGTGTTTCCTTGGAATTTCCACGACTGTATGGAGCCTTACATAATTTATCCTGCTCTCATTTTCCTTTTTAATGAAAGAATTGCTTGATTATTTGAACAGAAGACGAATAATATACCTTATGATATTTGAGAAGTAAATTACGGTAACAAAATTTGTGCTTTCTGCATTTCATTTTCCCACAACACTTGTGGCCAGCTAACACAAAACAGGAGTCGTACCAAAAGAAACAGGTGCGTGACACTTTTTATTGAATCCTTGTGACTGACAGTCATGATTAGCGATCTCACGTGAGTTCAGCACCGCTTAAGTAAGAGGCAATCAAGTGCCGGACTTTGGGTTTATTTAATATCCCGTCTTTGGAAAAGGAAACAGTTTGCAGACACTGCTGTGGGGCTTTTTTTTTGATGCCTTAACGGATCATAAGGGTTTCAAAATCAGAATCAGAATCAAGTTTAAAATAACTGGCATATGTCATGAAATTTGTTGATTTGTGGCAGCAGTACATTGCAATATGTAAATTATTGAATTTAATTTTTATATATGGTATATAAAAACTAAATTAATTACAATAAGAAATATTTACAAAGTACAATTGTAATTTTTTATACATATATAAATTAAATCCATAAAAACTATACATTACAATTTATATATTTCTCTGAATGTAATTTTTAGTTTTATATCTGAGAGAGAGAGACCTACATCAGTCAGAATTGACTATGGATATTGTGTCCTAGCTGCCTAGATATGCAAGCCTGGGCAGTACGATATGGAGAGCAAGCTGTTGCCCACGTAGCATGCTCCCGCTCTCCACGCATCTGATGAACCTGATGGAACGGCAGAGACCGATACAGTTTGGCACCAGTGGCGTCACAAGAGTTGTCAGTCAGCATTGAACTCAATGTAGGACTGCCTTAGGGACTCCAGCTGTGGATGTCTCCCTCTGGGCTTGCTCTCGAAGCCTCCCCCATGAGTGGGTATAGCCGCAAGGCAGTGGAGGTTTGAGATTAGAGTTTTCCTTCTCCTGGATGAGCTGGCATCCAGTGCGAAAAGAGAGCAAGAAAGAAAAAAATAGTGAGGCACTGTTCATGCATTGGTTTATCGTCCGTTCAGAAATCTGATGGCAGAGGGGAAGTAACTGTTCCTAAGTCATCGAGTGTATGTACCTCTTCCCTGATAGTAGCAATGATAGTTTGCAGACCTCTGCAGCTCTTCCTCCCCTCCTCCCACCTCGCTGCAGCCACAGTACTTTTAATTTGAGAAGTCTTTGCGGGAGATCCTTGCACATTCTTGCCCAGTAGATGACTGGGGGCTGATTGAGACAGGAGCAGGGCAATTGTGAAGCTGTCAAACCCAGGGCACCTTCAATAGGCTTAGCACCAACATTCAACAGCCGTCTCTACCCGAGGACAGTCAAAAGGCACTTTGGCCCTGGTGGGTGGTCAGTTGAAAACACGAGTAAAGAATAAGGATTAAACAGACCGAACAATTCTGCTTCTCTTGACTAAACTTGCAGAATCTGGGCCCTTTGTATAGAGTTGACAGGAATTGCTTGGGCGTGACCTTTACAAGTGGAGGGAATAGAACTGATTCTGCATGTCAATACAATGAAAGAAGGAACTCCTGGGAGGTTCCAAGTGGCTGCATTTTACCTCACTGCATTAATACTGGCAGGCTCCAAAACAAAAGGCTTCTCCTTATCACCGTTCAAAACCCTCACTAATTTTCTTCACTCAGCCCTCCACCCTCCTTTCTTGGGTTTATTGCACAGCAGGCTGGGGAGGCGAGGGAGCTATAGGCTGCCCCTTGACTCAGAGTCTGTAAGCAGGCATTTGCAACGAAGGGATGGGTAGGTGGGAGATCTAATACAATGAGCTTCTCCACTTCAGTGTGTTCAATGTCCCCATCGATTGTCGGCTCATTCTCATCCAATTTAATGATTTGGCAGGATTGGCGACAGAATGCAGGCGCAAGGAGGCTTTGTCTGTCTGTGCTGTGATTTAGAAATGATCATTGAAGTTCCAATGGTAAAATAATGTGTGTTACGGCAAAAATTGTCGCTGATGTTCCAAAGGTTTATTAAACCTTATTAAGGCTGAGCAAGTTGTGGGCTTGCATGGTGACATTTATGAGCTGCCCTCAGCACATCCTCTGACTGTGTTGGTTGTTGACACAAATGACGCATTTCACTGTGTGTTTTGATATTTTATTAGAGTTAAAGAGTATAGCAGGCCCCTTGGCCCATCTAGTCCATACCAATCCAGTTAAACTGCCTCATCCTATTACTCTGCACCAGATCTAGAGCCCTCCATACCCCTGCAAACCATGAACCTATCCAAACTTGTCTTAAATATTGAAATCAAGCTGGCATGCACCACTTTTGCTGGCAGCTCATTCCACACTCTCACAAACCTCTGAGTGAAGAAGTTTCCCCGATACTTTTCATCTTTCACCCATAACCCATGCCCTTTTGTTCTAGTCCCACCCAACCTCAGTGGAAAAAGCCTGCTTGCATTTACCCTACTTATACGCCCCCTAATTTTGTATACCTTTGTTTTTCATAAACATACATGTCAAAAATGAAGCTAATCTTTAAAAGCTAAAGCAAGTTCTTCTTTAAAAGAGTATTTGTTAGTGCTCGCCACAAGTCTGGGGACCATTGTCTTATCTGTATGAAAGGAAGGAAGAAATAGGAATACCAGGTGTATCCATAAAACATGTTCAACACCGTAAACTCTACAACAGTCTCTAGCAAAGGACAGTCAAAAGGCACTTTGGCCCTGATGGATACTTAGCTGAAAACACAAATAAAGACTGAGAGGCAAGCAGACCGAACAATTCTGCCCCTTTTCATTAAACACGTAGAATCTGGGCCCTTTGTTTAAAATTGAAGAAGATTACCTGGACACACCAGTGACTGGAGGAGCTCGGCAGACCAGGCAGCATTTGTGAACGGAATTGGACAGCTGACGTTTTAGCCTGAAATGACGACTGCCCGTCTCCCTCCATAGCTGCTGCCTGGCTCACTGATTTCCTCACCTGTGTCTTGCTGAAGGGGTAATGGGACTAGGTGGACTATGACACGGGGAGAAGATTGCTGGATGTTTCATTGAGCGTAGAATGAGCAAAGTAATTCAGGAGCTGAATAATTCAAGTAGAAAAGGAAGACTCAGTAGTAGGCAGTGGATAAATACTCACAGATTAATTGTTCCGACGACATTTTCCTGTGCTCTGCCAGTGGACGTGTTAAAGTTCAAGTACAATTTTATTGCCATTTAACCATATACATGTATACAGCTAAAGAAAACATTGTTCCTCTGGGGCTATGGTGCAAACCACAGTACATACAGTATAGTCGCACACAACACATATATTGTAATCCAGCACAAACAGTCAAAGATTCAAAGTACATTTATTATCAAAGTATTTATAAAGAATACAACTCTGAGATTTGTCTTCCCGCAGGCAGACACTAAACAAAGAGTATGGAACCCGTTCAAGAAAACATCAAACATTAAAAAAGGAACAAATTGCGGAAACAGCAAAAAGCAAGCAAACAACACATTGAATATCAAACATCACAAAATAATATTAACACGAGTCCCTGAGTGACATGGCCTGAGATTTACAGATTGACATGAAGTGTGAGATGAATGTTTATGTAAGATGGTATAACGTTACTGTCACTATCATAATAAAACACAAAGTCGTATAAATATGTGAAACAGCAGCAATAAAAGATAAAAAGTGACCAGTGTGTTTGTGATTTGGAGAGTGGGGGTTGCTAGGCATGCAGATAGGGTGTAGGTGTGTGCTGGGTGGGGGTGGGATGCTGTGTGTGACTGCATTGACACCGAGCAGGGAGGAGTGATTATCCTTAAACCTTCTTGACCCTCCTGCATCGCACTGGCTCCCACCCTGCCCAGTGAAAGCACACAACTAGCCGACAATCTGAACTGAAGGTGCTTCAGTCAAATTGCCTCAGCCTTAAATGTTGATTGTTACTTTAATTGCTAATTGTTTCTTAATGAGAGGCACTTCAGCCTCAATCCTACTTTGTGTAATTGAAGTGGAAATCTGCCTCCTTAATCTGATCCATTTCCTGGCTCTGTAAAGCCTGGACAAAGACTAGATTTGTTGACAAACAGATCTATGTTTCTTTGCTACCTTTCAGCAGATTCATAGTGAAATCAGTGTAACATATTTTCAATAATTTAAATAGCAATTAATTTACATGCTTGGCTCATAAAGATTCAAGAATGTTTATTGTAATTCTTCAGTACATTCATGTAAAGGGAATGAAATGATTATTACTCTGGATCTGATGCAGCATAAAAAACTGCAATAAGCATAAAAACACAGTAAGTATATAAATTAGTATAATTCATATAAAATTCTTGTCGCTGTCTGTAAGGAGTTTGTACTTTCTCCCCGTGACCACGTGAGTTTCATCCAGGCACTCCTGTTTCCTCCCACAGTCCAAAGACATACCGGTTAACAGGTTAATTGGCCATTGTAAATTGTCCTGCGATCAGACTAGGATTAAATTTAGGAAATTGCTGGGCGGCAGAGCTCAAAGTGCCAAAAGGGCCTATTCCAGGCTCTGTCTCAATAAATCAGTTAAAAAATCACAACGTGTAAGTAACTCACACAAAATGCACAAGAAACTCATCAGGTCAGGCAGAATTTATGAAGGTGAATAAACAGTTGTTGTTTCAGGCTGAGAACCTTCATCAGGTCATTAGGGTCTAAGACTGAACCGTCAACTGTTTATTCATTTCCATAGATACTGCTTGACCTGCTGAGTTCCTCCAGTGTTTTGTATCTGTTACTCTGGATTTCCAGCATCTGCAGAAGCTCTTGTATTTATGTACAAGTAAATGCTGAGTGTGGCATGTATTCACAAGGTTACCTTGTATGCATAGACAAAATGACAACCTGCCAGAGTCTACCAGACAGAGAAAAACAAGTGAGAAACACAAGAGGTTCTTCACATCCAAAATACTGGAGGAATTCAACAAGTCAGGCAGCATCTATGGAGGTGAATAAAAAGTTGACATTTCGAACCAAGACCCTTCATCAGGACCGAAAAACATTGACAGTTTATTCCTCTCCGTAGATGCCTCCTATCCTGCTGAGTTGCTCTAGCACTTTGTGTGTGTTGCTAAAGGCCCTTTCATTCTTTCTGCATGTCTCTGACAATCACAAACATTTTGGAATGGAGGAAACGCATATAAAGCATTGAAAACCTGTACTTAAACTTATAATAAATTTACTTAAGACAATCTTATGTCCTGTTAATCAATTGAAGGTTGCTATTAGTTAATAAAAAGAAAATAAATGAACTATTTTAATTTAACAAACAATGGTGGATGCATTCGATTGAATGGGTTCACATTAGGTACAGTATGCTCATCATGGCCACTGTAAAATTGAGGGGCCAGAAACAATGTACGCTGGAGACAGTACATTACAGAATGGCTCTGGATTCAGGGATAAGCTGGGAGTTCAGGCAAGCACATCTGGAACATTTTGACACACGTGCTGCACAGCTGGCTAAACGTCAGCTCCAACCAGCCCTCTCTTTCATCGGAAAGCAGAACAGACCATTCCGAACGCTTTTAACCCCCTCAGAGGAAGGCATTGTCATATCAAAGAATTTGTCCTGGGACCAGCATGTAAATGCCACAACAACACCTCTACTCTGTTAGAAATTTGAACAGATTTGGCAAGTCATCTGAAACTGTGACAGACTTCTATAGATGCACAGTGAAGAGAACCCTGACTGGTTGCATCATGGACACGTATGGAAACACCAATGCCCAGGAATGGAAAAGCCTACAACTAATGGTGGATACAGCCCAGTCGATCACAGGCAAAGCCCTCCCCATTACTGAACAAGCTTCCAAAGAGCGCTGCCACAAGAAAGCAGCATCCATGCTCAAGGACCTCCACCATCCAGAACATGCACTCTTCTCGCTGCTTTTGTTTACTTGTTTGTTTATCTATCATTTATGTATTTTGCACAGTTTGCCTTTTTTGCACATTGCTCATTGACGCTATTGTATTTCTTTGTTCTGCCGTGAATGCCTACAAGAAAATAAATCTCAAGGTAGTATATGGTGACATACATATGTGTAAATTGATAGTAAATTTACTTTGAACTTTGAACCTTTGAAATCAAATGTTGCAAGTGTTGGAAATCTGAGCTATAAGCAGACACTGTCAGAAATGCTCAGGAGGTCAGGCAGTGTGTGAACAACGAGAATTGTTTAATATTTCAGCTCCTTTCTTCAATAATGGGAGAAGATGTAAATAAAACAGGTTGAAGAGAAGTTGGGGAAGGGGTGGAGATTGAAACAAAGAGTGGGGGTGGGGGACAGGAGAGGATAGGAAATGCATTTGACTGTGGTGCTGACTGATGAATCATGGTGAAGACTGGTGCAGAAAGAAGAGTGTGTCCAAGGTGGCTTTCCAGGGAGAGAGGCGGGCAGTGTCTCTTTACCATTTCTTTCTTCGTGAGCGGTGTGATTCAAACTCTCTTGATCACTTTGCGATCACCACGTCTTTCCCTTTGCTGCGTTCACCTCTTCCACCCTCCTCTGCAATTCTGTATCATATCCAGCTATGCCCAATTCTAGTCTAAGAAAGGTATTAAAATTAAAGATTAACTTTATTTGTCACATGTAGAGTACATAAAAACATTGAAACGTACCATGAAATGCGTTGTTTGCATCCATGGCCAATGTAATCTGAGGATGTGCTGGGGTCAGCCTGCAGCTGTCACCACGCTTCCATCACCAACATTGCATGCCCACAACTTACAAACTTGGACACATACGCCTTTGGAGTGTTGGAGGACACCAGAGTGTCTGGAGGAAACCCATGTGGTAACAGGGAGAATGTACAGACTCCTGACAGACATCGGCAGGAACTGAATCCAGGCCAGGATCGCTGGTGCTGTAAATATTACCTGAACTGCTGCATTACTGTGCTGCCCCAGACCCAGAACGTTAACGCTGTAGAATCTCTTGTGTACATGACTTTCCTGCCTCTATCTCGACAATCCATTTCATAATTTTATAAGAACCCTTCTCATTCTTCTAAATTCCAGCACATATAGCCTCACCTCGTGGACTAACCCCTTAATGTCCAGAATCAGCTAAGTGGACTCCCTTTGAATCGCCTCCAAAGCCAGTAATCTTTCCTCAATATACTGCATCTATGTTACCACATCCTTAGCTGATACTTTGCCCATTTGGTTTATTCGTCTAATCGTTAATGCTCAAGGATTCTTGCACTGACTCATCAACCATGCTACTGGTCCCTGGGATTCTGATCTCCAGCTTACTGGGTCACAATGGTCTGATTAAGCCAGGTACCAGTACCTTCAGCAACTACTCAATTAAAGTGGCAACTGAAATAAATGACCTGTCTGCATCTGTGTTGGTGAAGCATGATCTGCTTTCCTCCGATCTCACCTCTGGTAACCAAAGGGCATTGAGAAAAGGCAATTGGTAAAGGAATTAGGGAGGGAGGTAAGGGTGCTATATTTTTCCAGAACTCTGCATTATGGATGTTGCCTGGAATGGAGAGCATGTACTGGATGATTTAAATGCTGGCCCAGATAGAAGAGGCAATGTTGGGTCATTTCTGCGACGTTTTCTCTTCTCTCTGCAGTGCTAAGCCTGTGAGACTGCTCCAGCTGCTATAAACTTCATGTCTGTGAGCTTCCACGTGATTTGCTCTGCTGTGTGATGAAGGCTATGGGTCTACTCTGGTTGCTCCAGGCTCCGGGTCTATGGAATCAATTTGGTTCGGAATGTTGTTGCTTGCTTTTATTGTTTGCATGATTTGTGTTTTTTTTCCCTCTCTCTCCATGCATTGGTCTTTTTAAAAAATTCAGTCCTTTGCGTTTCTTGCTTTGTGACTGCCTATAAGCAGACAAATCTCAAAGTTGTGTAATTTATACATTCTTTAATAAAAACGTACTTTGAATCTTCAAACTGAAAGGTCTGAAGGTAGATAAGTCACCTGGACCAGATGGGGTACTCCCCAGAGTTCCGAAAGAGGCGGATGAAGAGTTTGTGGAAGCATTAGTAAGGATCTTTCAAAAATCACTAGATTCTGAAATGGTTCCAGAAGTTGGAAAATTGCAAATGTCACTCCACTCTTCAAGAAGAGAGAGAGGCAGAAGAAAGGAAACTACAGGCCAGTTAATCTGACCACAATAGTTGAGGAGATGTTAGAGTCGATTATTAAGGATGAGGTCTCAGTGTACTTGGAGGCACATGACAAAATAGACTGCAGTAGGCATGGTTTCCTCAAGGGAAAATCTTACCTGACAAATCTGTTGGACTTTTTTGAAGAAATAACAAGCAGAATAGACAAAGGAGAATCAGTTGATGTTGTGTACCTGGATTTTCAGAAGTCTGTTGACAAGGTGCCTCACATGAGGCTGCTTAACAAGCTGCAAGCCCATGGTATTACAGGAAAGAATGGATGGATCATGTATTTAGCAGTGGCTGACTGGCAAGAGGCAAATAGTGGGAATAAAGTGAGACTTTTTTGTCTGGCTGCTGGTGACTAGTTGTGTTCGTCAGGGCTCTGTGTTGGGACCAATTCTTTTTACGTCATATGTCAATGATTTGGATGATGGAATTGATGGCTTTGTTGCAAAGTTTGCAGACGATATAAAGATAGGTGGAGAGGCAAGTAGTTTTGAGGAAGTAGGGGGGCTATGGAAGGACTTAGACAGATTAGGAGAATGGGCAAAGAAATGACAGATGGAATACAGTGTCAGGAAATGTATGGTCATACAGTTTGGCAGAAGAAATGAAACAGTTGATTATTTTTGAAATGGAGAGAAAATACAAAAACCTGAGGCACAAAGGGACTTGAGAGTCCTTGTGCAGGATTTCCTAAAGGTTAATTTGCAGGTTGAGTCTGTAGTGCAGAGCACAAATGTAATGTAAGCATTCATTTCAAGAGGACTAGAATATAAAAGTGAGGATGTAATGTTAGGACTTTATAAAGCACTGGTGAGGCCTCACTTGGAGCATTATGAGCAGGTTTGGGCCCTTTTTCTTAGAAAGAATGTGCTGAAACTAGAGAGGGTTCAAAGGAGGTTCACGAAAATGATTCCAGGATTGAATAGCTTGTCATATGAAGAGCATTTGATGGCTCTGGGCTTGTATTCACTGGGATTCAAAAGAATGAGGGGTAACCTTATTGAAACCTATCAAATTGTGAAAGGCCTTTATAGATGTTGGGAGGATGTTTCCAATGGTGGGAGAGTCTAAGACCAGAGGACACAGCCTCAGATTAGAGGAGTGTGCTTTTATAGCAGAGATCATGAATTTCTATAGCCAGAGAGTGGTGAATCTGGAATTCTTTGCTACAGGTAGCTGTTTGCCAAGTCTTTATGTATATGTAGCCCCCTGGTAAGCCTCAGGCTCACTCAGCTTGCTTTCGTCTAGGGGGAGCAGTCTTTGGCCCCGCCAAACTGGGTAACCAAGTTTGATTGGATGCTGCGTGATGTACCCCACCCCGCCAAATAACAGACAATACACCATATGCGATTAAATGATTGTACTTTATAGATCTTACTAGAACTATGTAATTAATAGAAATAAATATAAAAGGAAAATAAAAGGCGCCAAACTTATCAAAGTTCAACTACTTTGTCCACAACAGTTGGAGCTCAATTAACGGAGTCCTCTTTCCACCATTTGATCCCCTCTGATCTCCTCGACTCGTTGCCTGGGACCAACCACGGTGGTTGACCAGAGCGCATCCAGCGCATCCAGTCCTCTTTGGTTCTCCTCCCCAAAACCCTGGGCCTCGGAATCCCGTTCGGGGTTCGTCCCATCGCCCATCTTACAACATCGTGTCTCCTCTCTCTGCCCCCATCTGCCTTCTGCCCCAAAGTCCGCGAAAAGCAATAGCTAACAGACACACAAGAAAGAATAACATCTATCCCAATTGGTTAGCAAATGAATACAAACATCATTATCAGTAATATAACCCGAACAAGCTGCTAGAGAGAGAGCTTTCTCAGCAGTTAACATAACAAAGAAGCCATTTTATTCTAACATAACAAAGAAGCCATTTTTATTAGCTTCAGCAGTAACATAAAAGAAGAAGCCCCTTACATATATTTAAGGCAGAGGTTGATAGATTATTGATTGTTCAGTGCATGAAGGGATACGGGGAGAAGGCAGGAGATTGGGGCTGAGAGGAGAATTGGATCAGCCGTGATGAAATGGCAGAGCATATGCGATGGGCCAAATGGCCTAATTCTGCTCCTAAATCTTGGTCTTTGAATCCTTGAGGAAGGGGTGAGTGTCCAGTTATGCTGAGATAATTTTACCTTGAAGATCAGAATGTGACAATGCCATTATAGTTTGTTGACAATTACAGTAACATGCTGTGGGCCAGTGCCTCAATGCTATTTGTTGGAGTTGTTAGAAAACACTTATAAGGATAGGTCAAGTGACCAAGGGCTTTTCTCTCTGGAGTGACAGGGCAGAGAGGTGACTTGGTATAGGTATAAAAGATGCTAAAGGCATAGTTCGAGTGGATAACCAAGGACTTTTTCCCAAGATGGAAATGGCTAATACGAGGGGTCATAATTTTGAAGTGATTGGAGGAAAGTGTAGTGGGGATATCAGAGGTATAATTTTTTACACAGAGAATGGTGAGTGTGTGGAACCTGCTGCCAGGGATGATGGTAGAGACAGATACATTAAGGGCATTTGAGAAGCTCTTAGAGAGGCATATGGTTGATCATAAAATGGAGATCTATATGGGAGGGAAGATAGATAGATAGATATACTTTATTGATCTCGAGGGAAATTGGGTTTCGTTACAGCTGCACCAACCAAGAATAGAGCATAAATATAGCAATACAAAAACCACAAACAATCAAACAACAATATGCAAACTATGCCAGATGGAAATAAGTCCAGGACCAGCCTATTGACTCAGGGTGTCTGACCCTCCACGGGAGGAGCTGCAAAGTTCCGATGGCCACAGGCAGGAACAACCTCCCATGACGCCCAGTGTTGTATCTCGGTGGAATACGGCCGGAGTCCAACAGCAAAAAGTTCAATATCCGGTCTACAAACACGTTCCTCAATCGTAATATGACCAGGATTGCACCATCCGTTGTTAACCAGAAAAGCAAGCCCCCAACTCCTTTACGCTTACCGCTTTCAGTACAGTTCTGGTCAGCCCGAACAGTCTGGAAGCCCTCCATGGAAAAGTTTTGGTCGGGTATGTCCTCGTGCAGCCCCGTTTCAGTAAAACACATAACACTGCTCTCCCGAAATGTTCTCTGACCCCTGGCTAGCACTGTCAACTCGTCCATTTTATTACCCACTGAACTCCTCTTCTCCATAAGTCTCTGTTGTCTCGACCTGGTTGGATTGATCAAAGGGTAGGTTAAAAGCTTGGTGCAACATCATGGGCTGAATAGCCTATACTGAGTTGTAATGCTGTATGTTCTGTATTCTATGTTAACTCTACCTGAGCGGTGTGGAATCAAATTGATTAAATGTTTTGATGAGGGGATAATTGAACAGCCCTTAGCATAGGATATTGGAGGGTGAGTAGTCGCACAGCAGCAACTTCCCACTTTGTGTCAGCAAGACCACAGAATTGATTTTGGGCTTCAGGAGGTGGAAGTCTGGGGGTCAGTCCTCATTGAGGGATCAGTGGTAGAAGGGGAAAGCAGCTTCAAAGTGCTGGGTCCTTCTAGTCCTTCAAGGTCTTTCTAGTTTGTACTCTTTCCCCTCACCCTACCTTATTATTCTGGCTTCTTCCCTCTTCCTTTCCATTCCTGATGAAGGGCCTTGGCCTGAAATGTCGACGGTTTATTCATTTCCATAGATGCTGCCTGACCTGCTGAGTTCCTTCTGCATTATTTATGTGTCCTGAATGTTAATGTTTTATCAAATCTATCCTGGTCAATCATTGATGCAGTCACGAAGAAGGCATGCCATTGGCTTCCCTGCACTAGGACTTTGAGAAGATTTAGTACATCACTAAAGACTCTTGCAAATTATTATAGATGTATGATGGAGAACATTGTGACTGGTTGCAGTACAGCTTGGTATGGACACTCCGATGTACAGGACTGCAAGAGGCTGCAGAACAATATAGACTCAGTCACTTCTTGCACAGAAGAACCATCCAGGACATCTTCAGGAGGGTGTCATCCAGTACAAAGGACCCTCACCATCCATGACATGCCCTTTTCTCATTACTATCATTGGGAGGAGGCACAGGAGCCTGAAGACTCATACACTCTATGATTCTGAAACAGCTTCGTCTCCTCTGCTGTCAGATTTCTGAACGGTCCATGAAGCCATGAACACTACTTTAGCATTCCTTTTTTGCACTAGTTATTAATTTTTGCAATCTGTGGTAACTTTATATCTCTATGCTGTGCTGCTGCCACAAAACAACACATTTCATGATATATAACCATGCTTAAGGACAGCTTCTATCCCGCTGTTATCAGACTCTTGAACAGACCTATTGTACAATAAAATAAGCTCTTCACCTTGCAATCCACCTCGTTATGATCTTTACACCTTATTGTTTACCAGCACTTCACAATCTCTGTTGCTGCTACGCTTAATTCTGCATTCTGTTATTGTTTTACCTTGTTCTACCTTAATACACTATGTAATGAATTGATCCATATGAATAGTGTGCAAGACAAGATGTTCACTGTACCTTGGTACATGTGACAATTATACACCAATTTCAGTCTAATTCTGATTCTGAGTAGAAGTTTCTTCAGTGAAGCAACAGAACCACAGTGGTGACAATGGCTTCATTCTCTGTTATTACATGGTGATGGAAGTGTAAAAATATACATTCATGAAGAAAGCTGGAATAGATTGGGCTAATTGGAATCTGGAAGAAGGATTCTGAGGGGACTGGCATGTTAAATGCTGGGAAAATGTTTTCCCTAATGGGAGTATCTAGAAGTAGGGGCCAGGTCACTAACTTCAGTAAAGATTGAGAGGAAATTTTCAAAGATTGAAAAGATTAGCTTTATTTGTCACATGTACGTCGTAACAGACAGTGAAATGTGATGCTTGCATTGTGGATGCATTGGTGGCAGCCCGTGAGTGTTTCCATACTTCTGGGCCAATATAACGTGCCCATAACTTCTAACCCCAACCTGGACATAGTTGGAATGTGGGAGGAAAGCAGAGTATCCGGGGGAAACCCACGTATCCATGGGTAGTATGTATGAACACCTTATAGGCAATGGTGAGACTTGAACCTTAATCGTATAGCTAACGTATATGCAAACATATAGCTTAATTTCTTCTGAGCGTGTGGTGAAAATTTGGAGTTCTCTACCTGAGACAGGTGTGAATGTACAACCACAGATGGACAGATATTAGGACCACAGGACCACAAAGAGTACAGAGAGGCAGCTCGGGAAATGATGCTGAGGCATACACTGGATCAGCCATGACGTGACTGAATGGTGGCAACACTCAAGGGGCTGATAGTCTGTTCTCGCTCATGTTTCTTAAGTTTTCCTGACCGTAACATCTCAAAGGGGGTGGTGCAATAGCATAGCGGTTAGCGTAACACCTTACAGTGCTGGTAACTCAGGTTCAATTCCCGATGTTGCCTGTAAAAAACTTGGTAATTTCTCCCTGTGACCATGTGTGTTTTCTCTGGGTGCTCTAATTTCCTCCCAAAATCCAAAGACATAAGGGTTAGTAGGTTAATTCATCACATGGGTCTAGTTGGGGCTATGTGGGCTCACTGGGCCAGAAGGACCTGTTACCATTTGTACTAGTGAGGCCTCACTTGGACTATTGTGAGCAGGTTTGGGCCCCTTATCTATGAAAGGATGTGCTGACATTGGAAAAGGTCCAAAGGAGGTTCACAAAAATGATTTGAGGATTGAAAGGCTTGTCATATGAGAAGCGTTTCATGGCTATGGGTCTGTGCTCACTGGAATGAGGGGGATCTATCGAATGCTGAAAGACCTTAATAGAGTGGAATGGAGAGGATGTTTCCTGTGATTAGGGAGTCTAAGAACAGAGGAAACTGCTTCAGAATAAAGGACCATCCATTTAGAATGGAGATTGGGTGGAGTTTCTTTTGCCAGAGAGGTGAATCTATGAAATTCGTTGCCAGAGGCAGCTGTGGAGGCTATGTCGTTGGATATATTTAAGACAGAGGTTGATAGATTCTTGATTAGTCAGGGCGTGAAGGGATATATGGAGAAGGCAGGGTATACAAAACTATGAGGGGTTTAGATAGGGTAGGCTTTTTTCCTCTGAGGTTGGGTTGGATTACAACCAGAGGTCATGGGTTAAGGGTGAAAGGTGAAAAGTTTAAGGGGAACATGAGGAGAAACTTCTTTGCTCAGAGGCTTGTGAGAGTGTGGAACGTGCTGCCAGCACAAGTGGGCCGTGCAAGCTCGATTTCAGTATTTAAGAGAAGTGTGGATACTTACATGGATGGTAGGGGTGTGGAGGGCTATGGTCCTGCTGCAGGTTGATGGGAGTAGGAAGAATAAATGGTTCAGCACTGACTAGATGTGCCAACAGGCCTGTTACTGTGCTGTACTTTTCTGTGACTCTATGACTCTGTTGGGGCAGTGAGGGAAATGGATCAGCCATGATGAAATGGTGAAGCAGACTCGATGGGCCAAATGGCCTGATTCTGCTCCTACATCTTATTGTCTACCTTGCTGTATTTCTAAATGAATAAAAATGTAACAAAAAGGTTTTGTGCGTGACGGTTTTAATGGATGGTGACTTGTTTGTTCTTGCAGGATGCTGGAGGATGATCTGAAGCTCAGCAGTGATGAGGATGAAAGTGAACAGGTAAAAACTGTAACAACTGCCTTGCATCTCAGTGTGACTGAAATTATCCCCAGGGCAAAATCAGAAAAAAAATTATACTGAATCACAAAGCAAAATATTTGAATCCTTCGATGACAAAAGGACGTCAAAGAAGTACAAAAGTAGAGAGGGAGAATTCCAGAGATTCTGATCCAAGAAGCTGAAGATGAAGGTTTCAGTGGTGATTCAATGGAATTTGGAGATGCGGAGAAATTTGGAGAATTTGGTCAATATGAGGTCTAAACCTCTTCTGCCTGTACATGAACCATATCCCTCCATTCCCTGCATATTCATGTCCCTATCTAACCATCTCTCAAATGCCACAACAGTATCTGCTTCCATCACCATCCCTGGCAATACCTTCTAGGCACCTGCTACAATCTCCAAAAAAAATCTGCCCCATACATTTCCTTTAATCTTCCCCCACTCCTTACCTTAAATGCATGTCTTCTATTCTTTAACATTTACATCCAGGGAAAATAAAATATCTGTGCCTTTTATAATTATAAATTTCTATCAGTTCTCCCTTCAGCCTCCAAAGCTCCAAAGAAAACAATCCAATTTCGTTCAAACTCACCATATAGTTCATACTCTCTAGTTCAAGCTTCATCCAAGAAAAAGTCTTCTATATGCTCTTCAAAGCTTCCACATCCTTACTGTCATGAGGCCATCAGAATCACACACAGTGCCTCTTATAAAACACCAAAGATTTATACCATTACAGTATGACTTCTTCCTCTTATGCTCAATGCCCCAACCAATGAAAGTATCTACATTGTTTGAGTGGATTTGCAAATGCATCAGTCACCTCTTTCCCGCATAAATTTCATGACTTGAAGTATGCACTGTTTGTTCCCACCTGGACCCATAGGATCCGCTGGGAGGAATGGATATTGAACACAATCTGAGCCAATTAGACTGAGATTTCACTTTGCATTCCCTTAACTACCAAACCAGTCCAGGGACTTGGTTGATTCTCATTTGTTCAGTGACCTATCTCTTGCACCAGATTGGCTCCAACACAGTCAAAAAGCACGCCCAGTTCTTTAAGAAATTCCACAAATCTTGTGAATTAGTGGCCCATGCATGAAGGAAACAGTCTGTTCCGGAAGTCGGAGTGTTCCCTGAATGAGGAATCACAACATTTATACGTGCCATTAATGCTGCAAGATAGTCTGATGCTTCTTGCTGGAATGTTATCAAAAATATAATTGCTGAACTATTAAAGAGCGAAAATCTTTGTCAAAGGTTTTAACTAGTATTGTAATGGTGGGGAGGGAGGCAGGGGGCAAGAGATAGTAGGGAAAGTATTCCAGAACTTTAACCACTTACTGATCTGGCCCTGGTTCAATACCATGATTATGATCTTCTCTGAATTGTTGTACATTAATGCAGGGAGCAGTGTTCCAGGAAGCTTCTGATCACTCAGTTAACAAAGATATCTGGTGATAATACCTGTTTCACAGAACCTTCTGTTTTAATTGGCCGCCGTTACATCTTAGAAATATAAATACACTTAACCTTCACTGTCATTGACTTGAGAGGAGTTTATGAAATTATGAGAGGTGTAGAGAGATTAGACGGTCAGTATCTTTCTCTTTGAGAGGCAGGGTGGAAGTATGTCTCTACTAAAGGGGGTATAAGATGCTCCTTCCCTCTGCCAGCATTCAGGTCACCCTTGGGCAAGGTGTAGCACCTGCTTAGCCCCACAATCAGGGTCACGTGAAGCCATAGGAGCAGATGGTGGATGATCATATGAGCAGCCGATGCGTGTCATAAATCCTGGTTATGTGACCACTGAGACCAGGCAAACAATCTCTGAAGATTATTGATATGGCTGGGGTCACCAGTCTTGTAAAGACACAGCCCAGAAGAAGGTAATGGAAAACCACTTCTGCACAAAAATTTGCCAAGAGCAATCATGGTCATGAAGAGACCATGATCATCCATGTCATGTGACACGACACAACGATGATGATTATGATCTTCCTCGAAGAATCGAAATATCTAAGACCAGAGAACACAGTTTTAAGGTGAAAGGGAGATGTGTAGGGTAAGTTTTTTTTACACAGATTTGGAGGGGGGGGTGGTGCCTGGAATGTGCTGCCAAGGGTAGTGGAGGAGATGGCAGAGGAACTGAACAAGTATTTTGCATCAGTCTTCACTGAGGAAGACAGCAGGATGCCGGACACTCAAGGGTGGCAGGGAAGAGAAGTGTGCGCAGTCACAATTACGACAGAGAAAGTACTCAGGAAGCTGAATAGGCTAAAGGTGGATAAATCTCCTGGACCAGATGGAATGCAGCCTCGTGTTCTGAAGGAAGTAGCTGTGGAGATTGCGGAGGCATTAGCGATGATCTTTCAAAAGTCGATAGATTCTGGCATGGTTCCGGAAGACTGGAAGATTGCAAATGTCACTCCGCTATTTAAGAAGGGGGCAAGGAAGCAAAAAAGGAAATTATAGACCTATTAGCTTGACGTCGGTGGTTGGGAAGTTGTTGGAGTCGATTGTCAAGGATGAGGTTACAGAGTACCTGGAGGCATATGACAAGATAGGCAGAACTCAGCATGGATTCCTTAAAGGAAAATCCTGCCTGACAAACCTATTACAATTTTTTGAGGAAATTACCAGTAGGCTAGACAAGGGAGATGCAGTGGATGTTGTATATTTGGATTTTCAGAAGGCCTTTGACAAGATGCCACACATGAGGCTGCTTAACAAGATAAGAGCCCATGGAATTACAGGAAAGTTACATACGTGGATAGAGCGTTGGCTGATTGGCACGAAACAGAGAGTGTGAATAAAGGGATCCTATTCTGGTTGGCTGCCGGTTACCAGTGGTGTTCCACAGGGATCAGTGTTGGGGCCGCTTCTTTTTACATTGTACATCAACGATTTGGATTACGGAATAGATGACTTTGTGGCTAAGTTTGCTGACGATACGAAGATAGGTGGAGGGGCCAGTAGTGCTGAGGAAACGGAGAGTCTGCAGAGAGACTTGGATAGATTGGAAGAATGGGCAGAGAAGTGGCAAATGAAGTACAATGTTAGAAAGTGTATGGTTATGCACTTTGGCAGAAAAAAAAAACGGGCAGACTATTATTTAAGTGGGGAAAGAATTCAAAGTTCTGAGATGCACCGGGACTTGGGAGTCCTCGTACAGGATTCCCTTAAAGTTAACCTCCAGGTTGAGTCGGTAGTGAAGAAGGCGAATGCAATGTTGGCATTCATTTCTAGAGGAATAGAGTATGGGAGCAGGGATGTGATGTTGAGGCTGTATAAGGCGCTGGTGAGACCTCACTTGGAGTACTGTGGGCAGTTTTGGTCTCCTTATTTAAGAAAGGATGTGCTGACGTTGGAGAGGGTACAGTGAAGATTCACTAGAATGATTCCGGGAATGAGAGGGTTAACATATGAGGAACGTTTGTCCGCTCTTGGACTGTATTCCTTGGAGTTTAGAAGAATGAGGGGAGAACTCATAGAAACATTTCGAATGTTAAAAGGCATGGACAGAGTGGATGTGGCAAAGTTGTTTCCCATGATGGGGGAGTCTAGTACGAGAGGGCATGACTTCAGGATTGAAGGGCGCCCTTTCAGAACAGAAATGTGAAAAAATTTTTTTAGTCAGAGGGTGATGAATCTATGGAATTTGTTGCCACGGGCAGCAGTGGAGGCCAAGTCATTGGGTGTATTTAAGGCAGAGATTGATAGGTATCTGAGTAGCCAGGGCATCAAAGGTTATGGTGAGAAGGCGGGGCAGTGGGACTAAATAGGATAAAAAGGATTAGCTCATGATAAAATGGTGGAGCAGACTCGATGGGCCGAATGGCCTACTTCTGCTCCTTTGTCTTATGGTCTTATGGTCTAAAGTTACGTATGTTGGAGTTGCTTAAGATTCTTTTAGAGAGACATATGATCAGGCCTATTCGAGAGGACTAGAGTATAAAAGCAAGGATGTAATGCTGAGGCTTTATAAGGCTTTGGTCATACCACACTTGGAGTATTGTGAGCAGTTTTGAGCCCATATCTAAGAAAGGATATTTTGGCATTGGAGGGTGTCCAGAGGAGGTTCATGAAAATGATTCCAGGAATGAAGGGGTTAACGTATGATGAGTGCTTGATGGCTCTCGGCCTGTACTCACTGGAGTTTAGAAGAACGAGGAGGAATCTCTTTGAAACCTATTGAATATTGAAAAGACTAGATATGTAGAATGATGTTTCCTGTAGTGGGGGAGTCTAGGACCAGAGGGCATAGCCTCAAAATAGAGGGATGTCCATTTGGAACAGAGATGAGGAGGAATTTCTTTAGCCAGAGGGTGGTGAACATGTGGAGGCCACATCATTGGGTTTATGGCTTTGTGCAACAGGATTAAACAGAGTGGGCAGTCAGATGCATTTTCACAAGGCAGTAATAGCTAATATAAGGGGGTATAACTGTAGGGAGTTTGGAGGAAAATACAGGGGGATGTCAGAAATAAGTTTTTTTACACAAAGAGTGGTAGGTGCATGGAACACCCTGTCAGGGGTGGTGGTAGGGACGTTTAAGAGACTCTGAGATATGCACATGGATGAAAGCAAAATAGAGGGCTGTTTGGGCAAGGAACGGGTTAATTTGAACTTAAGGTAAGTTAAAGGGTTGGCACAATATTATGGGCCACAGGGCGTACTGTGCCATGCTGTTCTATGTTCTATACATAATTAAAAAGAGCAGTGTATGCTTTGGGTATCTATAGGCAATCCGCAATGGTGGATTTCATTATGTATGGTATTTACAATGGCCGCAGGATCCCTATAAAATGATATTCCTGTTTTATGTATTTGTAAGTTAATATAGCACCACAGATGACAGGGAATCAAAGGACGGGTCTGGAACTTATTTTTTTATATATAAGTGCTTTTCAATCTTGCTGGCTTGTAACAGTTTTGTGGACATAGACCTTTGGCCTCTGACATTAATACAAATGAACACATAGGCTCATGGCCTTGTTCATCGCGATTGGCTCACAGGGCATCAAATTCAGATTCATATTCATTTATTTATTGCATTTACATTCAAACATACATCAAAATGCGTCATCTCATCATCCCAATATAATGTACAATAAATATCAATTGAACACACACTTGAGGGTTGTATGTATTTCATTTGGAGGACCTGTGATACTTTGGAGTTTCGAAAAGGATGCTGTACCCGAAGTAAATTGGAGCTGACTGTCAGCTTTGAAGATCTAAGGAAGACATAAATCAATTTAATTACAGTCAGCATCTGTTCTTACAGCTTTACTGTAACTTGGCTCACTCTGGCAGGCTTTCTCTCACTTTAATGAGTGCGGCAACCGAAGACCTTAAAGCATCGCCCATTAGCCCAGCAGAGAAAGGCTGTGGGCACAGATCATTTGTGAAGAGAAGCATGGGAATGACACCCCCAGCCATTCTCCCAACAAGCAGATGATTGAACTTGACATTGATGTAAAATTTCTGCGGAAGGGACAAATCAGAGTTTCAGTCACCATTTAATGACCAGTGTGCTGCATTATATTTTTTCTTGTGTTTAAACAACTTACACTAAGGGGAGGTGCGATCACTCGATTCAAGTATGATGTTCTCCTAAGGAGTTATCTGTTGTTGGATCCTCAGGTGGTTGTAGAGGACGGTCAAAGATCCACATATTCTGGTGCAGTGTGGTCAAGAGTAAGCGGTGACTGTGATTAGTGATTGGGCATTTTGGTTGTTCAGTCTCTCTTTTCATAGCTGCATAGCAGAGGCCACTTATGAAACCCAGCTCCCTCTTGAACAGATTTCCTCCAGGTGTATTTATTGAGTGGAATGCCTTCCCAGTTTTTAGATGTAACGTTGACTTTCTTCCGGATGATTGCAATGTTATCTTTGAAGTGCTTCCTTTCCCACCAAGGGCTCACTGACTTTTCTTCAGCTTCGGTAAAGGATCTGTTTGGGGCAAGGTGAGTTAGGCTTCCAGAGGACATGACCTATCCATCGGAGTTAGTGTTGCTTTATCATAGTGGAGATGCTGTTCCATGTTGGTCTCCTCCTGTATTACTGTGTCTGTCCTCCCAGCTGATCTTTGAAACCTTTCATAAGGATCTTTCGTGGTATAGTTCCAGGACTTGAGGGATAAGAGAGGTCAGACAGCTGTGGCTCAATTGAGAGACTCCTGTCTCCAAGACAGAGGTGTATGGGCTTCAATCCCCCCTCTAGGGATTTGACCATGTGAGTCTTGGCTGCCACATCTGTGTAACACTGCTACAGTGCCAGTTTTCATCATTCTTTTTCACTTGAGACCTGCCTGCTCTTGCATGAAATATTAAAGGGGTTAGCTTTATCTGTTCCACATACATCGAAACATCCAGTGAAATATGCCATTTGTGTCAAATTAGATCAGCGACGGTTATGCTGGGGCAGCCACGTTTCCAGTGCCAACCTAGCAAGCCCACAACTCTCTACCCCTAACCTGTACGTCTTTGGACTGTGCGAGGAATCCGGAGCCCCCGCACTATCATGGGGAGGACATATAAACTCCTTACAGGCAGCAGCGGAAATTGCACCCGATCGGTGATTGCGCTTCCCACCATGTTACCATGTCACCCCATGTACCTGGATGTTCAAAGTTCAAAGTAATTTAATTATCAAAGTAGGTATCTGTCACAATATGTTACCCTGTGATTCATTTTCTTGCAGGCATTTATAGGAAAATAAAGAAATGCAATAGAATTTATGTAAAACTATACATAACAAAGACCGGCAAACAACCAACATGCGAAAGAAGAAAAATTGTGCCAACAATAGAAAAAGATAAATAATGCTGAGAACATGAGTTGTAGAGTCCTTGAAAGTAAGTCTACAGGTTGTGGAATCAGTTCAGTGTTGAGGTGAGTGAAGTTGATCCACACTGGTTATGGAGCAATAACTGTTCCTGAACCTGGTGGTGTGGGATCTAAGACTCCTCTACCTCCTTCTCGATAGCAGCAGTGAGAAGAGAGCACGTATCTGTATCTGTAGGCATCATGTGTCTGTAATAATGGAAGGATGGAACGTAGTTGTTGAGTTGAGTTGAGGCCCAAGTCGGTCAGGGTCAACCATGGATGTTGCATCCCAGCTATCTAGATATGCAAGCCAGGGCAGTACAATACGGAGAGCAATCTGTTGCCCATATAACAAGCTCCCCCTCTCCACGCACCTGATAAGCCCAAAGGAGCGGCGGGGTCCGATACAGTTTGGCATCAGCAGTGTTGCAGGAGTTGCCAGTCAGTGTTGAACTCAACTTAGGACTACAACATGGACTTCATCACCAGATTTTTCCTCAGGGTTTACTCCCAAAGATTTCCCCACGAGTGAGTAGAGCTGCAAGGGAGCAAACGTTTGAGATCAGAGTTTTTCCTCCTCCTAAATCAGCAGCCAACCATAGCTGATGAGCCCCATCTGCTCAGAGTGACTAGTTTAAAGGCACCAGTAATCTGCCTTTGCCTCTTCTCCTGTCAGTAGAAGCAGTTCTTCTGGGCTTAGTAGCTAAGCTGCCTGTGAAAGCCAGAAGCTAGACTTTGTGCTTAGAGACTATTTGAGATGCATGGCATTAGGAGAATTTAATAGGTAGTTGGAACTTGTACCCTTACCTTCCCCGGCTGTGATAACGTTATGGAATATAATTGGGTTTATCACCAGTGGTCTGGTAAATAGTTCCTGCCAGTTGATAGTTTAAGTATAGATTGTCACCAGGTTACTGGTTATGGGGACCTGCTGTGCTCAAAGCTTGCTATATTTACTACACTACATCAATAACTACCAAAAATATTTCATTGGCATTTTTGGACATTAAAGGATCAATGCAATCTCACAGTTATTCAGAAGTTTTCAGAATTTTCTGGCTGCCATTGGCATAGTTGGCAGTTTAATCCAAATATAAATGGTGTCACAGTAGTGTAGTGTTTAACGTGACACTTTTACTCTTGAGGGCCTTCCAGAGTTTGGAGTTCAATTCCAGTTCTGTCTCTGGGTGCTCCAGTTTCCTCCCACAGTCCAAAGACATACCGGATAGATTATTCAGTCATTGTACATTGACCCGTGATTAGGTTAGGGTGAAATAGTTGGGTGGTGAGGTTGCTGGGGTGGCGTGGCTTGAAGGGCCAGAAGAGCGTACTCTGTGCCATAATCTCTAAATAAATAAATAAATAAATAAATGGATAGATAGATCAGGAAGGTGCTTGATTGGGTTTCTGGGAGTGGATAATGGGCCTGGTTCAACAAGATACATAATCATAGAGTTATACAGCAGGAAACAAGCCCTTTGGCCTAACTGGTTCATGCCAACCAAGATACCCATCCAAGCTAGTCCCATTTGCCCACATTATGCCCCTTTGAACCTTTCCTTTCCATGCATCTGTCCTACTGTCTTTTAAAAGTGGTTTTATTTTTACCTGCCTCAACCACTTTCCCTGGTCCCTGATTCCATATACACATGTGTGAAGATGTTGCCACTTAGGTTCCTATTAAATCTCTCCCTCTCACCTTAAGCATCTTTCCTAAAGCAAGGCAACCAAAACTGAACACAATTCTTCCAAGCAGAGCTTCACCAGCATCTTGTATGTGGGATTTTGAGGGATTTTCAGGGAATTCCTTCTGCCAATATATCTGACAGATAAAATGATTCTCATTATATTTTTCATTTCTGATGTATCAACTGCAGTGTCTTTTGTCTGTCATTAATCACCACTTCATTCAAGCTAACTCCTTGTTATCATTCTCTGCCACTTTATCATATCCATTCAATAATCTCGTTATGAGCTGATCTATTATCTGCCTTCATTATAGGGTCAGAAGTGAAGAAGTTAGTTATGTGCTTAATCACATCTTCAAATTCAGGATTAGATTTATTATCACTGGCATATGTTGTGAAATTTGTTGGTTTCTGGCAGCAGTAGAGTGCGGTACATAATATACCCTCGAAGGCCACTTTATGAGCTACCTCCTGTACCTAATAAACTGGCCATTGAGTGTGTGTCCATGGTCCACTGCACGGTTAGGCGTGTTGTGCATTCAGAGATGTTGCACACCACTGTTGTAATGCATGGTTATTTGAGTTACTGTCACATCCTGTCAGCCTGATCCAGTCTGGTCATTCTCCTCTGAACTCTCTCATTAACCCACAGAGCTGCTACTCACTGGATGTTTTTTTTTGTTTTTCACACCATTCTCATAAACTCTGGAGACTCTTGTGCATGAAAGTCTCAGCAGTTTTTGAGATACTCAAATCACCCCATCTGGCACCAACTATTTTTCCATGGTCAAAGTCAATTAGATCACATTTCTTCCCCGGTCTGATGTTTGGTCTGAACAACGACTGAACCTCTTGACCATGTCTGCATGCTTTTATGTATTGAGTTGCTGTCACATGATGGGCTGATTAGATATTTGCATTGATGAGAAAGTTAACTTAACAAAGTGGCCATTGTGTGTATACTATCAATTACATATATATAAACAATACAAAACACAAAGCATAATTATGAATTGTAGTTGTGAGAAGAGGGCATGTCCTAGGTGGTAAGATGTCACCATTTTTATTTTATTTAGATATGCAGCACAGAACAGGTCCTCCTGGCCCAACTCGCCACGCAGCTCAGCAGCCCACTATTTAATCCTAACCTAATCACAGGACTATTTACAATGACTAATTAACCTCCTAAGCAGTACACGTTTCAACTGTGGGAGTAAACCAGAGCACCCAGAGAAAGCTCATGGGGTAAACGTACAAGCTCCTTCCAGACAGCACTGGAACTGAACTCCCAACTCTAACGCCTCGAGGTGCAATAGTGCAGTGCTAACTGCTACATTACCATGGCATCCCTTTTTTGAGTCATCGCCTTTTAAAGATTTCCTCCAATGATGGGGAGGCTAGTGCCCATGATGGAGCTGGTTAAGTTTACTGAACTTTCCAATCCTGTACAGTGTCTCCTCTCTACCAGACAATGATGCAACCAGTTAGAATGCTCTCCACGGCCCACCTGTGGAAATTTGCTTTGAGGAGATTTGATGACAAAGTAAATCTCCTCAAATATCCCCTTCCCAGTGGTGCTGCCACATTCTCGGAATCTTAACTCTACCTCTCCAGTAATTGGCACATCATCATTATGTGCCATGCCATATGACATCGGCCATCTGTGACCATGATGGTTCTTGGCAAATTCTACAGAAGTGGCTTGCCATTGCCTTCTTCTGGGCAGTGTCTTTACAAGACGGGTGACCCCAGTCATTATCAATACTCTTCAGAGATTGTCTACCCAGAGTCAGTGGTCACATTATCAGGACTTATGATATGCACCAGCTGCTCATTGGACCATCCAACACCTATTGGCACTTCAGCATCCTTTATGCATTACTTTAGACCATAGTACATTCTTAGCGCCATCCTAAGTGCAGTATACACAAAGTGCTAGAGGAGCTCAGCAGGTCTGGCAGCTTCAATGGAGAGGAATAAGCCGTCAATGATTAGGGCTGAGACCCTTCTTCAAGTTTTTGCACCATCCTTTCATTTTGTGCTCACTGTTCAGATTCATATTAGTTTATTGTCATTTGCACCAGGGTTTAATGACGATCCTTGCTCCTGTGAAGTTCAGCGTGAACAGCATCGGCAGTCGTAATAAATACAGTGAGGAGCATAGACAATAGCATGGCGCAATGAATAGTAGTGCAGACTGAATTAGTGTAAAAATGTATTTAGGCCATTCAGCTCATCAATTCTGCTCTGCGTGGTTGATTTGTTATCCCTCTCAACCCTAGCCTTCTGCCTTCACCCCATAACATTTGACACCTTTATTAATCAGGAACCTATCAACCTCCACTTTAAATATATGCAATGACTTGGCCTTTACAGGCATCCATGGCAATTAGTTCCACAGATTCACTGGCTAAAGAAATTCTTCCTTACCTCTGTTCTGAAGGGACATCCTTGTGTTCTGAGGCCATGTCCTCAGTCCTCGTCTCTCCAACTATCGGAAGTATCCTCTCCATGTCGATTCTATCTAGGCCTTTCAATATTCAAAAAGTTTCAATGTGATCCCCCGCATACTTCTGAACTCCAGTCAGTACAGTTTGGATGCCACAGTAGCACAGCAGTTAGTGCGATGCCATTACAGTTTGGGGTGTTCCTGAATTTGGAGTTCAATTCCTGCACTGTCTATAAGGAGTTTGTATGTTCTCCCCATGAGCCACATTGGTTTCCTTCAACAGTGCAAAGACGTTATCAGTTCGTATGTAACTTGGTCATTGTAAGTTGTCCTGTGATTAGGCTCGGGTTAAATAGGTAGATTGCTGGGCGGTGCAGCTCGTTGGGACCGAAGCTCCTGTTTCATAGAACCATAGAACACTACAGCACAGAAAACAGGCCATTCGGCCCTTCTAGTCTGTGCGAAAACTTTTTCTGCTCGTCCCATTGACCTGCACCCAGTCCATAACCCTCCAGACCTCTCCCATCTATGTATCTATTCAATTTATTCTTAAAACTTAAGAGTGATCCCGCATATACCACATCAGATAGCAGCTTGTTCCTCACTCCCACCACTCTCTGAGTGAAGAAGTTCCCCCTAATGTTCCCCCTAAACCTTTTCCCTTTCACCCTAAAGCCATGTCCTCTCGTATTTATCTCTTCTAATCTAAGTGCAAAGAGCCTACTCGCATTTACTCTGTCTATACCCCTCATAATTTTGTAAACCTCTATCAAATCCCCCCTCATTCTTCTATGCTCCAAGGAATAAAGTCCTAACCTGTTCAATCCTTCCCTGTAACTCAACTCCTGAAGACCCGGCAACATCCTAGTAAATCTCCTCTGCTCTCTTTCAATCTTACTGATATCCTTCCTATAGTTAGGTGACCAGAATTGCACCAGAACTGTTTCGTGCTATTTCTCTAAATAAATAAATACAGGCCCAGAGCTTGTATTTGTTATCACCATGTACTCTGTGTGCCTCGTGAGCAAGGAATTTCATTACACACTTTCCACCTGTGCTGGAGTTGAGCAGCGAACTAGCTGAAACAGGCAAGTGCTAAACAAACAGCAAGGTTGCCACCTGATGTGCCTGAGGGTGTGGGGAGGAACTGTTATATATAGCAATAAACTAATCTGAAATATGACATTTTTCCATTCATTATCCCAAAATGCCCATCAATGCGTCTTTTGCTTCTCCCATTCTTTAGACATGCACTGGAATCATTGGAATGAGGCAGAATATTAGTTTGGCATGGACTACTTGGGCCAAAGGGCCTGTTATTGTGCTGTAGTGCTCCTTGACTCCATGGGTGCATGCTCTCACTCGCCGTAAGTCACTTGGAGCATTTGCAGCATTCTGCTGTATCAATGATCCCAGAAAGGGAGGCAGACAGCCAATAGCTATTGGCCGAAGTACTGAGCCAGTTGCAAAAGAAATCAGCTGCTCTCAATAAATTGTTCACCACAGCAAACAAATTAAGAAACAACTGTACTTGATTAATTAATGCATGGGTTGAGTGTTAATCAACAAAGTGTCCAAGATTGTACTTGGAGTACACAGTTTCCACCAAGCGTGTTTAGCAAATGGGTCCACCACATGACTTTTGTTGGTGAGATGAAGGTTGCATGGTAACGTAGCAGTTCGCACTACGTTGTTACAGCACCAGCAACCTGGGTTCTGCAGTTGTCTGCAAGAAGTTGTACATTCGATCTGTGACCATGTGAGTTTTCCCCAGGTGCTCTAGTTTCCACCAGCAATCCAAAGATGTTAGGGTGAGTAGATTTCAGAGTCATAGAGCACTACAGCTGAGCAGCAGCAGTCCCATCAGCTCATCTAATATCTGCCAAACTATTAATCTGCCTAGTCCCATCAATCTGCTCCTGGACCGTAGCCCTCCATACCCCTCCCATCCATGTGCCTATACAAACTTCTCTTAAATGTTGAAATCAAACTGACATCCACACTTACGCTGGCAGCTCGTACCACCTCTCATCACTCTCGGAGTGAAGAGGTTTTCCCTCATGTTCCCCCTGAAACATTTCTCCTTTCATCCTTAACCCATGGCCTCTAGTTGTAGTCTCACCCAATCTCAATGGAAAAAGCCTGCTTGCATTTCCCTATCTATATCCCCTCATAATTGTGTACACCACTATCAAATTGCCCCTCATTCTCCAACACTCCAGGAAATAAAGTCCTAACCTACTTAATCTTTTCCTATAACTCAGGTCCTCAAGTCCTGGCAACATTGCCAGTTGACAGTTGCTGAATTCATTGACTATTTTTCTGCATTTGGTGTTTATTTGGCTCTGAGGCATGTAAGAAGAGCACTTTACAATAAAACAAAACTGAAAGAAAGCAGCAAGCTAAGATCTTGCAGCATGTCCAAGTGGCTGCAATGATCGTATTCAAATGCACGAGTACCTGCAAATTAACCACTCAACCCCACATTAACCTTGGACATTCATTCTGGATTTGCACTTCGCTTAGAGTAGGAAGGTTGGCTATCTTGGTTTTAATCATGCAGTTTGGATATCATCGTGGTGCAACATACACAACATGATGGAGGAACTCAGCAGGTCAGGCAGCATCTATGTAAGAGAAATAAAGAGTCAATGTTTCAGCTGTTTATTTCCCTCCATAGATGCTGCCTATCCTGCTGAGTTCCTCCAGCATTTTGTATTTTGCTCTGGATTTCCAGCATTTACAGATTCCTGGTTCCTGTTGTCTAATTTGCCACAAATACATAACACAGATCCGTAATTACTTGAAAGTAGCATCATGAGTGGAAAGGGTCATAGAGAGTGGCTTTGCACATTGGCCTTCATAAGTTGAGTGCAGGAGTTGGGATGTTATGTTGAAGTATAAGACATCGGTGAGGCATAATTTGGAGTATTGTGCACAATTTTGGTCACCTACCTACAGAAATGAGGTCAATAATATTGAAAGAGAGTAGAAAAAATTTACAAGGATGTTGCTAGGACTTGAGGACCTGAGTTATAGGGAAAGGTTGATAGATGAAGACCTTTTCCCCTGGAGCATAGGAGACTGAGAGGTGATTTAATAGAGGTATACAAAATCAGAGGTCTACAAAATAATGAGGGGTATTGATAGGGTAAGCAGGCTTTTTCCACTGAGGCTGGGTGTGACTAGAGGTCATAAGTTAAAGGTGAAAGGTTAAATATTTTAAGGGGCATATGAGGGGGAACTTCTTTACTCAGAGGGCATTGAGAGTGTGGAAAGAACTGCCAGCAGAAGTGGTGGATGTGGGTTCGATTTCAGCATTTAAGAGAAACTTGGATAGGTACATGGACAGGAGGATTATGTAGAGCTATAGTCTGGGTGCATATTGATGGGAGTAGGCAGATTAATAGTTCAGCATGGACTTGATGGGCCAAAAGTTCTGTTTCTGTTCTGTAGTATCCTATGCTTCTATGACATTAGACCTGGAGCCCATGGACCCCTAGCTTAACTGTATTTGTCCATGGCAAAAAAGAGGTTGCGAACTCCTGCTCCAGACTCAAACTCAATATCCTTCAGTATTGACACCCTGCCGTGTCTCCTCCAGCTTCAATTTCATTGTATCCTGCAGCCCAGTAAAAATACAATAGGTGCTCTTCAGCTGTCGTTTGACTATAAATGGAAAGGAAAGGTCAACTGATCAAAGCTTCTTCCATGTAACATGGCTATGAATAGAACAGGATACAAGGAGGCTTTGATTGACTTTTCCATTTTGCTCATAACTTGCTTCGGAAAAAAAGCCTGATACAATGGATTACAATAGTGACTTTAGACCCTGCAAAGGCTTGGCAGCGAGGAATCATGCCTAGCACAAGAAAACACACAAAAGTTTTTTTGATAAGCAATAAATGAGATCTTCATGGTACACATGGGCCTTGATTGAAGATTTGACTTAGGCTGGTAATAGTGAGGATGATTGTAGAGGGTTTTTTTTCAATTGATGGATTAGATTTAGTGATCAAAGGATAATCGTTACAGAGCATAACTGAGTGAAGATTGAATAAAGGCGATGGTTAAGCAACCTTGAACTGCATTTAGCAGAAGGACGTCTGTGGTATTATTCTTCTAAAAAAAGTCTAAAATGTGACAGGTTAATTGAACCTAGGTAAACTACTGTCTGAAATCTATCCAGTACAATGGCAGTTTCATGAAATAAACAGTACTTTCTGAATTGCAGTGAGATAGTAGACTGTTAAAATGATTTGATAGACTGCATTTTTAGAAGCATTGAGCCAGCATGCCTCCTGGCCGTGTTGCTTAGCAACATTTTAATTCAAGAAGGATCAAAAAGACAAAATCCCTATGGAGTTGAAAACAGAAATGAGACTGCAGTTGACAGATGATATGAGTTGTTTCATATAATATACTGTGAAGATCACTGAGTTCTTTCATGAATGATAAATGGTCTGTACACAGATCAATGGGTTCTGCAATAAACTGGAACCATGGTCCATATCTGAGGTAGCAAAGGTTGCATAATCGGGAAGAGACCAGAAGATTTGGTTATTGAAACAATTCCCTGTTTGTTTTTGCTGGTGCACAGTGTGAATGGAAATCGTTGCCAAAACCTGGAAGTCTCAGATTTCCGTTTTAATAGCATCATAGCAACATAGCGTCAGCAGTGCATGGCATGACGTTATGACAGTGCTAGTAATCTGGGTTCATTTCTGCCGTCGCCTGTAAGGAGTTGTGCAGTGATTAGATTAGAGTTAGGCCATTCAGCCCATCAAAACTGCTGTACCATTCCATCATGGCTGATTAATTTTCCATCTCAACCCCATTCTCCGGCCTTCACCCATAACTTTTGCCACCCTTACTAATCAAAGACCTATCAATCTCCACTTTAAATACCCAATGACTTGGTATCCAGAGCCACCTGTTGCAATCAATTTTGCAAATTCACCACCCCCTGATTAAATACATTCCTCCTCATCTCTGTTCTAAGTGGATATCTTTCTGAGGGTGTGCGCTCGTCTCCAACTCTGCCACAATTGGAAATATCTTCTCCACATCCACTCTGCCGAGGCCTTTCAATATTCAATAGGTTTCAATGAGATCCCCCCCTCATTCTTATACACTCCAGCCAGCACAGTTCAGGCGCCACGGTAGCATAGCAGTTAATGCGACACTGTTGCAGCTGGGAGTGTTCTGGAGTTTAATTCCAGTGCTGTCTATAAGGAGTTTGTATGCTTTCCCCTTGAACTATGAAATGGGACCTCTGGGTTCCTCCCACATTGCAAAGATGGATGTAATTAGGTGGCATGAGCTCGTTGGGTTGGAAAGGCTATATCTTTGAATAAAAATAAATAAATAAAACTGTACCAAACTATCACTGCTAGAGCCCTCACTCTGAGGATATGATAGTTAAGTAATTGTACTTCTCCCTGTGTGCCATACCTTAAAGACACAGCAAAAGTAGTGGTGCGGATTTGATTTCAACATTGAAGAGAAATTCGGGTAAGTACATGGATGAGAGAACTATTAGTCCTGGTGCAGGACCATGGGACCTGGGAGATTAGTAGTTCGACACAGACTAGATGGGCCAAAGGACCTGATAATTTAGATTATGAGGACACGCAGTCCTCTTTTATTGTCATTTAGTAATGTATGCATTAAGAAATGATACAATATTCCTCCGGTGTGATATCACAGAAACACAGGACAGACCAAGACTGAAAAACTAACAAAAACCACACAATTATAACACATAGTTACAACAGTGCAACAATACCATAACTTGATGAAGAACAGGCCATGGTCACAGTAAAAAAGTTCAAAGTCTCTCGTAAGTCCCACATCTCACACAGACAGGAGAAGGAAGAAAACTCTCCCTGCCATGCCCGACCACAGTCTGACTCTGAGTCTCCGAAAACTTCGAGCCCCTATCAGCCCTCCGACACCTAGTACCAAGCACAATCTCTATCCGAACGTTTCAACTTCAACCTCAGCCTCGGTCACTAGCAGCAGGCAAAGCCGGGGATTTTGGGGCCTAACCTCCGGAGATTCTCGATCGCACAGTAACAACAGCAGCAAACCAGACATTTCAGAAATTTCTCCAGATGTTCCTCTGCTTCTCACGTCCGTCTTCATCAAATCAGAATTGTCCACGACCCCTATTTACCAGATATGATAACATTTCACCGGAGAGCTGCATCGCGCTGCCATCTTCTCCTCCCGCCTCAATGTGCTGTAATGTTCTATGTCTTTATGACTTCAGGACAAAATCACTTGCAAGTATGTTATCCGTGGATAAAGAGAATTGTGCTGACTTCCCAGATGTAGATATTTGCCTGTTTGCAGTAAGCTGTAGTTAGATTCCCAATTAATATCTTATTAAAACCATAGATAAACCACTAACTAGTTGTGTTTATCACTGCCTTCAATATGAATGGAATTGGATATTATTTAGGCTTTGCCCGAATGCACACAGAGTGTAAATGTTTTGTACATGATCGTTTACCTGGAAGAAGTGGTCAACAATACGACTGAGAGTGTACAGGGTCTTGCACAGGTGAATGAAGGAATCTGCCAACCTTCGTCCCGAGCTCATAAAGTAAATGAGTGGCAAGCAGGGAGAAAAGTTCAAATTATTTTCAAATCTGAGACCAAGTCAGAGTTGAGTTTATTGTCATTTGCACAAGTACACGGATGGACAGGTGAAATGGAAAATCTGCAAGATCACAGGCACAGAGCATCATAAAAATAGCATTTACAAAAAAAAATGTAAATTAAGCATAAATTATGCACAGTTTTTTCAAGGAAGAACACACATATTAGTACAAAGTGATCAAAGTGGTCATAGTGTTGCTAAACTGTACTGATTATAGAGATTCTTTAAGGTTGGTTCAAGATTACAATGACCACACACATCATTGAGTCTTGTATTTCTTTCACATTGAAGATTATATTCGGACTTCAGAAGATAAAATGCAGATTCATTAATTTCAGGGGGCGTCAAACTAGGGGACGAAGTTATTGTATTGAGGAGGAGAACTGGGAGAAAACACATAAAGATTGATGGAATTGGTAGACAAGTCAAGTGAAAGTTGAGTTTGTCATATGAACAAGTACGTGTACATATGGCTGCAATGAAAAACTTGCCTGCAGCAGCATTATAGGCACATGGCATTAAAGACAATATAAAAAAAACATAAATTTTACAAAATTATACAAGAAACAACACAACTTGAACAAAAAGATGGTTGCAGTACAAAGTGGTCATAGTGTTGCTGTCCTAAGAAAATATTGCCAGTTGGTTGGAGAACGGAATAGCTGAAAGAAAGTATCTGTTCTTGATCCTGGTGGTGTACGACTTAAGGCTTCTGCATCTTCCTCCCAATGGTAGCTGCAAGAAAATGGCATTGCCTGGAGGGAGGGAACCTTTGATGATAGACGTTGCCTTCCCCAGGCAGAGTCTTCTGTAGATACTACCTGCCGTGATGTGTCAAGAAAAAACACTACTCTCTGCAGCTTCTTACGTTCCTGAGCATTTGAATTGTTGTACTAGACCTGTCAGGATACTTTCAACCATACTTCTAAAGAAGTTTGTTAGTGTGGTGGCAGAGGAATAAAGGGATGGAAAGAAAGGGAAAACTAAAAGAGATAAAACACAAAATAAGGAAAAGTAAACCAATCTTTGCAATTCGGGAAAAATAATTGGAACAATTTATTGCCACAAGACTGACACAAAACCTAGTTTTAATCAATCTTGTTGATCAAGTCTGGGTTATTAATTAGTACGATTGGCAGGGCCTTTCCAACATGAATTACAAGCCCTAAATGGTTGCAGTGATTCTACTGGGGATATAAATCTAGCTGTCTAGAGACTTTTGGTGAGGCTTCAGTTTTTTTCTGTTTGATCTGAGTTACTGGCAGTGTATTGCAATTTGTGCACCATTTGTGGAGAATAGGAACTCAAGCTGTCTGTCTCCCTCATCACAGATTGCTGTTTTCTTTAAAAAAAAACAAAATAATATTGGCAAATGACTTGAACACAGTTATTTTTACAGCAATCTCTGGGCTGTTAAAGTTATCTTATTCATATTTTGTACTAGGCAAAGCCAGACCTCTTGCCTTGCGTTAGAAATGAAAGAGCCAAAGTCCCAGGTTATATTTGTGAGAACGTCAAAGTCAATCGCTGACAGGTGTGCCCACACAGAGCAAAGAGCTACTGACTCACTGGGGTTCTGCTTGCAAATCTATCAAAGAAAGTCAAAGTCATCTTGAGGCAACAAGTGGTTTACGTCAAGAACTCCAGAAATATTCTAATTGGGCGCCACAGTCGCGTAGTGATAAACGCAACGTTATTACAGCTCGATGCATTCCGGAGTTCAGAGTTCAATACTGTTGCTGTCCTGTAAGGAGTCTCTGTTCATCCTTCCTGTGAAATGCATAAGTTTTCACCAGGTGCTTCTGTTTCCTCCCACAGTCAGAATCAGAATCAGGTTTATTATCACCGGCATGTGTCGTTAAATTTGTTAACTTAGCAGCAGCAGTTCAATGCAATACATAATATAGAAGAAAAAAGTAAACATAAATAAATAAGTAAATCAGTGTATATTGAATAGATTAAAAATCATCCAAAGACAGACCGGTCAGTAGCTTAATTGGTCATTGTAAATTGTTCTGTGATTAGGTTAGGGTTAATCAGGTATATCGGGGTTGCAGCATGACTCGAAGTGCCGGAAAGGCTGTATTGCTAAATAAACAAACAAACAAACAAAATATAAACAAATGGCCTTGTTACTTGGTTCCTGCCATTCAGAATTGTCACCTGTCTTTCATTGGCATAGAAAGGGGGCGATTCTGCCCAACAGATCCTTGCCAGTTCTCAATGGAGCAACTTCATTAGTACCACAGACCATGCAAGCTCCACACAGACAAGAGACGATTGGATCTGGATCCCTGGAGCTCAGTCAGAATCAGAATCCAAATCAGGTTTATTATCATTGACATAAATCATGAAATTTTGCTGTTTTGCGGCAGCTGTACGGTGCACTACATAAATATACTATAAATTATAATACGAAACAAATTCGAAGATTCAAAGTACATATATTATCAAAGTATGTATGCAATATAGAACCCTGAGATTCATCTTCCCATAGACAGCCATGAAAACCTGTTTAAAGGAAACATCAAACACACACAGCACAAAAAATTGAACAAATCACACAAATGGCAAAAAAACAAGTGAATAACATACAGTAGATTAAATAAGTTATGCAAAAAGCGAGCAAAAAATAGTGAGGTAATGTTCATGGGTTCATTGTCCATTCAGAAAACTGATGGTGGTGGGAAAGAAGCTGTTCCAAAATCATTGAGTGTGTGTCTTCAGACTCCTGTCCCTCCTCCCTGATGGTAGCAATGAGAAGAGGGCATGTTCTGGGTGATGGGATTCTTAATGATGGATACCACTTCTTGAGGTATCATCTTTTGATTATGTCCTCTTTTGTATTATCTTCCCATTCCATTGTCTTCCAAATGAAGACAGAGAAGGAGGACCCAATTGTTTTGAATCTTCTGGACCTGTAGCATCTCTGGATCTGAAGCTAATGCAAACTCCCCTACAGTTCACTGAGAGAAGCGATTGTTACATTAACCTCCTTAGTCAGGTTCAGTATCATGCATATGTCGTTAAATTTGTTGTTTTGTGGTAGCAGTACATTGCAATACATAATAAAAACTATAAATTACAATAACATATATATAAATAATTAGTGCAAAAAAGAACAAAATTGAGGTAGTGTACATGGGTTCATAATCTGACAGTGGAGGGAAAGAAGCTGTCCCTAAAACACTGACATGTGGGTCTTCAGGCTCCTGCACCACCTCCTTGATGGTAGCAATGAGAAGAGAGCATGTCCTGAATGATGGGGATCCTTCATGATGGATGTCACCTTTCCGAGGCATCACCTTTTGAAGATGTCCTGGATGCTGAGGAGGCTAGTGTCCATGATGGAGCTGGATGAGTTTGCAACTTTCTGCAGCTTTTTCCAGTCCTGTCAGTGGCCCCTCCATACCAGACAGTGATGCAACCAGTGAGAATGCTCTCCACAGTACCTCTGCAGAAATTTGCAAGGATCTTTGGTGACATACTAAGTCTCTTCAAAAACCTAATGAAATCTAGCTGCTGTTGTGCCTTCTTTGTAATTGCATCAATAAGATCAGTTGCAAAGCGATGCCCGTCAACAAAGCCTGTACTCAGTTGTGTCAGCCAGCTTTAAAAGTCATGTCATGCAATTGTTTGACATTCATTAAACATGAAAATTACTAGCGAATATAATCAAGGATTCCTCCCACCCGATTTGTTCTCCCTCCCTCCCCCCAGCCCTTTGGTCAGAAGATACAGAAGCTTGAGAGCGTGTACCCCAGACTCAAGAACAGCTTCCATCCTATAGTTATGAGACCCTGACAGGGACCTCTTAAAGATAAGGATGAATTTGTGATTTCTCAGTCTGCCTCATCCAGTTTAAGATGGCGTTTGAGAGTCTCAGTGACTTCTGGCTGGTGGCTAACAAAACAAGGGAAGGAACTAAATACTTTGTTAATCATCCTTTTTCTGGCAAACGATCATCACAGGTAATCATCTGTCCTACCGAAGGGTTTCGGCCCAAATGTCAACTGTACTCTTTATCATTGATGCTGCCTGGCCTGCTGAATTCCTCCAGCATGTTGTGTGTGCTGCTCGGATCTCCAGCATCTGCAGATTTTCTCTTGCAAGTAATAGCCTGTCACTTCCCTTTGGACTTGGAGGCAATATGATGTGGCTGATCCGAGACTAGGCAAGGCGGCGGGAAAAACCCGAGGTTTGATCGATTTAAGCGCCACACTGAATTGTAAAGTTTGGGTACAAGCCAAATCGAGGCGGCGGGGTTGAGGCCCCAGAGCACAGCAAAGCAACCCAACCGATGTGCGACCAGATTGAAAACGTCAGGAGGTCGGGCCCAAGGCAAGGGATGAGCCGGTTCAGATCACTGCTCCATGAAGTTTACCGAGCTCTGTGCTGAACGAAGGGTCCTTGGACAACGTTGCATAATGTATACTTGGATTTTAATAATGTTCTTTTAAAAATTACTTATCTTGATGTGGTAGATTGGGGTTTATTTGTCTTCCCGCATTGAACTTTCTCTACAACTGTAACACTATATTCCACATTCTATCTTCCTTTTGTTTTACCTCAGTGTACTTATGCATTAAATGACACATCTGGATGGTACATGAACTGATGCTTTCACAGTACAGTGAAGGAACAGGCCCTTCAGCTCACAATATTGTGGTAAACCAATTAAATTAGTAGTCAAATGGCAAACTGAACCAAACTCTTCTACCTACAAAATACCCATATCTTTCCATTTCCCTTACATTCATATGCCTATCTAAATATCTAGAACACAGAAAACCTACAGCACAATACAGGCCCTTTGGCCCACAAAGTTGTGCCAAACATGTCCCTACCTTAGAAATTACTAGGCTTACCCATAGCCCTCTATTTTTCTAAGCTCCATGTACCTATCCAAAAGTCTCTTAAAAGACCCTATCGTATCCGCCTCCACCACCGTTGCCGGCAGCCCATTCCACGCACTCACCACTTTCTGAGTAAAAAACTTACCCCTGACATCTCCTCTGTACCTGCTCCCCAGCACCTTAAATCTGTGTCCTCTTGTGGCAACCATTTCAGCCCTGGGAAAAAGCCTCTGCCTATCCAGACTATTCTCTTAAAAGTCCCTGATGCAGCTGCCTCCACCATCCCAGTTGTCATAAGCGACAATAATTAACCCATTATCAATTAGTAGCTATCCACAACTCAATAATTCCAATTGAAAACAGAGGGGGGATCAATTCTTGCAACAAGTCCAGCCTGGCCTCCGACCCAAGAGCTGGTACTGTGCACGCTAACAAGACAAGCAACTCACATCCTTGTGTCCAGTAACAAAAGGTCTGGAGGATCTGGCATTGTGAATTTGTCAGTGTGTCCCAGACCTCTGCTTTTGACCATAATCCTGTACAAGTCCTTGACTTAATGGTGTTGGCCAAGGCAAATGTTCCATTTGTAACCATCAAAGTTGTCAACAAAGCAAAGACCAATGCATTTAATTATCCGTTTTTCATTTATTTATATTGGATAATTAGTCACCAAAGGTCGTACCAAGGAATAGTAGTAAAGGGAGAGTCAGTAACAAAATCAGAAGGGATTTCAGAAGAAATCTCTTCACCCAGAGAGTGAGGTGAGCGTGGAACTCACTTCTCCCTGTGAGCTGCTGTATGGGGTGCTTCGGTAGTCTAGCAGTTAGCACGACCCTATTGCAGCTTGGAGCGTTGGACTTTGGAGTTTATTTCTGGCATCCTCTGCAAGTGAGCCTCCGTTCTTCCTGTGTGTGCATGGGTTTTGTCTCGGTGCTCCAGATTCCTCCCACAATGTACCAAAGAGGCACCAGTTAGTAAGTTAATTAGCCATTGTAAATTGTCCCATGATTAGGCTAGGGTTAAATTGGTGGATTGCTGAATGGGCGCATCTCTGAGGGTCGGAAGGGCCTGTTCCATGCCGTATGTCAAAACAAATAAATAAGTAAACAACAGCAGATACTCTGTCAAAGGATTAGTTCAATCCTGCTCCAATCATGTGACACCCCCAAAATGCTGGAGGAGCTCAGCAGGTCAAGCAACTTCTATGAAAATGAACAATCGACGTTTCGGGCTGAGACCCTTCTTCAGGACTGGAAAGGAAGGGGGAAAGCGCCAGAACAAAAAGGTGGGGGGAGGGGAAGGACGATAACTTGAAGGTGATAGGTGAAGCGAGGTGGGTAGGAAAGGTAAAGGAAGGTGAAGGAAGAGGAGCATCAGGGGTTGGATAGGCAGGTCAGAGTGTGGAATAGAAGAAGTGGGGAAGGGAAGGGAATTTTCTGTTTTACCGGAAGGAGAAATTGATATTCATGCCGTCTGGTTGGAGGCTACACAGATGGAATGTAAGGTGTTGTTTCTCCACCCTGAGGGCAGCCTCATCTTAGCAGAAGAGGAGGCCATGGATCGATATGTTGGAATGGGAATGGGAATTGGAATTAAAATGTTTGGCCACCGGGCAGTTCCATTTTTGGCAGATGGAGCTGAAATGTTCGATGAAGCAGTCGGGCAATTTGCGGTGGGTCTCACTAGGGCAGGGAAGGCTGCACTGGGAGCACTGGATACAATAGATGACCCCAGCAGATTCAGAGGTGAAGTGTTGCCTCACCTGGAAGTGCTGTTTGGGTCCCTGAATGGAGGCGAGGGACGAGATGAATGGGCAGGTGCAGCACTTTAGCCACTGGCCTGGAGGGAATTAGCGGGAGGGCCAAATGGACAAGGGAATCGTGGAGAGAGAGATCCTGCAGAAAGCGGAGATTTGGAGGGGGTGTGGTAAAGATGTGTTTGGTGGTAGTATCCCTTTGGAGATGATGGAAGTTTTAGAGAATGACGTGTTGGATGTGCTGTCTCTTGGGATGGTAGGTATGGACGAGAGCACAGTTGGAAAGAATGAAAGGGTTAACATATGAGGAGCATTTGATAGCTCTGGTCCTGTCCTTGCTGAACTTTAGAAGAATGAGGGGGAATCAAAGCAGAATCTATTGAATAGTTAAAGGCCTAGACAGAGTGGACATGGACAGAATGTTTCCTATGGTGAGGCAGTCTAGGACCAGAGAACACAGCCTCAGAATTAGAGGACAGCCCTTTAGAAAGAAGTTGAGGAAGAATTTCTTTCATCAGATGGTGGGGAATCTGTGGAACTGATTGCCTCAGACAGCTGTGGAGGCCAAGTCATTGGGTATATTTAAAGAGGAGGTTGATAGGTTCTTGAATAGTAAGGACATCAAAGGCTACAGGAAGAAGGCAGGACAATGGGGTTGAGAGGGATAGTAAATCGGTCATGAAGGAATGGCAGAACAGATTTGACGGGCCGATGGCCTAATTCTGATCCTGTGTCTTATGGTCTTTTGGAAAGAAAAAGAAATCTATTTGTATCACTTTCTTCCTGATTCGTGATATCCAAAAGTACTTTGCAGTCAACTCAGTGTCTCTTGAAATATTCAAGGTTCAAAGTAAATTTATTATCAAAATACATACAGTATATATTACCATCTACTATCTTGAGATTCATTTTCTTGCATGCATTTAGAGGAAATACAATAAAATCCATGAAAACCCATACATGAACAAAGACTGACAAGCAAGCAATGTGCTAAAGGAGACAAACTGTGCAGATTAGAATGCGGTACTGTGGACGTGATTTGTGGAGTAGGCTCAGTGGGCCTGGTGGCTTGTGGCTTCTATGTCTTGTGGTCTAAAATAATACTGAGAACATCAGTTGGTGAAAACATGAGAAGATGTGGGAGGTGCTGTAAACAATTAGTGCAGAGCAAAATTCCTCAACTGGCAACATGATAATGGCTCGCTGGCTAACCTGCTTCATCAGCAATGGAGTAAAGGTGTAATAGGGGTCAGGACTCTGGGAGTAACTCCCAGCCATTATCAATACTCTTCAAAGATTTTCTGCCTGGTGTCTGTTGGTGCATAACCAGGACTTGTGACATGCACTAGCTGCTCTTCCAATCATCCATCACCTTATCCCATGGCTTCATGTGATCCTGATTGGGGTGGCTAAGCAGCTACTACACCTTTCCCAAGGTGACCTGCAGACTAGCAGAGGGAAGGAGCACCTTACACTGCTTTGGTAGAAACATATCTCCACCTGCCACCCTAGATTACGTAAAATGTCGTGTTTTTTCAGACAATCTTGTGCTCGAGGTTATATAGAATTGATAGGATAGTTAAAAAGGTCCATTGAATGTTGGCCTTCATTAGTCGGGGATTCATTTCAAAAGGCCTGAAGTAATATTGCAGCTCTGTAATATCCTGGTTAACCCACTCTTGGAGAATTGTGTTCAGTTCTGGTCCCCTTATTAGAGGAAGGACGTGGAAGCTTTAGAGAGGGTGCAGAAGAGATTTACCAGGGTGCTGCCTGATCTAGGGCCCATATATTATGAAGATATGTTGAATGACGTGGGACTTTTGGATGAAAGAGGATGAGAGCTGTTTTGATTGAGATTTACAGGGTGGCATAGGGGCCCAGAGACTTTTTCCCACGGCCAAAATGGCTATTACAGGGGGCACAATTTTAAGGTGATTGGAAGAAGGTATATGGGGATGTCAGAGGTATGTTTTTTATTACACAGAGAGTAGTGGGTGTGTGGAGCACCCTGCTATGGGTGATGATAGAGGCAAATACATGAGGGGCATTTAGGAATCGTATGTACGTGGATGACAGAAAAATGGAGGGTTATGTAGGAGGGAAAGGTTAGATTGATCTTAAAGGAGGTTAAAATCTTGGCACAACGTCATGAGGTGAAGGACTGTAATGTTTTATGTTCCAGCCTGTCAGTCCCAAGTATCAAGCACACATTTTTATTCTAACAATTCTATTCCCCCGTCAACTCCTCCCTACTCTACCACTCACTTGCACACCAGTGGCAATTTACAGCAGCAAATTAATCTACCAAGCTGGGGGTGATTATTTTGGGAAGTGGGAAGAAACTGGAGCAATCAGCGGAAAACCACAGAGTCACTGAGAGAACGTGCAAATTCCACACAGACAGCCATAGGCATCGGGACAGAGCACAGGCCACTGGATCTGTGAGGCAGCGACGCCACTAGCTGTGCCACTGTGCTATCTAAAAAAGGATTTTTTTTTAGGGTCATGTTGTTTTCCAAACATTAAGTATAATATACTAGTATGCTTTTGAACTGTGACCCCGACACTGCATCAAAGGGTTGGAATTTGACCTGCTGTCACGCCAGTATTTACCTTTCTTTCCTGTGCCGTGTTGTACGGTTACATGTTCTACATTTTAAGTCAGTCATCTGCTAACAACTGAAGCTCTAAATTATTGAACAAGTTGCAACAAATGTTTGTATTTTTTGTATTCCCTGCTCATGGACTGTTTGTTCCACTCCCATCAGGGGGGAGGCTATGTAGTATTCATGCCAGGACCACCAGATTCAAACACAGTTACTTTCCCCAAACAGTAGGGCTGATTAACACATTTTACCATTACTTTATGGGCGTACAATCAAACTACGTATATAAGCTATGTCTTTATATTTATTGTGTTTTTTTTATTATTGTGTTCCTTAACTTATTGTGCTTTTTTTGTTCTGCATGGGATCCAGAGTAACAATTATTTCATTCTCCTTTACACTTGTGTACTGGAAATGACTTTAAATGATCTAGAATCTTGAATCTTCTCTAGCTAATGTTTTTGTTTGTACTTGCAGGCAGAAAAAGCCAAGATTCGACCCATTCCTGTGAAGTAAGTTTGCTTTTACATGGCTGTATTCCTTATTGATGATCGATAAATGAAATAGTTGTTGTGTTGATGGGAAGGAGGAGGAGATTATTCCAGCATCTGCAGAATTCCTGTTGTTTGAGAATATTTATGTTCCTTAAGCTACTCAGGTAAGGGGTTATACCAGCATGACTTTGCAATCTTCCCATTGCTGCCCAGAGGGCAAATGTTTCATGCTAATCATAAATTAGCCAATTCAATTCAGTGCGATTTGTGCTGTTTCATGTCAAACTGTCTCAGCACATTTACCTACTTCAACCTGGTTCTGTTGCTCTCCTTAAGTGAGCTGTAATGAATATAAACATAATCATCTTCCAGGCCCCATAAATAAACACACGAGTAGTTCATTGATACATGGGCTCAGCACTAATGCGACAAGACATTACATATCCTGGAAATTGATCCAGTCCTTTTGGCAGTGATAGCCTCATGCTTACTTAATCTTGTTGTGGGACACTATCTCCTGTATTGTGTAAAGAGCAGTATTGTTGCTTCTATTTATATATTATATTTATTATCTAAGGCATAGTAGTGCGAACACTCAAGTCGAGTGTGATGTTCTCCTTAGGTGGGTCCTCAAGTGGATGTAGAGGCCGATCTGGGATCCACATATTCTGGTGCAGTGTACACACAAGTATTAGGGAGAATAATGCTCCTTAATGGAGAATGCCTGTCATTGACTTTGTTTAACTTGGGGAGGCTGATGGATGGGCAGCCTCCACGTGGCCCTTGACAGATCAAGGTTAGGGTCTGGTGGCACGGAGTGCAAGATGACTGGGGACGCTTCATTGCGGTTATGATGTGTCATCATCTTCCGCCACCTCCACCACTGAGGTCTAGGTTGGATTGCTCTTTGACTGGAACCTTCCATTGACCTTACTGCCATGGGTGACCCTACCAGGAGCTGAGTGCCAGACAGCTAAACTCCAGATGTCATTGATCTCAGGAACTCACGAACCTTCCCATCACAAGGTGGCGATCCTCAGAGAAGATGACTTAGAAGGAGGTGAGTCAGCCCATCTTCTGTAGTAGCTCTCAGGACCATTTCCCAAAGCTTTCTGCAGATGCTCGATATTCAGAGCAACACACACAAGGTGCCGGAGGAATTCTGCAACGATCTGTTTTCTCTCACCTGTTCACGAACTCCAACAGATTCCCCGTACACCCACCTCCATAAGAGTTAATTTAACTGGCCGGTGGACAGTGGTTAATTTATCAGCACGGCTTTGGGGTGTGGGGGGAAACCACAGCACGTGGGGGAGCTGTAGGCTGGAAGTACAAAAACCACTCAGATTATGCTCAACCAGAGGCACTAACTGCTGTACCGCCATAGATGGCTGAGATGCAAATCGAAGCCAAACGTCATTCGAAGTTCGGGAGTCCGCTTCGAAGCCAGAAGGTCGTTCGGAAGTCTGGTTCAAATCCTCAAAGTCCACCGGAGATCTGGATCAAAGTCTGAAAGTCAGTTGAAGATCTGAATCAAAGCCCAAAGGTATTTAAGGGACCGGATCGAAACTGGAAGTGAATTGAAGATCTGAATTGAAGCCCAAAGGTCATTTCGAGGTCCAGATTGAAGTCTGAAGGTTGATAGGAAGTCCAGTCGAATCCTGATGGACAGACGCTGAGCCTGCAAATCTCTTAATCTGCTGGGGAAGTCGGAACCAGCGTGTGTGAATCCACAAGTCCCCTGGAGGCTGGAGGCCAAAGACGGCTTGTTTATATGCGCTGATTGGGAGAGAAGAGGAAACTAGTTTGTTTTGCTGTAGCCGCTTCTGTTTTGCTGTGTTCAGTGTTGTTCCGCCAACCATTGTGGGCATGCTCTGTTGGCTGTGGAATGAATCAGATTCAGAATCAGATTTAATATCACCGGCATATGTTGTACTGTGGCAGCAGTACATTGCAATACATAATTAGAAAACTATAAATTACAATTAGGAGTATATGTATAAAAATTATATTAAGTAAGTAGTACAAAAAGAAACCAAGAAAAAAGAGATAAAGATGTGAGATCATGTACATGGGATCACTGTCCATTCAGGAATCTGATGGCGGAGGGGAAGAAGCTGTCCCTGAAATGTTGAGTGTGTGGCTTCTGGCTCCTGCACCCCCTCCTTGATGGTAGCAATGAAGAGAGTGACTCCTGTGGCTTCCCCCAGTTTTCTCTTAACACAAACAACGCATTTCAGTGTAAATTTCGATGGACATGTGATAAAAGAATTTGAACGAAGGTAAAAACATATATTGTCCATAGATACCATTGAATTTGTGCAAGGACACTCAGCTTCGGTAATTCTTGCTTCCAAACATGCAACTGTACTGAATGGAGTCTGGGAACAAGCAATGCCCAAGGGGGCTTGAAAGATGCACTCAGAGACGTTGCTCCCCCAGATGGGCAATCTGGAACTGAGGCGCACTATTTCAGAATAATTTAAGATGGAGATGAGTAGGAATTTCTTTTCTCAGAAGATCCTTAAAATCAGAATCATGTTTAATATCTCTGGCATATATCGTGAAATTTGTTGTTATGTGGTAGAAATATATAGCAATGCATAATGATAAAATACTGTAAATTACAGTAAGTATATACTGTATATTTAAAAAGTTAAATTAAATAAGTAGTGCAAAAAGAGAAAAAAATGTAGTGAGATAATAAGCAACACACGTAGAAGTTGTTTATGTGTGTTGCTTGAAATTCCAGCATCTGCAGATTTCCTCGTGTTTGTGGTGAGATAATGTTCATTCAGAAATCTGATGGCGGAAGGGAAGAAGCTATTCCTGAATCGATGAATGTATGTTTTCAGGCTCCCGTACTTCCTCCCTGATGGTAGTAATGAGAAGAGGGCATATCCTGTGTGATGGGGGGTCCTTAACGATGGATGCCACCTTTTTGAGGCATCGCTCCTTGATGACGTGCTGGTTGCTAACATCCTTATGAGGATGTTGCAGGGACTTGAGGGCCTGAGTTAAAGGGAAAAGTTGAATAGGTTAGGACTTTATTTATTGGAGCGTAGAAGAATGAGGGGAGATTTGATAAAGACATACAAAATTAAGAGGGATATAGATAGACTTAATGCAAGCAGACTTTTTCCAGTGATGTTGCATGAGACTAGAACTAGAGGAAAAAATGTTAAGGCTGAAGGATGAAATATTTAAGTGGAACCTGAAGGGGAACTTCTTCACTCAGAGGGTGGTGTGAGTCTGGAACAAGTTGCCATGAAAGTGGTGGATACAGGTTTGATTTCTAAATTTAAGAGGAATTTGGATAAGTTCATGGATGGAAGGAGTATGAAGGGCTATTGTCCAGGTGCAGGTTGATAGAACTAGCTAAGTTTGGCACAGACTAGATGGGCTGAAGAGCCATGTGACCAATTAGCTTACTAACCTGCTCACCTTTGGACTGTGGGAGGAAACCAGAGCACAGGGAAGAGACTCACACAGTCAGAGGGAGAATGTACAAATCTTTACTGCTTTATGGAATCTTGGTGTTGCAGTTCAATTCTGGCCTTCATGCCTTTGAGTTTACCAGTGCCCTTCTCAAACACCTTCTCATTAGCATTAAACAGCTGTGCCAGTCTCTGGTTAGGGCTACCATTTGGGCTGTTGTTGCCTGTTGATGTCACACTGAGAGCTTTGATTGATGCCAGTTTAGTTGGATTTTTTTCAATCGTTCACATCTGAAAAGTGCTGGCCCTCCACTTTTCAATACATAAAGCTCTAACTGCTGTGTTTGGCCTCCATACGTCACATTCACTTTCAGTTTGCCTTTGGGAGACACTTTTTCACCTGTGTAAGTATTTAGCATCACTGAAGTCTTCTCCAATGATATCTTAGAAAACAGTCTGTTGAAGTCAGCCTCTGGAATTATAGACAAAGTTGACCCTGTATCCAGCTCCATTTTCAGTTTTACACCGGATATATTGATAATGATCCAGATGATTTTGTGATCTGCTTCAGTTCTAGGCATGACAGTTCACCTTTGTCAGACCCCACGTTGTCTGATTCTGCTTTTCATTCGGTAATTGTATGCATTTGCTTCGTTTTGTGTTTGAGACTTTCACTCGGTTGTGCTTTTTGTCCGCCTTGCACATTCTCTCTGCACATTTCACATTCTAACCTCCTTTTCTGTAGTTCTGCTGAATTCTCTGCTGCAGTCTCTAATGATATTGCAATGGGCAATGCCCTTTCTTAACGTCAGGTCTCTTTCTGCCAGTAGCCTTGTCTGTGTGCTTTGACGATGCATGCCACATACAAGCCTGTCCCTTAATGCATCAGGAAGTCCATTTCTAAAGTCACAGTGATGAGAAAGTTTATACTGTTCTTCAATGTATTCAGAAAGGCTTTCATTTTTTGACTGGTTCCTTTTGTAAAATCTAAATCTCTCTTCAAATACCAGCAGTTTAGGGCTCAAGTGATTTTGTAAAATTGTAACAATTACGTCAAACATCTTGCTTGCTGGCTTTATTAGGTTGTGTAAGAGACTGTACATTAGTGGTCACCAATCTTTTTAAGCCCAGGATCGTCTACCTCGGCTTTAGTGAAAGGCAAGATCGACCTACTAAATCGTTTAGTCACACGCATGCGTACCAGGTAGAAAAGACCAGAAGTAAAACCCTGCAACCTGGAAACAACTTTCCATAGCGGGAGTATTGCTACATTACCATTATCTTAATTAGTATTACTTATTTTTATAATGCTCATATTACAACACCTTTAATTCTATGTTTCATTATTTAATTTTATTTCAACCCAAAAAATAAATGAATAAAAATTGACTGTTGCACTCAGTGTGATGACTGGGGCTGAATACTTTCTGCTAGTTCCCTGAAATTTGGCTTATAACTACAGACAGCCAGTCTGAGACAGTCTGTGAGATGTCTGTCAGTAAGACAGCTCCTGTACTTAGATTTCATAATTTTCATCTGTTGCAGCACAGCGCCCTCGCAAACCTCCTGACAGACTGAATATTTAAATGGACATTTTCCTTTGTTAGACTGAATGTTGAATCTGCCACGTTTTTAAGGTGTTTTGTATTGGTAAACTGCTACTGAGACACTAGTATAAGTTTCAGAGGTACGCAAGATAATGACACCACTGTTTTTTGTTTCCTAGTTATTTATCTTTGGGGAATGTTGGAATTTAAAGGGGGAGAAGTGTTGTAATGTGAACATTATAAAGATAAGTTAATACAAATTAGGATAATGATAATATAGCAATATTCCCGCTACGGAAAGGTGTTTGTAAAGAGAGGTTGCTTCCAGGTTGCAGGGTTTTACTTCTGGTCTTTTCTACCGCGGTGCATGGCGGGGGAGCTATACACACATGCGCACTAGGCAGAAAGAACTGAACTAAAACCACTCAACCCGGAAACATTCTCTCTTTACAAACAGTTTTAAGTAGCTGGAGTATTGCTATATTACCATTATCCTAATTAGTATTACATTTTTATAATGCTCATACTACAACAGTATTTGTGTATTTATTTTTTCATTTTTTTTGGGATCTACTGGGTAAGTCTCAACGATTGACCGGTTGGCGACCACTACTGTACATTCTTAGGCCCATTAAGCTAAGAGGTGTAGGGGCTTTCTTTTGCTCCTCCACATTGTTCATGTTACAATACAGTTCAACACTCTTGATATACAACTCTCTGTCTTCATTACCACCATTTAATTTGTCAACTTTCCTGACTGAAGCCATCGCCACGTTATTTTCACTTTAAATTCAGCATGTCATTCACTGTTACTCATGGGTTCTTCAGCTTTCTCGTGCTGTTTAACTCTCACTGTTTTGTCCAACAACTGTCGGTGCAGTTTGTGATATTCTCTGACATTCAGTTTCATACTTGTTGCCAATTTGTTGTGCCCGTGCACAACTATATATCGATTAAATAAAAGCACAGATGCTGGAGACGGCTTTAACATTGCAGCCAGAGAAAGAGAGAACAGTGTGCACATGTAGACAACAGATCAATACATACTGCTAAGCGGGGGGGGGGGGGGCGGTGTTTTTGCTCTAAAATAAATAGATCCATACATTACAGGTTTCAATGAGATCCCCCCTCCGGCATTCTTCTAAATTCCAGTGAGTACAGGCCCAGAGCCATAAAATGCTCCTCATATGATTAACTTTACAATCCCAGAATCATTTTTGCGAATCTCTTTTGTGCCCTGACCAATATCAGCACATCTTTTCTTAGATAAGGAGCCCAAAACTTCCCACAGTACTCCAAGTGAGGTCTCACCAATGTCTTATAAAGCCTCAGCATTACATCTTTGCTTTCATATTCTAGTGCTGTCAAAGTGAATGCTAACATTGCATTTGCCTTAGAGTGGATGACCAGAGAGATGGCAAATGGAGCTTAATGGGGAGAACCATGGAGCAAGGCATCTTTGGAGCGTACCATCATTGGAAGGGCAGTAAAATGTAGAGTTTCACAGAGAGACATCAGGAATATAATCCAGCACTTGTAGAAGAATAGGTTGATGAAAGCACAATAAAATGCTGGTGAACGCAGCAGGCCAGGCAGCATCTATAGGAAGAGGTACAGTCGACATTTCAGGCGACGAAGGGTCTCGGCCCGAAACATTGACTGTACCTCTTCCTATAGATGCTGCCTGGCCTGCTGTGTTCACCAGCATTTTTTTTGTGTGTGTTGCTTGAATTTCCAACATCTGCAGATTTCCTCGTGTTTGTGTGATGAAAACAAAGTCACTTTTGGTTATTTTGTAATGATAAATCTGTAGAGAATATTGCCCAGGCCACAGTTAAGACATCAATGAGCTATTTGTAGCAAGCCACATTGTCTAATGTGATGCATATCTCATCATTATAGAGATGAATTTGCGATTCTATGGTGATATATCGTAACAGAACAGATACAGAACAGTGAAAAAAAAAAGCAGTGAGGTAGTCTTGGGTTCAATGTCCATTCAAAAATTGGGTGGTGGAGGGAAAGAAGCTTTCTTGAAATGCTGAGTGTGTGCCTTCAGGCTTCTGTACCTCCTTCCTGATGGAGCAATGGGAAAAGGACACATCCTGGGTGATGGGGATCCTTAATGATGGATGCTGCCTTTTTGAGTATGCCCACCACTTTCTGGTTTTACTTAAAGCAGGAGGTTGTGCAAATTGTGCAAATTGACTACTCGGGAGCGGACCCGACTAGCTTTGAACCCGGGAACCTCCACTCCCGGGTCCAGTGCCGATGTCGTTGCACCACCAGCCGGCCCTGGAAAATAGAAAGTTTCAAAGTTTCAAAGTACATTTATTATCAAAGAATATATAAGTGATACAACTGTGAGGTTTGTTTGCTTGCAGGGAACTACAAAGCAAGAAACCCAAAAGAACCTAACTTACAATAAAATAGAGACCAGCACCTGATACACAGAGAAAGGGGGAGAAACTCAAATAATGAAAACAATAGAAGCAAGCAACAACATTCCAAACCAAAATGTGTCCTTAGATCTGAATCCCAGAGCAGCCGAGGCCCAAGCCTCAGTGTCAGTCCATCACATTAGTGTGCCTGGAGGACAGCAACCAGAGCAGTCTTCATAGCTTCAGTGCTATGGAGAGAGGAGTCATCACTGCAGGAGAGTGAGTGAAATTGGCTCTTGCCTCCAATCCCACTGCCCTGTCTTTTCATTGTATTGTTTAAATTGTCCAAACAGTTTTTCGTACCTCGCACTAGAACCCAGGCACTGCTTCACTGAAAAGCTCTGGGCCTACTACGCACCGCCCAATGGTTCGCTCCGGGCCCAGATTTCACTACACAGCCCAAAGCTGATCTCAGTCTCCCCAAATCAGCTTGGCACCCGGTGCGATCCAACCTCACACCCTGGCCAGTTCTATGGGCACTGGAACTCCTCTATCTGGATTGCTCCTCCCCAGGTGGCTCACTCCAGCTGCAACCTACCAGCAGGGTTCATCCTTCCAATTCGCTTGCTCTGATTCAAATGTTGTTCCACAGGGAGAAATTGTGGGATAATTTAGGGAACGCTGTGGGTGCAGGCCAATGGGGAAGGACTAGAACAGTGTGAGTACCTTGACAAGGCATGACGTACAGACGTATTGCACTGACTAGTCCGACTCTACTTCATAAATGTTCCTCTAAGTCATCCGAGTGATTCCTGAGTTGGCCAGTCAGTGTGGAATGAGTTTAGTTGAGTGACGAAAACCCCTATGAAATGCAACTAGGGCTATAATTCCAGCATTGTGAAATGTAAATCTAACATTACTGATTTATTAAGCATATAAAGAGTTAATAAAATTTTCCAATAAAGTTTGGCCTGTTCCCAAGGTCTAAGGGTAATTCCTGGGTTATTTAAAATGTTAAGTCCTCATGCAGTTTAAAGCAATGTGATAGTTGACAAGTTACAGAAGAGATGCATTCGACCTCTGAGGCAGGCCCTGTAGAGCCTTAGTGTTTGGGACCAGCTTATTCCTAATGGGCTACTATTGGCAGGCTAGCAAACCAATGGAATAGTTCCAGTTGACAACTTTAAGCAACACATGGGAGAGAATGAGAAAGCCAATTTATCAAGCTACTGTTTCATACACTCATAAGAGATTTCGATGTTTCTGGATTAGGAAATCCACTCAAAGAATAAACTTCTGGTTTGCGCAGAATTGTTTGGCTCATCAGTGTCAGAAGAGCAGACATAAATAATAATTATCTTAAAAATCCTTTCACAAAATCTACACTCGGTGGCCACTTTATTAGAAGCCTCCTGTAACGAATAAGTTGACCACTGTGTGTATGTTCATGGTCTTCTGCTCTGTAGCCCATCCACTTCAAGGTTTAACATGTGCATTCAGAAATGCTCTTCTGCACACCACTGTTGCAACACATGGCTATTTGAGTTACCGTCACCTTTCTGTCAGCTTAAGCCAGTCTGGCCATTCTCCTCTGACCTCTCAGATTAACAAGGCATTTTCACCCACAGAACTACCACTCACAGGATTTTTTTTTTCTTTTTGCACCATTCTCTGTTAGCTCTAGAGACTGTTGTGCATAAAAATCCCAGGAAGTCAGCAGTTTCTGAGATAATCAAACCACCCCATCTGGCACCACAGTCAAAGTCACGTATATCACATTTCTTCCCCATTCTGATATTTGGTGTGAACAACAACTGAACTTCTTGACCATGTCTGCATGCTTTTATCCATTGAGTTGCTCCCACATGATTGGCTGATTCAATTTTTGCATTAATGAGCAGGTGTATAGGTGTACCTAATAAAGTGGCCACTGTATAAAAACTTTTCAGATTCATATTCAGATCTTGGAAACTTCAGGTTTTGTCTTCAATTTTTGGAAACTTTCCAGATTTGGATTCAGATCTGACTCTGGAAAGTCTCCAAAACACGTCACTGCCAATTATTTTTTTTTCTTTTGTGTATTCACTCTTCCAATGCCAGTTGCAGAGCATCTGATTGATCCATATCAGGGTCCCATAATCAGTAATGAAATAAATGTCCAGATGGACGAGCAATTGGATCTTAGTTGCTAGGCTGCAGTGACTGTACTTCGGAAATTCATTTCTGCTGACTTCACTTTCAGAAGTTATGTACAACCCTCAGTTGCTACAACGTATTCATGTCGACAGTAGATTTTCATTTTCAGTGTTGTGGGTGCCGTATGGGATGAATAACTCAAATTCAAGTTAAAGTTTATTGTCATTCAGTTGCCGACATGTATACCACCAAACGAAAAAAAACTTTCCTTTCAACCAAGGTACACATTACAGTACATTTAACTCTCACACACACAACACTTAAAGTAATATTATCACAAATAAATTAACAAATGAAATATATTCCAGTGAGGGCTGATTGCTTGTCTCGTATCGATGATTGCAGTAAAAATGAGGGCTGTTAACCAGTAAGTGATGATGTAGATTGTGCTAATGAAACATGGAACTACAAACAAAGCCCAGCAATAGAGACATGGAATGTAGTGGTGATGGGCACCAAGTTTCAGAAACTTCATTAATTATGTTACAATGTGCGCCCATTCTTGTAACGGAAAATGGAATTGACAGTTAACTAAGTCAGACTTGAGGATAATTATTTTATTCTGCTATCAAAACCAGTTTTACTGTCAACCCAGTTTCTGTGTAAGCTCATCAGCTCAGGATGTAAAAGCTGTAGCAACTTCGCGCTCAGGTAGATCAGCATTGACTGCCCTCCTAATCCGCACCAGCTTTAATAAATCACCCATTATTTCAAACAACAACACCGCGTGGCCTTTCCTTTTGTTCCTGCATGGGAAACGCTGGAGAATTTTCTTCAGTAACAGGCCCTTCCGGCCCAATGAGCCAATTACACCCATGTGACCAATTAACCTACTAACCTGTATCTCTTATAGTGGGATGTGGGAAGAAATCAGAGTACCACAAGGATACCCATGTGGTCACGGGGAGAACATACAAACTCCTTATAGACAGCAGCGGAATTGAGTGGGTGCAAAATACCTTGTAAATGAGAGAGGTCAATGGCCAGACTGACTCAAGCTGATAGGAAGGCAACAATAACTGAAATAACCACACTTTACAACAGTGGTGTGCAGAAGAGCGTCTCTGAATGCACAACACATCGAACCTTGAAGTGGATGGACTACAGCAGCAAAAGACCGTGAACATACACTCAGTGGCCATTTTATTAGGTACAAGAGGTACCTAATAAAATGGCTACTGAGTGTAAGTTAGTGATAATAAACCTGATTCTGATTCTGATCCTGTCATTTGTGGGAAGCTGAGAGTCCAGTGTCTTGTAGTGGGGATGTTTAATGATGGCTTGTGGTGGGGAGCTCATTGAACAAGGGACAGAAAATCCATCAAACTGCCGAGGAGAATAATGGAATAAAGAAAAATGTAATTGTATTAGAGATGTTAAAATGACTAATTCTAATTTCACACTGTCAAATTCCTTGCATGTGTCAAGTAATACATACACTTCTGTTTATTGCAGCAGAAATATGATTAAATATTCCATTAATGGTTATTTTAATAAGGTATGAAACTAAATCATGCAGTCACTGATTGGAGGAACGTATTGTTCGGGGGTCGTCCCTCTGTGCAGTCATGTTGTACTTGTCTGCCAGAAAATGTGAGCTCTCAAAATATTGGTGCATTTGAATAAAGGTGGAAAGTCCTGGAAACACTGTGCTCCCGTAACATCTCTGGGCAGAGAAAATGAGTGAACATTTCAGGACAGTGACTCTTCTTCAAGCCTGGCTTGATGATCCAAAATTTGAAATGTCAATAAATTACTCTCCTTGCAGATGCTGCCTGACCTGGATGTGGCATCACAGGTAGCCAGGGTCGTAAAGAAAGCTTTAAGCACATAAGCCTTCCTAAGTCTAAGTACTGAGTACAGGAGTTGGGATTTTACGTTGAAGGTGCGTAAGACATTGTTGAGCCTTAATCTGGAGTATTGTGTGCAGTTCTGGTTACCTACCTAGAGGGAAAATATCAATTTGATTGAAACAGTGCAGAGAAAATTTACCAGGATGTTGCTTGTAAATTTATACGATTGTTGCTGGGACTTGAGGATCTGGGTTTTAGGGAAAGGTTGAATAAGGTTGGTACTTATTTCCTGGAGTGTAGGAAAATGAGGGAAGATTTAATAGAGGAGTACAAAATTATGAGGGGAATAGATTGGGTAAATGCACAGCACACATAGTTACAGTACTTTAACACATACATTCACAAAAGTAATATTAGCACAAGCCCCTGAGTGTCCTGGCCTGAAGTTTGATGGTGTATGGGACGTTATTCTGCAGCCACGATTCTGCAAGACAAGCACTCAGCAGTTCCTCATCTTGCACTGGTTCAGTAGATGAAGGCAAATTGTTTTGACTCACGCTGGGTCAGCTGCATATAATCCAACACATCCAGTGAGACAGCATCCATGGAAATAAACAAAGTCAGTGTTTCATCAAACAGAGACCCTCCATCAGGACTGGAAAGGAAGGGAGAAGACACTAGAATATAAAGGTGGGGGTAGGGGAAGGAGGCTAGCTAGCAGGTGACAGGTGAAGCCAGGTGGGTAGGTAAGGTAAAGCGCTGGAGAGGAAGGAATCTGATAGGAGTGGACCAAAGGAGGAAAGGAAGGAGGTGGTGATATGCATATGAGAAGAGGTAAAAGGCCAGAGTGGAGAATAGAAGAAGAGAGCAGGGGAGGGAATTTTTGTTACTAGAAGGAGAAATTGATATTCATGCCATCAGGGCTGGAGGCTACCCAGATAGAATATAAGTTGTGGCTTCTCCACTCAGAGGTGGCCTCATTGTGGTACAAGAGGAGGCCATGGACCGACATATCAGAACAGGGATGGGAATCAGAATGAAAATGTTGGACCCCCAGGAAATTCCGCTTTTGACAGATGAAGTGGAGGTACTTGACAAAATGGTTCCCTAATTTATGACTTTGATTATTTGGTCATTTCCGTGGATACTGCCTGACTGGCTGAGTTCCTCCAGCATTTTATGTGTGTTGCTTTGGATTTCCAGCACCTGCAGAATTTCTTGTGTTTAGATATGCTGTGTGTGACTGTATGTAATATGTTTTTCACCTTGACCCTGAACAACACTGTTTCATTTAACTGTATACGTGTGCATGGCTGAACAGCAACTAATCTTGAACTTGAATTTGAGATGTTGAAAACCTGAAATAAATACAGAAAGTTCTGGAAGCAGTCAGCAGGTCAGCCAGTATCAGTGGAGAGAGAAACAGATTTCATGTTTCAGGTCTTAAATCTGAAGTTCAAGTTCAAGTCAAAGATTAATTCTTGTGCTAGTGGTTGTATAACCAGGACATTATATGCACCAGCTGCTGATCCGACCATCCACCACCTTCTCCCATGGCTTCCCATGGCCCTGATTGAAGGGCTAAGCAGGTGCTACACCTTGTTCAAGGGTGACCTGTAGTCCATCAGAGGGAAGGAGTGCCTTACACCTCCTTTGGTAGAGATACATCTCCACCCCGCCAACGGAACATGGAATGTAACACACATAAGATTACGATAGCAAGAAACCATACAATCATCAAAAAATATGTAGCTCAAGTCCCTGAGTGTCATGGCCTGTAGACTGATGGTGGATGAGATGTGGTCCTGAGCCATGTTTCTACAAGAGCAAGCACAAAGCAGTTTCTCATCATGTGTCAGTGCAGCCATAAACAAATGCAATCTAGCTTGTCTTCCACCGAGCGAATACTAGAGAGTGGCACCGAAAGGAGGAGCCAGCCTCCAACTCAGCTAGACTTCCTGTGCATCTGCTGTGCCTCTGCTCTTTCCCATGAAATATAGACACATATAGGACTTAGATGAAGTAGATTCCAAGGACTGTAGTGATAACGATTCAGTCAATAGAGCTTTGAACAGTTGTTTTCTCAGCATGATCCCAAAGCTAATTGAGAACGACCTCCATTCACCGTTCACTATCTACCATGTTATTTTATGCCGTCTTCAGCTTATCCTCCACAGTCCATGAAGAATTCAGGTTAATCTGAAAGGAATCCCAGAAAAAATATCATTAGCAATAAAAGCTACAATGAAAACTGACCTGCTACTTGAGAAGTATTAAATGTGCTTCAGAGTTTGTGATAAGTAACTGCATCTGTAATCTTCCACACATAATAATGAAGAAAAATTGTTAGTAGGTGTGTGTGATATGCAAGTTTTATAAATGTAATTTGGCCATAAGTACAAATAAAAATTCATTGAAAATGCACTTCTATCGTTTGCTGGAACCAAGTAAATAGGAACTTTTAAACACAAGAGATTCTGCAGATGCCGGAAATCCAAGGCAAAACACACAAAATGCTGGAGGAACTCAGCAGGTCAGGCAGCGCTTAGAGAAATGAATAAACTGTCGCCATTTCAGGCCAAAACCCTTCTTGAGGACTGGAAAGGATGGGGGAAGATGCCAGAATGAGAAGTTGGGGGTAGGGGAAGGAGGACAGCTGATAGGTGAAGCCAGGTCGGTTGGAAAGATAAAGGGCTGGAGAGGAAGGAATCTGATAGCAGGAGGGAGTGGACCACAGAAGAAAGGGAAGGTGGAGGTGACCTAGGGAGAGGTGATAGGCAGGTAAGAAGAGGTAAGTGACCATAGTGGGGAACAGAAGAAGAAGAGAGAGGGCAATAAAGATTTTTTTACCGGAAGGAAAATCAATATTCATGCCATCAAGTTGGAAGCTACCCAAACAGATTATAAGGTGTTGCTGCTCCACCCTGAGGGTGGCCTCATCTTGGCATGAGAGAAGGTCATGGACCAACATGTCAGAACAGGAATGGGAATCAGAATTAAAATAGTAACTTCTGTTGCTCGGAAATCAGTTCTCACGCAGTAAGACATTATGAGAAAGGAAGTCATGAAAAAGGCATTGCTAGTAGATAGGGTCGTAAAGAAAGCTTTTAGCATAATGGGCTTCATAAATCAGGATATTGAGTACAAGTTATGTTGAAGATGTGTAAGATATTGATGAGACAGAATTTGGAGTGTTGTGTGTCGTTCTGGTCACTTGCCTACAGGAAAGATATCAATAAGCTTGAAAGAGTGCAGAGAAAATTTACAAGTGTATTGATGGGGCTCGAGGACTGAGTTGTAGGGAAAGATTCATAGGTTAGGACTGTATTCCGTGGATGTGTAGGAGAATGATGGGAGTGACAACAATCAGCGCAGTCTGAGCATGTGCTGGGCAAGTGCTGCCGTGCTTCCAGCACCAACATAACATTCCCACAACTTACTAACTCGAACCTGTACGTCTTTGGAATGGGGGAGGAACTGGGAGCACCCAGAGGAGACCCACACAGTCAAGGGGAGAATATACTAAGTCGTTACATACAGCAAAGCCATTGAACCCAGGTCGTTGACACTGCAAAGGGTTATGCTAACCCTATGCTATCACTCTAGATAATGTTAGTTTTTAGATAATTAGCTTCCTAAATCATGTCAGAGCTCAACGTGTACCTTGGTCTATTCCTCCCGGGCTATCATTGTGTTTGCCAATATTACTTTCTCTGTTCCTTCTCCCTTCTCTTTAGCCCTCTGAAATCTTCATGATCCTCTAAGTCTGGACTCTTGCACATCCTCTAGTTTTACTGCCCCACTCTTGATGACTGTACCTTTAGTTGTGTTGGTCACCGTTCTGAAATTCCTCCCCAAGCCGGTCTCTCCTGCTCCTAGCGCTGATATGATTGGCTGAATGGTTCCTTCGGTCCACAGCTAGTTCAGCCATGATGTTATTGAATGGCTGAGTGGATTCGACAGGCCAGATGCCATCCTCCTGCTGTTTCTGATGCTGTTATGATGACGTTTGGCTTATTGTTTTGAGCCCTGTGTTCTCTGTACATTGTTAAGAATGAAAACAGTCTGCTGAATGATGTAACGTCCATGTTAGTTGGACCTTGTCTAATCAGATGGAAGTGACAGGTCTACTGTCTGAACATATGTAATGTGTAAGTATTAAGAAAATACCTTCGGCTACAAAATTACATCACTCTCCCTGTATGTAACTGGCAATAATACAGAGATGGCAAAAATAATTTATGAAATTATTGAACAAATGGCATTAAAAGTTAATGCACTAAATGGGCTTGTCTACGATCTAAGCTGTAAATTTGAAAAGTGATGCCATAACCTTTAACTAGTTACAGATTTTCATAGCTTGATAAATCTTATTGTAAGTCATTCAGCAGATACTTTGACAATGTGTCAAAGTCAAAGTTCAATATATCGTCATGTGCACAAATGTATGTATACATTGGTACAATGGAAAACTTACTTTTAATGTTTCAAAGTACATTTATTCTCAAAGTAAGTATATAATATGCAACCCTGAGTTTCATCTTCCTGCAGGATGCCATGAAACAAACATCACTGAAACCTCTAAAGAAAAACTGTACACAACAAAGACCATCAAACGCCTAACACACGAAAAGAGAACAAATCTCGCAAGCAACAAAAAACGAGCAAATAACACACAGAATATGAATCACCATCAAACTGCCAAGTCCCTGAAAACGGCTGCACTAAAGCTCCTCCATCAAATCGCGCAAATAGTAACGACAAGTAAACAAACACTCATAGAATGTGAACAATAGAGTCCCCAAAAACGAGTGCACAGCCGCATTCGGCATCATTACGGGTACATGGCACCATATCAGCAGCATTCACAAGAAAAACATGAATTAAATAACCTTACAAGAAAGAACGCAATTCGAACCCATAAATCTTGTATATTATGAAGTGATGAAAGTGGTTATAATGTTGCTAACTCTAGTGATTGGAGTTTTGCTGATTAGTTCAAGAACCAAATCATGAAAGGAAAGTAGCTGTATTAGAGCAACACACACAAAATGCTGGTGAACGCAGCAGGCCAGGCAGCATCTATAGGAAGAGGTACAGTTGACATTTTGGGCTGAGACCCTTCGTCAGGACTAACTGAAGGAAGAGTTAGTAAGAGATTTGAAAGAGGGAGGGGGAGGGGTGATCCGAAATGATAGGAGAAGACAGGAGGGGGAGGGATGGAGCTAAGAGCTGGAAAGTTGATTGGCAAAAGGGATACAAGGCTGGAGAAGGGAGAAGGTCATGGGATGGGTGGAGAGGAGCACCAGAGGAAGATGAAGAGCAGGCAATGAGTTATAGTGAGAGGGACAGCGGGAGAAAAGAGAGAGAGAGAAAGAAAGGGGAAAAAATAATAATAAGTAAATAAGGAATGGGGTAAGAAAGGGAGGAGGGGCATTAATGAAAGTTAGAGAAGTCAATGTTCATGCCATCAGATTGGAGGCTACCCAGACGGAATATAAGGTGTTGTTCCTCCAACCTGAGTGTGGCTTCATCTTGACAGTAGAGGAGGCCGTGGATAGACATGTCAGAATGGGAATGGGATGTGGAATTAAAAAATGTGTATTAAAAAGCAGTATTTGAACCTGGCAGTGTAGGACCTCAGGCTTTGTATCTCTTGCCCAATGATAACACTGAGAAGATGACATGGTGGGGAATTTTGATGATGGGTGTTTATGTGTCCATTGCTTAACACACTGCTTTGTGAGCAGACTCGAAATTCTTAATAGAAATCAGAAGTCAGAACTTAACAGATAAGAGATTAAAATGTTAGACCATAATAACCACCATCACTGTGATTTTGAAGACTGTTGCTGTTAGTGGGTACTCCCTTATTAGCTGCATGCTTCCTATGTTAATGTATTGACTGCAATGCAGCAATACTTGCTGATCTGAGGTGAAGAAAGGCAATATATAAATGCAGGATCACTTGAGTCTGTTGCTCTGGGAAACACAAAAGTCTTCAATATCTTTGATCCCCTCGATCTTGAACGCCGATCCCACCTTTTACATTTAGTATCTCTAGTATTCTCTGCTTCACTGTCTGTAGAGGATAGATCAGCAGAGATTGTTAAAAAGGCGGTAGATACATTTTTTGAAAGATTGGGGAATTGAGAGGTCTGGAGAATTAGCTTAAAAGAAAAGTTCAAAGTTCAAAGTAATTTTATTGTCAAAGTACACATATGTCACCATATACAGCCCTGAGATTCTTTTTCTTGTGGGCATAGTCAATAAATCTATAGAATACTGACCATAAAAGAACCAATCAAAGACCACACAAACTTTGGCGTTAAACTAGTATACAGAAGACAACAAACTATGCAAATACAAAAAGAAAGAAATCACAATAAATAAATGAGCAATAACTATTAAGAACATGAGATGACAAGTCCTTGGAAGTGAGTCTTTTGGTTGTGGGAACATTTCAATGATGGGGCAAGTGAAGTAACCTCCTTTGATGATTGAGGGGCAGTAACCGTTGCTGAACCTGGTGGTGTGAGCCTTGGGGCTCTTGTACCTTATTTTTGATGGCAGCAGTGAGAAGAGAGCACGTCTGGGTGGGGTGTCTCTGATGATAAATGCTGCTTTCCTGCAACGGAAAATTTAATAAAATTTAAGGCCAGGTTCAAATCGGCCTTGATCTTATAAACCGAAGGATTAGATCAATTTTAGAGTAGGTTAAAACCGTAAAACCTCACGACATAGGAGCAGAATTAGGCTATTTGGTTCACGAGTCTGCACCACTATTCTATCATGGCTGATTTATTATTCCTCTCCACCACATTCTCCTGCCTTCTCCCCATAACCTTTGATGCCCTTTCCAATCAAGAACCTAACAACCTCCATTTTAAATATACCCAATGAGTTGGCCTCAACAGTTTCTGGCAATGAAATCCACAGATTCACAACCCTCTGGTGAAAGAAATTCCTCTTCATTTCTGTTCTTGTTTCCTGAGGCATTGCCCTGTTGTGCAAGACTTCCACACTCTCGGAAACATCCTCTCCATATACATTCTATCTGTGCCTTTCAATATTGTATAGTTTTCAATCAGATCCCACCCCCCCCCCCCAATTCTTCTGCATCCTTTTATATTCTAGTCTTCTTGAAATGAATGCTAACATTGCATTTGCCTTCTTTACTACTGGCAAGGTTCAGCACAACATTGTGGGCTGAAGGGTCTGTACTGCATTGTACTGTTCTGATTTCAATGATCTCTATTCAGTGTCAGATCAGGTTTGAAGGGCCTGGTGACATACCTCTGTTGCTTTTCTCTATACTCTGATGTTCTGGTATTATCCTGACTGGAGTTGTAAAACTATTGACTTGAAGGATTGAGGTATTAGGAAAGGTTGGACGGGCGATGATTTTATTCCTTGGAATACAGGGGACTGGGAGTTGAGCTAATAAAGGAGAATGAAATCATGAAAGGTATAAATGGGATGAATGGGTGAATGCATATAAACTGATCGTTGATCCTTGATCTTTGGATTCTATCTCTTTCATTGTGTTGGGGAATCAAGAACTGGAGGACTTAGGTTTCTGGTAAGGGACGAGGGGGTGGGATATTTAATGTGAAATAGGGGCAACATTTATACACAAAGAGTAGGGAAATGACTGAGGCAGGTACAGTAACAGCTTTTAAAAGACGGTTGGACAGGAGTGTGCATTGGAAAGGTTATGGAAAAACGTCGGCAAATATCACTAGCTTGGCTGGGTCACCTTGATCAGCATGGACGGCTCAGGCTAAAGAGCCTGTTTCTATGCTGTGTGAACTTGACCAACACAACTGGATAAACTGTTTGGTCCATCAGAAACACCAGATATTTGCATTTGAAACTAGCCTTTTCAAATTATCTATGTTGTTCTTTCCAATATCAAAAGCTCCAGCATACTTTGTAGAGAAAAACATCAGAACAAAAATATTAAACCATCTTCCTTGAGCAGAATCAGAACAGGTGAATTCTGCAGCTCAGCACTGATGGTGGAAAAGTCAGGAGCAAATAAGTAAATGCCCAGTGTCCACTTTATCAGATACATGTGTATACCTGTTCATTAATGCAAGTATCTGATCAGAATCAGGCTTATTATCACTGGCATGTGACGTGAAATTTGTTAACTTAGCAGCAGCAGTTCAATGCAATACATAATCTAGCAGAGCGAGAGAAAAAAATAATAAATAAAATAAAACATAATAAATAAACAGGAAAATCAATTACGTATATTGAATAGATTATTTTAAAAAATGTGCAAAAACTGAAATACTGTGTATTAAAAAAAGTGAGGTCGTGTCCAAAGCTTCAAAGTCCATTTAGGAATCGGATGGCAGAGGGGAAGAAGCTGTTCCTGAATCGCTGAGTGTGTGCCTTCAGGCTTCTGTATCTCCTACCTGATGGTAACAGTGAGAAAGTGCATGCCCTGGGTGCTAGAAGTGTTTAATAATGGACACTGCCTTTCTGAGACACCACTTCCTAAAGACGTCCTGGGTACTTTGTAGGCTAGTGCCCAAGATGGAGCTGACTAGATTTACAACCTTCTGCAGCTTCTTTTGGTCCTGTGCAGTAGCCCCTCCATACCAGACAATGATGCAGCCAGTCAGAATGCTGTCCACGGTGCAACTATAGAAGTTTTTGAGTGTATTTGTTGACATACCAAATCGCTTCAGACTCCTAATAAAGTATAGCTGCTGTCTTGTCTTCTTTATGACTACATCAATATACTGGGACCAGGTTAGATCCTCAGTGATCTTTACACGCAGCAACTTGAAGCTGCTCACTCTCCCTACTCTATGAGGATTGGTATGTGTTCCTTTGTCTTACCCTTCCTGAAGTCCACAATCAGCTCTTTTGTCTTACTGACGTTGAGTGCCAGGTTGTTGCTGCAGCACCATTCCACTAGTTGGTATATCTCACTCCTGTATGCCCTCTCGTCACCACCTGAGATTCTACCTACAATGGTTGTATCGTCAGCAAATTTGTAGATGGCATTTGAGCTATGCCTAGCCACACAGTCATATGTATACAGAGAGTAGAGCCGTGGGCTAAGCACACACCCCTGAGGTGTGCCAGTGTTGATCGTCAGCGAAGAGGATATGTTATCACCTGATCATGTGGCAGCAACTCAGTGCATAAAAGCATGCAGACATGGTCAAGAGGTTTAGATGTTGCTTAGACCAAAAATCAGAATGGGGAAGAAATGGGATCTAAGTGGCTTTGACTGTGGAATAATTGTTGGTGCCAGACGAGGTGGTCTGAGTAACTGCTCATCACCTGGGATTTTCATAAACAGCAGTCTCTAGAATTTACAGGAAACGGTGTGAAAAACAAAAAAAAAACCTAGTGAGCAGCAGTTCTGTAGCCAAAAATGGCTTGTTAATGAGAGAGGTCAGAGGAGATGAGGTGGAATGGTTCAAGCTGACAGGAAGTTGACAGTAACTCAATGTTTAAATTTCAAAGTACATATATGTCGCCATACTGAGATTCGTTTTCTTGCAGGTATACTCACTAAATCTTGAAAACATTATAGAATCAATGAAAGACACACCTAACAGGGTGAGCAACCAATGTGCAAAAGGTAACAAACTACACAGATATGAAAGAAAGGAAGAAATAATAACAATAAATTTAAAAAGCAATAAATTTCAAGAACACGTGATAAAAAGTAAAGGGGTGAGTGAAGCTGAGGGAAGTTGTCCCCGCTGGTTTAACAGCCTGATGGTTGAGGTGCAATAACTGTTCCTGAATCTGGTAATTTGGTTTTGAGGTAGCAGCGAGAAGAGAGCACAGGCTGTGTGGTAGGGGTCCTTGATGATTCATGCTGCTTTCCTGTGACAACACTTCATAAAGATGTGCTCAACTGTGAAGGTAGATAAGTCACCTGGATAAGATGGTATATGCCACAGGGTTCTGAAAGAGGAGGATGAAGAGATCATGGAAGCATTAGAAATGATCTTTCAAAAATCACCAGATTCTGAAATGGTTCCGGAAGACTGGAAAATTGCAAATGTCACTCCACTCTTCAAGAAGGAAGAGAAGCAGAAGAAAGGAAACTACAGGCCAGTTAGTCTGACCTCAGTGGTTGGGAAGATTTGGGAGTCGATTATTAAGGATGAGCTCTCGGCATACTTGGAGGCACATGATAAAATAGGCTGCAGTCAGCATGGTTTCCTCAAGGGAAAATCTTGCCTGAAAAATCTGTATGAAAAAGTAACAAGCAGGATAGATAAAGGAGAATTGGTTGATGTTGTGTACTTGGATTTTCGGAAGGCCTTTGACAAAGTGTCACACATGAGGCTGCTTAACAAGCTACGAGCACGTGGCATTATGGAAAAGACTCTAGCATGGATAAAGTAGTGGCTGATTGGCAGGAGGCAAAGAGTGGGAATAAAGGGAGACTTCTCTGACTGACTGTCAGTGACTAGTAATGCTCCACAGGGCTTTGTGTTGGGACCAGTTCTTCTTACATTATATGTCAATGATTTGGATGATGGAATTGATGGATTTATTGCAAAGTTTGCAGATAATCTGAAGATAGTTGGAGGTGTAGGTTAGTTTTGAGGAAGTAGAGAGGCTACAGAAGAAGAATGGGCAAAGAAATGGCAAATGGAATACAGTATTGGGAAGTGTATGGTCATGCACTTTGGTAGGAGAAATGAAAGGGTTGACTATTTTCTAAATGGAGAGAAAATATATAAAACAGAGATGCAAAGGGACTTGGAAGTCCTTGTGCAAGATTCCCTAAAGGTTAATTTGCAGGTTAAGGCTGTGGTGAGGAGGGCAAATGCAATGTTAGCATTCATTTCAAGAGGACTAGAATGTAAAAGCAAGGATGTAATGTTGAGACTTTATAAAGCACTGGTGAGGTCCCACTTGAAGTATTGTGAGCAAGCGTGGGCACCTTATCTGAGAAAGGATGTGCTGAAACTGGAAAGGGTTCAAAGGAAGTTCACAAAAAATGATTCCAGGATTGAATGGCTTGTCATATGAAGAGCATTTGATGACTCTGGGCCTGTATTCACTAGAATTCTGAAGAATGAGGAGTGACCACATTGAAACCTATTGAATATTGAAAGGCCTCGATAGAGTAGATGAGGAGAGGATGTTTCCGATGGTGGGAGAGTCTAAGGCCAGAGGATACAGCCTCAGGATAGAGGGGTGTCCACTTTTAGAATGGAAATGAGGAGGAATATCTTTAGCCAGAGAGTAATGATTCTGTGGAATTCTTTGCCACAGGCAGCTGTGGAGGCCAAGTCTTTATGCATAGTTAAGCAGAGGTTGATAGATTCTTGATTGGTCAAGGCACGAAGGGCTATGGGGAGAAGGCAGGAGATTGGGGCTGAGAGGAAAATTGGAACAGTCGTGATGAAATGGCAGAGCAGACTCGATGCGCCAAATGGCCTAAGTCTTCTCCTGTATCTTATGGTCTCACGGTCTTATATCCACTACTTTTTACAAATGACCACATGTTACAACAGTGGTGTGCAAAAGAGCTGTTCTGAATGCACAGCACATCGAACCTTGAATTGGATGGGCTACAGCAGCAGAAGACCATGAACATGCACTCAGTGGCCATTTTATTAGATACCGGAGGAACCTGTAAGATGGTTTAATGCTTTCCACTGAGAAGATGATGTTGAAGGTTATTCATAACAAACACAGAGATACATCCAGGTGTTCAGCACTCAACAAAGATTACATCAGTCCTGATGGAGCAGGAGCTGTGCTGACTCTGCAGAGAATACAAGATTATTCATTCTGCGATTTCCTCCGGCAGATTTCTTGATTTAGATGTATGCATGTTATTAGAGGCCCACAATTGACCCATAGGTGTCAATTACTGTTGTTCTGACAGCTGAACTTGGGATGCAGTTAATTTATTAACAAGTGGAGATGTCAGATATCCTCCCACAGATTAAATTAATTTTCACTTTTATTCCTGTGCGCTCTTTGTTATAATATGTTTTGCTCTGCGATTAAGTCAAGGTGGATTTGTCCCTGAAAGTGCATTGTAAAGGATGGCTTGTTACTTGATGCGTTTAAGTAAAAAACAAATATTTGCAGATCCTGCCGTTCAAATATGCCACCGCCTATACACAGACTGTGCTTTAGTTTTGGCAGATTGTCTAGATTCTGTAGAACTACATTCAGAATGAGTAAGGGCAGATGCAGTACATTAGGGACATTTAAGAATCCCTTAGATCGGCACATGGATGATAGAAAAATGGAGAGCTATGTAGGAGGGAAGGGTTAAATTGATCTTATAGTAGGTTAAGAAGTCAGCACAACACTGTGGGCCAAAGGGTCTATACTGTGTTGTCATGTTCTATAACTTATTCTGCATAGTTATTGCTTTTCCTTGTTCTGCCTCAACTGCACAGAAAAATTAATTGATCTGTATGAACAGTATACAAGACAAACTTGTTACTATATCTTGGTACATGTGACAATAATAAACCAATTCCGGTATTAATACCAATATCTTTGTCCCCTCTCACCTAAAACCATGCCCCCTAGTTTTGGAGTACCCTGGGGAAGAAAAACTGTTACTAATCATCTTATCTATGCTCCTATAACTCACACACTGATATAAATTATCCTCCTATGTTTCAAGGAGTGAAGCCTGAGCCTGGCCAACCTCTCCCTGTAACACAAACCCTTGAGTACCAGCAAAATTCTCATAAATCTTCTGTACATTATTTCCAGTTTAACCGAATCTTGCCAATAACAGGGTACTGGAAACCATACTTAATTCTCCAATTTTGGCCTTATCCAACTCGAATGAATTTTCAATGCCCAGACTGATGAAGGCCAGCATTCTAAACACCTTTTCTATTGGGAAGAAATGTGTTCTAAGTGACCTTGACCGTGAATGATTGTTGGTGCCAGAATGGGTGGTTTGAGTGTTTCAGAAACTGCTGATCTCCTGAGATCTGAACGCACAATTTCAAGAGTTTATAGAGAATAGTGCCAAAAAACAAACAAAAAAAATCTAGTAGCTGCAGCTCTGTGGGCAAAAACGTCTTGTTAATGACAGATTAGAGGAAAATGGTCATACTGGCTCAAGCTGACAGGAAGGCGACACTAACTGAAATAACCACACTTTACAACAGTGCTGTGCAGAAGAGCATCTCTGAACGCACGACACGTAGAACCTTGAAGTGGATGGACTACAGCAGCAGAAGATGATGAATGTACACTCAGGTGACCACTATTATGTACAAGAGGTATATAATGGGCCCATTCCTGTATCTAATAAAATGGCCACTGAGTGTAGCTAATAAGGAAATTTACTTTAAACCGTTTTCAGAGTCATGATGGAGCGGATGTGAATCAAATGATATTTTCGAATAGAGGCCGTTAAAGATGCAATTAGCATCAGTGGAGATTCCTGAAAACTGAATTATCATTTGATGGTTTGGTCATGCACATTTTTGTTTGGCATGTTACAGGTGGTATAGAGTCATCACTAGAATATTAATTAGCTTAGGCTTTCACAGGGCAAATTGTGGGCTGTGATCTTGCAACAGTGCCTCACAGTCACTGCATGATCATTTTGTTAGACGCCTACTGAAATGGGTTTTCAGGAGATTTCCTTCTGATACACCAAGCACATAATTGGCAGGTTTTCTTATTTGCATTTAGCACTGATGTGTAGGTGTGAGATTCTAACACAGGTTACATCTATAATAACGGATTACAACTCTTGATATGATATTTAATAAACAGATTCATTGACTTGGAGCCGAAGTATAAGCTAATATTTCCCTCTGCACCTTGGCTTGTGGAGTGATATCACGCGCAGTCCCTGATGCACAGTTAATGCTTCTCCACTGCATAACTGTGCCAGATAACAAGATTGTAATGGGAAGCCCTTACAACAGGCAGGCGTAAGAACAAAATCTTTTATAAATTCAGGTTGAAAATCAATGGGTCCAAATACATGAAGAAGAATCTAAAAACATTTATGTTTGAACAATGCACATTGACGCATTTGGTCTTCTTCACTGGGCATCTAGCTCTAGTCTTGCACATTTTCTTTTATAAAAATAATAATATTAATAATAGCTTAGTTTTATTAATATACAATGGGATAAAGTCGTCTTCTTAATCCTGTCACCCCTGTTGGGTGTAGGCCGCTGACAGGAGCTCGCCAGCGTCCATAAGACATAGGAACAGAATTAGGCCATTCAGCCCATTGAGTCTGCTCCGCCATTCCATCATGGCTGATCTTGGATCCCACTCAACCCTATAAACCTGCCTTCTTGCTATATCCTTTGATGCTCTGACCAACCAGGAAATGATCAGCTTCTGCCTTAAATATACCCACAGACTTGGCCTCCACCGCAGTCTGTGGCAGAGCATTCCCGAGATTCACTGCTCTCTGGCTAAAAAATATCCTCCTTACCTCTGTTTTGAGGCTGTGTCCACTGGTTCTGGATACCCCCATCATCGTAAACATCCTCTCCACATCCACCCTATCTATTCCTTTCAACATTTGGTAGGGTTCAAAGAGTCCCCCCCCCCCCCCAACTGCATCCTTTTTAATCCCAGTGAGTACAGGCCTGAATCCTGGGCCAGTCTTTCAAATTCTCCTTAGGTGTAACCCATCGATACATCTTCTAGGCCAGGATCATTCCTCTCACAGGGATGAAGTCTTCGGGGCTTCTGTTGCCATTTTAGTTCTGGATTTTTATGGGATAGGGTTGCAGGCCCTATGCCCAACCCTTCTCCTTTTGCAACCGGGCTTGGGATCGTCCATGGCAGAATTAATAGAAAAAAGTTACCAGTGAACCTGCTTCTACTGTCCCTTACAGTCCAAATCAATTAGTGGTATTTACTTAAGTGACAGGCAAGTTACGGAAGGAACTCAGTGAGTCAGTCAGCATCTGTGGAGGGAAATGAATAGTTAATGTTCCGGCTTCCGACCTTCACCCTCAGAGGAAGAGGGTCGACCAGAAGCATCAAGTGTCCATTTCCCTTCACTGAAGCTGTCTGAGCTGAGCTCTTCTGATATCTTGCTCCAGATCCCTGCAAATGCAATCTGTTGTGTCTCCAGCCTGTATTTACTTGGGAAATATCTATCCTTCATTCAGCATTATAAAAACTTATTATTTGCTGTGATTACCTTGCAATTTGTGAAACATCTCTGTTGCAAATTGACTGCAACATGTTTCTTTTTATCAAGTAATTTACCAAATCAGAATCACTGATGTCTGCCATGAAATTTGTTGTTTTGTGGCAGTGGTACAGTGCAAGTGATAAACAAGGTTCAAGTTCAAGGTCAAGGTGCATTTATTATCAAAGTGTGTCTGCAGTATACAACTCTGAGATTTGTCTTCTCCAGATAGGCAGGAAACAAGGAAATCCATGGAAACCAAAGAAAAACAACATCCCCATGGACAAAACAATATTGCAAAAACAGTACCAAAGACTTCAAACCCACCCCCCCACCCCCCGCCAATTTGCAGTAAGCAAGTTGTGCAGACACAGCAAGCACATCAAATACCAAGCCCTCTCCTAGTTCAAAAAAACAAACAAAACAAAACATGCAAACAGCACCAAGAACATTAACCCCCCCCAAACCCGCTATTACCAAACATTACTATAATTTGCAATAAAATAGACAAATAGACAGGTAAATAAATAAAGAAACAATAGATAGATAGATTAGGCCCTTCATTGTTCAGTGTCAACCATGAATGTTGTGTCCCACCTGCCTGCTTGATATGCAAGCCAGGGCAGTGCAGTATGGAGAACAAGCTGTTGCCCAGGCCTCAGGCTGCCCCTCTCCATGGAGCTGATGAATCCAAAGGAAGGACAGAGACCAATAGAGTTTGGCACCAGTGACATCGCAGGAGTTGCCAGTAAGCATTGAACTCAACGTTGGTCTGTCTTAGGGACTCTAGCTCTGGATTTTTCTCGGGGTTTACTCCTGAAATACTCCCCACGAGTTGGTATTGCTGCAAGGTAGCGGGGGTTTGGGATGAGTTTTCCTCCTCCTAGATGAGCTGCCCACCATGGCTGATGTACCCCATCTGCCCAGTGCAACTGGTTTTAAGGCACCAGTGACCCTTCTCCTGTCAGTGGAAATGGTTCCACCAGGTTAAAGTAGCTGAGCCACATGTGAAGGTCACAATCGACTTGATTGCCAGAGGCTATTTGAGACACACCCCATTGGGAGCATTTAATTGGTAGTGGGAGCTTGTCTCCCTTACCTCACCCCCCCAACGGCTATGATGCACAGACATAGTTCAAGAGAGGAATACTGAGGTAGCGTTCATGAGTTCATGGATTGTTCAGAAACCTAATGGTAGAGAAGAAGAAGCTTTTCCTGAATTATTAGTGCGCATCTTCAGTCTATTGTACCTCATTCCTGCTGTATCTGGCTATCACTTGCCTGGCCAGCATTCATGTGGTGGTGGGGGCAAGGTTAAACTATGAGAAAAGTAACAGTTTTACATTCCAATCCAACAAGTGCTGATTGGTAAAGTGTAAACTGGTTAATACAGTAATCAGAAGCTTGTCCGTTGTACATCAATGACTGGCAGCCATTTCATTAGTCACATGATTACTGCTGATTTACCAAGTTAACAAATAGATTTGGTTTTTACAAATGCCTATGTTGATTTTATCCATAAGTCGGAAAGCACGCATTCTGGTCACCACCCCTCCACAGTTTCGTCATGAATGGAATTGAAAGCACTTGTTAAGACTGACAGAAAATTACTAAGAGACGGTGGGGAAACTAGTTCTACTGTACATAGGAACAAATTTACAGATATGTATTAGACTCCACTATGTGCTGAACTGAGGCTGAGGCAGGGGGCCTGCGCCAGCCGCTCCTGCCTTCATGCCTGTGGCCCAACTTTCATCCTAAAGGCTATTTCCTTACTTTTATTGCTTGCACGTTTTTTTCTCTCTGCGTATTGTGTGTTTGTTTTCTTTTTTTATGAGTTCCTTTGGTTTTCTTTGTTTTGTTGTTGCTTGTAAGGAGACAAATCTCAAGGTTGTAATGTATATATACTTTGATAATAAATGTACTTTGAACTCTGAACTTCTGAATTTAAGAATATTATGGGAGCTCATTTGTATTAGGATATCCACTCCAGACAATTAATTAATACAGCCTGCTAATGTGATTGAATAACAATTATTATCTTTTAACTTCTCCACAATGCTTGTTCTTGATGATTTTTATTCTGTTCTTCTCTTTGAGTTATAGATTCAGACAGCAGAAGAACATGACACTTTGCCGACCATGTCCATGCTGATCATTGCTAGTCCCTTGCTCACTGCCTTCCTCTTTACCTTGGTCCTCATTGGCCCATTTGCTCTTGTACCACATTCCACTACACCCAATGGCCACTTTATTAGGCACACCTGTACATCCGCTTGTCAATAGAAATATCTAATCAGCCAATAATGTGACAGCAAGTCAATGCGGACATGGTCAAGAGATTCAGATGTTGTTCTGACCAAGCATCAGAATGTGGAAGAAGGGTATAGGAGGTACCTAATACGGTGGCTGCTGAGTGTATCTTATTGCAGTGTACACAGGTAGGCCTGTTGCCCCAGCTCTTAGTTTGTTAATGGCAATGAGATGCCCACAAGTTTGAAGATGAAACAGACTCCAAAAATTAGCTAATGTGGCTACAAAGAAGGCACGACAGTGGCTATATTTCATTGGCAGTTTGAGGAGATTTGGTGTGACTCTTAAAGACACTCACAGATTTCTACAGATTTACCATGGAGAGCATTTTAACTGGCTGTGTCACCGTCTGCTGTGAGTTTGGTGGGGGGGGGGGGGTTGCTACTGCACAGGATTGAAGTAAGCTGCAGAGAGTTGTGAACTTAGTCAGCTCCATCATGAGCACTAGCCTGCGTAGTATCCGGGACATCTTCAAGGAGCAATGTCTCAATAAGGTGGTGTCCATCATTAAGGACCGCCGTCACCCAGGTCACACTTTGTTCTCATTGATACCATCAGGAGGGAGGTACAGGCTCCTGAAGGTACACACTCAGCGATTCAGGAACAGCTTCTTCCCCTCTGTGATCGGATTTCTGGATGGACACTGAACCCATGAACACCACCTCACTACTTTTTTACTTACGTTTTTGGCACTACTTACTTAACTATTTAGTACATATGTAATTCCTCTAATTTATAGCTTTTTTTCAATTGTTATTTATTGCATTGTACTGCTGCCACAAAGTCAACAAATTTCACAAGATATCCTGGTGATGTTAAACCTGATCCTGATTCTGAAGTTTTCAATAAAAAGTGTCTCTGTTCCAAGGAAAGAAATTGTGTTCTATCTATTTATCTCATTATTTCCAATGTCTTGTTTTGTATTGATTGAATTTTTGCTATGTATTGAATTAATTGAATATATCAGGTGTTATAACTTAATGATAATTATAACAATAATAATAACCATAGAATTGAATAGTTAACCTTTATAGTTGTAATATACTTATTGTTCTGTATATCAGTGATTAATCATGATTGTATTGATTTTATATATAATTAATCATTACATCATTGTCATTCTATTAATTATTTCAGTTCACAGACTATTCAGTCAAATTAGCACAACAATTCATCATTTATTATCTGTGACTAATCATTACAGACTTTGAGATGCTATATTATTTAATACTAATATCAAGTTGTTTAGCATGGAGAAAACCAGTGGGCTTCCATGGTACTAACTGAAGCAAAGTTGTTTACCATTAATTTCTTTAGAGATACGGTGCAGACGGGCCCCTCCAGCCCACTGAGCTGAGCCGCTCAGCAACCCGTCGACATAACCCTAGTCCAATCGCAAGAAACATGGAGATGTTGTAATGAATGAGCATGTGGTCTCGGTTTGAGAAAGTAGAGTGAGGTTATTGGTGTTATGTTTTTCAAATCCAAAAACATAACAACTAATTGAAAGGAAACATGGAGCCAGGAATAATGTGTATAACTTCGTTTTTACTTTAAGCAAGGTATGCACCTGTGATGTGAGAGAGTCATGGCATGTGCAATTCACCTACACAGAGCCCATAGCGAATTATTTAAATGAACAAAAATGCTTAATCAAACAACATTGCTCAAATACTACTGAAGTATTAAATACACAGCAATTGGTATTTATTTTGTGGGTATCTCATTTGTTCCATTGAAGGGGCAGATAGCAATTGTTATCATTCTGAATATTGTACAGGAAATCAATAAATGAAATGAATTATGCATTAAAGCATGTACCCATTACATCACTGGTGCTTTAGGGCAGCAGTGAAGGTCGTCCATCGCTGGTGGTGTTCAGGGCTTCCTTCATCATGTCAGTAACTTCCTCTTGGTTTTTATTGCTGTCAGTCATGCAAATCCCGGTTGGAGCCTCAGGAATACTGTCACACTCAGACGCAGAAGGATGCTTCCTTGATGTTTCTGTAACAGTTTTGTTTCACCAGTCACGGTTATTGGCCCTGATCTGAACTCTTGAACCTGGAGGATCAGAAGACCACTATTAGTCGGACTCTAACCTTTGACCTATTTGGCATGGGTGGCCTTTCCAAGAGCCAAAGGATAAAGCCCTGACTCCATCCAACATGGCTCTACTGGTCATTGAGGCATGCAAGCCTCCAAACCATGACAGGATTGTGGTCTTAGAGGGAATTGTGAAATAGATATCAAAAGTACCAACCCTTATTTTTTTCTAACTCCTCGCTCTGAAATGTTGTCTCTCAGCATGCTTCAGTGACCTTTCCCAGTTACTCATTTTGGGACCTGTGTTCAGATGGTTTAGATAGCCACTGGTGAATGATGGTATTAGTTACATTCATCTGTGCTTCAGAAAACAAATACTTAAGCTCTGATGTTGATTAAGACACATATATGGATCCCGGTTGAAGCACAAGTTTCAGCAGAAAAACCTGGCCCTTAGCATAACAAAGGCCTACCTAAGGCTTTGTGGTGGCCTCTCGGCGGGATATGACCCAGCCCTGGGAAAGCTTCGCCCGTGGATAGTCAATGTATGGTGGAACGTATTCTGAGTGGCTGCATCACCACCTAGTGTGGAGGCTCCAATGCACAGGATCGGAAACATGCTGCAGAGCGTAGCAAACTTAGCCAGCTCCATCATAGCCACTAGCCTCCCCACTATCGAGGACACCTTCAAATAAACAGTGCCTCAAGGATACAGCATTATTCTTAGTGACCCTAACCATCTAGGACATGTCCTTTTCTCATTACTACCACTGGTGAGGGAGTACAGGAGCCTGAAGACACACACTCAATGTTTTAAAGTCAAAGTATATTTATTATCAAAGTACGTATATGTCACCATATACGATCCTGAGATTCATTTTCTTGTAGGCATACTCAACAAATCTAAGAATAATAATCAGAACAGAATCAAGGAAAGAATGCCTAACTTGGGTGTTCAGCCGGTGTGCAGAAGACAACAAGCTGTGCAAGTACAAAAAGGAAGAAATAATAAGAATAATAATAATAAAAAGAAGCAATAAATATAGAGAACATGAGATGAAAAGTCCTTGAAATTGAATCCATTGGTTGTTGGAACATTTCAGTGACGGGGCAAGTGAAGTGGAGTGAAGTTATCCCCTCTGGTTCAAGAGCCTGATGGTTGAGGTGTAGTAACTGTTTCTGAACCTGGTGTTGTGAGTCTTGAGGAACGGATTCTTCTCCTCCACTGTCAGATTTTTGAATGATCCATGAATCCATGAACACTACCTTGCCATGTTGCTCTCTTTTTGTACTATTAATTATTTTTATGTTTCTTTTGTAATCTAGAGTAATTTCTTTTATCGTAGTGTACCACTGCTGCCAAATAACAAATTTCATAACATATGTCAGTGATAATAAACCTGATTCTGATGTACTTTAACTAACTCAATGTATCCAGCTTCTGATCAGCTCCAGTTTCACGTGACTGGCAGGATTAAATCCAGAACTTGGAAACTAACACAACAATAGATGCCTGTGCCTTGATGCTAAATCTAGATTTTGCTCAGCTGGCTAGCAGGTGATAGCAGAAGTTTCAAAAACAGCCACCTCTCTAGTCAATGGGATTAAATAGAGTTCTTTCACTCCACACTGAGGCTTCTGGGTAAGCCAGAACACCATGCCATTTCCTTGTCCAAATTTCCCCTACTGGGCCAATGATGTACACTCTATGGCCACTTATTTGGTACCCAAAATAGTCAATGAGCGTATGCTTATGGTCTTCTGCTGCTGCAGACTATCCATTTCAAGTTTGAATATATTGTAGGTGTTGAGGTGCTCATCTGCACATCAATGTTGTAACGCATGGTTATTGTCACCTTCCTGTCAGCTTGATCCAGTCTGGCCATTCTCCTCTGACCTCTCTCATTAACAAGATGTTTTCACCCACAGAATTGCTGCTCACTGGACACACTTTTTTACACCATCTTTTGTAAACTCTAGAGACCGTTGTGCGTAAAAGTATCAGGAGATCAGCAGTTTCTGAGCTACTCAAGCCACTCCATCTGGCACCAACAATCATTCCATGGTCAAAGTCACTTAGATCACATTTCTTCCTCATTCTGACGTTTGGTCTGAACAACAACTGAATCTCTAGACCATGTCTGCATACTTTTATGCATTAAGTTGTTACCACATGACTGGCTGATTAGATATTTGAATTAACAAGCAGAGGTACCTAATTAAATGACCTCTGAGTGTATGCTCATATCAAAACGTCCAAAATTCATAAAACATTGCCTCTTCAATTAAATAAAAAATCCACTTTACAAACTGTTTTCCTATTTCATGACTTCTATAGAGCAAAGAATGGGTATTGGATTGATAAGTTCTTTATTAATAAGAATGTCAAAGGTTATGAGGAGAAGGCATGAGAATGCGACTGAGAGAGATAATAAATCAGTCATGATGGAATGGTGGAGCAGATTCAAAGATCTTGGACTTTTATTTCTGTAATACACTCTGCATGTGACATGGAATTTCTGATCACTTTTAACTGTCAGAGTGTCTTCAAGGAACAGGGATGAGGAGAAATTTGGTCACAGGTTCAAATGGCCTCCATCTCTGTCATAAGGATATATAGAAATACACATCACAAGGTCAAGCAAAAGCATTGGTGATGGAAAGCAAGTAACACTGAGCAGCTGGTAATGCTAAGAAAAATAGGACTGCTGAAAGAACTTAACCCATTAAGCAGCATCTGTGGAAAGAGAATCCAGTCATTGTAAATCAGGGAACCTTCCTCAGAAGTCGGGGAGAGTGGAGGGGTTAATCTTCAAAGCAGAGCTGGGGGTGGGGTGGGGTGAGGGTCAATGTGTCAGACAGAAGCCTATCTGGCGATAGCTTGGGTTCTTATCAAAGTGGGAGCGCCCAGATTGGTAGAATGGCTCAGTGCACCGATATAGAAATATCGCAAGCTTCACATGGTTAATCAAAGGAAACTTGACAGAAAAAAAGCAAACTTGTCAGAATGTCTAATCTTAACAGGTAGTTGGTAATTGGTTTATTATTGTCACATGCAGCAAGATACAGTAGTTATAATAAATAGTATGATAATACTTAATATTATTTTTTCTCAGCTCAAGCTGCTAAAATCTGAGGTACGGGCATAGCCAAGCACATTCATTTGTCAATTGCTAGGAACATTTGGACTGCTCCAATGGTGCTATGTATTGTGGCTTTCTGGAAATTTACTTAAGTCAGGGGTGGCCAACTTTTTACATTCCATGTGTCAATTTTTTCACTCACGAGTTCAGATGCGCCATACGACTCTTGTACCCCCATTCAATTCTTGTAAAAATATGTTAATATAGAACTTATTCGTGAAAAAATCACAACTGAACTCGTGCGTGAAAAAATTGACGCATGAAATGTAAAAGGTTGGCCACCCCTGACTTAAGTATTGCTGTGTAGACCTAATTGTTTAATGCTATTGTGTCATGCCGTTGAGATGATACCTGTTGTGGATGCTATACCTTGTTCATATTCCAAAATCTTTCAATTTCCTCTTTTAATTCAGCATATTCTGGTGTTTATCACTTATTGATTTCTGTAAGTTATGTGTGTTTGGAATAGCTTTATCTATTAAATAAGTTGTTCTTGCTTGTTTATCCTGTATTATTATATCCGGATGGTTATTATGGATTGCTCTATCTGTGCTAATGGATCGGTTGTAATATAATTTGTGGAACTCTGACTCTAAAATTAGATTAGGTTTGTGTTTATAGTAAGGTATGATTTCTTTTTTTATGAGTTTGTATTGATACTATAACCTTCCGGATAAACAAGCAAGAACAACTTACTTAATAGGTTTAGCCATTCCAAACACACACAACATACAGAAATCAATAAATGAAAAGCACCAGAATTAAAAGAGGAAACTGAAAGACTTTGGAACATGAACAGGGGATGCCTTGTCCCGATGGCAATACTGTATCTACAACTGGTATCATTTTAGGTGTTCTTGTACATCAGTCACTGAAAGCAAACGTGAAAGTACAGCAGGCAGTGAAGAAAGCTAATGGCATGCTGGCCTTCATGACAAGGGGAATTGAGTATAAGAGCAAAGAAGTCCTTCTGCAGCTCTACAGGGCCCTGGTGAGACCACACCTGGGGTACTGTGTGCAGTTTCGGTCTCCAAATTTGAGGAAGGACATTCTTGCTATTGAGGGAGTGCAGCGTAGGTTCACAAGGTTAATTCCCGGGATGGCGGGACTGTCATATGTCGAAAGATTGGAGCGACTGGGCTTGTATACTCCGGAATTTAGAAGGCTGAGAGGGGATCTTATTGAAATATATAAGATCATTAAGGGATTGGACATGGTGCAGGCAGGAAGCATGTTCCTGCTGATGGGTGAGTCCAGAACCACAGGCCACAGTTTAAGAATAAGGGGTAGGCCATTTAGAACGGAGTTGAGGAAAAACTTTTTCACCCAGAGAGTGGTGGATGTATGGAATGCTCTGCCCCAGTAGGCTGTGGAGGCCAAGTCTCTGGATGCTTTCAAGAAAGAGATGGATAGAGCTCTTAAAGATAGCAGAATCAAAGATTGTGGGGATAAGGCAGGAACTGGGTACTGATTGTGGATGATCAGCCATGATCACAGTGAATGGCAGTGCTGGCTCAAAGGGCTGAATGGCCTACTCCTGCACCTATTGTCTATTGTCTATTGAAGTCACTACACATAGCACTAAACAATTAGGCCTACACAGCAATATTTATTTAAATCTCCAGAAAGCCACAATACTAAACACCACTAGAATAGTCTGAAAGTTCCTAGCAATTGAGAAATGAGTGCGCTTGGCTATGCCTGTATCTCAGGTTTCACCAGCTTGAGCTGAGAAACAATAAATGATAATAATAACTTATTTATTGAGCATTTTTCATGCCGATGATATAGTTCAAAGTGCTTCACAATGGGATGCAGTGTAAAATCTGTATTGTATGCCATTTATGCAGATCATTTATAAACATAAATACACAGACAATAAGTGTTGAAGGCTTCCTTGTATTCTGCTGCTGAATTTAATTTAACAGACAAGGTGATACACCTGAATTGTTCACTGAAACTGGGAACAACATTAACCTGCTGTGGGTCACGAATCCTGTTGCCCAGCTGCTTTGGCCTGTTAAATGCAGAAAGAAAACTTCATTGCACACTGAGGTGTCTTTGGCACTGCAGAGTTGGCTGTGGCGATCAATGAGATCGGCAGAGTCCCAAGTTTCCAAGGACTTACTTCACAGACAACAAAACTGCCAGTGCAACATGTGGACAGAGGAACTTGAGAAGCAAGAGCAGGAGAAACCATTTGCCTCCCAAGACACGCTGATCCAATTCTGGCCCCAATTCCACTTTCCCGCCAGCTCCCTTAATTTCCAAATAGAGAAAAATCTCTCACTGTGTTCAGTGACAACCTCACTGTTCTCTGGAGTAGAGAATGCCAGTAATTCATGAACCTCCTCGGGAAGAGCCCCCTTTCAGTTTTTGTCTTAATTGTCTTAACTCATGGTCAGTTATTACACTTCAACCATCCGACTCCTGAACCAGAAAGGTTAATGTCACTCACCTCAACAATTCCACAAAACGTATGTTTTTAACAATATTAAACACCTATTTGCGCAAGCACAAAACATCACACACAGCACATAGTAAGTTAATAAACATAATTCAAGTGCATGTGGTGTGCAGCGCAGGTAGACAGTAAACATCACTATAAACAAGTCATTGTCACTGTTTTATTGGATGCCAGTGTAATTAGAATAGATTCAACTTTATTGTCATTGTGCTGAGTACAGATACAAAGCCAATGAAATGCAGTTAGCATCTAAACAGAAATACAAAGAATAGTCTTAATCCTACGATTTGGAATGCTGATAATCCAAGAACAAATTGCCCCAATCTCACTGTGTGTAGAAGCATAGATTATGAGACACTGGGGCCCTGGCGTTAAGGTTGTTTGTGGATTGTTGCATATGCCTCAGTGTCAGGGAATCTTGCAGGTTGGACCCAGATGCCACTGTTCGCTGGTGGTTTATCTAAGCTAGAGAAGGTTTCAAATGTACATTCAGTACTGGTGTATGTGTACAGTACACAGCCTGAAATTTGTCCTCTTCACTCCACAAACCAAGAAACCCCACAGAATGATAGAACCATCGAAGCCCTGAAGCCTTGCCCCTCCCACTCCTTTTGCACAAGCAACAGCAAAAGATGGTAATTAACAAATCCAGTTAATTCCACCAAGACATCACCCAGAATACACTGAAACTGGAACACCTCAGGAGAAAAAGGAACGTGAATGATTGCAAGCCATAAGGAGAAGGACTTCATTTGGATCACCAACACTGATGGGCTGAATGGCCTGCTTCTCTGCTGTATCCATTTCTGTATATGTTTGCATTCGCACAAGATGAGCTGCTACAAGCTGCAAACAAAAATAAGTTATTTAGAGTGACCATGAGTGAAGGGGTCAGCTTGGAAGTGGCTGTAAAGAAGATGGGCCTGATATTTGTGAGAGGTACTGTACAGTGCAGGGAGCATTCTGACTGGTTGTATCAGTATCTACTTTGGATGCAGCATCGTAAGGGTCAAATGAGCCTTCAGAGAACTGCAAACAACCAGCTCCCTTACAGCATAGCTCTCCTCTCCATTGAGGACATCTTCAAAAGGCAATGCCTCCAAAGGTTGGCATCCAAGTTAAGGACCACCACCACCGAGAACATGCCCTCTTCTCATATCTACCATCAGGGAGGAGGTACAGAAGCTTAGCAATGCATACTTAGTGGTTTAGGAACAGCTTCCTCCCCTCCACCTTCAGATTTCTAAACAATCCATGAACCCTCGAACACTACCTCACTGTTCTTCTTTTGCACCATTTATTTATTATAACTTAGAGTAAATTTTGTGCGCCTTGCACTGCGAGGGCCTACATTGGTCAGGTCGCCCATGCATATTGCATCATAGCTGTGATACGCAAGCCAGGGCAGTACGATAGCTGTTGGAGAGCAAGCTGTTGCCCATGTAGCAGGCTCCCCCTCTCCACACAGCTGATGAGTCCAAAGGAACGGCAGAGACCAATACAGTTTGTTTGGCACCAGTGGTGTCGCAGGAGTTGTCATTCGGTGTTGAATTCAACGTAGGACCGCCTCAGGGACTCCAGCTCCGGATTTTTCCGCGGAATCATCTTGCACTGCACCACTGCCACAAAACAACAAATATCACTACATACAGCTCCTTTCCAACTGTGATAAGACTGCTGAACGGATCCTGACCCGGATCTGGGCTGTACCCTCCAAATATCCAGACCTGCCTCTCGGTTTTTTTGCACTACCTTACTTCCCATTTTTCTATTTTCTGTTTATGATTTATAATTTATATTTTTAATATTTACTAATATTAGCTATTTTTAATATTTTTAATATTTAATACTTGTAATCCAGGGAGCGTGAAGCGCAGAATCAAATATCGCTGTGATGATTGTACGTTCTAGTACCAATTGTTTGGCGACAATTAAGTATAAAGTATAAAGTATACCAGTGATAATAAACCTGATTCTGATCCTGATTTTGAGCTCTGAAAGTGATTGCTATTGCATCGCTTCTGCTTTGAGAGACACAGTCTCGGGAGCAGAGACTCTGGAGCCCATTTGCCCCTGAGCTGAGGAGCCGTTTCTTCACCTGGAGCCTTGTAAATCATTGGAATTCTCTGCCCTGCAAGAACTTGAAATTTCTTTAATTTGTTGTTTTATGGGATTTATAGATGTTGCTGGCAATGATCCATTTCTACTTGTCTCTAGATAGAGGACTACTAATGGAAAGGGAGGGTTTATAGTCACATATAACCTAGACTACTTAAGGACAGTGCAATTCCCTTCCTCAAGGACATTTAGGGAGCCAGATACATTTTTACAATAATTGAATTGTTTCATAAACACGATTACTGACAATAGAAATTCTCATAATTCTAGATTTATTAACTTCCCCAGTTTCAGTGTTAGGATTTGATCTCATATCCTTGAATCAGTACTCCAGACCCTGGTAGTGTATGACTGGTATTGAGTGCTTGCGAGCATTTTTGTAGGACAGACACTTCCTTAATCCCAGGGTTCAGCAGGAAAGATGAAGCTTAGGTACGGGATAAGCCGTGTTTTCATTGACTAAAGGTGCCGGTTCGAGCTGTTGAGTGGTCTCATTTACACTGGGATTGTAACACAAAGCATGATGTCAATAAATTGTACGCCTGACTTTGGCTAAGATATTCCAGTGGCATCTCCCTAACCCATGACCTCCCCATCAAGAAGGACAGGCTCTTCAGGATCATTCTCCTTACGCTCCCTCTCACAGGGTCTAAAGAGACTGCAGATGATTGTAGACTTGGCCTGCTCCATCATGGGCACAACCCTCCACACCAACAAGGACATCTTCAAAAGGTGATGCCTCATGATGGACCCTCATCACCTAGGACCTGCCCTCTGCTCATTACTACCACTAGGGAGGGGTTACAGAAGCTTGAAGACCCACACTCAATGTTTTAGAAACAGCTTCTTCTCTTCTGCCATCTGAATGGTCCATGATCACTACCTCACTATTACTCGTTTACGCTTTTTTTTATTGTAATTCTTTATGTATTCCACTGTACTACTGTCACAAAATAACTAATTTCATGACATAGTCAATGATATTAAACCTGGTTCTGATTCTGATTCTGTTTTAAGATGGCACTAATGAATGTATACAACAGCTTTCTGGTTGTTTAAAAGCTAAGAAATCTGACTAAAGTCATGACTAAAAATACCTTTTTTGAGGTAAATTGTGTTAAATTATTGCGGCAAAAAATGAAGGGGCGAGCAATGGCGAAGCGAGTTCGGGAATAAACTGGGATAGAGAGTTGCAGATGGAGTTCCGATGCCTGCACAACTAACCCAGGTCCAAGTCTGGATTGCTCTGGGTGCTGAGCTGATTTGAAGAGATTGAGAGCAATTTCGGGCTGGGCAACGAAATTTGGTCCCAGAGAAAGTTGCTGGGCGGTGTGGTCTAGGCCTGGAGCCTTTCACTGCAGTGGTGCCCAGCTCCTAGTGCGAGGTACGATTCGCTGTTTAGACAGTTTAAACACTGGCCCAGATCAGAGGTGAGAGCTGATTTCACTCGCTCTCTGCAATACTCTCTCCTTTGTCCGGGGTGCCAGAACTTTTCCCAGTTTGTTGTTTGGTCAATTTAAACGCTGGCCCAGATGGCCTGAAAAGGCAGGATGTCCAAAGCTATGAAAACTGCTTTGGCTGTTGTGCTCTGTGCCCATTAAAATGAAGAACTGATAAGCAAGGCTTTGGACCTACTACATGCTGCTCGAGGGTTCAGATCTGAGGACTCAATTTTTGGTTCAGAAGGTTGTTGTCGCTTCAGTTGTTTGCATGATTCATGTTTTTTTTTCTTTCTCTTGCGCATCGGGTGTAGGTCTTTTATTTATATTTTTATTCTCTATCTAGGCCTTTCAATATTTGACAGTTTTCAATACAGCCTAACCTGCTGAGTTGCTGCAGCAATTTTGTGTTTGTTCTTCTGGATTTCCAGTGTTTATAGAATTGCCTTCAATGAGATGCCCCCCTCCATTCTTTTATTTCCTTCATCGCTGTCTCATTCATTTCCCTCCATCAATGATGCCTGACCTGCTGAGTTCCTCCAGCAGTTTGTGTGTGAGGCTGGCAATGAAGGCAGAACTGTGATTCATGTTGGGGAATTTAGGATGCACTTGTGTGCATCTTGTGTGCAGGGAGCACTTTTAAGATATATGAAGCCTGTAAGATGCGCTGAGCACCCTAAGGTGCACTGAGATCTATGCAAGACTGCTACTTGTACTGAGATTTATGAACAACAGGGAAAGCTCCAGTATGTCATACTCCTGCTGCTTAATTTGTTGCTGTCACCATACTGTAACCCCAGATGTACTGAAAAGGTGGAACTGAATGCCAGGTTCAGAATCAGGATTAATATCACCGGCATATATCATGAAATTAAGTGACTTTGCAGCACTGGTGCATTGCAATACATATCAATGGAAAAGAACATGAATTACAGTAAATATTAGTTCAATAAAAATAAATAGTGCAAAAATGGAAAGAAAAAAGTAATGAGATAGTGTTCATGGGTTCAACGTCCATTCAGCAAATCGGATGGCAGTGGGGAAGAAGCTGATCTTCAATCGTTGAGTGTGTGCCTTCAGACTTCTGTACCTCCTTCCTGATGGTAGCAATGAGAACAAGGCATGACCTGGGTGATGGGGGTCCTTAAAATGATGGATGCTGCTTTTTTGAGGCAATGCTCCCGGAAGATTTCAGGGAGATTATTAGTGTTAAAAGCTGAAAGGTGAAGATATCATTACAGTTACTAAATGTTTCCAACTTACGATTTTCTAATTAGAGAGGCAATGCGACACTCTCCAAATTGAATATAGTAATCTGACCCTCTTTTTAGTAGAACTAATGAACAGTGATTTACTGTATTTGTGCAAATACAGATAACCTCACATTACAAATGACCCATTTTATCGCTGGTAAAATAACTACCATTTCAAGTGTGATTACAGAGTTAGCAACAACAAAAAACGAGATTGATGCTTTGGCATTCTCTTTGCTCAGTTTAGTCAATGAAGAGAAACTGAAAGTATATTTACATTTGCGAAGGGAGCAATCCTCCCACTAAGAACATCTAATTGGATTGACTGCCTTTCAGAAGGTTTATTGAAAGCTGTTTGAAGCTCGTTGCTAAAACAGATTGTGCTGTGCATTGAATATTTCAATTGATTGTGGTTTATTAGTGAGTGCCACACTGGCTGGTTTCTCATTTGTGTTCACAATTTGTCAAATGGAAGCAACACTTCTTGTAATCTTTTCCAATTTTTCAACTTTATTTCCTCCCCTCCCTCCCCCTCACCTGGCTTCACCTATCACCTGACAGCATCTTACATCTCCCCTCCCCTACCCACCCACCTACCTTTCCCCTCACCTGGATTTACCTATCACCTGGCAGTATCTCACATTCCTCCTCCCCTACTCACTCACCTTCCCCCTCACTTAGCTTCACCTATCACCTGCCAGTTTGTTCTCCTTCCGCTCCTCTCCCCCACCTTTCATTCTGGCTTCCTTTCCAGTCCTGATGAAGGGTCTCGGCCTGAAATGTTGACTGTTTATTTACTTCCATAGATGCTGCCTGACCCGCTGAATTCCTCCAGCATTTTGTGTGTGTTTATTCTGATGGTGTTTCAGCAGCAATGTCAGACATCCCACCTCTCCCGGAAGTTCCGGGAGTCTCCCGCATATTGATAGTGGCTCCCTGATGCCCGCAAATTATATACAATATCCCGGAAATCGATTTTTTTGAGAGCACGAGAGAGAGAGAGCGCGAGAGAGAGAGTGAGAGAACGAGAGAGAGTGAGAGAGAGAGAGAGAGAGAGAGAGAGCGAGAGAGAGACAGCGCCATGGCAGAGTGTTCCAAAAAAAGAAAATATAAAACGTACATCACCTCAGACTACACTAAAGTGTACCCCTGCCTAATAGGCGTCAAAAATAGTGACAGTGTTACTCACTGCACTGTTTGCAACAGTGACTTTTCTATTGCCCATGGTGGGTTAAGACTGTAAAAGACAAGTTGAGGTGAGTTTAACAGGTGTCATTCGTTCATTAGAATAGCTAACGTTATTTAAACTAGCTGGATAGCTGCTAAGGAGCTACTCTATTGCAGACATCCCACCTCTCCCAGAAGTTCCGGGAGTCTCCCGCAAACTGATGGTGCTACCTCTCTGAAATGAGTTTTTGCAGGGTGGGATGTCTGCAATGTAGTAATGTTGTAGATCTGATACAGTCAGGCTGTTGCTTCTCTATGGGAGGATAACTCACCTGGGTTGGAAAGGGGCAGGAAACAAACAAATGGAGAGTCATTATTTCGATTAATGACAGGGTCCAACCCTATTCTTCCACGATGACCCTAAGCTACAGTTTCAGCAACCCAAACAGTTTTTGGGCTTTTTTTTCAGGTTTAGAGTGATGGTCTTGTGGACACAGAGGAGAGTTCTGGATCAGGTCAGGACTTGGGGACGGGGATATGGGGAATTAGAGGGCAGACCAGAGTCTAAGCCTCTGCTCTGTGTTCAAAGGTCAGTGACATAGACGTGGTCAGATGTTGGGCCAACAGACCAGTGAGGAATAAGGCCCAGTAACCCGCTAGATATGCGAATTGCGAGACTGGAGTTCAAGGCCTAGCATTTGGGTCCCACCATTGGAAAGTCTGAAGCTCAAGATCTGGAGTTCAGGCCATAATTCAGGGTCCTCATTCATTGTCATCAGTGAACCCTGGGTTTATACTGAATGTTGAAGCCCAAAGGTCAATCAGAAGTCAAGGCCTAATAACCAGAGTGCTGAGTCTGCGAAGCCCTGCGAGTCCACTGGGGAAGTCAAAGGCCTAGTATCTGTGAATTCATGAGTCTGCCGTAGGATAGAGGCCAACACGGCCTATATTGGAGTTAGAGGGCTGCCTTGTGAGGGAGAGGGGAGGAGCAGAGCTTGTTTTTGCTGTTGTTGTCTTGTTGTGTTGTTCTGCTGAGCATTGTGGGCATGCTGTGTTTGCGCAGGAATGTGTGGTGACTCTTGCGAGCTGCCCTCAGCACATTCCTCGGGTGTGTTGATTGTTTATGCAAACATCGTTTTTCACTGTGTGTTGCCATGTACATTTGTTAAATAAATCTGAATCAAGTCCAGAGGGCTGAATTTGATCAACTACAGGGGCCAACCCTCATATGGGTTCCAAAACCAACTTTCACATAACCCCAAGAATATAAAACAAAGAGCAGAATTAGGCCATTCGGCCCATTGCTTCAGTTTTGCCATTTGATTGTAGCTGATTTATTATCTCACTCAACCCCATTCTCCTGTTTTCTTCCTGTAACCTTTGACACCGTTACTAATTAAGAACCTATCCACCTCCACTTTAAATATACCCAATGACTTGGCCTCCACAGCCACCTGTGGCAGTGAATTCCACAGATTCACCACCCTCTGGCTAAAGAAATTCTTCTTCATCTCTGTTCTAAAGGGACCTCCTTGTATTCTTAGGCCATGCCCTCTGGTGCTAGACGCCCTCACCACAGGAAAAGTCCTGTCCACATCCACTCTATCTGGACCTTTCAACATTCGATAGGTTTCAGCGAGCTCCACCATCATTCTTCTAAACTCCAGCAAGTAAAGGTCCGGAGCCACCAAATGCTCCTCATACATTAACCCTTTCATTCCTAGGATTATTCTTATGAACCTCCCCTGGATCCTCTCCAATGCCAGTACACCCTTTCTTCGATATGGGTCCCGAAACTGCTCATATTCCTCCAAGTGTGGTCTAGCCAACACCTTCAATGCATCAAAGTGATTGCTACCCAATGAGTGAAGTGTATTCAGTACAGAATATGACAATCGGCCAGTGGTGTGGTGGCATCCACACCGGACTTCGATGCGTGTGGTCTCAGGTTCGAATCTGGCTGTATCCTTGCATGCTTTCCATCCACTCTGGCTTGCTAGCGTCAAGCTAGCAACTTGACATCATAGGCTAAAGGAACGGCAAGTTGCCACCCCATGCACCACAAGGTATGGAATAGAACAACAAGAATATGACAGTGATTTGGCAGCCAATTTACCCCCAGGAGTCTCTGGGAAACAACTTGGTGATAATAACCAGGTTAGCCATTTGAGGAATGTTGTACTTGTGATAAGTACTTGGCCTCTTGACTAAATAACTCGTGGCATTGGTGGTGTTGAATTCAGTGAATTCGGTTACTTGGAGGGTTTAAGGTGCAACATCAATGTACGTGGTTGTTGTTGTTCAAGGGAAAGAAATGATCCTGTGATGTGAAGCTTGTCTTACAGAACTAACATACCAAGGCAGTAATATGATAGCAATTAATTCCCTCATGAGTTGTGCTGACTGGAGCTATTATTCATATCTCACTGCCAAATACCTCACTTACAAATGATATATTTTAAAATTAATTGTTGATTTTGTTACATTAAGATTTGATTCCTCCGAAGACTGTACTATATGTGTGTACTTTTAACAATGGAGCAGGGAGGGACTGCATCCATAAATATTCCCTTTGCCTTTAAACATTCTTGGCTGATCTTGTCCAAACCTGAATTGTGTTCTCAGGGGAGAGTCAGGATCCATAGATATCACTGCTCTGTCAAAATTATAAGCATTTAACATCCCTGATCAGCTTTCCTGACAAAACCCGATAGAACCTGGTCACATTTGATTAACAATTGTGAGCCAGAGAGAAATCATTTTACCTTATTTCCAATCTCTGAGTGTTTCCACAGTGGTTTGGCACAACTCGATTGTGTGTGTGTGTGTGTGTGTGTGTGTGTGTGTGTGTGTGTGTGTGTGTGTGTGTGTGTCTGTGTGTGTATCGGTGTGTGTGTGTATTTGTGTGTCTGTATCTCTGTATTTGTGTGTGTGTGTATGTGTGTGTGTGTGTGTGTGTGTGTGTGTGTGTGTGTGTGTGTGTGTGGTTAATTTGCTCTTACATTTCATTTAAGTACCACCGCTTCTTGGCGCTGCTCTTTGGTAACAGATTTGCAAGCCGTACAATCAATTCCAAATGATTTTTTTTAAAGCAATGAATTTTTTTGTGCTAAAAAGCCCAGAGTCAGAGATCTGACCGCAGAAACTTTATTTATTTAATCTGAGAAAAGATCATGCTCGGAAATGATCTAAGAGGAGACCAAAGGGAGATTTACTCAAGGGTGAACAGGAATAACCTATTTCCTTTGGCAGAGATGTTTGATGACTCTGGGCTATAGATAGGCAGATGGATTGGAAAGGACGGGAAATAACGCCTTGCAGTAGTGTAGCGGCTAGTGTAATGCCATTACTGTGGTAGCAACCTGGGCCCAATTGTCATCGGGATTTATCTGTTTATCTTGGGACTCCACTGGTTTCCTCCAAGTGCTGTAGATTCCTCTTACATTCCAAACGTGTACGGATTAGGAGTTTAATTTTTCACATGGGAGGTGTGGGCTCATTGGGCCAGAAGGGTGTGTTATTGTGCTGTATCTCTAAAAGAAAATAACCATCACCTATAGCGTGCTGGGCCATAGAAATCACTGCCTGATGAGTTGTTTGAGGAAAGAAAATCCACATTGCAGTTTCAAAGGTTCTTGGAGGAGCTACGAAGGCCAAAGAACACAAGAATGCAATAAATGTGTCAAATTTGCAAAACAGCTTTTACTTCCAGGATGCCTCAGAGACTGACAACCAGTGGAGTGAAATGTATTCACCACTGTACAGTGATAGTGATTTGGCATTCAGTTTACCCACAGCAAGATCTGAGTGGGAAACACTTGCTGTGGGTAACTTGGCTGCCAAAAGTGGGATTGATTTCATTCTGGGCCAACAGTGATGTGATGGACCAAATCAAATGTTCTCCTTCGTACCATACCCACACAGATTCCATGAGGCATGGAGAGGCCAGTACACAGGATCAGAAAATAAAAAGCTGCAGAGTGCTGCAACCTCAGCCAGCTCCATCCTGAGTACTCGCCTCCCCTCCATCGAGGACGTCTTCAAAAGGCAATGCGTCATGAAGGAGGTATCCATCATTAAGGACCCTCACCATCCAGGACGTACCCTGTTCTCATTGCTACCATCAGGGAGGAGGTACAGGGTCCTGAAGACCCACACTCAAGGCTTTTGGAACAGCTTCTTCCCCTCTGACATCAGAATTGCTCTCTTTTTGCACTATGGAGGCGCTTGCTCCATCTGCCAAAAGTGGAACTTCCTGGTGGCCAAGCATTTTAAGTTCTATTCCCATTCCCGTTTCAATGTGTCGGTCCAGGGCATCCTCTTGTGTCACAATGAGGTCACTCTCCAGGTGGACGAGCAACACTCATACTGCATCAGGGGAGCCTCCAACCTGATGGCATGAATATTGATTTCTCCTTCCAGTGAAAAGAAATCCCTCCCCCCTCTCCTCTTCTTCTTTTCCCCACTCTGGCCTCTTACCTCTTCTCACTTGCCTATCACCTCCCCCTGGGTCCTCTCCTCCTCCCCTTCCTCCTATGGTCCACTCTCGTCTCCTATCAGATTTCTTCCTCTCCAGCCTTTACCTCTTCACCCATGTGGCTTCACCTATCACTTTCTAGCTATCCTCCTACCCCTCCCTCCATCTTTTTATTCTGGCATCTTCGCCCTTCCTTCCCAGTCCTGATGAAGGGTCTTGACCTGAACGTTGACTACCTATTCCTTTCAAGAGATGTTGCCTGATCTGCTGAGATCCTCCAACATTTTGTGTGTGTTGTTTTGGGTCTCCAGCATCTGCAGGTTATTTCCTTTTTATTCATTTTTTATATTTCATCCATGAGTTTCCTCTGGGTGCTCTGGTTTCGTCCCACAGTCCAAAGACATACCAGTTGGTAGGTTAATTGCTCATTGTATGTTGTTCCATGATTAGGCCAGGATTAGAATCAGGGGATTGCTGGGCAGTGCAACCCAAAGGACCAGAAGGACCTATTCTGTGCTGTATGTCAGTCAATCAGCCAGTAAGTAGATAAGAAAGATAGATAGATAGGTAGACAGACAGATAGATAGATAGATTGTAACTTGAGATATATTTTATGTATTGTACTGTAATGCAGCCGGATGAGCTAAGTATCCAAATGTTTAAATACATAGACAGCTGAGTCAAAGAAACATTCTTCCATAATTATTAAAGAGAAAGCAGATTGATTGATCTTCTATTCACTTGCTCTAAGGTTCTATAGACAGCAGTTGTTGCATCTCAGAGTGATTCCTTGATTAGATAGTACCTTCCAGGGATTGAGGTAACCTGATGAGATTTTCTTCACTCTACTATTAGTAACTGTGCTTTGTTCTTCGTATTTTAATGAGCTTTAAAATTCACTCCCTTCAACTCTGCCTCTCCATCCCTAACCTCCCTTTCAAAGAATTTGCTTTAAACTACTTCTATTTGTTCTTGCTTGTATCTCCATACATGTAGGATTTTCCCCAAAGAATTGCCTTTGCACATTTATCACGTAAAAGTACCAGATATTATTGTTATCTCTGTTTCAAAAGGCAGGATCAATAGATGTGCAATATCTAACTGGGGACATGTTTACACACTGCAAAGCTACGTCCAAAAGCATCACCCAGGAAAGCATGAAATATATTAGACACACCGTACTGTGCAAAAGTCTTAGGCACCTATATATAGCTAGCATACCTAAGAGTTTTTTGCACAGTACTGTAGTAATTTTCTGTACTGCTACAAAATAAAAACAAATTTCGTGGCATGTGTGAGTGATATTAAAGTTGATTCCGATATAGGTCTCTTTTGTGGACTGAGAGTGGGAAGGGGCCATTGAGAGGGAAAGCATGGTTGGAAGAAGGAGAAAGGAGAGGAAAAGGAGTAGGAAGCCATTTTGTAATGAGCAATAAACCAATTGTTTGGCATCAAATGACCTTGCCTGGTGTCTCAGGGCTGGCTGCATCTGTAAACATGCCGCTCCATGCCCTGGCACTCCTTCTTTGCCCAACACCCTTCTGCAGCGCTCCACCCAATATCCTTTGCTCCCACCAGAGTTGCAAACCCATTCTCTGCTCCATGTTGACAAATACAGTACTGTGCAAAAATCTTAGGCATCCTAGCTATATTCACACATATATAAACAGATTAAAAAATTCTGACCCCTTATGTATTTTTCCCTCGAGCTCAAGTCCTCTACAGGAGGCCTGAGAGCCTGAGGATTCAGCACAGTACACTTGCTGTTCCTAGTAGTGCGCTCTTCTGGACTGAGATCTTAGATGTTCTTCCTAGGATTTGTTGAAACCATTCTCCCTGTCCAGGTGTCACAGCTCCAAGTGCTCCTATCACCGCCAGGATTACTCTGGCTTTAACCTTCCACATCCTTTCTATTTGCTTGTTCAAGCCCTGGTATTTCTCCAGCTTCTCATATTCTTTCTTCTTGATGTTACTGTCATTCAGGATTGCCATATCTATTACTACTGCTTTCTTCTGTCCCTTGTCCAGTATTACTATGTCTGGTTGGTTGGCCAGTAGCTGCTTATCAGTCTGTATTTGGAGTCTCACAGGATCTTTGCTCTGTCATTCTCAGGTGTTTACCATCTGGATTTGGGAGTGTCCAATCCGTGCTCAGTGCAGATGTTCCTGGACACAATTCCTGCAACTTGGCTGTGCCGTTTGCTGTATGCTGTCCGTATCTTGCACCCTGCTACTATGTACTGGATAGTTTCAGCTGATCCCTTGCACAGTCTGCATTTGGGTCTTGTCTGGTGTGATAGACCCCTGCCTCTATTGCTCTTGTACTCAGCACCTATTCTTTTATACTGTATATGCCAAAACTTTTGCACAGTACTGTATAGTTTCAGAGTTTAGCCTCCTGTTGTGCCTGCTTTGAAGTTGCAGATCTAAAAGTTGCTTATATTTACAGAGGAACTTTATTGTGTAAGTATTACTATGGAAAATATTAATCATGCCACAGAGATAAAAATGGATATTGACTGCAGTCTGCTGTCTTATGGTGTTCCTGCATTAAAAATGTACACCTATTCATGACCTTTTTTATATACAATGTTAAGAGTAAGCATAACATCCGTAGGGCAGTCTTTTTCAAGTGTAAATTAAGATTTAGATAAGATGGAATACCCAGATAACTCTTAAACTATTTCAGATCCTGCAGTGCTTTCCACTGCTTCCTACCTGTAAAATGTATGGAAATTTGATAAATAATTCCAAAAAAGATATGATATCAGTATTTAAGATGCTGTTAGATGCATGATTATACAGGGAATGGAAAGATATGGATTACATGCAGGCAGAAGAGATTTAGTTCAATTCAGCATCATACTCACTGCCAACTTTGTGAGGCAAAGAGCCTGTTCTTGTGCTGTACTGCTCTGTGTTCTATGTATAGCAGTGCCAATCCCATTAACACAAGTCAGGCAATGATTGCTATGGCAACTGCAGAGAGTTGTGGACGCAGTGCAGGACATCATGGAAACCAGCTACTCCTCCGAGGATCCTGTTTACAATTTTTACTGCCTTGATAAGGCAACCAAATAATCTCAACCACCCTGGACATACTCTCTTCTCTCCCCTCCCACTGGGGAGATGATATAAAGCCTGTAAGCATGTACCACCAGTCTCAACCAGTCCCATTGTTATAAGACTATTGAACAGCCCCCAGTATGACAAGATAGACTCTTGACCTCACAATCTATCTTGTTTGGCCTTACTCCTTATTATCTGTCTGCACTACACTTTCTCTGCAAGTGTAACACTTAATGCTACATTCTGGTATTGATTTCTCTTATAGTACCTCAATTCACTGCATAAAGATTTAATCTGTATGAAGAGTATCACCAAGCTTTTTGCTATGTATATCTTGGTTGCTGAGGTCTTCTTTGGTCAGAGTTGACCATGAATATTGCATTCTAGCTCCCCTCTCCATCCATCTGATGAACCCAAAGGAACATCAGAGACGATACAGTTTGGTACCAGTAGGGTCACAGGAGTCGCCTGACAGTATTGAACCCAATGGAGGATTGCCTTAGGGACTCCAGCTTCGGATTTTTCCCTTGGGCTTCAGTCCCGAAGCCTTCCCCATGAGTGGGTGTAGTGGCAAGGAGGTAGAGCTTTCAGTTCAGGGTTCTCCTTCTTCAAGATGAGCCCCATCTATCTGAAAAACCCATCTTTGCCCCTTCTCCTGCCAATAGAAATGGTTCTGCCAGGCCTCGTTGCTAAGCCATATGTGAAGGCCAGGATCTGGATTTGATTCTCAGAGGCTCAATGAGGTGCACCCCATTGAGAACATTTAATAGCCCCTATTACCACCCCCAACTATAAAAACCTTATAGAACTATAGAAACACAGAAAACCTACAGCACAATACAGGCCCTCTGGCCCAGAAAGTTGTGTTGAACGTGTCCTTACCTTACAACTACCTGGGCTTACCCAAAGCCCTCTATTTTTTTAAGCTCCATGTACCTCTCCAGGAGTCTCTTAAAAGACCCTATCGTTTCCGCCTCCACCGCCGTCACCAGCAGCCCATTCCATGCACTCACCACTCTCTGCGTAAAAAACTTACCCCTGACATCTACTCTGTACCTACTGCCAAGCACCTTAAAACCATGCCCTCTCGTGCTAGCCACTTTAGCCCTGGAAAAAGCCTCTGACTATCCACACGATCAATACCTCTCATTATCTTGTACACCCCTATCAGGTCACCTCTCATCGTCCTTCGCTCCAAGGAGAAAAGGCCGAGTTCACTCAACCTATTCTCATATGGCATGCTTCTCAATCTAGGCAACATCCTTGTAAATCTCCTCTGCACCCTTTCTAGGTTTCTACGTCCTTCCTGTAGTGAGGCGACCAGAACTGAGCACAGTACTCCAAGTGGGGTCTGACCAGGGTCCTATATAGCTGCAACATTACCTCTTGGCTCTTAAACTCAATCCTATGATTGACAAAGGCCAATGCACCGTATGCCTTCTTAACCACAGAGTCAACCTGTGTAGCAGCTTTGAGTGTCCTATGGACTCAGACCCCAAGATCCCTCTGATCCTCCACACTGGCAGTGGTCTTGCCATTAATGCTATATTCTGCCATCATATTTGACCTACATTTGACAAAATGAACCACCTTAAACTTATCTCGGTTGAACTCCATCTGCCACTTCTCAGCCCTGTTTTGCATCCTATCAATGTCCCGCTGTAACCTCTGACGGCCCTCCACACTATCCACAACACCCACCTTCGTGTCATCAGCAAATTTACTAACCCATCCCTCCACTTCCTTATCCAGGTCATTTATAAAAATCACAAAGAGTAAGGATCCCAGAACAGATCCCTGAGGCACACCACTGGTCACTGGCCTCCATGCAGAATATGACCCATCTACAACCACTCTTTGCCTTCTGTGGGCAAGCCAGTTCTGGATGCACAAAACAATGTCCCCTTGGATCCCATGCCTCCTTACTTTCTCAAAAAGCCTTGCATGGGGCACCTTATCAAATGCCTTGCTGAAATCCATATACACTACATCTATGACTCTACCCTCATCAATGTGTTTAGTCACATCCTCAGAAAATTCAATCAGACTCGTAAGGCATGACCTGCCTTTGACAAAGCCATGCTGACTATTCCTAATCATTTTATGCCTCTCCAAATGTTCATAAATCCTGCCTTTCATGATCTTCTCCATCAACTTACTAACCACTGAAGTAAGACTCACTGGTCTATAAGTTCCTGGGCTATCTCTTGAATAAGGGAACAAAATCTGCAATTCTCCAATCCTCTGGAACCTCTCCCGTCCTCATTGATGATGTAAAGATCATCGCCAGAGGCTCAGCAATCTCCTCCCTTGCTTCCCACATCGAAAACATAATGACATGTGTCATTTTAATCAAATCGAATCAGTGAAGATAGTACTGGGCATCCCATACGTATCACCACACTTCGGTGCCCTCATAGGATGCCCACATCTTACTAGCCCTAAGTGTATATTTTTGGAATGTGGGAGGAAACTGGAGCATCCAGAGGAATCCCACGAGGTCATGGGGAGAAATTCATTATAGACAGCAGCGGGAATCGGATCTTGGTCTTAACAGCTGACCGTGGTAACACATTGCACAAACTGCTATATTACTATTCCGTATCATTTATCGTTCTTCATTTAACCAAAGTAATCAACTAAAACTGAGTACATTTTTACTTTTCCACTAAGTTCTCGTTATTCTCAGAGTGATAAAAGCTGTTTGCTAATAAGAAAAGCCATGGATGCCACAAATTCTGTTAACAATGTGACTAAAACTACAATGACAAACAGGTCCCAGTGCAGGGTTTCAACACAAAATTTGTTTCTCCCCAACTCGCTGAGTTCCTCCAGCAGATTTTTTGTTGCCCTAGTTTCTGGCATTTGCAGACTCTTATGCCTCACATAGAGGCCTGACTGGGTCAGGATAGCAGATTTCATTTCCTAAAGTGTATTAAAGATTGCTTCATGTTTAATGTAGTTTTACGTTTTCACTCTCATGTTGGTTAGAAAATGGTTTATGTTTAGATATGTAAAGCCGTTCCACTCCATGGAAGTGAATTTGTTAATTTAGCAACACAAGCATGCTTCACTCAAGGGCGTTAATGAACCAGATACTATAAAAATTATGTAATTTCATGGTCATAGTTGCTGATACTGGCTATTCACTCAGGATTATTTCATTTACAAATGGAAGCAGAGAGGGTTAAGAAAGGATTTCCAGTTTCTGAATTCTGAACTTGGAGGGCAGGTAATGTGCTGGATATTACCAACACATTACCTGTGGTGACTTTACTTGAAGAAGCGTATTGGCCTGAAACATCGACACTTGTTCATTTCCACAGATGCATGCCTGACCTGCTGAGTTGCTCGAGTATTTTGTGTGTGTTCCTCTGGATTTCCAGCATCTGCGGAACCTCATGCTTCTGGTTTTAACTGCTTCCCATTTCCTTGAAGCACTGGTGAATAGTTTATTCACACAGAATTCTGATCAAGCACTTCTGTATAAATGAGTGAATGGAAAATCACAGGAATTCTGTCCACGCATGCCCCGGACGTTCTCTCCCCTCTTTCCCATTGGGCAGAAGATGCAAAAGCCTGAAGGGACGTACTACCAGGCTCAAGGACAGCTTCTATCGCGCTGTTATAAGACGAGTAAACAATCTCCCAGATTAAAGATTTGTCACCTATAAATTGAAACATACGATGGAAAGTGTAATTTGTGTCAGTGACCAAAACAATTTGAGGTTGTGCTGGGGAAAGCCCGTGAGTATCACCACACAACTGGTGCCAACATAAATTGCCCACAACTTGAAAACCTGCATGTCCTTGGAATATGGTTGGAAACATAAACGTTCAGAGGAAACCCACGCGGTCATATACAGAACGTACAGTGAAAACTCCCCACAGACAGCAGTGGGCATCGAACCTTGATTGCTGGCGCGGTAAAGTGTTACGCTAGCCACTATGTTGCCATGCCCAGTATGATAAGGTGGAATATTGACTTTACAATCTAGCTCATCGTGACCTTGCACTTTGCCTTCTGCCTGCACTACGCATTCTCTGTAACTAACACTATATTCTGCATTCTGTTTTTGCTTTTCCCTTCTACTACCTCAATGTACAGACGTCACAAATTGATCTGTACGAATAGCACACTAAACAATGTTTTCCATTATACCTTGGTACATGTGACAACAATGAGCTAATTACCTCTTGCATCTCCCGATTTTTTGACCTCTGCAAATGCTTCCTTCTGCTAGACTGCGGGTCATTCTTGGGCAAGGTGCAGCACTTGCTTAGCCTCCCCCCACCCCCACGATCAGCATCACGTGAAGCCATGGAAGCAGGTGGGTGGATGGCCGTATGAGCAGCTAATGAATATCACAATCCTGGTTATGTGACCACTGATACCAGGCAGACAATCTCTGAAGAGTATTGATAATGGCTGGAGTCACCTGTCTTGTAAAGACACTTCCCAGAAAAAAAAGGCAATGGCAGACCACTTTTGTAGAAAAAAAATTGCCAAGAACAATCATAGTCATGCGACCATGGCACATACAACATGGCACATAATGATGATGATGAAGTTCTTGACCCAACATATTTCTTACCCATGGGCAATGAGCATCCCTGGTTAGTCAGGTGTTCATTAGCCCTGAACTAGCTGCTAGGCTACTTCGCAGGGCAGTTAAAAGTCTTTTGGACTGGAGTCACACATGGACTAGAGGTGGCACATAGTAACGTTGGCAGATTTCTTTCCCTGTTGTAACATAAACAAATTCACCAGAGAGGCACTGAAACTAGTGGATACAAAAGTGTTTTATTCAACAAAAACAAGCAGCAGGCACCATATCGACACACTCTTGGAGGAATAGGCCTGTTCAGCCCAATATTTCATGTCGTTTTATATGCTAAAGATCAAAGGTCAATTCTATAGTTACAATATATCTACAATGCTTCCTTTGAATTGCATATAGTTTCAAACCTCCGTCTTCGCACCCACACTATAGACACCTAAAATGAACATTAATCAGCATTGTCTGGTTTTCAATCAAGTGGTGTCCACAGGTCCAGGAAAAATATAGATCAGGGCTTCATTTTAAATTTAATCTATGGTCCACATTCATGTTTGAAAAATGGTTGCTGTTGAACTTAATATTTATTATATACCCTAACTCCAGAATATGCCCTAGCACTCAGAAAGGTATTGGTAGTCAAAGGAGCTTTTTCAACTATGTTGTGGTTGGCTCATTACCATCGCTGAGATTCCAGATTTCAGAATCAGAATTATTATCGCTGCTATACTGTATGACATGAAATCTCTTCTGATGGGTCAGCAGTACAAAGCAAGACATAAAATTAGCATGAATTACAGAAACAAATACTTAATGCAAATTAAAACAGAATAATGAGGTAGTGTTCATAGTTTCATGAACTGTTCAGAAATCTGATGGCAAAGGGGAAGAAGCTCTTTCTGAATCATTCAGTGTGTGTCTTTAAGCTCTTCTACCTTCTTTCTGATGGTAGTGATGAGAAAAGGGATTGTTCTTAATGGTGTTGGTCCTTAGTGATGGATGCTGCTTTCGTTAGGAGTTTGAGGAGATTTGATATGTCACCAAAAATATTCAAATGTTTCTACAGATGTACTGTGGTGAGCGTTCTAACTTTCTAACTGGCTGCATCACTGTTTGGTATGGGTGGGGTGGAGGGGGTGGCTACTGCACGGGATCAAAGTAACCTGCAGAGAGTTGTAAACTTAGTCAGCTCCATTGTGAAGAATGGCCTGTGTAGTATCAAGGACATCTTCAAGGAACAACGCCTAAAAAAGCTTGTCAGTCTTTAAGGACCCCCATCACCCAGGTCATGCCTTCTTCTCATTGCTACCATCAGGAAGGAGGTACAAAAGCCTAAAGGCACATACTCAATGAATCAGGAACAGCTTTTTCTCCTTTTCCATTTGATTTCTGAATGAACATGGCCCCACTTTTTTAATCTCTAATTTTGTACTACTTATTTAAATATTTAATATATATACTTAACTGTAATTCACAGATGTTCTCTATTATTATTTATCGCATTATACTGCTGCAGCAAAGTCAACAAATTTCACGATGTATGCCAGTGATATTAAACCTGATTCTGATTCAACTGAGGCATTTTCTCTTGAAGATGTTCTCAATGGTGGATTTATTTAATTCCATGAAATTATTTCCCATCTGAACTATAATTTTCAGTTGCCAGTTTTCCAGTTAAGTATGGATAGGTTTATGTTATGATTTATACAAAACTGTTTGGCCCTTTCAACATGAAATTGTTAATTCCGAAGCTTAAAAATGCTTTATTCTTTTTCCCAGGGAAAGCCAATTAGTGTGTGTGTAAAAATCTGTGCATGTATGGAACAGACATCTGGTATTCCTCTGTCATCCCACTTTATTACAGACAGTATGCTGGTTGTTTTGAATAGTAGTAAATTTGTAACCAAAAGGATGCCATGCAAACACAATGAACTGAGCAGCTCAACTGTAATTTTCATCCATTTTTAGGAAATTTCTCTCCCACAGCCTTTATTATTTCCTTTTCAAAATGTCAGCCCGTGAACTGTGCACTCCAGATCTGTGTGTGGGCTTAGGGGAGTGAATTACCTCAAGTTTACAACACTGCAACAGGCCCCTAAATAGGCCTTGTCAGCAGTTACATTCTGCGGTTCCCTCTTAATCTTCTTCCAGCTGCTTGTCTTTCTGTTTTGTGTCTCCTGAATATTCATCCAATGCTTTCCTTCTACAAAGCCATTTGCCTGAGTTCACATTCTAGCCATTCTCTTGTTAAAGAGCTCCAAGTAAATTTATTATCAAAATATGTATATGTCACCATATGCTACCCTGAAATTCAAAGTAAAACAAAGAAACACAACAGAACCAATGAACAACTCCACAAAAAAGACTGACAAACAGCGAATGTATAAAAGAAGACAATCCGTGTAAATAAACAAACAAACAAACAAACAAGCAATAAATAAACTGAGAACGTGAGTTGCAGATTCTTTGAAAGTGAGTCTATAGCTTGTGGAATGAGTTCACTGTTGAGGTGAGTTAAGTTATTCAAGTGAATGAAGTTATTGTGTCTATTGCAAAGTTCTTCAAGAGCCTGATGGTGGAAGGGTTATAACTGGTACCCTTAGGAGTCTGTGGGGATTCTGCAAGACATCAAAACCTTGACAAACTTCTGTAGATGTGCAGTGCAAAGTGTATTGACTGGCTGTACTGTGGCCTTGTAAGGGAACACCAATGCCTTTGAATGGAAAATCCGACAAAAGTTAGTGGAATCGGCCCAGTACATCATGGATGAAACCCTTCCAACCATTGACCACATCTACATGACAAGCTGTTGTATGAAAGCAGCATCCATCATCAAAGATCCTCACCACCCAGGCCATGCTGTTTTCTCACCGCTGCCATCAGTAGAAGGTACAAGTGCATCAGGACTCGCAACACCAGATTCAAGAACAGGCTCTTGAACAAAATAGGGTAGCTACACTCATCCATCGAGATGTTCCCCCAAACAATGATCTCACTTTAAGGATTCTTTATCTTGTTACTTCATGCTCTCGTTATTTATTGCCATCTATTTATATTTGCATTGCACAGTTTCATGTCTTCTTTGCTCTTGCTCTTTCACTGATCCTATTTACAGTTACTATCCTACTGATTTGCTGAGTATGCCCACAGGAAAAAGAATCCCAGTGGTATGCGGTGACATGTATGTACTTCGATAATAAATTTTACTTTAACCCTTGAGCTTTGCAATGTTCCTGAACCCGGTGGTGTGGGACCTGAGGCTCCTGTACTTCCTTCCTGAAGGTGGCAACGAGAAGAGAGCATGGCCTGGGTGGTGGTAGTTCTGATATTGGATGCCGCTTTCTGTTCAGTTCCCAAAGCTGAGTTGATTGAAGTACGCAAAAATACATGTACAGCGAGAAAACGAGCTTGTAGCAGCATTGCATGCATTAGAGCAAAACACGCAATATGTTGGAAGAACTCTGCAGGTCAGGTGGCACGTATAGAGAGGAATAAATTTTCAATGTGTTGTTTAGATAGATAGCATTCACAATATAAACCACAACTCAAGCATAAGTTACACAAACCTTGTATAATTACGACTGGATATAATCTCTTGGGCAAAGAACTTTTCTGGGATGAAATTTACAGACGGTGCATGTTACACAGGGTATCTTGTGACATAGTGTCAGCCAGATAGGCTTTATGGTCCTGGTTGACCCATAGGTATTCTTGATACGATGAAGCATCAACATAGCTCCTCTTGCACTGAGGTCATGAAGCGAGTCGGGGGATCTGAGTGCATTTGAGTATCAAAGTTGGGATGTTATGTACAAGGTGTTAATGAGGCTGCATCTGAGATATTGTGTTCAGCTTCTGTCACCTGCAACATGAAATATGTCATTAAGCTGGAAAGGGTGCAGAGAAGGTTTACAAGGATGGTGCCAGGACATAAAGGTTAGAGTTATGGAGAGAGGTTGATCAGGTTGGGACTGTTTTCGCTGAAGTTTAGGAGAATGTGGGGGAATTTTAAGGAGATGTATACACATAGTCTTTTATCCCAGGAACTAGAAGGCATAGGTTGAAGGTGAGAGGGGAAAGATTTAACAAGAATCTGAAGGAGCAACTTTTCCACCAAGAGGGTAATCTTTACTGGATCAAGCTGCCAAAGGAAGCGACTGAGGCAGGTTCATTAACAATGCTGAGCAGGGGTTCCCAGCATGAGGTTTAAGGACCCCTTGCTTAATGGCATTGGTCCATGGCTTAATAAAAGCTGGGAACCGCTGGTTTAGAGGGATATGGGTCAAGCTTAGATAGGCGCCTTAGTCAGTATGGACCAGGTGGCCTGAAGGGTCTGATTCCACACTCTATAACTCTATGAGAGGTTAACCTCCTGAGAGGATATTGAAGGACCAGCTGGCAAACCGGCAGCTGTGTCTTTGTATCTGATGCCAATATTCAGAGCCGCTATAAGTAGAATTCTCTCCTTCACACAGCAGTGATGGGGCTTGAGTGAACAAAACATAAATTCAGCCGGAGACTGCAGCAGCACGGGACGCAGTGCTGACAGGCAATTGGACCTGTCACCCTAATGCCCTAGCGAACAGCAGCCCGGACAGGTACAGATTGGCAATCTTTATCACCATGTGTGCGAATCTTCAGAATAAAATGAAGTGGAATCTTTCATGCTTAAAGTACGTGATATTGTTCAGACTTGGCGGAATAAGAATCAGTTTTATTATCTCTGACATATGTTGTGAAATTTGTTGTTTTACAGCATCAGTACAGTGCAATGCATAATATATACTCTAAGTTACAATAAGAAATATTTATATAATATACAGTATATATATTTATATACATTTTCCGTATATATAATACATACACTCAGTGGGCACTTTATTAGCTACCTGCTGTATCTATACAGAGGCCACAGAATGTATGTTCATGGTCTTCTGCTGCTGTAATCTATCCACTTCAAGGTTTGATGTGTTTTCGATTCAGAGATGCTCTTCTGCACACTGCTGTTGAAATTATTTGAGTTACTGTTGCCTTCTTGTCAGTTTGAACCATTCTGGCCATCTTCCTCTGATCTCTGTCATTAACAAGGCATTTTCACTTACAGAACTCCAGCTCACTGGTTGTTTTTGCTTCTTGTGTCATTCTCTGTAAACTCCAGAGACTAATTTGTGTGAAAATTCCAGAGAATTGGCAGTTTCTGAGGTACTCAAACTACCCTGTCTGGCACTAATAATTATTCCACAGTCAAAGTCAACTAGATCACATTTCTTCCACATTCTGATGTTCGGTCTGAGCAACAACTGAACCTCTTGACAATGTCTGCATGCTTTTACGCATTGAGTTGCTGCCACATGATTGGCTGATTAGATATTTGCATTAATGAGCAGGTATACAGATATACCTAATAAAATGGCCATTGACTGTGTTTTATACTTACAGAGTGCAGTAATCTTTATTCCGTCAGTTCATATTTGGGAGAGGTTTGCAACGCTTACCAAGCAGCAACAGTTTTCAGATGAACTTTTCACATTAAATTAAAAATTGATGGAGTTTATTAATGACAAGTATTAGCGAACACGGGAAAAGGTAAGTTGATGGAGAGAGAACAGAACAGTCTCGAGGCTGAATGGCCTTTTCCTGTGTTCACTAAATTGCAGACAGGATCACCTGGACTTGATTGAAAGTAGATAAGCACAAGTGACAGACCAGAGGTACCTCAGTGACACAGGGACTAAAAGCCTCCTTCCCACCACCAATCACCATCATTCCAAGTGACTTAATGACTTGAGTTCCAATTAACTCTGTGGTCCACAAACATCCCTGATGCTCTTGCAGTCTGTCACATATTCCCAGTGGGAGGAAGACAGCACAAACATAACTTGATAAGGTAACCAGCTTAATAGATGAGAACAAAAATTCAATCTATTGCCAACAGAAGCAGCTTTTAACTCATTGTTCACCACATCTATGTTAACAGAGCAAAATATTTAAAGTTAAGACCAATTTTGGTGAAATCTTACCAATAAAGTTGGTGTAGTGCTGTTTTTTTCAGGTGACATCATAAACCCACTGTATACTGCCTTCAGTGAGATCTCTCTCTTCCTTACCACACACCAGAAATCAAAGTTCAAAGCAAATTTATTATCAAAGTACATACTCGTGACCATCTACTTCCCTGAAATTCATTTTCTTGTGGGCATTCACAATAGAACTAAGAAATACAATAGAATCAATGAAAAGTTACACAAAGACTCTCAAATGACCACTGTACAAAGGAAGAGAAACTGCGAAAGTACAAAAAAAAATAATAAATAATACTGAGAACATGGGTGGGAGGATGGAGATACGACTTGACCAAAGGAGCTGTAAGGCACTCCTTCCCTTCTCTAGCTTGTAGGTCACCCTTGGATAAGGTGTAGCACCTGCTTAGCCTCCCAATCAGAGTCGCGAGAAGCCATGGGATCAGGCGGTGGATGGTCGTATGAGCAGCTGCTGCATATCACAAGTCCTGATTATGTGACCACCGACACCAGGTAGACAATCTCTGAAGAGTATTGATATTGGCTGGGGTCACCTGTCTTGTGAAGACACTGCCCAGAAGAAGGTAGTGGCATACTACTTCTGCAGAAAAATTTGCCAAGGACTATCATGGTCATGGAAAGACCATGTTCATCTATGTCATATGACACGGTACATAACGAACCAATACTGAGAGCGTGAGTTGGAGAGTCCTTGAAGTGCAATCAGCTTAATGTTGAGGTGAGTGAAGTTGTCCACCCTGGTATCAGTCTTCTGACGCTACCCTCAGCTGTAGTTGAACAGAGTCTCTGAATTTAGCTGTTGACAGTCACACACACAGATGAATTTCCCTGCACCAGAAACCAAGGATGAACTCAGTCAGGTTTTGATAATGACAAGTTCCTGTGATGGAAAGATCACCAAACGTCATCCAATGATCCAGAAGCAGCAGATCCTGCTGGTGATTTAGGGTTACCACACCTGAAGTAAAGCTCCTCTAATGATGCTGCACTCAATCTGAGTTTCAGAAATTCCACACAACAGTTTGTGGCATTCAGTTCCGACCCTGTACTCCACACTTGTGTTCAATTCCCAGCTCTTCTCATTACAGTCGCAGACTTGTCAATCAACTGAACACAAGCTCTTGATACTCTTGTCAGTCTCCCAAGACATTGCCCCATCACTCTTCCCTGTATGCGGGGAGAATGAGTCAAAAACATTTTCTCTTTCCAAGCCTGATAAGATAAGCCCTGTTACTGAGCTTGCCTCAGTTCTGACAAAGCACTAATAGATCTTTAGTGCTATGTGGAAGAGATTCTTTTTCTCTGTGTTAATCTTCTTTTCAAACTGTTTACACGAGGATATAGCTTAATGCAATTACACGCCTCAGTCCAAAAGGCAGCATTGGAAACCAGCGGCTCCTTGACAGAATACATATGTTCTGTGTAGGAAGCAATGAAGTTTTTCTTTCATAACTCACATGCCTCATGGTTCACTCAAGTTCACCTTGATGTCAATTTAGCACCTGTGCTGTGGTCCCATTTTCAGTTTTAACATTTGTGCTGTTGGATATGTGCCATGTTGTATGAAGTGGGCGATCATGGTCCTTCCATGACCCTAATTGTTTTTGGCAAATTTTTCTACAGATGTGGTTTGCCATTGCCTTCTTCTGGGCAGTGTCCTTACAAAATGGGTGAACCCAGACATTATCAATACTCTTCAGAGATTGTCTGCCTGGCATCAGTGGTGGCACCACCAGGACTTGTGATCTGCACCACCTGCTCCCATGACCATTCACCACCTGCTCCCATGGCTTCATGTGACTATGATCAGAGGGGCTAAGGAGCTGCTACACCTTGCCCAGGGATGACCTGCAGGTTAGCAGAAGGAGGAAGTGCTTTACACCTACTTTGGTAGAGATGTATCTCCACACCACCACCATATTTTTGCTGTGGACCCATGTTTAACTTAGTAAGGCAGCATGGTAGCATAGTGGTTAGCACAATGCTGGAAGATCAGGACTCGATTCCCACGATTATCTGTAAGGAGCCTCTACATTCTTCCCGTGCATAATTGGGTTTCCTCCAGGTGCTCCAGTTTCCTCCCGTATTTCAGAGATGTGCGATGAGAGTTAGTGAGTTATGTGCACACCATGTTGCTACTGGAAGCATGGTGACATCTGGGGCTGCCTCGCTGATTTGATTTGAAGCAAAATACACATTTCGCTGAATGTTTCGATGTACATGTGACAAATAAAGCTAATATTTATCTCTTCTTTTAAGTTTGACATTCACTCATGTTCAATATTTAACTCTTTCATGAGCTGTGGGCTTCATTGGCTTCATTCAAGTTTAACATTTATTGCCCAACCAGAACTGACCTTGAGAAATGCTGTTGTGCTTATTTCGACATGTTTCCTAAAACTTAGATAAACTTCTGTGGATGCACAGTGGAGAGTATCCTGACTGGTTGAATCACAGCCTAGTATGGAAACACCAAAGCCCAAGAAAGGAATAGTTTACCAAAAGTGGTGCATAACAGCCCACTCTATCACAGGAAAAGTCATCCCTACCACTGAGTGCACGATGAGGAGCACTGCTACAAGAAAACAGCATCAATCACCAAGGACCCACCATCCAGGCCATGCTCTTAATTACCTTCAGACAGAAGATACAGGAACAGTAGGTGCCACAGCACCCAGCACATCCTCAGACTGTGTTAGTCGTTAACTCCAATCACTCATTCACCGTATGTTTTGATGTCCATGTGACTAATAAATCTCATCTTGAATCTTGAAACTGTACAGCTTGACTTGATAGAGACGTACAAGATGCCAAGAGGCATTGTTGGAGTGGACAACCAGGGACTTTTTCCCAGGACACAAATGGCTAAAAGAGGGAAGTATAGGGAGATGTCAGAGGTCGGATTTTTTACACAGAGAGTAGTGGGTGTGTGGACCACACTGCCACGAGTTCTGGTAGAGGCAGAGACATTTAAAAGTTTCTTAAATAAGCTTGTGGTGGGATAAAAATGAAGAGCTATGCAGGAGGAAGTGGTAGATTTATTCCTTGTGTAGTATTAATGGTCTGCACAACATCATGGGCTGAAGGGCACAATTGCTTGTGGGAAAAAATTCCACAGATTCACCACTCTCTGGCTAAAGAAATTCCTCCTTTATCTCTGTTCTATTCCATGGCTGTGTCCTCTGGTCTTTGAACTCTCACACCAAAGGAAACATCCTCTCCACATCCACTCTTTCAAGGCCTTTCACCATTTGATAGGTTTCAGTGAGGTCACCCCTCATTTATCTGAATTCCAGTGAATACAGGCCCAGGGCCATCAAAAGCTCCTTATATGACAAACCATTCAATCTTGGAATCATTTTCATGAACTTCCTTTGAACCCTCTCCAGTTTCAGCATATCCTTTCTAAGATAAGTGGCCCAAAACTACTCACTATACTCCGTGAGGCCTTACTAGTGCTTTATAAAGTCTCAATGTTACATGCTTGCTTTTATATTCTAGTCCTCTTGAAATGAATCTAACATTGCATTTGCCTTCCTCATGTGACCTGGGAAAAAACTGCATTGGTGGTGTTTGCGTACCCTTGCCCCCCTTGGTGTTCGAGGTGGTGGGTTTGGGAGATGTGACCTAACTAGTCTTGAAGAGTATCTATAGTGGATTTTGTGGATGGCGTGCCACTGCAGTGATGGAGAGAGTAAGTAGTGCACCAATCAATTGTCCTGCCTCATCTTGGACATTGAACACCTGAGTGTTGTTGGATCTGACTAATCCAAGAAGCCATACACATAACCATAAAACATGGGAGCAGAATAGGCCATTTGCCCTTTAAGTATACTTCTCCATCCTACCTTGGCTAATTCACACTTAGTGGCCTCTTTATTAGGTACATCCGTACACTTGCTCATTAATACAATTATCTAATCAGCCAATCATGTGGCAGCAACTCAACGCATAAATGCACGCAGACGTGGTCAAGACTTGTTGCTCAGAACAAACATCAGAATGGGGAAAAATGTGATCTAGTTGACTTTGACTCTGGAATGATTGTTTATGTTACACGGGGTGGTTCGGGTATCTTGGAAACTGCTGATCTCCTGAGTTCTTCATGCACAGCTTTGTCTAGTATTTACAGAGAATGGTTCGAAAAACAAAGGAAAAGCATCCAGTGAGCAGCAGTTCTGTGGACGAAAACATCTTGTTAATGAGAGAGGTCAGAGGAGAATGGCCAGCCCGGTTCGAGCTGACAGGAACTCAAATAACCACACATTACAACAGCCCTGTACAGAGCATCTCTGAATGTACAGCACTTCCACTCTTGAAGTGGCTGGACTACACTAACATGAACTCAGTGTCCACTTTATTAGTGCAAGAAGTGCCTAATAATGTGGCCACTGAGTGTAAGTACTGTATATACCTGGTCCAGTTGGTGCACTGTGACCAGAAATACATTGTTGATGTGTGACTCCACAGTAGTAATCTCGTTGAGTGTCAAGAAGAGGTGGTGATACTCTTATTGCCAGGCATTTCTGTAGTGTTATTACTTAACAAATAGTAGCTGAAGATTGAATTCCTCCAAGAGAACTACAACCTTGTAGTGGTTTGGAAGTTTGCATGCCTCAACGACCCGGAAAGCTAGGTTGGCTGGGGTCAGAGCTTTATGCTATGGCTTTTGGTAGGATCCCTCATGCCAAACAGGTCAAAGGGTAGAGGCCAGACTAAGAGTGGTCCACCAGTCCTCCAGGCGAACAACCCTGACCAGTCAAACAAAATTGAAATAGAAACAGCAATCTAACTTTTGAGTGGCCAAGGACAGACAGATGGAGGATCTTCATTCCTGCCCTAAATGCCTGCAGGCATAATCGTCTGTAAGTAAGTACCTGGTCGTTGTCCCAATCACATGTGGTATAGGTTGTTTCATTTTAGAATGTCTGTGACTGCCACACATAGACAGCAAAGAGTTAAAAGATTCCAATGTAGATTTTATTATTTAGACGTGATGGGAAATTAGAGGGAAGTAAATCTGGTTATTCCCCCTTTGGCTTGTCTTAGCTAAAATCAGCTCTTTTATCACTTTGAGGAAACCTTCAAATTTGTTACAAACAAAAGTGGTTTTATTGGCAACACTTATAGCAATATCATGAAATCCAAGCTTTGATTGCATGAGTTATCAAAGACAATATCTGGCTGCCTTTCTAAACTCAAGTTTGTAAAATTATAACCTACCTTGCAAAGCAAGTGAAGGGCTCTAAATGGCTACTGACTCCTCGCACTCAGGAATGTAATAAATTTTCGGTCCTTCAATAGATGAGCATTGGTGTGAGACATGAAATCAAGGCCCTGACCGCCCTCTCAGAGGGGAGTGGGGCTTAAATCTCTCACAGTACTCCTTCAAAGATGACTTAGGGAGTTCCGGCTAAAGTTCCCATCATTTTTATGATCTCCAGTTTTCATCATTGGAGACAAATTGTCTGGTCTATTTGTGGGAACCCACTGTGCTCAAATTTGCTGCCATATTCCATGCCCTGCAACATTTCAAGAACATTTAATTGGCTATAAGCTGCTTTGGAGAACTCTGAGATCATTTTTATTTTGTTTATTAATGCTCCTGTGGAGTGCCTAGGGACATTATTGATACTTTAAAGGCATTCTATAAATAGTAAGTGTTGTTAGAAGTGTTTACAGAAACTACCTCCGTCTGCTCAGAAAGGATGGAGCTATGTTATCAAGTTATAGTGCAATACAGCACAAAAGCAGCCCTTCTGCTCATCTAGTCTGTGTCGAACTATTATTCTACCTCGTCCCATTAACCGACAACTGGACAATAGCCCTCCATACCCCTCCCATCGACGTGCTTATCTTAAATGTTAAAATCAAACCCGCAAACACCAGTTCTGCTGGCAGCTCATTCAACATTCAGCATTTGAGATTCAAGATTCCCAGTACACAAGTGTAAAAGAGAATGAAATAATTGTTACTCCGGCTGAAAAAATGCGCATAAGATAAAGAATGCAATAATAAAAAACACAATAGATATAAATACATAACATAGCACTATGTGCATAAAGTGATGCTAGACACAGGAGTGTCCACACTCTGAGTGACGAAGTTCGCCTGTGATGGGACCTTAGAACAAAACTTGCCATTGCTAATTTTGGAGACCCTCCACAAATTTTAGCAACGAACTTCACCTCTCACCTATGGCTTTTGATGAATGTCTTGCTTCTAGATTCAGACTCGAGCTTCAGCTTTGGTGAGGTCTGGTGATAATGGGTCCACTTCACCAGCAGGTATGAGGCAGGAGAAAGGTCCTAAGTGAATTAGAATGGTTTTAAAGCAGAGTAATCGATCAAATAAATTCTGACCACTTTAATTGGTTTCACTAAATTTAATTGGTCGTAATTCCGCGATGATACGTTTGATTTAGCTGACGACACTGTCTCTCTGAGGAATATCATGACATTATAGCACAGCCATAACAGTTGATTTTACACAATTACTGCGCAGGCAAGCAATAATTTAATATATTAAGAAGTTTAATGATTTTTAAGGCAAGTCATTGCACATTATGATCTCTGAAAGTGCTGAAATTATTCTTCAAGGCAATTTATCACAAGATTATAGTAAATGATGTGTTGAAGATCATTTAATAACAGCAGAGTTGTACTGAAGTGGTTGTACAGAAAACACGGACAATATGGATTGCTCTCTTTGAGTTTTCTTGAGGTAAACTGATTTTCATGGTGAGAGAAACGACTTTGAAAAACACACACAAAATGCTGGAGGAAGTCATCAGGTTAGGCAGCATTTATGGAAGTGAATAAACAATTGATGCTTTGAGCCAAGATCCTTCATCAGGACAGGGAAGGGAGGGGGAAGAAGCCAGAATAAGAAAGTGGGAGAGGGGAAGGAGGACAGGGCGTTAAATGAGGCCAAGTTGGTGGGAGGGAGGAGGGGGTATGAAATAAGAAGCTGGGAGGTGATAGGTAGAATTGGTAAAGGACTGGGGAAGAAGGAAGCTGATAAGAGAAAAATAAACAGGAGAATGGGAAGGAGGAGGGGCACCAGGGGAAGAAAGGAGATAAGGGGAAGGGGGCAGAGTGGGAAATTGAAGAAGAGAGGGAAACATTACCAGAAGTTGGAGGAATCTTGATTCTTGATTGGCCAGGCATGAAGGGATACAGGGAGAAGGCCGGAGACTGGAGCTGAGAGGGAAAATGGATTAGCCATGATGAAATGGGCTAAATGGCCTAATTCTGCTCCTATCTCTTATGGTCTTAAATCGATGTTCACACCATCAACCCAAAAAGTCAACTATTTATTCATTTGCATAGATGCTGCCTAAGCTGCTGAGTTCCTCCGGCATTTTGTGTGTGTAGCCCTCTGGATTTCCAGCATCTGCAGAATCTCTTGTGTTTACTACTTAGAGGTACACCTAAGGGTTTGTTAACGGACGCCACATGGGATTAAATTACAACAAAATAACAGTAGGAATGAATTTAACAAGGTTCAGGAATTATCAGTGAAGCCAAATGCGCAAAGCTCAACTTTACTGTATTCTGGGATTGTGCGCTATATCTCTCAGCCTGTGGTACAGATGAATGACACTCCCGTGACTTACACAGCCAAGCAAAATTCAAAGGCTGACAATGAAGGCAGCAGGTGATGTGGTAAAATTACCATTTCGGGTGTAATCGGGGAAATTGTGCTATAAATGCCCCTCAGATTGCACTGGACAGCTTGATCTCATCTCTGCAAAAGTGAACATTCTCCAATTTTTGCATTAGTCAGTGCAATCAAGTGGTAGCAAATAAACTGAATTGTTTTTTTCTCCCTTGGCATAGGAAATTGTGGCTTTATATACACTCAGTAGCCTTTTTATTAGGTACAGCAGGTACTTACTGAAGTGGCATTAAGTGTATTTCTCTATGTTCATGATCTTCTGCTGTAGCCCCATCGACTTCAAGGTTCAACGTGTTGTACATTACACAGCACTGTTGTAACTGTGCTTATTTCTCCTGTTAGCTTGAACCAGTCTGTCATTCTCCTTTGACAAGATGTTTTCCCCCCACTCATTGGATGTTTATTTTGACTTTTTGCATCATTCTCTGTAAAGTCTACAGACCGTTGTGCATGAAAATCCCAGAAAATCAGCAGTTCCTCAGACACCCAAACTAGCCTGTCTGGCACTAACAACCACTCAACCAATTGACTTAGATCATATTTCCTCCCCATTCTGATGTTTGGTCTGAACAACAACAGGTCCTCTTGACCATGTCTTCATGCTTTTGTGCATTGAGTTGCTGCCACATGATTGGCTGATTAGTTATGTGCACTAATGAGTAGGCATACTGTCTACCTAATAAAGTGGCCACTGAGTTATACATACATAAGATGATAACCCAATGCAAATTTAATATTCCAGGCAAAATTAACATGATCACCATCTTTAGTACGTGTCACCATTTACCATTTGAAAATTGAGTGCCGTAAAGGCAGGCCCTTTGGCCCATCTAGTCTGTGCTAACCTGATCTTCTGCTTAGTCCCATCTACTTGTACCCATACTGTAGCCCTCCACACCTCTCCTATCCAAGCATTGCATTTCAGTCTACTCCAATCGACCTTCAACCGGACCATAGCGCTCCATACTTATGGACTTATCCAAATTTCCCTTAAATATTGAAAGTGAACTTCCAACCACCACTTCCATTGGCAGGTCGTTCCACACTCTCACCACCCTCTGAGTGAAGGTGTTACCCCCTCATGTTCCCCTCAGATTTTTCACTCTTCACCCTTAACCCATGACCTCTAGTTCTAGCCTCACCCAGCCTCAGTGGAGAAAGCCTATGCATTTGCCCTATCTATACCCCTCATAATTTTGCAGTAGTCCCTGCAATCAAGTAGTAGCAAACAACTTGAACTGATTTATCCTTGGCAGAAGGAGTAATGGCTTTATGTACATAAATCCCTGAATATATACATACATAGATGGTCATCATCGTCACAATGTGCCATGTGGTATGACGTGAGCGATCATGGTCTTCCAACTGTCTTCAGTCTGAGAAGTTCTAATCAGCTTTGGCCTTCCCTCACTTTGCCTGTGGTGAGGCACCTTCCCCACACCCACCCCCACCCTTCACGCTGCTGTTCTTATTCTTTTCTCTATCCATGACTATGATTGCTCTCGCAATTTTTTCTACAGAAGTGGTTTGCCATTGCCTTCTTCTGGGCAGTGTGTTTATAAGATGGGTGACGCCAGCCATTATCAATACCCTTTAAGAGATTGCCTGCCTGACGTCAGTGGTCACATAATCAGGACTTGTGATATGCAGCTTTCTGCTCCACGTTGATAAATACAGTACTGTGCTGTGTGTGACTGCATGTACTGCATTTTGTACCTTGGCCCAAGAGGAACACTCTTTTGTTTATCTGTATACATGTATGTGTATCTTGAACTTGAACACGGATGAGCTTGTCTATAGGGCCTGGTTCCATCTTGTATTGCTCTTTGACTCAACAACCCACTTTGCTTTTGGCTGTTGATGCAAGCCTGAAATACTGTACTTGACAATGAATATGATGAACTAAAATTGAAATGGTTCTCAGCACAACATTTCACTCTGACTATGGTTGTCGTTGCAAGTTGCTTAAACACACATCTTGATTCTAACCAGTTTTCTTTGGTTCTACAAAGTGAAAATATTAAGAACACCTGGAAACATGCAGTCAACCCGATTAACTTTCGTCTTTCTCCTGCCAGCACCAGTGCTTTGCAGAATTCCCACAGCACAGCCTCCGGCCATTCCAGTGGCGGATGCAGCAGCTCAAGCGAGTCCGGAAGCAGTTCGGAGTCTGACTCAGACAGCGAAAGCAGCTCCAGCGACAGTGAATGCAACGAGGCTTCCCGCAATGCAACACCGGAGGTATGGAAAGTACAGTCCATACGACCATAAGACATAGCAGCAGAATTAGGATGTTTAGCTCATGGAGTCTGCTGCACCATTCCATCATGGCTGATTTATTATCCTTCTCAAACCCATTCCCCTATCTTCTCGCCGTAAGGTCTAGACGCTTGCACGCTGCAAATGTAACATACCGTTTACCAATTACCAGTCCAAATTCAAGCCGAATTTCAACTTTAGCCCTCCATAAGAGTGGTACAGCAGGGACTGATCCAGGGAGAGTTTGATGCATTAATATAGTGTAACCATTATTAATGACCCTCACCATCTTGTTTCTCATATCAGGCAGAAGGTACCCTTACTCAACATTTCAGAGACAGCTTTTTCCCCTCCACCATCAGATTTATGAACAGTCATTGATCCCATGAACACTAGAGTCATTGAGAAAAAGGCCCTTCAGCCCACCTAGTCCTTTGCAAACTGATATATTGCCTAGTACAATTTGGATCATAGCCCTCCATACTCCTTCCGTCTATTTACTTATCCAGATTTAAAGGTTGCAATCGGACACTTGTCCACCACTTCTGCTGGCAATTTGTCCCACCCTCGCACTGCCTTCTTAGTGAATCGGAATCAGGTTTAATATCACTGCATATATCATGAAATTTGTTAACCTAGAGGCAGCACTACATTGCAATACACAATAAGTAAATATAGAGAAAAAACTGAGTTACATTCAGTATACTGTATATATGCCTATTAAGTAGTTAATTTCAGAATCAGAATCAGGTTTATTATCACCAGCACGTGTCGTGAAATTTGTTAACAGCAGCATTAGTTGAATACAATGCATAATATTGAAGAAGAAGAAAAAAATAAAATAATAATAATCATAATAATAAATAAACAAGTAAAACAATTGCAGTGTACATAAATTGAATAGATTAAAATCGTGCAAAAAAAGAAATAATATATATGAAATAAGTCTAAGGGTTCAATGTCCATTTAGAAATAGGATGGCAGAGGGGAAGAAGCCGTCTCTGAACCGCTAAGTGTGTGCCTTCAGGCTTCTGTACCTCCTACCTGATGGTAACAGTGAGAAAAGGGCATACCCTGGGTGCTGGAGGTCCTTAATAATGGACGCTGCAGTTCTGAGATACCGCTCCCTGAAAATGTCCTGGGTATTTGGTAGGCTAGTACCCAAGATGGAGCCAGCTAAATTTACAACCCTCTACATAAATAGTAATTATGGTTTTATTACTATTTAATTATTTATGGTGCAACTATAACGAAAACCAATTTCCCCTGGGATCAATAAAGTAAGACTATGACTATGACTAGCTTCTTTCGGTCCTGTGCAGTAACCACCCCTCCCCTACCCTATACTGGATAGTGATGCAGCCTGTCAGAATTCTCTCCATGGTACATCTGTAGAAGTTTTTGAGTGTATTTGTTGTCATACCAAATCTCTTCAAACACCTAATGAGGAACAGTTGCCATCTTGCCGCCTTTATAACTGCATCGATATGTTGGGACCAGGTTAGGTCTTCAGAGATCTTGACACCCAGAAACTTGAAAATGATCACTCCCTTCACTTCTGATCCCTTTATGAGGACTGGTGTGTGTTCCTTCATCTTACCCTTCCTGAAGTCCACAATCAGCTCTTTCGTCTCACTGATGTTGAGTGCCAGATTGTTCTGCGACACCACTCCACTAGTTGGCTCGCTCCTGTACGCCCTCTCGTCTCCATCTGAGATTCTACGAACAATAGTTGTATCATTAGCAAATTTAAAGATGGTTAGGAAGTTGAGGATCCAATTGCAGAGGGAGGTACAGAGGCCTGGGTTCTGTAACTTGTCAATCAGGATTGTGGGAATGATGGTGTTAAATGCTGAGCTGTAGTCGATGAACAGCATCCTGACATAAGTGTTCAAGTGGTTTAAAGACATGTGAAGAGCCATTGAGATTGCATCTGCCATTGACCTATTGTGGCGATAGGCAAATTGCAATGGGTTTAGGTCCTTGCTGAGGCAGGAGTTCAGTCTAATCATGACCAACTCAAAGCATTTCATCACTATAATGTGAGTGCTACTGGGCGATAGTCATTAAGGCAGCTCACTTTATTTTCCTTAGGCACTGGTATAATTGTTGCCTTTTTGAAGCAAGTGGAAGCTAAAATAAGTAGTGCAAAAACACAGAGATAAAAAAAGTAGTGAGTAATGACTTCAATGTCCACTTAGAAATCATATGGCAGAGTGAAAGAGCTGTTCCTGAATCACTGAGTGTGTACCTTAAAGCTCCTGTACCTCGTTCCTGATGGTAACAATGAGAAGGGGGCATGTCCTGGGTGGTGGGGGTCCTTAATGATAGACGCCGCCTTTCTGAGGCACCACTCCTTGAAGATGTCTTGGATACTACAGAGGCTAGTGCCCATGATGGAGCTGACTGACTTTACCACTCTCTGCAGTTTACTTTGATCCTGTGCAGTTGTTTCCCCTCCCCCCTGCCGCCAATACCAGACAGTGATTCAGCCAGTCAGAATGCTCTTCACAATACATCTATAGAAGTCTTTGTGTGGTTTAGGTGTAAACCAAACTCCTAATGAAAGATAGCTGCTGTCTTTCCTTCTTTATAACTGCATCTGTGTTGGGACCAGCTCAGATCCTCAGAGACACTGACAACCACTGAAATAGCTCACTCTCTCCGCTTCTGATCTCTCGATGGGGACTGGTTTGTGTTCCCTCGTCTTACTCTTTCTGAAGTCCACAACCAGTACTTTGGTCTTACTGACGTTGAGTGCAAGGTTGTTGCAGTGATACCACTCAACTAGCTGATATATCTCACTCCTGTATGCCTGCTTGTGTTGGGCATGTGGCCAGGTGGTTAAGGTGTTCCTCTGGTAATCTGAAGGTCAGTAGTTCGAGCCTCAGCTGTGGCAACATGTTTGTGTCCTTGAGCAAGGCACTTAACCACACATTGCTCTAGTGTCTGTGCGAGGAGTGGCGCCCCACAAAGACTTCCAATCTGCACCTTGTAAGGCATGAAAATGCCCGACGCAGGCCTCTCATGGTCTGAGTCGACGTTCCCTCCTCCTGTATGCCTTCTTATCACCAAAATCCCCCTCTGATTCCCCTTAAATATTTGACATTTTGTCCTAAACCTATGGTTTCAAGACTCACCCAACCTCAGTGGAAAAAGCCCGCTTGCATTTACCCTGTCTATACTCCTCAGTCTTTTGTATACCTCTATCAAGTCTCCCTTCATTCTCATACACTGCCACAAAAACAACCAATTTCACATTATTCAAAGATTCAAAGTACATTTATTACTAAAGTATGTAAGCAGTATACAACCTTGAAATTTGTCTTCCCACAGACAGCCATGAAACAAAGAAACACCGTGGAACCCATTCAAAGAAACCATCAAACACCTAAGGTGAAAAAAATTCAAATCTCACCAAAAAAAAAGCAAAAAACACAGAGTATAAAATATAAACCACATTGAAACAGAGTAGGAATGGTCAGTTTAGTTCAGTTCAGTGATAATAAATGTGATTTATGATTTCTTGTTGACAATTTTTTCTCTGTTTCCCCAGCCTGAACCACCGTCCACGAACAAGTGGCAGTTGGACAAATGGCTCAACAAGGTCACCTCCCACAGCAAGACCATCATCAACAGCCAGACCGATTGTGAGGTACTGAGTGATTCCCAGTCCCAGAGCAACCAGGAGATCGATGCTCAGATCAAAGGGAAACAGTTTCTTCCATTGCCTCAGCCGGATTCCAAAGATCGGGTCCTACTTGGGCCTGTCAGGGAGAAAGCCAAGCCAAGGTCGACTCCGAAAGTGCCAGAGGGGAAGCTGGTGAAGCAGAAGTCTCCCATCCACAACGAGCCCGCTCCGCCCAAGAGGACCACGAGCAAGTCGCAGCCCAGGAAGGTGGAGCGTACCCCGAGCACGGAGGCTCCCGATGCCTGGCTCCGGCCCAACCATTCCGCCAGCACACCCAAAGACAGGGATGGGCGGGGAAGCTCGTCTGACCAGCCCAAGGCCAAGGCGAAAGCAACCAGCACCAAGGCCGGACCCCGCAAGGAACCGCGGAGTACCGCGGTGGCCACTGTGGACAAAAAGAAGCACCGCGTGCCTGGTAAGATTGTGCCTAAGTCAAGGGAATTTGTGGAGACTGACTCATCGGACTCACACACAGACCAAGAGGAGGTCGCGGCTGGGAAAGTGGCAGCTCCTCCCACTGCGGCTAGCAGTTCGGTAAAACCCAAAGACTGCATAAGCATCCCAAGTAGCTGTGCCAGCATCTGTATGGACAACACCACCCTGGAGCAAGGGACCGTCGATCTGGACGAACAATCGTTCTCTCCACTCCCGCTCCCGCAGAATGAACTGCTGTCCCCACTGAGAGACTACGAGGAGATCAAATCTCTTTGGGTGAAATTAGATCTCAGCCTTTTGTCGAGGATCCCTGGACAGGCAGTGGAAGAGAATGTGCCCAACAAGGTAGAGGTTAGACAACCCAACAGCAAACACAACTACCAGCCCCCTTCACCAGTGACGGACAAGAACGCCATTAAAACAAAGCGGAAACACAAGGTGAGACATGTGACCAAGATTAACTCAGTTGAGGATTGAGAATGAAGCAATGCTTTTGGGATTGGATGTTGGTTTATTATTGACACATACTGACATACAGCACAAAGAGTTTGCCTTGCACTCTGCTCATACAGATCCAATCATTATACAGTGCACTGAGCCAGAACAAGGTAAAATAATAACAATGCAGAATAAATTGTAACAGACACAGAGAACGTGCAGAAACCAATAAGGTGCAAGATCTAATGGGGTAGATAGCGAGGTCCGTCTTATTGTATAAGGAGTCCATTCGAGATTCTTATTAACAATAGATTTATTGTTTGCATGATTTGATTTTTTTCTGCATATTGAGTGTTTGTCAGTCTCTTTTTAATTGTGTTCTTTTGGGTTTCTTTGCTCCATGGCTGCCTATTAGCAGAGGAATCTCAAAGTTGTATAATATATACATATTTCGATAATGAATGTACTTTGAACTTTGGATAGAAGCTGTCCTTGAGCCTGGTGGTACATGCTTTGAGACTTTTGTATCTTCTGCCCAGTGGGAGAGTGGTGAAGAAAGAATGTCAATTATGTGCCGTGTCCTATGATGTGGGTGATTATGCTCTTAACCGTGATTGTTCTTGGTAAATTTTTCTACAGAAGTAGTTTTCCATTGCCTCTGGGCAGAGAACTTACAAGACTGGTGACTCCAGCTTTTATCAATACTCCTTAGAGATTGTCTGCCCAGCGTCAGTGGTCACTTAACCAGGACATGATATGCACCAGCTCTTCATACGACCATCTGCCACCTGCTTCCTGGTTGGTGGGGGGAGCAGGGAGGTATTGCTAAGCAGGCGCTGCGCTTTGCCAGCTGGTGACCTGCAGGCTAGCGGAGGGACCTCCACCCCTGCCACCCCTGGGTGGTTAGAGCCTTTGATTATGCTGGCTGCTGCACTGAGGCAATGATAAGTGTGGGCAGAGTCCATAGAGGGGAGGCTGGCTGAGCTGTGTCCACAACTCTCTGCCATTTTTACATCCTGTGCTACCTCAGCAGGTACCTTACTTGCAGTGCAAAAACATGAAAAATGTGCGTTCAGGTCTCACTTAATTTGCTGATATATTTTGTTTTTTATGACGTAAAGGAGCCTAATAAACTCTTCTAGGGCTTCCAGCAGGTACAGGTGTACATTTTAACCAGCATTTTAATGACTAATTCTGCTGTCATCAAAACATATTAAAATCAATACCTGTACCCAGCTGGAAGCCCAAGAAGACTTTTTTTTATTCGTCATATAAGCCAGAAAAGCACTAGATCCTTTTACATGTAGGAGGGTATTCAACCCTTGAGTCTATACTGGTTTTTGGAGCTATCCCATTCCATCATTAATACTTACCCTGTAACATATTCTCCCTGTGCAATCAAATCCCCCTGGACATTCCACACAAGCTAGAAGGGAGGACAGCCAATGCACCTACAAAGCTGCAGGAAGCTCAGGTAGTAACCGGCAGAGTGTGCAAATTCCACACTCCAGCACCAGGCATCAGGACTGAAACCAGGTCCCTGTGAGGCGACAGCACGACCTTAAGTTAATTTTAGTACATTTAGAATGAAAACTCAAAAATCAGTGCTGTTTCAAATTCAGTTTAGTTTATTGTCTTACGCACCAGGGTGCAATGAACTTAAAGACAAAGGTTAGCTTTATTTGTCATGCCTACGTCGAAGCACACGGTGAAATGCATCGTTTAAGACAGAGGTTGACAGACCCTGATTATTCGGAGCATGAAGCTATATGGCGAGAACGCAGGTGTTTGGGGCTCAGAGGGAAATGCATCAGCCATGATGAAATGGTGGAGCAGATTCAGTGGGCCGAATAGCCAAACTCTGCCCCTGTATCTTATGGTCTGACATACATCAAGGCCCATCACAGTCGGATTATGTGCTGGAGGCAGACTGCAAGTGTCACCAAGCTTTCAGCACCAACATAGCTTGGTCATAACTTACTAACCCAAACCTGTATGTCGTTGGACTGTGGGTGGAAACTAGACCACTCAGAGGAAACCCATTCAGTTTTGGGGAGAATGTAGAAACAGTGGCAGGAAATTAACCCTGATCAGTGATCACAGACGCTGTAAATCGATGCACTAGCTGCTAAGTCACCCCGAAAACAGTGAAATGCGACTTTTGCGTCAAATCAAATCATCGATCGTCATGCTGGGGGCAGCTCGCAAGTGTCGCTGTGCTTCTGGTGCCAACATAACATGCCCACATCTCACCAACCCTAGCCATACATCCTTCAAAGTCAACTGAAACTCAAAGTTCTTTCACCTTCCCAGTTAATTAGGAATGAACATCTAATGTTCTCTTTGCCATTGATGGATTAAGCAAAAGATAAGAATAGGTTGATTGATGGTATTCAAATGAATCAAATGCTAAAGATGAGGAGGAGCTTTGACAGGGTTGACGTGAAGAGCCTGTCCCATGTTAGAAGAAGAATCAGCAATAATCTAATAACCTACAGAATAAATTAAGACTCCTAACCTACGATATCTACTTGCTAGGACAAAGTTAGCAAAAGCAATGATTCAGGAAAGATTACTTCCCCTCTACCTTCAGGTTTCTGAGTGGAACAGAACATGAAGATAGAACATGGACAGGACACTACAGGTCCTTTGGTTCATAATGTGCTGATCTTTCAACCTACTCTAAGATCAATCCAACCCGTCCCTCCTGTGCAGTCTTCCATCTTTCTATCATCCATGTGCTTGTTGAAGAGTTTCTTAGATGTCCCTAATATATCTGCCTCTATCACCACCCCTGGCAGTGCGTTCCACACATTCATCACTTTCTGTGTAAAAAAACCTACATCTGATGTCCCCCTATACTTCCCTCATATCATTTTATTCATCTTTACCAAGTGGCTTCTCATCCTCCTCCGCTCCAAAAAGAAAAGCCCTAGCTCCCTCAAGCTATCCTCATAAGACATGCCCTCTGCTCCAGGCAGCACCCTACCTGAAGCTTCCACATCCTCCTTCTAATGCGGTGACCAGAAGTGAACGCAATATTCCAGACGTGGGAGTTCTGGGAGGCCAGCAGCCTCCCTGATAGCTGCATCTGCCTGAAGTGCATCCAACTTGTGCTCTTTAAAGAGCACCGGCTGTATGACTTACGGCTCTTTCGGAAGAATGAGGACATGGTAGATAAGAGCTGCTGGGAGGTAATCACCTAAGTTGCGGGAGGCAGGTAGCTGTGAGTGCCTCTCAGGAGAGGGAAAGGGAATAGGCAGGCACTGCAGAGGAATACTGCTGCCTTGTCTTGTTTGTGTATACTATTTGTTTGTATACATAATTAGGGTGTAACGATGGTGTAGTGGTTAGCACAACACTCAACAGTAGCAGTGACCCAGGTTCGATTCCTGCCACTGCCTATAAGGAGTTTGCATGTTCTCTCCGTGACCACATGGGTTTCCTCCGGGTGCTCCGATTTCCTCCCACGTTCCAAAGACCTACCATTTGGTCATTGTAGATCGCCCTTCGATTAGACTCAGATTAAACTGGGGGATTGCTGGGCAGCGCGCTCAAAGGGCCAGAGGGGCTTATTCCGCGCTGTATCTCAATAAATAAATAAACTTACAGGACTGCTGCCACAGAGCAACAAATTTCACATCATTGGAGTCAGTGATGATGAATCCAATTCTCATTCTGAGCTGGAATTTGCCCTCCAAGCCGCACACCATCCCAAGGTCAAAAGCCTGGAGCTCTCTCTGCAACAGCGCCGTGGTGGACCCACACCTCAAGGATTGCAGAGGTTCAGGAAGACCGTCTCCACCAGCTTCTCAAGGGTAATTAGAGACGGGCAGTTAAATAATAGTTTTGCCCACAGATCTTGAATTATCAAACAAACCTCTGCTGAATTTTAGATCCAGTGAAGCACCGAGTAGTGAAAATCTGAAATTCTGTCCCCCAAAAATCTGTGAGTGCTGAAGAACGATGTGTGGCACAATGACATAACAAGTAGAGCGGTTTATTCACAGCTGAAGACAAGGGTTCGATCCTGAGCTCTGCCATTATCTGTGGGGAGCTTGCGCATTCTCCCCATAGGAAACAACTCCTGGTTTTCTAATTTCCGTCCGCATCTCAAAGATGTGCTGGTTGGTGAGTTAATTTGTGTCAATGAGTGACAGAATGTGAAGAGAGCTGATGGAAACCATTTCTTTGTTTTGTTGGTGCATGCAAGAGGATGGTTGTCAGGGTAGCGTAGTGGTTAATGCCAGGCTATTACAGCTCAGGGTTATCAGAGTTCAGAGTTCAATCCTGGCATCCTCTGTAAGGAGTTTGTCCCTGTGGAATGTGTGGGTTTCCTCTGGGTACACCAGTTTCCTCCTACAGTCCAATGACATACCGGTTAGTAGATTTAATTAGTCATTGTATATTGTCCCGTGATCAGGCAAGGGTTAAACTGGTGGATTGCTGGTGGCATGTCTCAAACGACTGGAAGAGCATATTCCGCGCTGTATCTCTAATAAATAAATAAATGAATAGATGAATCTCAAGGTTTTATATGGTGGTATTCTTCTTCTTGGGCCCTTGGCTCCCGATGGAGCATAGGCCATCGATGACCTCCTGCTCCCATCATCCTCTGTTCTGAGCCAGTATCTGGAGAGTGGACTAGGAGTGTCTCCATCGTGTAATTTTTCTCCTCCATGTGTTCTTTGGGAATTCCGTTTTAATGCCTGCCTGGTGATGTTAGCTTCTTCAAGGTCTGGCCAATCCAGCTCTGTTTCTATTTGCATATGGTATGCATTCTTTGATAATAAAATTGAACTTTGAACTTCGTTTGATTGTCAGCAGAGACTCACTGAGCTGAAGGGCCTGTTCTGTTGTTGTATGACTGTATAACAGAATTTCTAATTCCTACTGACAATTAAAGATCAGATTTATTTGTCGTGTACATCGAAACATCGAACCATACTGTGAAGTATGTCACTAGCGTTAAATCAAATCAGTGAACACGAGAAAATCTGCAGATGCTGGAAATCCGAGGCAACACACACAAAATGCTGGAGGAACTCAGCAGGTCCAGCAGGATCTATGGAAAGGAATAAATAGTTAACATTTCAGGTCAAGACCCTTCATCAAGACATCATTTCCATAGATGCTGCCTTACCTGCTGAGTTCCTTCAACATTTCTCTGGTGTGGTGCCGGCGAAGGTTGTGCTAGAGGAAGCACACAATTGTCGCCATGCTTCTGGCACCAGCATAACATGTCCGCAATTTACTAACGCTAACCATGCATCTTTGGAATGTGGGAGGAAATCAGAGCACTTGGAGGAAACCCATGCGGTCAGGGAGAGAACGTATAAGTTCCTTGCAGTCACCATTTTGAATTGAACCCTGATTGGTGATAGCTGGTGCTGTAAAGCAATTACACTGACCGCCACACTAGCGACAGATCTGTGTTAGTTCAATCTACTGAGGATTTTGTGACAAAGGTGAGGGAAAAGCCAGTATTAGTTTCTCATCGTTGATTTCCCAGAAGAATTTCAAACTAAGTTTTATTATCAAAGTACATATATGGCACCATATACAACCCTGTGATTCATTTTCATGTGTGCATACTCAATAAATCTATAAAATAATAACGATAACAGAATCAATGAAAGACCACCCAACTAGGGTGTTCATCCAGAGTGTAGAGGACAACAAACTGAGCATATGCAAAAAGAAGAAACAATAATATTAAATAAATAAGCAATAAATATCGAGCACATGAGATGAAGAGTCCTTAAAGGTGAGTCTATGGGTTGCGGGAACATTTCAATGATGGGGCAAGTGAAGTTGAGTGAAGTTATCCCCACTGGTTCAAGAGCCTGATGAATAAGGTGTAGTGACAGGCGCGAGTCCTGCGGCTCTTGTACCTTTTTCCTAGGCAGCAGTGAGAAGAAGGCATATCCTGGGTGGTGGAGGTCATTGATGGTGGATGCGGCTTTACTGCGACAATGTTTCCTGGAGGTGTGCTCAGTGGTTGGGAGGGCTCACCCCTGATGAACTGGACCATATCCACTACCTTTTGTAGGAGTTTCCATTGAACAGCACTGGCGTTTCCATACCAGGCTGTGATGCAGCCAGTCAATATACTGCCCACTACACATCAATAAAGGTTTTCCGAAGTTATAGATGGAGAAATGGATGGAGAGATGTGATCGCCCACACTGAATGGCAAGGCACCTGACTGACGATGAAGGTTACAGACGTCATGCTGATTCTCCACAAACTCCTGAGGAAGTAGAGGTGCAGCTGTGTTTTCTTCGTAATTGCACCTCTTGCTGGGCAACGAGAGCAGTGTGCTTACAGGTCCTTGTCCGAGCTGAATCGTCTCTTCCGGTCCAATAATAAAAGTGAAAGCAGGGAATGGATGGTGAGCAAGGTGAGATTGCTTGCCCCCTCCTGTCAATGGAGATTATCCAGTGCCACAGTTAATTACAGGAACATGGCTGATTCGTGTGGCTCCTGTTTCAGCACAGGGAACATACCTCAGAGTTCTTGCGAACAGGTAAATCTGTAATGAGTGTTCCTCACATTCACAAATAAAGTAAGCCACCATGTGCTTATTTGGGGAATTTTCCCAAAAGTGCCTGGGACAACTGTGTCAACATAACCAAGCTGCAATGTCTTCAGAATGCACTAGGCACACAGAGGTAAAGGGATATATTTCCAAGGTCTATTTATGTAAAAATCTTCAAAGTTCAAAGATTACAGTTCAATTTAATATCTAAGTACATACATTTAGGATGGTGTTGTAGTGTAGTGGTTAGCACAACGCTTTACAGTACCAGCAACCCGGGTAAAATCCCCTCTGATGCCTGTATGGAGTTTGCACATTCTCCCCGTGGTTTCCTCTGGGTGCTCCCGAGTTGTCCCACTCTCCAAAGATGTGCTGGTTGGTAGGTTAATTCTTCATTGTAAGTTGTCTTGTGATTAAGCTAGGGTTAACTCGGGGGATTGCTGTGCAGCATAGGCTCGAAGGGCAGAAAGGCCTATTCCACACTGTATCTCAATAAATAATAACTAAATCAAATAATTATCTCACCATGTACTATCCTGAGATTCATTTTCTTGTGGGTGTTCACAGTACATAAAACTTCTTACCATTTGAGTATTAAATTGTTGGTGGCAATCTGTGAATCTTTTACGTTAGTCTGAGAGGCACGCATACCCAGTACTGCTTGCTCAAAGCACGGGATGCTCTCCTCTCACTGCGGCCACAGGAAGCAGGTACAGGAGCCTTGAGTTCCACACTACCAGGCTCAGGAGCAGTTCCAACATGTCAGTCCATGAGGCCACTCTCAGATTGGAGGAGCAACACCTTATATTCCATCTGGGTAGCCTCCAACCTGATGGCAGGAACATCGATTTCTCAAACTTGGGTAATTGTTCCCCCCTCCTCTCCTTCACCTGTCCTCATTCTTGTTTCCTTCTCTCACCCTTTTTTTCCATACTAGCCCATCACCCTGATCTGGTGCTGCTCCTCCATTGCTTTCTTCAATGAGCTTTTACCCTCTCCTATCAGATTCCCCCTCCTCCATCCCTTTATCTCCTTCACCAGTCAACTTCCCAGCCCTTTACTTCATCCCTTCCCTTTTCTCGGTTTCTCCTATCGCCCATCACCTTGTATTCCTTCCTCCCCTCTCTACCCACCTTCTTACTCTGATTTCTCATCCTTTACTCCAGTCCCGATAAAGGGTCTCAGCCCGAAACATTGACTGTTTATTCATTTCCATAGATGCTGTGTGACCTGCTCAGTTCCTCCAGCATTTTGTGTGTGTGTTGGCTGAGGAACAGTTATTACCTTACACCATTCATGCTCCTGAACCAGCATGGATAAATTCACTAATCCTAACACTGAACTGATTCCACAACCTATGGAATTACTTTAAAGGATTCTCCAACTCATGTACCCAGCATTATCTACTTGCTATTCATTATTACTACTAGTTTTTTATTCTGTATTTGTGCAGTGAGTCTTCTTTTGCACAGTGGTCGTTTGTCAGTCGTTTTTTGTGTGTAGTTTTTCATTGATTCATTGATCTACTATGAATGCCCACAAGAAAATGAATCTCAGGGTAAGATAGCATCTCAGGGGTGGCAGAGCAGCGTAGCAGTTAGCAAAATGCTATTACTGTGCCTGCGACCTGGGTTCAATTCCCACCACAGTTTGTAAGGAATTTGTATGTTCTCCCCATGACTGTGCGTGTTCCGACTGGGTGCTCCGGTTTTCTCCCACACCCCAAAGATGTACGGGTTAGTAAGTTAATTGGTCACATGGATGCAACTGGACAGCATGGGCCCATACTGGGCTGGAAGACACTGTTAGCATGCTGCATCTCTAAATTAAAATTTAAATTTAAAAAATGTATGGTGGCATATATCTACTTCGATGATAAATTTGCTTTGAACTTTGGCAATAGAATATTCTGTACATATAGATAGAGAGTAAAAATGTGTTTCATGAGGGCTGATGTATTGCAGTTTAAATCCAGAGATGCCCACCAAATAAATCTGTTCCTGAATCTATTATCTGCTAGTTTTGATTACAACAGTTCCAGCTATCATTCCCCATCCTCCCCCTTTCCTTTTCCCTCGCCTCAGTGGCTGTAAATTCACAGACACAAGAGACTGCAGATACATTTTATGCTTCGATGTACATGTGACAAATAAAGTTAATCTTAAAAGAAATCTTATCTTAAATCAATAGTCTCTAAGGCAAAGCTCCCATTGGACATAATTTAAATGTGTTAAAAGAGGTGCAAAACCTATTTTTGTAGTTTTCTCCAGAAACAAATTTACCACAATTAATAAAGATATTTTTTTCCAAGGGTGGAAATGGCTAATATGAGGGACAATTTTTTTAGGGTGTTTGGAGGAAAGTATGGGGGTGGGGGGGTGTCAGAATTAGACTTTTTACACAGAGAGTGGTAATTGTGTGGAAAGCACTTCCAGGTTTAGTGTTAGAAGCAGATACATTAGTGGCATTTAAGAGACATGGATGAAAGAAAAATGGAGGGACTGGTTAAATTGATTTATGGGTTAAAAGGTCAACACAACATCGTACTATTGTACTATTCTATGTTCTGTAAACTTATGACCATTTTTTTTCTGTCTGAAATTTAGCTGCAATAATTTGATGTTCATCCCCCAGTTTCGGGCCTGAACATTGATTTAATGCAGGGATTCCCAACCTTTCTTATGCCATGGACCAATGTCATTAAGCAAGGGGTCCGTGGACCCCAGGTTGGAAGCTCCTGGGCTAATGGAATGCCAGGAAATTGTCAAGGTGCAAAATGGCCTCCTTTATGATGCATTGTTCCTTTCCACAGATGGAGAACACAGAAAGTCTTTGTGAACTGAAGAAACAGCACACAGAGAAGGAGTCCCCAGCCCCAATGCTGCTCCCTGCCAGCTGCTCATCCACTTCCAGCCACAAGGTCCTTAGCAACAAAGAGTAAGCACTTTCCAAATTTATCACCCATTCCTGCCCACGTATAACCTTATCTTTTCTGGTTCATTATCGTCACGTGAACAGAAACAGGTTGAAAAACATTTTGGGAGTTCTAATAAGCCTAGGCTATGCATTCAGTGGCCACTTTATTCGGTACCTTCTGTATGATCGTACATTCGTGGTCTTCAGCTGTTGTAGCCCATCCATTTCAAGGTTTGATCTGTGCTAAATTCCAAGGTGCTCTTTTGCACACCACTGTTGTAATGCTTGATTATTTGAGTTATTTTCATTTTCCTGTCAGCTTGAACACACTCTCCGATGTCAATTCATCCTTTAAGGTGCCCAAAACTGCTCACAATACTCCAAGTGAGGCCTCACCTGTGTCTTGCACAGCCCAACTACTACATCCTTGCCTTTATTGTCCCAGGCAGCATGGTAGCATTGTGCTTAGCACAACTCTAAACAGTGCCAGCGACCCAGGTTCAATTCCTGCCACTGTCTGTACGCTCCCCCCGTTACTCTGTGGGTTTCCTCTGAGTATTCCAATTTCCTCCTATGGTCCAAGGAGGTAGGTTAATTGCTCATTGTTAATTGTCCCCTGATTAGGCCAGGATTAAATTGGGGGATTGCTGGGTGGCGTGCCTTGAAGAGCTGAAAGGGCCTATTCCACACCGTATGTCTATAAATTAATAAAAAAATACACACTGAGCTGCCTGGAAAAACATTTTGTTTTGTGTGTCCCCAGGCAGACCATGGCATATATAATTACAGTGAAGTAGATAAAAGAAAACAGAATACAGAATATAGTGTTGAGATGACAGGTTCTGACAATCTTACAAATGAGAATTAGTCAAAGTCGATGTTAATTTTATTGTCTTGTGTTCAAGTGCCTGTATACACAGGTGTAATGAAAAACTTCCTTGCGGCCACATCATAGGCACAGAGCATCAGGGAAGCAGCAGTGACCAGAAACACAATATAAATTCAGCATTGTTTTTATATGAAAGAAAACCAGTGATCTATATCAACAGTCTGGATGATAATGTGATTAACTGGGTCAGCGTACTTGCGGATGACACCGAGATTCGGGGTGTATTGGTCAGCGAGGAAGACTATCAGTTTGTAGCGGGGTCTGGACCAGCTGAAGAAATGTGATGGAAAATGGCAGATGGAATTTAATGTAGACAGGTGCAAGGGTTTGCACTTTGGTAGGACCAATCATGGTAGCTTTTACACAGTGAACGGTCGGGCACTGAGGAGTGTGGCAGAACTAAAGAATCTGGGAATACAGGTCCATTAATTCATTGAAAGTGGTGTCACAGCAGACAGGGTCATAAAGAAAGCTTTCAACACATTAGCCTTCATAAATCAAAGTATTCAGTACAGAAAATGAGATGATATGTTGAAGTTGTATAAGACACTGGTGAGGCCTAATTTGGAATATTGTTCGCAGTTTTGCTCCCTTTCCTACAGGAAAGATGTAAATAAGGTTGAAAGAGAAAATTGCCAGGTCTGGAGGACCTGTGTTATATGGAAAGATTGAATAGGTTAGGACTTTATTCCTTGGAAAGTAGGAGATTGAGAGGAGATTTGACAGAGGTATGCAAAATTATGAGCGGGTTAGAAAGGGTAAACAGAAGCAGGTTTTTTCCACTGAGGTTCAGTGAGACTAGAACTCAAAGTCATGGGTTAAGGGTGAAAGGTGAAAAGTTTAAGAGGAACATGAGGGGAAAATTTTTCAGTCTGGATCGTGAGAGTGTGGAATGAGCTGCTGGTGCAAGTGGTGCATGCAAGCTCGATTTCAACGTTTAAGAGAAATTTAGATAGGTACGTGGATAGTTGGGGTATGGAGGGCTTTACTCCCGGTGCAGGTCGATGAGAGTAGGCAGTTTAACTGGTTCGGCACAGACTAGAAAGCCCAAAGGGACTGGTTCTGTTCTGTACTCTTCTGTGACTCTATAATTCTGTGCAATGGAGGCTCCATACCAGACTGTGATGTAACCAGTCAGATTGCTCACCGCAATGCATCCAGGAAAAACTTGCAAGAGTCTTTCATGACATACCAAATCTCCTCAAACCCCTAACAAAATAGGGCACCTGGTTCTTGCGGCCCATTCTCAGGCAATAAATTTCCATGTTAGCCCTGTTAAAAGAGATTTTCATTGTCCAGCCATCAGAGATTGAATAACTTTGAGTAATGATATTAAAAATGTACATTTTTATGGAAAATTAATGGCAGTCATTAAGACTAGATCCAGAAAGTTATTTACGAATGAACTGTGCACTTGGAAAGTGATCAAATAATTAGATTTTGGAATGATTTTAATGCAGCAATTATCCTTGGCAGCAAATGTTGCTGTAACAAGTATTAGTCTGGACCCACACCCACACAGAGAGAGGCAAGATGAGTAGATGAAATGAACACAGTGTATAGAGTTCAGGGCACTACTGCTAATGGTTGCCTGTTGATTACGCTGCTGGCTTATTGATCTATAAACAATAACCTAAATCTCACCACCTGAAGATGTGAAATTTATATTTAAATAATGTTGTATATAAATTGAGAAAAGGCTGATATCAGGCATGGTGATTATGGGACAATGAGTTGCCATGAATCCCCATGTAAACATAGAATATAGAACAGCACAGTACAGGCCCTTTTGGTCCATAATATTGTGCTGACCTGCTAACCTCCACCACCGTTAATCTAACCTTCCCACCCACATAGCCCTCCATTTTTCTTTCATCCGGGCCAACTAAGAGTCTCCTAACTGTTCCTTTTATATCCAGTAGAAGGCATGTCTTGGATGGGGTTCCTTAGGGATGGATGCCATTTCCTTGAGGCACTACCCCCTGAAGGTGCCCTGGATAGTGGGAGAGTTGTGCTCGTGACGGAGCCGCCCAAGTCCGCAGCCTCCCAGAACCCTGCGCATTGAAGCCTCCACGCCAGGTGGCGACGCAACCAGTCAGATCGCACCTCACGGAAACCTGCTGGAGTCCCGTCAACACACCAAGCCCTGTCAAACGCCCAATGAAGCAGAGTCTCCCACAAAAACATCCCCCCCCCCCGACGCTAGAAATTCCCAGCAAGTTGGGACCAGCTCGCTAAAATTTTTAAGGGACTTAAATCCACCATCCTAACCCACACACAGATTCAGACCCACCTGTGGGATGACCTACCAGGGTTTCAAAGCAAGATAACTACAGATGGACAGTTAAGGTTTAACTTTATCTAAAAGTTTTTAATCAAAAATGTTGAAATGCTATAAATAAATTAATTAAGCAAACAGCCACAGTTGAGCATGAAAAAATTGGTGGCACTATGGTGCGACAATACAGTTGTTGCCACTGTACATTCAAAATGTGCCTCCAGATGACGATATCCAACATTCAGGACTCTCACCACCCATGTCCCCTTCTCATTGCTACCATCAATGAGGAGGTATGGGAACATGAAGGCACTCACTCAATGTTTTGGTAACAGCTTTTTCACTCCGCCATCAGACTTTTGAATGGACCACAAGCACTACCTCAATTTTTGCTCTCATTTTTGCACTAATTATTTAATTTCAATTTAATTCAAGTTTAATTGTCATTTAACCATATATGAATACCCATGAATACAGCCAAACGAGACAGCTTTACTCCAGGGCCAAGGAGAAAAATACAGTACCAACAGTCACACACAGCACAAGGCACATACATACAGCACTTTCAAGATAGCAAGTACATAAATAAATCTTTCTTTTCAAATCTTTTTATTATTATTATTATCCAAAATTAACACGCGTACATCAAAGTAAACAACACTTACAATGTCTCAAGAAAAAAAACATTATTTTAAAGATTGAAAAATTTTTGGTGCTAATAAAAAAAACCTCTACTGAGCAAGAAAAAGTGTGGGGGAGAAGTGTTCAACCCCGGAACCAAGCGTCATACAAAAAGCTTCGAAAGATAAACATCAAACCACCAGCAAGAAAAAAAATGTACCAAAAATTTACAATTAGACGTGGAGGAAATCTATGAATTAACTCAAATGCACATAAATGTATCAGTAAGATACAGCCTAACAAATATAAAAGTAGTTCAGACCCAAGCTATGAATGCTACAGAAATCTGTAGCTTGTCTATATATTTTTTATTGTAACTTAAAGTACTTTACTTGTAAATAAAAGTGTCTTTCCTTGACTCCATCAGGCCAGTTTATAATCTTGATATCAAGTGCTGTCTGTGAGAAGTTTGCACGTTCTCATGTCCAATGTGAGTTTCCTTTGAAACCTCAGGATTAGAATCAGGATTATTATCACTGACAGAGATCATAAAATTTGTGGTTTTACAACAGCATTCAGTGCAATGCATAAAAAAATACTGTAAGCTAAAATGCAGAATGTATAAAAAATATATAAATAGTAGAAAAAGAAAGCAAATTAGTAAGGTCATGTTCATGGACCATACAGAAACCTGATGGCAGAGGGGAAGAAATTGTTCTTAAAATATTGAGTTACATCTTCAGTCTCCTGTACCCCCTCCCTGATGGTAGTAATGAGAAAGGGGCATGTCCTAGATGATGGGGCCCTTAGTGATGGATTCTGCCTTCTTCAGGAACCAACTTTTGAAGATATCTTCAATGCTGGGGAAGCTAGTGCCCATGATGGAGTTGGGTGAGTTTACAACTCTCCGAAGCTATTTTCAGTCAACCAGTAAGAATGCTCTTCATGGTGCATCTGTAGCAATTTGCTAAAGTCTTTGGTGACTTACCAAATCTCCCCAAGCTCCTAATGAAATATTGTGGCTGGTGAGCCTTCTTTGTGATTGCATTGGTATGTTGGGCCCAGCACAGGTCTTCAAAAGTCCAAAGAGGTGCTATGGCTAGGCTAAGTGAAAGTGTACAGTACCCATGTGGTACATGGAAACAGGAGGGTGTGTCACCCTGAGGGATAGCGTAGCTGTGATGGGCTGTCATGAAGGGATAGAAAGGCTGATTGAAGCGTTTTGTGCTCCTGACCCTCTAGTATGCTATGTCCTGGAGCATTCACTAATTCTTTCTTCTCTTAGGCTAACGAAACAGTTGACGAAAAGGGAGAGGAAGTTCCCGCCACCACTCTCGCCACTGCCAGATGAACCAGAGCTCAAACGACGGAACAGCGAGAGCAGCTCTCTCGGCCCAGAGAGTGGCGGCGACTCCATACCGACCAGTGCCTCACAGACCTCCACGCAATACAGACACCGCAAACCAGACAGCAAGCCCCCCTGCCATGCAAAAAACCCCACCGTGAGTCCTTCTTCTTAACTTGTCATGGATGGGATGGAAATCACACAGCTTGCTCATATGTAAAAGCAGAATACACTCAAGGTGTTGGAGGAACGCAGCAGGTCAGACAGCATTTGTGGAGGGTCAACTGATGAAAGCTCTTGGCCCAAAATATTGACTGTTCATTTGTCCCCATGGGTTCTACCTGACTTGCTGAGTTCTTCCAACATTTTGTGTGCATTGGCCTTTAATATGAAGTGCCTGCTCTTCTCACTCCTGTGATCTGTGATCAGGCTCACTGGGAGGAATTCAGTTTGGGTGTGCTGCTCAAGATTTTCAACATATACAGAATGTCTTGTGCATCATTTTGAGGGCTGGGTCGTTGAGAATGCAACGCTGTGTCAGTGCTGCCCTGAGCACTTAATCCAAGCTCAGAATTCATTTCGGAACTGGCAACTGCACTCTCAGTGATACAACCCAGACCCAGGCATTTTCTGCGTTGCTTAAGGTGAAATTGAGATATTTTATTTTCACACATTTTAAGTCTGAATTCATTTTTTCAAGTTGACAAGGTAGAATCTGAACTGAAAATCTCTGGATTACCGAGAGGCTGCCTGACCTGCTGAGTTCCTCCAGCATTTTGTGTGCATTGCTCCAGATTTCCAACTTCTGCAAAATCCTGTTATTGCTGTAAAAGCAAGAGGCAGTTTATTTGGATTTCCAAGTCCTAACTATAATTCAGTTGGTTGAACGTTCTCATCTCAGATTCACTAAGGGCAAGTAACACCCCAAAAATTTCAACAGGAGAAAGAATTGGCCACCAGGCTTCTCAAGTCTGCTCCGCCATTCCACTTGGCACTAGCTGCTATTTCCCAGGCCTCTTCTTTCGAGCCATAGCTCAAAGCTCGAAATAAATTTATTATCAAAGTACACATATATCACCATTACTACCCTGAGATTCTTTTTCTCATACAATAAAATCAGTGAAGAACCACACACAAGTAAAGACTGACAAACAACCAATGTGCGAAAGAAAACAAACTGTGCAAATATAATGATAAATAAACAAACAAACAAACGATACTGAGAATGTGAATTAGTAGGTTGTGGAGTCAGTTCAGTGTTGAGGTGAGTGAAGTTATCCACACTGGTTCAGGAGCCTGATGGATAGGCAGCCAGTGCAGAGTACCCCTGTGGTCATCCCCTCAACAACAGGCGTACCACTTTGGATACTGTTGCGGAGCGATGACCTAGCAGAGGAAAGCCTTGACATTGAGTCTGGCTGTATGGCTCAGAAGGGAAGAGGGGAGAAAAGGCGAGCTGTAGTGATGGAAGAGTCATTGATTAAGGGAATAAAAAGGAGGTTCTGTGGAGGAGAACGGGATTCCCAGATGCCAGACTCAGGGACATCTTGGATCAAGTGCTCAGCATTCTTAAGTCGAGGGAGAGCAGCCAGAGGTCGTGCCCATGTCAGTACCAAAGACATGGGCAGGAGGGGTGATGAAGTCCTGCAAAGTGAGTTCAGCAATTAGGTGCTAAGTTCAGGGACAGGACCTTCAGGGTTGTGATCGCAGGATTGCTATTCATGCTATGTGCTAGTGAGGCAAGAAATAGGAAGATCATACAGTTTAACACATGGCTAAGGAGATGGTGTTGTTGTCATCTATTTCAACAATCTAGATGATAATATGGTAAACTGAATCAGCTAATTTGCAGATGACACTAAGAATGGGATTGTAGTGAACAGAGAGGAAGACTATTAAAGTTGCAGCAAAACCTGAATCAGCTGGAAATTTGGCTGAAAAATGGTAGATGTAATTTAATGCAGACATGCAAGGACCAACCAGGGTACTGGAGGTCTTACAGGGGAGAGGTAGGGCACTGAGGAGTGCGGTAGAACAGAGGGATTTGTGCAATCTGGTCACCTACCTACAGGAAAGAAGTAAATAAGATTGAAAGAGTGCAGAGCAATTTTACAAGGATGTTGCCAGGACTTGAGGACCTGAGTTTTTGGGAATTATTGAATAGGTTAGGACTTTATTTCCTGGAACCTAGAAGATTGAGGGAAGATTTGATAGAGTATACAAATTATGAGGGGCATAGATAGGATAAATGTAAGCAGGCTTTCCACTGACTGAGGGTGGAAGAGGCTACAGCAGGAGGTCATGGGTTAAAGGTGAAAGGTGAAGTTATAAGACAAACATGAGGGGGAACCTCTTCGCTCAGAGGGGAGGGGTATGGTTCATATGCAGGTTGATGGGATTAGGCAGATTAATAGTTCAGCCGTTCCTTTTGCATTTATTTGTTTTTTTTTACGAGGCTGAGTTGCTAGTTCGACGCTCAACCCAGCATGGGTGCAAAGCGAGCAAGAAGCTGGCCGGATTTTCACCTGCGACCACTTGCCTTAAAGTCTGATGCAGATGCCACTACACCACTGGCCGGCAAGTTGCAGGAGCTTGCTCTGTACAAGTTAGCTGGCATGTTTTCCACATCAGGAAAGATGATGATGCCTCAAAGGTACCTCAATGAATGTAAAGACAAGGTGCAAATGCACGTCTTTAATTCATGAAAAGGAATCAGATAAAGAATCTACACTAAAAACCCACATTCCTTCTCTGTATTTCCAAGATTTTTTGATCATTTCTTTGCCAGTAGTTGGCTTTACAGAACCATCCAATTGAAGTAAATGTATTTTTTTTTGTTTATGAAGATTTTCTGCTCCAAAAATAAAAGAGATGGTGATGATGTTTCACAGAGCAAAAGCCTAGCTTGAAGCAGACCTGATTTGATTAGGAAAAACCCAGTGGTGTTTTTGATAAATTGTTTGGCACCTTCATACAGAATTTTTCATATTAAGATTATACCTTTGAACTATTCATACATATCGCTATTAGGAAGACTGCACTAGACTCAATTTCTTCTATCATCTTGAACATAACCTGAATCAATTCTGTTGCTAGGGCAACGGCTCAGTAAAGTCTTGCGATTACCATAATAGCCACAACCTGTTCAGTCTATTCACAAGACGAGATGAAGCTGTATATTTTCAGATTCCATAATGTATTTTGAAAAAAAAGAAATTCTCTGGTTTTTAAACCTCCTTAAGATATATTAATTCAGCTGATTTTTATTAATGTAGTAGGCCGAGATTGAAAGCTCTATTTTTCAAGTTTCAAAACAAAGTCTGGGCAGAAGCATTTTCTTTGCTGAAGGGTGGTGAAAGATAGCATGGAATTCTTCCTCACGGACACAGGTTGGAAGCTTTAATCTCCAGCATTTTAATGGAGTAGATAGCTTCCCCAACATTGAACAAGTCCATGTCACCACTCACTCTGAAGAGAGAGAATTCTTAAAGATGAGATATCATTTACTGTTTTCCTTTAGGTCTTCAAATCCTAGCAGGGAACTGCATTCTGCCAGAAACATTGAACAGTTTATGACTTTTTCCCCTGGAGCATAGGAGAGTGAGGGGAGATTTGATAGAGGTGTACAAAATAATGAGGGATAGAATAAATGCAAGCAGGCTTTTTCCACTCAGGTCGGGTGAGATTAGAACTAGAGTTTGTGGGTTAACGTTGAAAGGTGAAATGTTTACAGGGAACATGAGGAGTAATTTCTTCACTCAAGAGTAAGGTGAGAGTGTGGAATGAGCTGCCAGCAGAAGTGGTGGATATGGGTTCAATTTCAACATTTAAGAGAAATTTGGATAGGTATGTGGATGGGACGGGTATGGAGGGGTATGGTCTGAGTGCAGGTCGATGAGACTAGGCAGAATAATAGTTCAGCATGGGCTAGATAGGCCGAAAGGCCTGTTTCTTTGCTGTAGTTATCTATGATTCAATGACCACATCATTTCTGCCATCTTACCCTCCTTCTCTGAACTAATTCTCACCCCACAATATCACCCATCTTTCGGCATCCTCCAAAGCTATTTGACTCACTGAGTTTTTCTAGCCGTTTGTATTTTGCTCTAGGTTACAGCATTTGCAGTCACATGTGTCTTCAAAGAGAAGGCATTTGCTGAAAGGCCTGGATTAGGGATTCCCAACCTTTTTTATACCAAGGACCAATACCATTAAGCAAGGGGTCTGTGGGAACCTCTGGTAGATAGAATGGATGTATATTCTTCATTTAGGCCTGAATAGCAGACATCCCACTTCTCCCGGAAGTTCCGGGAGTGTCCTGCATATTAATAGTGGCTACCTGATGCCCGCAAATTATATACAATATCACGGAAATCAATTTTTTGAGAGCGAGCGAGAGAAAGCAAGAGAGAGCGCGAGAGCGACCACGAGAGAGAGCGCGTGCGCGAGAGAGAGAAAGCAAGAGAGAGTATGCAAGCGAGAGAGAAAGCAAGAGAGATCGCGCGAGCGAGAGAGAGAGCGAACAAGAGAGAAAGCAAGCGAGAACACTTGAGAGCGCGCGAGTGACCACGAGAGAGACAGAGCGCAAGCGAGAGCGCACCATTGCAGAGTGTTCCAAAAAAAACATAAAACGTACGTCACCCCAGACTACACTAAAGTGTACCGCTGCCTAATAGGGGTCAAAATAATGACAGTGTTGCTCGCTACACTGTTTGCAACAGTGACTTTTCTATTGCCCATGGTGGGTTAAAATGTAAAAGACATGTTGAGGTGAGTTTAACAGGTGTCATTCGTTTATTAGCATAACTAATGTTGTTTAAACTAGCTGGCCAGCCGCTAAGGAGCTACTCTATTGCAGACATCCCACCTCTCCCGGGAGTCTCCCGCAAATTGATGGTGCTACTTCCCTGAGATGAGTTTTTGCAGGGTGGGATGTCTGGAGTAGGTTAGTTTGATAGTTAGCCACATAACACAAAGTTCAAAGTAAATTTATTAGCAAAGTGCACATACCTCACCCTGAGATTCATTTACTTGCTGGCGTACTCATATATCCATAGAATAATAACTATAACAGAATCAATGAAAGACCACACCAACTTGGTATATCAACCAGTGGGCAAAAGGCAAAAAATGTACAAAAAGAAATAAGCAATATTAAATAACAAATAAGAAATAAATTTTCAGAACATGAGATAAAGTGTGTTTGAAAGTGAGTCCGCTGGTTGTGGGAACATTTCAGTGATGTGACAAGTGAAGTAGAGTGAAGTTATCCTCTTTGGTTCAAGAGCCTGATAGTTGCGGGATAATAACTGTTCGTGAACATGGTGATGTGAGACCTGAGGCTCCTATACCTTCTTCCTAATGGCAGCAGTGAGAGGAGAGCATGTCCTGGATGGTGGGAGTTCCTGATGTCGGATGCTGCTTTCCTGTGACATGTTCGATGGTGCGGAGGGCTTTACCTGTGATGGACTGGGCCATATCCACTACTTTTTGTAGGATTTTAAATTTAAGGCCATTGGTGTTTCCATACCAGCCCATTATGCAGCCAGTCAATATACTCTCCACTGCACAGCAATAGAAGTTTGTCAATGTTTTAGATACCATTCTTAATATCTGTAAACTCCTATGGAAGTCATGGGCTGCCTTACTCTGCCAGTTTGCTGTACGAATTTTAACAGGAGTTGGCTACACGACCATTGAAACTGCTGTGCTTTTGAATAAAATTATTATTACTCTGATTGTAAATCCAATTAGATTTGTGCCGATGTGTTGTAATATTGGATACATTATAATATTATGGAGTAGTACCATTGCTGTTGCTTGTGTTGTGAACATTGTTATTGTTGGTGCTGGACTGTGTGGGAACACTTGCAGGCTGCCCCCAGCACATCCTGAGGTTGTGTTTGTTGATGACTCAAACGACACATTTTGCAAATGCTTTGATGCTCATGTGCCAAATAAATGAACCTGACTCTGAAAGGCAGTGATTAGAACATAGAACATGAAACACAGAATAGTACTGTGCAAAAGTCTTAGGCGCATATATATAGCAAGGGTGCCTAAGACTTTTACACAGTACTATATTTGTCCACTTGGAGTAGATTGCAAGCTTGTAAATCTGGGCGAGCAAAGGATGTTGGGAATGAAGAGGGTGGAGCACCGCAGGATGGATGTGGAATAGGTGGCAGAGGAGGAGTGCCAGGGGCGGGGGATGGCACGGGTGCAGACACACCCAGCCTTGAGACACCAGGCTAGGTCATTTTATTCTAAGCAATTGGTTTATTGATCATTACAGAATGTTTCTCTGGTGCTTCCCACTCCCTTCCCCTCTTCCCAATGAAGATTCCCCTCTCCCTGCCCCCTTCCCACTCTCAGTCCACAATAGAGAGCCACATCAGAATCAGGTTTTTCATGAAATTTGCTTTTTTTTTGTGGTAGCAGTACAGTGCAATAGATAACATTACTACAGTTCTCTGCAAAAGTCTTTAGCCCCCTGGTTCTATATATAAAAATTATGTTTTATATATATATATATATGTTATGTTGGCATCAATATGAGTGAAAAGCATCATATACATCAACAACCAACACAGTCCAAGGATTGTGTTGGAGTCAGCCCACAAGTATCACTATGCTTCTGGTGCCAACATTACATGCCCACATCTCACTAACCTAACCTGAGTATGGTAGGCATGCTATGTTGGTGCCTAAATGTGAGGCGACACTCATGGCCTCACCCACTACCCCCCCCCCCCCCCACCACTGGACTAGGTCCTGTTGGTTGTTAACGCAAATGACAGATTTTGCTACATACCTTGATGGACATGTGATACATAAATCTGAATCTGAATCCATTAACCTTGCTACCAACAGGAAATGCAATGTCCCTTGCAATAACAACTATCTCTTTTACTGCAGGAGACCGAATCACACTCCAGCTTGTCAAGCAGTAACCATGAAAACAGCCAATCACAAACAGATCCTTGGACGTTAATATCCAATGGTCACTCAGAACCTAGAAGACCTAAGTTAACGTTTGATGACACGTGAGTATTGGTTTGCATGTCCTGTTACTGTATGTCTGTTAGTGATTAAAGAAAGTGATTTTCTTTTTCTGCTCTCAGAGTCAGTAGTTTAAGCCCCATTTTTATATATTGACAAGCTCCCCAACAGATGAGGCAAGGAAACCACATATTAAAACTGTATTATCAAACCTTATGCTTGGGATACCAGAGTAAGTTCAATGCAAAAGGGCATTGGTGGGTCTGAGACAGTTTTTAATCTCTTCTGACTATAGGGTTGTTGTCAGACGTTTGGAGACTAGTATGTTGCTTAAAATGGGAGAGGGGACTAAACCACATAATTCCAGAGCAGTTTACTTCAATGCTAGATAAGTTCATTTCAGTGCTCAGTGTGGCCAGTCCTGGTCACCTCATCAGAGGAAGGATCTGAAAGCCAGTGGTCGCTGTACATAGAAACACGCCCTTCAGCCCATCCAATCTGTGCTGAACTGTTATCTTGCCTAGTCCCATTGACCTGCACCCGGACCACAGCACTCCCATCCATATACTGTACCTATCAATACAGGTCAATGTGGAAAACACCAAAATTAAAAGAGGAAGTTGAAAGACTATGAAACATGAACAGCGTATACAAAGACCGAATAGTAATATCCACACCTGGAATCATCCCTACACAGTCGCATTAAACAATGATCCCCGCACAGCAATATTCATATAAACCTCCAGAAAACCACAGTAGTGGGAGTATGGAATGAGCTGCCAGACGAGGTGGTAAATGCGGGTTCTTTTTTAACATTTAAAAATAAATTGGACAGATACATGGATGGGAGGTGTATGGAGGGATATGGTCCGTGTGCAGGTCAGTGGGACTAGGCAGAAAATGGTTCAGCACAGCCAAGATAGGCCAAAAGGCCTGTTTCTGTGCTGTAGTTTTTCTATGGTTTCCAGTAGGCACCACTAGAATCGGCAGAAAGTTTCTAGAAATTGAGACATGAGTATCCTTGGTTTTGCCTGTACCTCAGGCTTTACCAGCTTGAGCTGAAAAAAAAAATACAATAATAATAATAATAATAATAATAATAAATAAGCAATACATGATGAGGCATTGCAATGAAGAGCCCTTGAAAGTGAGTCTATAGGGTGTGGGAAAGTGAAGTTGAATCTGCGATGTACCCAGGGAGGAAGCTTTCTATGGTGCATCTACGGAAATTGCTAAGAGTAATCATGGACATGCTGAAATTCCTTAGCCTTCTGAAGAAGTTGAGGCGTTAGTTGCCTTCTTGGCTGTAGCATGCATGGAAAATATTTACACCATAATAAAGAAACTGCATTACTGTGAGGCAAGGATAAACTTTCTCAGGCTCCTTTCTATTGAACAACAGAGGACCACGAGGTGACCTGATTGAACTTGTCAAACTTGTTAAAAGGTTTCAACTACGTGGAGACAAAATGTTTTGGCTTGTGTGGAAATGCAAAACTATCGGCTAGCCATGCAAGACAATCAGCGAGAAAATCAGGAGTTAATGAGAAAATTATAAACACATTTAGTGGGCAGAAAACAGAACTCATTACCACAGGATGTAGAGTAGTTGAGGAAAACAGTTTGAGAGAATTGGATAAAGAGTGAGAGGATGGTCAAACTGGCTGGAATTGCTTGCTTTAACTAGCTCATTTTTGCTCCCTGATCTCTGTAATCTAATATAAAACAAAATCATCCTTAGATGTCCAATATTTCTAAGACTGCAACTCATCTTGTGAGCAGCATTCAAAGTTTTCATCTTGATGAAGTGTTTTGACCCAAACACCGACTTTATTCTCCTCCATAGATGCAGCCTGATCTGCTGAGTTCTTCCAGCATATTGTATGTTGCTCTGGATCTCCAGCATCTGCAGGATGCAAGCGCAAAAGATTCTGCAGATGTTGGAAGTTCAGAGTAACACATGGTAAGTGCTGGAGGAACTCAGAAGATCAAGCAGCATCCGTGGAGGGGAATAAAAAGTTACCATTTTGGACCAAGACCCTTCATTAGGTTCTGCACAATCTCTTGTGTTTAAGTTCTCATGTGTTTTAGCAACCCCAAATAGCCACAGCACTGGTCTCCCTGTGTTCTCAGTAGAGTGAGGACAAATCATTTTAACTTGAACTCCACCAATTCAGAGTACATTTTTGTTGTATTTATTAATAATACTGCTGCATGAATGAATAAAATATCTCATATATCAATTGCACTCCATATATAATAATGAGCCATGCATATCGTTGTAAGGGTGCATTTGATAATGAAAGTGCATACATCAATTATAGTGCCTATATCAATCATATTAATATCATTAGTACCGTTAATAATAATCCACATCTATAAATAATGGAGCATATATTAATATTAATATTATAATAATAGTGGTGCATAAATTAATGGTGGTGCTTACATTAATGATAATGATGGTGCATATATAAGCAGTAGTGTTTAAGAATGATATGTTGGATTTGGGTTTATGCATATAACATTATATAGAGGCAGATGAGGAAGGATTTCTTTATTTCATTTTAGAGATTTAGCACAGTAACAGGCCTTTCCAACTTAATAAGCCTTTGTCACCCCATTTCACCCGTATGACCGATTCACCTAGTCCTGACGAAGGGTCTCGGCCCGAAACGTCGACTGTACCTCTTCCTATAGATGCTCCCTGGCCTGCTGCGTTCACCAGCAATTTTTATGTGTGTCACCTACTGATCCATATGTCTTTGGAATGTGGGAAGAAACTGGAGTGCCTGGAGGAAACCCACATGGCCACAGAAAGAACGGAGCGAAATGAGCCTGGCTCACTGGTGCTGTAATGGTGTAATGTTAACCACTATATGCTACCATGTTGCCCTTTAGCCAGAATATGGCAAATCTGTGGAATTCGTTGCCACAGGCAGTTGTGGAGGACAGGTCATGGAGTATACTTAAAGCAGTGGTTGATAGATTCTTGATTAGTAAGTACAGGGGGAAGTCAGGAGAATGAAGTTCATAGGGAAAATAAATCAGCCATGTTTGAATGGCAGATGACACTTGATGGGCCAAATGGTCTAATTCTGTTCCTACAACACACACAAAATGCTGGTGGAATGCAGCAGGCCAGGCAGCATCCATAGGAAGAGATACAGTCGACGTTTCAGGCCGAGACCCTTCGTCAGGACTAACTGAAAGAAAAGATAGTAAGAGATTTGAAAGTGGGAGGGGGAGGGGGAGATCTGAAATGATAGGAGAAGACAGGAGGGGGAGGGATGGAGCTAAGAGCTGGACAGTTGATTGGCAAAAGGGATACGAGGCTGGAGAAGGGAGAGGATCATGGGACGGGAGGCCTAGGGAGAAAGAAAGGGGGAGCCTAGGTCATATAGTCTTTTAAGTGTTCTACATGTACCCACTTCTACAGCTTCTTCTGACGGTATGAAAAACCTTCCCCTCAGTCCCTTTTAATTCTTAATCTTTAAAGCTTAAGGGTTAAGGCTTAAGGCTTAAAACTTTGCCCTGAAGTTTCAGGCTCCTACAGTATACCTACCATGACCATTCAATTCATGGCTGGCTTTCATGATTTTGTTTTCAAAGATTAGCTTCATTTGTCATATGATTAGTCAGGGTGGCAGCGGTTAAAAGAAGGCAGGACAATGGGGTTGAGAGGGATAATAAATCAACCATGATAGGATGGCAAAGCAGTCTTGATGGGCTGAATGGCCTAATTCTGCTCTTTATTTGCTTTCAAGTGCCAAGTTTCTAAATTACTTGAGAACAGAAATGAGGAGGAATTTCTTTAGCCAGAGGGCGGTGAATCTGTGGAATTCATCGCCAGACAGCTGCAGAGGCCATGTGATTGAGTATATTTAAAGCAGGTGTTGATAGGTTCCTGAGTAGAAAAAGTATCAAAGGTTACGTGGAGCAGGTAGATCAGATTCAGCAGGCTGAATGCCCTAATTCTGTACCTGTGGTCTCATAGTGCCCTGTTCCAGTGGTATATTTGCTTCGCTCTGTTTACACACTCAAAGAGGCTTGTTGTGGAGACTGTAGGAAAGTGTAAAACAAAATAAACACTGGTGCCAGACAAAAATATGTAATTGTGCTTGTAGTTGGAAGGAGGAGCTTGTTGACACACAGCTATCTTGTACAGTACGTCCAAACAAGGTCGCCTGAATTTGCAATATGTGTCAGAGGCTGTCAGTAGACTATCCTCCAGTTCAAAGTTCAAGGTTCAAAGTAGATTTATTATCAAAGTACATATACTGTATGTCACCATATATAACCATGAGATTCATTTTCTTCAGGGCATACTCAATAATTCCAATAACCATAATAGAATCAATGAAAGATGTACCAATGTGCACATTGAACCAGTATGAAATAGACAGCAAACACTGCAAAAACAAAAAAAGTAATAATGGTAAATAAATAAGCAAATAAATGCTCTTTCAGGGAGATGAAAAGTCCCTGAAAGTGAGCCCATTGGCTGTGGAAACACTTTAGTGACAGGTCAAGTGAAGTAGACTGAAGTTATCCCCTTCGGTTCAAGAGCCTGATGGTTGAGGGATAATAACTATTCCTGAACCTGGTGTTGTGAGTCCTGAGGCTGCTGTACCTTCTTCCTGACGGCAGCGGCGAGAAGAGGGCATATCCTGGGTGGCAGTGGTCCCTGGTGATGGATACAGCTTTCCTGCGACGACGCTGACGACGCTCCATGTAGATGCACTCAGTGGTGCAGGGGGCTTGACCTGTAATGGGCTGGACCGTATCCACTACCGTTTCCTAAAGAGAAGAGATGAACTTTATTTGCCACATGTACAATGGAACAGTGAAATGTGTCCTCTGCGTCAAGTCACCTCAGCGAGGATTGTGCTGGGGTCAGCCCACAAGTGTCACCACGTTTTGGCACTAACGTGGCATGCCCACAACTCACTGACCCTACCCTTAACCCATATGTTTCTGGGATGTGGAGGAAGCTGGAGGAAAGCCACACGCTCATAGGGAGAACATACAAATGCCCAGCAGGGATTAAATACCTGGTCCGCTGTGATCATTGGAGTCACTGAGAAAATGATTCTCAGGGTTGTATATGGTGACATGTATGTACTTCAATAATAAATTTACTTTGAACTGTGAACAGGAGGGTAGTCTGTTGATAGCTCCTGGCATGCTAACTATGCCACCCCTGAGCCTGTACCTGAGACCAGATTGCCCTCCTTGGGTGTAACACAGGGTGACTGCTCGACTCTCAGCATTACAGACTCCCGGTTTTGACTGACGATTACTGTTTTTCAGGTCTCATAATGCCGATTACTACATGCAAGAGGCCAAGAAGCTGAAACACAGAGCTGATGCACTGGTAATATACTCCTTCTGCTCAACGCCCTTTCCCTTTGCTGTTGCTGACATGTCGTAAATCAATAGTTACAAGCCGGGCCTGTTACTGTATCACCAGTGAGAAGTGAAACGGCACTGCTTCTTGTTGAGATTCACATCACTAAAGTTCTTTTCTTTTTTAATTTGCAGCTTGATAAGTTTGGGAAAGCAGTTAATTATGCAGATGCTGCGCTATCATTCATTGAATGTGGAAATGCTATGGAGCGTGATCCATTAGAGGCAAAATCCCCATATACCATGTATTCCGAGACCGTGGAGCTCATCAGGTTAATGTCTTTATGAATATAATTTTACTAATCACTTTTAAATGATAATTAATAACCTGCTGTGAGGAAATCAAGATGGGAGATTAAGATCCATATAGAGATGTCATATTTCAGAACTTACTACTCAAATTGACTTTTGTTTGTCTGCTTTTAATTTATATGTTTAAGTAACTTACAATGGTTGGAGGCTTCTCAGTAAATACTTGAGCAAATAAAATGCTCACCTTCCTTGAGGACGTTAACTAGCTGAGGAATGTAGAGCATCTGACAATATGGTGAGATGCATGGCGGATGAAATTTAGGACAGAGATGTATAATGTGATGCACTTGGGAGTGGGAGGAGGCAGCACGCACATAAGTGCTGTGGTTTTAATAGAGTTACAAGGATACCCACATCTAAAGCTGGCAGAGCTTATTAATAAACCCTGATTTGTAAAACTGTTCACAATCCCACTCTCACTGTAAAACTCACCAGGCCCAGAGCCCTCCAGTTCTCCACACACGTCCAATTCTGATTTTTTAATCATCCCTGATTTTCACTGTTTTGTCATTATTGTCAGCCTCTGAAGCTCTGAGCGCAGGATTTGCTCTCTAACTCTCCCCTTCACTCTCTTCCTTTGAGGTGCATTTTCTTTCTGTAAACTGAACACCTCAATCAAGTTTTTGCAGATGGCCCTGTCAGAATGTACCTGGAGTATCATCAGCAGTTTTGGGCCCCTTATCTAAGAATGGATGTGCTGGCATTAGAAAAAGAGTGCAGAGGAGATTCATAAGAAAGATCCCAGGAATAAAAGGTTTAACCTAAGTTACAAGGAAAGGTTGAATAGGTTAGGTCTTTATTCTTTGGAACGTAGAAGACTGAGGTGAGATTTGATAGATTTATACAAAATTATGAGGCGTACAGGGATGGTAAATACAAGCAGGCTTTTTCCACCAACATTGGGTGAGACTAGAACTAGAGGTCATGGGTTAAGGGTGAGAGGTGAAAATTTTAAGGGAAACACGAGAAGGAATTTCTTGCATGATCATACAGATTTGTAGTGTGGATAAAATTAACTTGGGATTTGCAGTCAAGGTGTACATTAGTTGAGAACGTGACAGGTCACTTCACGACAGTTCAGCTCAGTGTTCATTATCTTCAGGCTGCCCAATTGTAGTAACAGAATAAGACTATAAGATCTTAAAATATTGGTGCAGAATTAGGCCATCTGGCCCTTCGCATCTGCTCCACCATTTCGTCATGGTTGATCCAATTTTCCTCTCGGCCCCAATCTTCTGCCTTATCCCCGTATCCCTTCAATCAGGAATCTATCAACTTCTGCCTTAAATATACATAAAGACTTGGCCTCCACAGCTGACAGAGATGGAGTATTCCACAGGTTCACCAATCTCTGGCTAAAGAAATTCCCCCTCATCTCCATTCTAAAAGGACACCCCTCTGTTCTGAGGCTGTGTCCTCTGGTCTTAGACTCAAGCAGTGTTTCTTGCTGAGTAACTGGGTAACGCAAAACCAGAACTGGGTGATCAGATTTGTTGGCGCAGATGCATGCCCGAGCTATAATACGAATTTGAGTTGGGATGTTACAGTGGCTGGGCGTCTGATGACTGCAGTTCCTAAGGCTGTGGAGTGTATGACAAAGTGTCATCTTGCTGTTCACACTCACTGAAAATCAAGCTGAACAACTTAATCCTGCCAAAATGCAGTGCATTGGCTGAATACATCTGAGTCCATACATCTTCCTAAATGATCTCAAAAAAGCAAGAGCTTAGATGTGAGTAGTTACAAATGTGCACAAGGATTGATAAAGAAATATTTTCAAAGATCAAAGTAAATTTATTAACAAAGTACAAATATATCTCCATATCAGCACACTCGAAATACTGGAATAACTCTACAGGTCAGGCTGCATCTATTGAATGAATAAACAGTCGACGTTTTGGACCGAGACCCTTCATCAGGACTGGAAAGGAAGGGAAACAAAGCCAGAATAAGAAGATGGGGAGAGTGGAAGGAGGACAAGCTAGCAGGTGACAGGTGAAGCCAGGTGAATGGGGAAGGCGGGGGGGTGATAAGAAGGTGGGAGGTGATAAGTGGAAAAGATAAAGGGCTGAAAAAGAAGGAATCTGATAGTAGAGAGCAGACCATGAGAAAAAGGGGAGGAGGGTCACTGTAGGAGGTGATAGGCAGGTGAGGAGAAGAGGATAGTTGAGAGGAGACCCAGAATAGGGAATGAAAGAAGGAGGACAGGGATTACTTATTTCTCAATTTCGACAGAAAGTGCTGAATACAGCTCAGTCCACAGACAAATCCCTCCTGATGAATGAGCACATTAACATATTGCACTGCCACAAGAAAGCTGCACACATCATCGAAGAACCCCACCATCCTGGCCCCCAGCACCATCTCCCTTCCTTTTCAGTCCCAGTGAAGGTTCTCAGCCTGAAACCTTGATAGCTTTTCCCTCTCCATAGATGCTGCCTGACCTGCTGAGATCCTTCAGTATTGTGTGTGTGTTGCTCCGGATTTCCAGCATCTGCTGAATCTCTTTTGCTCTCCATCTCTCAAACCATTCGAGAACAAAAATTGTGCATCTTCTCCCCTTCCAACTTCCGATAATTGAAACTGCACAGACATTGTTTAATCATTGGGAATGTTAATCGTCACTTGCTTCTTTCTCAAGGTACGCCATGAGGTTAAAGAATTTCACCGGTTCCTTGGCAACGATAGCAGATAAGAAACTAGCAGTTCTATGGTGAGTTTTAGCAAAGTCGACATCTGATTACTAATATTATGAATAACTGCATCTTCACTTTATTTGTGTGTAACAAATAAATTAATAAGCAAATGATATTTTATTAACACATGGTAATATTTTGATTTATGCGCTGTGTGTGTTATGTTCTGTGGCTGCACTGTGGTGTGGTGGAACATTGTTTCATGTAGTTTATATGTACAGTCAGATGACAATGAATTTGAACTTGAGCTTGAGACACTAAAATCTAAAGCAAGAAACAAGAAGAAGGAGGAAATCCATAGATCAAACAGCAAATGTGGAGGGAAGAGCGCGGTCAAGGCCCTTCAATCGGACTACCTCTACCTTGCAGAGGCAAGCTGGCAGCTCTTGGACACCTCGTCATAGCTACCTTTGACCATGACTTCTCCAACAGTCATCAGGCCATTGTTTACCACACCATCACAGATCAAAATAAAAATACAGGGATGTTGCTGGGGTTTGAGAACTTCAGCTAAAGGGAAAAGTTGAACAGGTTAAGACATTATTTCCTAGAGGGGAGATTTGATAGAGCTATACACAATTATGGGGAATGTAGATAGGATAAATGGAAGCAGGCTTTTTACCTCACTCAGGTTGGATGAGACTAGAATTGAAGGTCATGTGTTAGGGTGTAAGGTGAAATATTTAAAGGGGAACCCGAGGAGGAACTTCTTCACTCAGAAGGTGGTGAGAGTGTGGAACGAGCTGCCAGCAGAAGTGGTGGATGAGGGGCCAATTTCAACATTTAACAGAAACTTGGATAAATATATGGATGAGAGGGGTATGGAGAGCTCTGGTCCAGGTGCGGGTCCATGGGCAGGACCATCGGCGTAAGCCCAATAACTCATCAGTAGGAACTGGATTGTCCAAAGGGCCTGTTTCTATGATATTTTGCTGCGGAACTCTATTTCCTCCTCTATCTGCCGACACTACGAAGATAGGTGGAGTGCAGGTAGCTTGGAGGAAGTAGAGAGGCTACTTCCTTAGACAGGCTTAGACTGATTTGGAGAATGGGAAAAGAAAGGACAGATGGAACACAGCATCAGTAAGTGTATGGTCATGCACTTTGGTAGAAGAAATGAAAGGGTTGACTATATTCTAAATGGAGAGAAAATACAAAAATCTGAGGTGCAGAGGGATTTGGGAGAGCTTGTACAGGATTCCCTAAAGGTTAATTTGCAACTTGAGCCTGTGGTCAGGAAGGCACACGCAATGTGAGCATTCATTTCAAAAGGACTAGAATATAAAAACAAGGATGTAATGTGAGACTTTATAAAGCACTGGAATATTGTGAGCATTTTTGAGCCCCTTGTCTTAGAAAGGATGTGCTAAAACTGGACAGGGTTTAAAAGAGGTTCACAAAAATGATTCAAGTATTAAACGGTTTGTCATATGAAGAATGTTTGTTGGCTGTGGACCTGTATTCACTGGAATTCAGAAGAATGAGGAGTGACCTTATTAAAACCTATCGAATGGGAAAAGGCCTTAATAGAGTGGATATGGAGAGGATGTTTCCTATGGTGGGATAGTCTAAGACCAGAGGACGCAGCCTCAGAATAGAAGGATGTCCTTTTAGAACAGAGTTACGGAGGAATTTCCTCAGCCAGAGGGTGATAAATCTGTGTAATTTGTTGCCACAGGCAGCTGTGGAGGGCTAGTCTTTATGTATATTTAAGGCAAAGGTCGATGGATTCTTGATGGGTCGGGGCATGAAGGGATACGGGAGAAGGCAGGAGGTTGGGGCTGAGAGGAAATGGCAGAGCAGATTCGAGGGGCCAAATGACCTAATTCTGCTTCTATATCCTATGGTCCTGTGGTCTTATGGACACAGCACAGGGTGATAATGGTAAAGGTAATGAGAAGAGTGGGGTTCTCTAAAATAATTAGCAATGATTGAATGGTGGAGCAGGCTCAATGGGCTGAATAGCCTGAATTTGTTTCTGTATCTTATGGTCTTACATTCTTCACCAATCTAATATCAAATGCATTGTTGACATAAATTGCATTGTTCGAGTGCTTAGCCTAACGGATTTTCTCTAATTAAATCTAGTTACCGATGCTTGTCACTTCTCTACTTGAGGATGTTCCGACTTAAGAAAGATCACGCCATGAAATATTCCCGATCCTTGATGGAATATTTTAAGGTAATTTCATCTGAGTCAGTTATCACTGTAGGGAGTCTTCGTCATCTGCCTTAACTCTGTCATTCACTCAGATCCAATTAGGGGTAAAAACTGTCAGAGACAGATCCTGCTTTTCTAGGGATGAACACTAAGTAAGAAATTGTTTCCTGTAAAGGAGGTTATTATGAAAATATAATCTTGCATTATTCTATTGAACCCTTTACATTTATTCCAGAGCATCTGAAAGCAACCCCAAGCCAATGAAGTACTTTTATCTTTGACAGTGGTGATGGTTGCAGTGTCAGAATCAAATTCAGGTTTATTATCACGGACGTGTCGTAAAATTTGTCTTCTGGCTACAGACAGTGCAAGGCATTAGAAGTTACTATAAGTTAAAATTTAAAAAGTTCAACAAGGATTATCAAATCATGAAGCATACAGAAATCTGATGGTTGAGAGGAAAAAGCTGTTCCTAAAATGTTCAGTGGAGATCTTAAGGCTCCTGTACCTCCTCCCGAACGAAGAGGGCCTATCTTGGATGGTGAGGGTCTTTAATGATGGAAGACACCCTCCTGAGGCACTGTCTTATGAAGATATCTTTGATGGTGTGGGAGGTTCAAAATTCAAAGTAAATTTAATATGAAAGTGCATGTTTGTCACCTTCAGATTCATTTTCTTGCAGCATTTACGGGGAAATACAGAAGTACAATAAAATTTATGAAAAAACCGTACAAAAATCCAATTTTTAAAAGAAGGCAACTCGTGCAAATAATAACAAAAAGTATTACAACGAACATGAGTTGCAAAGGCCTTGAAAGTGAGTTTACAGGTGGTGGGGGGGGGGGTGGGTATCAGCTGAGCTTTGAGGATTGTGCCAGTGATGGTGCTGGCCGAGCTGGCAACCTCTTTCGATCCTGTGCATTGGAACCAGCCAGAGTGCTCTCCATCGTACATCTGCAGAATCATAGAGCACAACAGCACAAAAACAGACCCTTTGGCCCATCTAGCCCATGCTGAACTGTTATTCTGCTTAGCACCGTCGACTCGCGCCTAAAGCATAGCCCTCTGTACCCTTCCCATCCATGGACTGTGCCAATCTTTTCTTAAGTGCTGCAATCGAGCCCCCATCCACCATGTCCGCTTGCAGCTCATTCCACACATGCAGATCTGTAGATCTGGAGAAATTTTTTTATACCGTTCCCCATCTGAAGCAACATCTTTGTAGATTTCAGTTGCTCAGTCTGTTTCCAATAGAGATTAGAGGAGCTTTAGTGCGCGTTGCTTTATTAAAAATTATGTGTTGCTTTGATAGATCAAAAATGATAAACTGCTCCCTCTGGTCGGGTGGGGGGGGGGGTTGCGCAGTGTATCAGTGACAAGAAATGATCAATTTTAAATTTATTATCAGGAAACAGAACAAAGCACTAGGAAAAGCTTGTTTACATGCAGACTTATTGAAGCGTACAATGCTTTGCCACAGGGAAGAGTTGAGACAGATACAGTTGCATCTTTTAAGCGAGAAATGGATGTGTATTTAAAACAAAATACACAATCCAGTGCGGAGAGAATGGGGTAATGGTATTAATCTTGAAATAGCAAGTGGTTGCCATAGGCATAAACTGGAAATCATCCAGAATTCTGTGGCCCAAATCTTAGTTTACACTGTCCTGCTAAAGCTTGCTGACTGAAGTTGTCTTCAGCCTGACAAAACCACACTTTCAGAAATCACATTATTTTCTTCTCCCTAAGTGAGCGATTCCTCTCCCTATAAGGTTCTGAGAAATCTGCTCACCTCCAGTACTGAACATGTAATTAAGATTGAAAATTCAAGTTGATTTGTTACGTCTTTATCAAAACATACAGTGACATGTGTCGCTTGTGTTAACAACCAACACAGCTGAAGGTATACTGGGGGAAGCCCACATGTGCCACCACATGTTCCTATGCCAATGTAGCATGCCTACAATGCTCAGCAGAATAACCCAGCAAACAACAAAACAACAACAGCAAGAACACAGATTTCTATAACTTCTGTTAATTTCCACCCTCCCCTTCCTTCTTCTTTAATTCCCCATTTTGGCTCCCTTCTTACCTCTTTTCCTCACCTGCCTATCACCTCCCCCTGGATTCCCCCCCCCCCTTCCCATTCTCCTATGGTCCACTCTCCTCTCCTATCAGATTCCTTCCTCTCCAGCCCTTGAACTTTCCCATCCACCTAGCTTCACCTATCACCTTTTAGCCTCCTTTCCCTCCCCCAAACCTTTCCAATCCTGAAGAACAGTCTGGGCCCGAAATGTCGACTGCTTGTTCTTTTCTGTAGACGCTGCCTAACTTGCGTTTTGTGTGTGTTGCGAACAATAAAAACAGGCCTGTTTCTCCCTCTTACCCAAGCACATTCTTCAGACAGGCGTCAGTCCCATTCCTCCAGTGGACATGGACTCAGACCTGCAGACACTGGGCTTCGATCTCCCCAGCGTACTGACCCGACTAAACTTCACTTTCAGAAATCATGTCATTTTCCACTTCTGAAGTGAGTGATCCCTCACCCTGTAAAGTTCTGCCAGATCTGCTCACCCCTATTACTGGACGTATCATTATTCCACTGTTGGCAATGCGCCTTTGGGTGCCGGAGCCTTAAGCTCTGGGAACCTTCCAAAACTTCATAACCTCTATTCTCCAGCCCTTTGCATTTTCCACTTATCACCTCCCAGTTTCTTTCTTCACCCCTTCCTGCATCCACCTGGCCTCACCTATCACCTTCTAGCTTATGCTCCCACCCCTTCCCCCACCATCTTATTCTGGCATCTTCTCCCTTCCTTTCCAGTCCTGAGCATCTCAGCCTGAGTCATTGACTGTTTGTTCATTTCCATGGATGCTTCCTGACCTGCTGAGTTCCTCCCGCATTTTGTGTGTGTCTTGCTGTGGATTTCCAACATCTGCAGAATCTCCTATGTACATCCCCTCACTACCCATCTCTATCTTAAACCGATTTTTTCACCAAGCCTTCTGTCACCCAATCTGGGTTGCTCAGTATGCTCTGAATACACTCCTGCCAAGCATCCCGTAACATTTTTAATTACTTGCGTTCTCTGCTGAAAGATGCCTCTCTCTGTAATAAGCCTCTGGGGCTTTGCAATAGTTTAATGTTTCCTTGAATCCATTCTGAAAACTCTGCTCTCTATTGACTTCGGCTTTTCAGGATTTCTTGTCAAACACAACGGCAGAAATGGTTAAAGTGTCCTCTGTATTGTGTTTTGTGATTTTCAGTACATTACACTCCAACTGATGCAAAGATTTCCCAAATGCAGTTGCTCCTTTTGGCTGTTTAATCACCTCCTTATTGTTATGTTTGGAACAAGTCTCAGAATGAATACTTAAAAAGCTGCAGACTTTGCCAATTATTCATAACTGTGATCCAAGCAGAATGTTTCATTTTGAATTAGTTCTTCAGCTATCAAGAACATTAGGAACCGCAGTTAGTCATTTGTGCCTGAGGAGAGAAGTCATTGATCCTCACCCTTTAGATCGGGGCTCCCAACCTATGATCCACGGACCACTTGGTTAATGGTAGGACTACATGGCCTTAAAAAGGTTAGGAACCCCTGCTCTAGACAATGATTAGCTTTGTACATTAAAACTAACAGTAAAAAGCATCATGTACACTGGCATACAAAAGCTTGGGCACCCCTTGTCAAAATTTCTGTTACTGTGAATAGCTAAGCAAGTAAAAGATGACCTGATTTCTAAAAGGCAGGAAGTTAAAGATGACCCACTTCTTTAATATTTTAAGCAAGGTTACTTTTTTATTTCCGTCTTTCACAGTTTCAAAATAACAAAAAAGGGAAAGGGCCCGAAGCAAAAGTTTGGGCTCAGCTTGAGCCTCTTGAGGTAGTCCATTGTGGATTTTGAGGTGTGTTAGGATCATTATCCTGTTGTAGAAGCCATCCTCTTTTCATCTTCAGCTTTTTTACAGACGGTGTGATGTTTGCTTCCAGAATTTGCTGGTATTTAATTGAATTCATTCTTCCCTCTACCAGTGAAATGTTCTCCGTGTCACTGGCTACAACACAAACCCAAAGTGTGATCGATCCACCCCCGTGCTTAACAGTTGGAGAGGTGTTCTTTTCATGAAATTCTGCACCCTTTTTTCTCCAAACATACCTTTGCTCATTGCGCCCAAGAAGTTCTATTTTAACTTAGTCAGTTCACAGGACTTGTTTATTTCTTCTGTTGTTTATTTCTTCTGATGACTCTTCCATGAAGGTCATATTTGTGCAGGTGTCGCTGCACAGTAGAACCGTGCACCACCACTCCAGAGTCTGCTAAATCTTCCTGAAGGTCTTTTGCAATCCAACGGGGGTTTTGATTTGCCTTTCTAGCAATCCTACGAGCAGTTCCCTTGGAAAGTTTTCTTGGCTGCTGATTGTTGGGGCAAGGTTTGAGGAGTTAGGGTATTTATAAAGCTTCGAAATTTGTATCACCTGGCCTTTCCTAACAATGACTGTGAACAAGCCATAGCCCTAACAAGCTACTTAAGGTTTGAAACTTTGGTAAAAGTTATCTGAGAGCTTAAGTCTCTTGGGGTGCCCAAACTTTTGCATGGTGCTTCTTTCCTTTTTTTCACTCTAAAATTGTACAAAACAAAAATAATAAACTAATCTTGCTTAAAATGTTGAAAAGAACGTTTCATCTTTAACTTTATGACTTTTGGAGATCAGTTCATCTTCTACTCACTTAACTGTTCACAGTAACAGAAATTTTGACCAGGGGTGCCCAAACTTTTGCATGCCACTGTATGTCAAGGACCAACACATCCCAGGATGTACTGGGAGCCGTCCACAAATGTCTCCATGCTTCCGACACCAACATGGCATGCCTACTCGACAACTTGCCAACCCTTAACTGTACATCAGTGGAACACGGAATAAACCCTTGTACATGGAGGAATTTTCTCTTTGTAGTGAAGAAAGATGAGAGGTAATTTGATAGAGATGTAACATGCACACAGAATGGTGGTGAGCGGGAAGTTAGTTGGGGGAGGGTGGGGGAGGGAAGGGTGATGAAGTAAGAAGCTGGGAAGTAATAGATGTAAGAGATGAAGAGCTAAAGAAGAAGGAATATAATCTGAGAGGACTGTGGACCATGAAGGAGAGGGAAGGATGGAAGTTGTGTGAAGATGCAAGACCATTTGACTATCACCCTCTCCCCTATCCAAAGGTGGGACAGTTCATTGAATTAATCATCCAATGAATCCTGTGCTCCCTCCACCCTACACCCCTTCCCTTTCCCCCTGTATGTATCGTTTTGCAGTTCTAACACATATTCAATTCACTTTGGAAATCTATTTCAACACACACAAAAAGCTGAACGAACTCTGCAGGCCAGGCAGCATCTATGGAAAAGAATACAGCTGAAGTTTCGGGCCGAAACCCTTCCTGATAAAGGGTCTTGGCCCGAAATGTCGACTGTACTCTTTTTCCATGGATGCTGCCTGACCTATCGAGTTGCTCCAGCATTTTGTGTGTGATGCTCGGATTTCCAGCAGCTGCAGATTTTCTCTCGTTTGTGACTGGAAATCTATTTGAGCTTTTTCCACCAGCTGTCCAAGCAGTGCATTCCAGTTTGTAACATTTCATTGCTTTGGAAGAAAAATTGTCTCCATGTTTTGCCTTTGGTTCATTTGAAAATTGTTTGAGATAGGACCTATTAATCAAACCAGGCCTTGAGGTCAGACCTGAAATGCTTCAAAACCAATCAAGCAGATTTCATTTGTTCTTCAACAATCGGTTGAGAGACTTCCTGTGGTGAAGATTACACTTGTAAAGTTTTAACAAATTCTGGACGTGCCCTTTGGTGACACAGAGGCACAACTTATTTACTTATTGATGAGATACGATATGGAATAGGCCCTTCTGGCACTTCAAGCTGTGCTGCCCAACAATCTCCTAACTTAACCCTAGCCTAACCATGGTTCACTTTACAATTACAAATTACCCTACCAAGCAGCATGTCTTTGGACTGTGGGAGGAAACTGGAGCACTCCGGGGAAACCCACACAGTCACAGGCAGAACATACAAGCTCCTTTTTGGCAGCAGCGGGAATTAAAGCCGGGTCGCCAGTACTGTAAAACGCTGTGCTAACCGTTATGCTACCGTACTGTGCGATAGTTCACTCCTGACTTCAGTCCCTGTTAGCTTGGCGTTTGCCTGCTCTCCCTGTGATCACAAGGAATTCCTCTGAGTGCTCCTATATCTTCCACAAAGCAAAAATTGTAAGGAGATAAATTAACTTTATTTCTCACATGTACATCAAAACTGGGTGGTGGGTGGAGACACGTGTCTACTGAGGGAGGTGTAGGGCACTCGTTCTCCCTACTAGCCTGCAGGTCATCCTTGGGTAAGGTGTAGAACCTGCTTAGCCCCCCAATCAAGGTCTCGTGAAGCTATAGGAGCAGATAGTGGATGGTCATATGAGCAGCTGGTGCATACCACAAGTCCTGGTTATGCGATCACTGACACCAGGCAGACAATCTCTGAAGAGTATTAATAATGGCTGGGGTCACCTGTCTTGTAAAGACACTGCCCAGAAGAAGGCAATGGCAAACCACTTCTGTAGAAAAATTTGCCAAGAACAATCATGGTCATAGAAGAATCGTGATCATACATCTGCGGGCATTCCGACCTCTGCAAGGGACTGGCAGCTGTTGGTGGACCTCGAAGGGCAGCTGAAGTTCCCCAACCCTATTGGGGCCACCACCCTGCGACCAGACATTGTCCTAGTGTCTAAGCAAGTGGTGCTGCTGGAGCTGACAGTCCCATGGGAAGATAGCTTGGAAGAGGCCTTTGAAAGGAAGCTCTCTAAGTAAGCAGGACTGGTCAGCAACTGTCAGCAGGCTGGATGGAGAGCGAGGTGTCTCCCAGTGAAGGTTGGTTGTAAGGGATTTGTGGCCCATTCTTTAGTTAGAGCCTTCAGCATTTTGGGCATCGAGGGAGAGAGGAAGAGGAGAGCCATTGCAGTACCACTGATGCGGCAGAGAGGGCCTCAAGATGGCTGTGACTCAAAAGAAGGGAGCCATGGAGTCATAAGTAGCTAGCCATCTGGACACAAGCTGGGGTCTGATCAGCCCCGGCTAGATCACCTGGAGGAGGTTGTATGATGTTGAAAGACCCAAAACACCCGATGATTCCAGGAACATCACTGAAGGTGTGTCCAGAAGCATCAATAGATGTATGTACACAGCATGGTCATGGAAGGATCGTGATCCTACAACAATGAATGAACATCAAAACACTGAAACACACAGTGAAACACATAGTAACACACAAACAGCTGGAGGAACTCAGCAAGTCAGGCAGCGTCTATGGAGAGGAATATACAGTCAGTGTTTCATCAGGGTTGGAAAGGGAGAGGAAGAAACCAGAATAAGATGTGAGGGGAGGCGAAGAAGTACAAGGTAGAAGGTGATAGGTGAAGCCTGGTGAGGGGGAAGGTAGGTAGGTAGGGGAGCATGTGTTGTTTGTGTCAATGGTGAACACAGTCTGATGATCTGCTGTGGGCAGCCCACAAGTGTCATCATACTTCCGGCACAGTGGCATCAAGGTTAGCGTAATCCCTTTGCATCACCAGCAGATTTCAATTCCGCTGCTCTCTGTAAGGAGTTTGTACGTTCTCCCTGTGATGACGTGGATTTCCTTTGGGTGCTCTGGTTCCCTCCCGCATTCCAAAGTCATACGAGTTAGTTGGTTAACTAGTACATGGGTATAATTGGGCAATGCAAGGTCAGTGGGCCAGACGAGCCTATTACTGTGTTGTATCACTAAATCGATAAAAATGCATAGAAATAAAACATACCATGCCCACAACCTGCTATTGCTAACTCCTACGTTTTTGGAATGTGGGAGGAAACTGGAGAACGTACAAACTCTTTACAGGCAGCGGTAGAAAATGAAACATGGTTGCTGGTGCTGTTAAGTGTTATGCCAACATGTCGCTCTTGTGTTACACAGTGGGAAATGTATGGGTTGGTAGATTTAACTGGCCATTGTAAATTAGCTCCATGTATACACTCAGTGGCCACTTTTTCAATACCTCCTGTACCTCATAAAATAGCCATTGAGTGTATGTTCATGGTCTTCTGCTGCTGCAGCCCATCCACTTCAAGGTTCTATGTGTTGTGCATTCAGAGATACTCTTCTGATCATTATTATTGTAACACATGGTTACTTGAGTTACTGTTGCCTTCCTGTCACTTGAGCCAGTCCAGCATTCTCCTCTTATCTCTCTTATTAACAAGGCATTTTCACCCACAGGATTTTCACTTGATTTTTTTTTTTTGTTTTTCACACAATTCTCTGTAAAATCTTGAGAATGAGTGCGTGAAAATCTCTGGGGATCAGCAATTTCTGAGATACTCAATCCATCCCATCTGGCACCAACAATCATTCCATGGTCAAAATCACTTAGATTATATTTATTGCCCATTCTGATAGCTGTTCTGAAAAACAACTGAACATGTAGACTATGACTGCATACTTCCATACATTGAGCTGCTGCCACATGATTGGCTGATTGGAGATTTGCATTAATGAGCAGGCGTACCTAATAAAGTGCCCACTGAGTGTAAATGAATGGTAGTATCTGGAGGTAGCCGGTTGAACTGTGCTGTGAATTAAATGGATTAGTTTTGGATTAGTGTAAATGAGTGCTTGATGGTCAGTTTGCACTCAGTGCATCAAAGAACCTCTATCTGTGCTATATGATTCTATACATCTGTGTTCCTGTTGGAAAATTTGTTCAAGAGGGAGCTGTGCTACATAAGAACGAACTTTGCTTTGGCACAGAGAACAAGTGGCAACTATAAATGGAGAGATTGACAAACCAAAAGACCCAACCACTGACCATAGCCAACACGTACACTTAGCCACACTGTACCAGGACATGTGGACCCCGAATTGGCCTCTAGATTCTCTCAAATAGACAGCCCCTTAGGAGAACATCATATTCGACTCGAGTGGTCGCACAATTTCAAAGAGAGCCCCCCAATGCTTCTCCAGACCAATAGAGAAGGGGTAACAATTCCTTCAATGGTAAACAGCTCAATAACACCAGCTCCTCACATAGCCCTCTCCAAATCCACGAGAGTCTGTCCAGACAACTTGTTTAATGCCTTGAACCTTGTGAGCTTTCGTGCAGACTCACACCTTGCACTCCACCCAAGCAGCAAGTATCAAATCTGCCCAAAGTCATCTATTCTAATCTAACTAGTAATACAACTTAAGTGGTAAAAGAATATTTAATTTTCCTATCTCAGATCCCATCAAAATATGCAGGGTTGTGGCACAATATCAATTGCTCAGGATTTCCTCAGATTATGATCACATTTCCTCAAGAATGAGGTAATAGAGAAATTAGAAATCTTTAAACAAGTGGCTCCTGATTTCTGGAATTGCTACTTCACATCTCATAGAGAAAGTGTGCATTCCAGATCAAACTTGAATCAATAAAGGATGCTCAAAAGCTGTGGTGGATATGAACGCTATCACATCTTACAAAGTGAAACCAAGTGACATAGGTGGCAACAAGGCTCTGCTTCCAGATGAGCTCAATGACTTCTGTGCCCTCTTTTGCCAGCAAAACATGGAGGAACCTTCAGAAACTCACACATCCCCAATGATCCTGTAATTTTGATTCCTAAAGCCAACATTAGAGCTTCCTTCAGGAGCATAAACCCTCGGAAAGCATCCAGCCCAGATGAGTACCTGACTGAGTGCTAAAGACCTGTGTTGTCCAACTGGCTGGAGTGTTCACTGAGATCTTTAACCTCCCACTTCAGTCGTCTGAGCTGCCCAGCGGCTTCATACAGGCTTCAATTATACCACTGTCTCAGAAGGGCATGATAACCTACCTCAATGACGATCGTCCAGTATTACTTACATCCACAGCAATGAAGTGCTTTGAGAGGTTGGTGGTGAAACATATTAACTCCTGCCTGAGAAGTAACTTGGATCCGCTCCAATTTGCCTACCATCGCAAGAGGTCCACTGCAAATTCCATTCCAATGGTTCTTCTCTCAATCCTGGAACATCTGGACAGTGAAAATACATACATCCGGATGCTCTTCATTGACTACAACTCAGCATTCAATACTGTCATCCCCTCAAAACTAATCAATGGACTTCAAGACCTTGGCCTCGTTAGCTCCTTATGCAATTGGATCCTGGATTTCCTCACTTGCAGACCTCAGCCAGTTCAGATTGACAACAATATCTCCTCCACAATCTCCCTCAGCACAGGTGCATCATAAGGCTGTGAGCTTGGCCCCCTACTCTTCTCATTTTATACCTATGCGAGGCTACACATAGCTCCAATACCATACTTAAGCATGCCAAAAACACCACTGTTGTTGGCCAAATCAAAGGTGGTGACAAATCAGCAAATAAGAGGGAGGTTAAAAATCTGCTTGAGTGGTCCGACAACAACAACCTCTCACTCAATGTTAACAAGACCAAACAGTTGATTATTGACTTCAGTAGGGAGAGAAAACTGGAGGCCAATGAGCTAGCCCTCATCAAGAAATCAGCGGTGGAGAGGACCAGCAACTCTAAATTCCTGGTGGTATAATTTAGAGCATAAGACCATAAGTAATTGATGTTTCCATACCAGGCTGTGAGGCAACTAGTCAATATACTCTCCACCACACATCTATAGACGTTTGTCAAAGGTTTAAATGTCATGCCAAATCGTCACAAACTCTTAAGGAGTTAGAGGCGCTGCCATGCTTTCATTATAATTGCACTTACATACTGGGCCCAGGACAGATTCTCCGAATCTCAGAGAAACATTCGGAATGTGAAAAGGCCTGAACAGATTAGACATGGCAAAGTTATTTCCCATGGTAGGGGAGTCTAGGACAAGAGGGCACGACTTCAGTAACAGAAATTTTGATCAGGGTGCCCAAGCCTTTGCATGCCACTGTATATGTACTTTGAGAATCAGTTTACCTTGAACTGTAAACTTTAAACTTCGAGTTGTCACAGAATAATGCAGTGCAAAAGCGGGAATACGAAAATATCACATCTGGAGTATTGCATTCATTTCTGGTCTCCTCCCCTCCCCCACAATTATAGGGAGTATGTTGGGGGGTTTGGGAGTGGGTCAGAAGAAGTCTACCAGGATGTTGCTTGGATTAGCGGGCATATGCTGTAAGAAGTGGTCAGACAAACTTAGGTTGTTTTCTTTGGAGTGGTGGAGGCTGAGGGGAGATCTGATAGAGGTTTATAAGATTATGAAGGGCATAGATAGAGTGCACAGACAATGTCTTCCTTCCAAGGTTGTAATGTCTAATACTAGGGGGTTGAAAGCAGTAATTTCAAAGGAAGCGTTGGGGACAGATTTTTTTTTACACAGAGAGTTATTGGTGCCTGGAGTGCGCTGTCAGGGGTTATTTTGGAGTTAGATAAGACAGAGGCATTTAAGAGGCTCTTAGACAGGCTAATGAATGTGCAGAGAATGGAGGGGTATGGACATTTTGTAGGCAGAAGGTACTAGTTTAGTTGTGCATTTAATTACTGGTTTAATCTAGAACAATATAATGGGCAGAATGGCCCTTTCCTGTGCTTATTGTTCTATATTCTATTCCCTGAAAGCATCTCTGGGTCTTTCATCTTGGGGTGATTATTGTCAGGAATAAGTAGTTCACACACCACTGCAGAGGTCACTCAGAGACAACCACACAGTTATTTCCCACAGAGAATGAGCTAGCCAGTTTGTAAAATAAGTCTCAATTTCAAGTTCGAGTTTATTACCATCTGACTGTACACCCAAATGAAATGATGTTCCTCCAGACCACAGTGCATCCACAGAACATATATCACGTACAGCACAAAAACCAAAAAAATAACATAAATAAGCTAATAAATAATTCAAAAGGCATGCAGCACAGGTAAACAGTAAATAATAAGAGCATGCAGTAAACAACTTGTTGTCCTAGTGACGAGAATTTGGTAGTGGCAAAGTATTCATTAGTCTCACAGCCTGAGGGAAGTAGCTGTTACCCAGTCTGGCAGTCTTAGACCTGATGCTTCAGTACCTCCTTCCTGATGGTAGTGGGTCAAAGAGATTGTGGGATGGGTGGTAGGGATCCTCAGCAAAGTTTTGTGCCCTTTGTCTGTAACACTCCTGGCAAGTATCACAAATAGGAGGCAGGGATGCCCTGATGATTATCTCAGTGGTTTGTACTATCCTCTGTAGGGTCTTGCAATCTGATGTCTTGCGTCTTCCGTACCACACAATAACGTAGCTAGACAGGACACTCACAATGGTGCCCTGTCTCCAACATTATTCATTGATATTTTCAGTTGCGTGCCTACATAGTACCAGATTTATTGGTTCCATTGACCACAGAACCTCTGGTTAATTATCTGAAGCAAAGTACTGTCATTAAAGAAAGAAATGTTTAAGTGTTTAGACCTCATCAAACTTGTCCAACCAATGGCAACCTTGTAAATTGTGACCTGTGTTGTATCGTAGAGAATACAAAGAAAATGTCTGCATAGGAAGCTGCCACAAAATAACAGCTGTATAACAATGACCAGTTCATTTGTTCCATAAACATGAGCGGTTCTGCAGATGCTGGAAATTCAGAGCGACACACACAAAACACACACCGAAGGAACTCAGCAGGTCAGGCAACATCAGTGGAGGGGAATAAATAGTCACCTTTCAGGCTGAGGCCCTTCATCAGCACTAGAAAGGAGAAGGGAGAAATTTGTTTCTATTGACTGTTTACTTCCCTTGTAGATGATGCCTGACTTGTTCAGATCTTCTAGCATTTTGTGTATTAATTTGTACCAGAAATGTTCAAGTTCGAGTTTATTGTCAGGGTATAAATGTCATGAAAATTAGCTCTCTGCAGCAGCAGCATAGTATATTAGAAACATGACAAACATCAATTGCATAAACTTAAGTTAACATAAATTATACATAACAACACAAACATAACAACATTATTGCAAGTTGAGAGAGAGAGAGAGAACAGCCCACGGTAATGTTCGAGTTTTTCAGCTCGGTTCAAGAAGCTGATGGTGGCAGAGAAGAAGCTGTTATTGAACCTTGCAGTGTGGGCCTTCTGTCTCCTGTGTCTCCTGCCTCCTGCTCCTTTTCAGCGATAATTAATTGTTGGACAGCAGGGATAATCCCCCTGCTCTACTTCAAGGGAATGCCGTGGGATATCGTTACTTGCAAACAGACAATCTTGGTTTAACATTTCATCCGAAGACACCAGCCCCTCCTTTTGATGTAGCACTGGGATCTGAGCCTGCACATTTATACTCAAGTGCCTTATTTAGAGGCTAGAATCACGGCAAGCATACGCTTCCCCCATCTGAAGTGCCAGCATTACAAGTTGCAGGCAAGTTAACCGTGACCTCAGAATTGTGTTTGGTGATGTTGATGTGTGGAAGATCAGAGCAAAGATGCTTTATTCATTTTATTTAATCTGGCAGTAGAACCCACACCAATCAGTGCTCCATTGGGTTTTGGACTTTTATCCTGCTGCTGAGTCTCTGCAGATGTTCTCGATGGTGGGGGAGGTTGCACTTGGTATGGAGGATCGTGAGAGGCTGCAGAGAGTTGTAGACTTTGCCAGCTGGATCACGGACGACAAGCTTCCCCACCATTGAGCACATCTTCAACAGCCAGTACCACAAGAAGGCGGCATCCATTGTTAAGGACCTTCACCATCTGGGTCATAGCCTTTTCCCATTACAACCATCGGGGTGGAGAGACAGGAGCTCAAAGCTACACACTTAACAATTTAGAAGCAGTCTCCCCTCTGTCATCAGATTTCTGAACGATCAATGAACCCACGAGAACTACCTCGTTATTTATCGTTTGCACTATTTATTGACTTGGTAGCTTTGAGTAATTTTTATGGAAATAATTCAGAAAATGTGTAGCTTGGGTGGTTGATCGTTGGGTTGAGTTTTTTCCAATACTCGCAATTTGCTAGCAAACGTGTCGTCACCATACGAGGATACATCATCAGTGTGCTGTTGTTAGTTGTGTGGAGGACTCAACCCAACGAGTAATTTTTATGATGAATCATGAATTTCATAACATACGTTGTGATGATAAACCCCAGTATTACTTTTTGTTCGCTTTGTATAATTTAGAGTAATTTTATGCCCTTGCACTGTACTACTGCCGCAAGACAAAATATTTCATGCGATGTAAAAGGGTGATAATCAATCCAATTCTGATTTCTCTAAACAACAAATTTGAAGCCCCCACTCAACTTGCTTAGAAAGCTGCCTCAGGCCTCTACTGCATTTTCATTTGTGGTTTTCTCTGTTGCAGAGTTCCTCGAAAGCCTCGCAGGTTCCGTCTCCTTGGGGAACAAATGGAAAGTAAGTTTTCCTTATTTATTCCCTGGCTCCAGAGTTTACTAGAGGCAGGTATCTTGCAGTAGGGCTGGTTACTTGGATGGGTTCTTCTCAGGTTTTCTTTAAAATCTCTTCCTAGGAGATTCCTGTAGGTATACCTATACCTCAGGCTGCAGTGTTTCAAGAAGGCAGCTCATCGTCACCTTCTCAAGGGCAACTAGAGATGGGCAATAAATGCTGGCTTAACTGGTGATGCCCACATCCAGTAAATGAATAATAAAAAATAAGTTTGCAATCTGGGTGTGGGGTAGTGAGGTAACATCCATGAGACCATATGACATAGGAGTGGAATTAGGCCATTTGGCACATTGAGTCTGCTCCAGCATTCAATCATGGCTGATCCCTTATTTTTTCCTCCCTCCGCAGACCCCCTACCCGGCCTTCTCCCCGTAACCTTTGCTGCCGTGGTCAATCAAGAACCTATCTATCTCCACCTTAAGTACACCCAATGACCTGGCCTCCACAGCTGCCTATGGGAACAAATTCCACAAATTCACCACCCTCTGGCTAAAGAAATTTCTCCAATTCTCTGTTTTAAATGGACACTCCTTTATCCTGAGGCTGTGCCCTCTTATCCAGTACTCCCCCAACATGGCAAACATCCTTTCCATATTTACTCTGTCTAGCCCTTTCAACATTCAAAAGGTTTCACGGAGATCCCCCCCCTCATCCTTCTAAATTTCAGCGAGTAGAGGTGCAGAGCCATCAAAAGTTCCTCATTTGATAACCTTTTCATTCTCAGAATCATCCTTGTGAACTTGTTCTGAACCCTCTCCAATGCCAGCACAACTTTCCTTAGATATGGAGCCCAAAACTGTTCACAATACTCAAGGTCAGGTCTCACCAGTGCCTTATAAAGCCTCAGCATCACAACCCTGCTCTTATATTCTAGACATCTTGAAATTCATGCTAACATTGCATTTGCCTTCCTCACCACTGACACAACCTGCAAGTTAACCTTTAGAGTGTTCTGCACAAGGACTCCCAAGTCCCTTTGCATCTCAGATTTTTGAGTGTTCTCCCCATTTACAAACTAGCCTGCATATTTATTGCTTCTACCAAAGTGCGTGACCATGCATTTTCCAACATTATGTTTCATTTGCCACTTTCTTGCCTATTCTCCTAATCTGTCTAACTCCTTCTGCAGCCTTCCTGTTTTCTCAACAGTACCTTCCCCCATCCACCAATCTTTGTATCATCTGCACACTTGGCAACAAAGCGATCTATTCCATCATCTAAATCATTGATATACAGCATAAAAAGAAGTAGTCCCAGCTCTGAACCCTGTGGAACACCACTGATCACTGGCAACCATCCAGAAAAGGCTCCTTTTATTCCTACTCGCTCCCTCTTACCAATCAACCAATGCTCAGACCATGCCAGTAACTCCCCTGTAATACCATGGGCTCTTAACTTGGTAAGCAGCCTCATGTGTGGCACCCTGTCAAAGGCCATCTGAAAATCCAAGTATACAACATCCACTGCACCCCCTTTATCTATCCTACTTGTAATCACCTCAAAGAATTCCAACAGATTTGTCAGGCAAGATTTTCCCTCATGGAAACCACACTGACTTTGTCCTATCTTGTCCCATGTCACCAACCTCATCCTTAACAATTGACTCCAACATCTTCCCAACCACCGAGGACAGGCTAAATGGTCTGTAATTTCCTTTCTGCTGCCTTCCTCCTTTTTTAAAGAGTGGAGCAACATATGCAATTTTCCAGTCCTCTGGAACCATGCCAGAGTCCAATGATTCTTGAAAGCTCATTACTAATGCCTCCACAATCTCTACTGCTACCTCTTTTAGAACACTAGGGTGCAGTTCATCTGATCTAGTTGGCTTTTGTACCTTTAGATTTTTCAGCTTTTTGAGCACCTTCTCCCTTATAATAGTAACTGCCCTCACGTATCTTCTCTCACACCCTTTAACACTAGGCACATTGCTCGTGTCTTCCACAGTGAAGGTTGATCAAAATACTCATTTAGTTCATCTGCTAGCTCCTTATCCCCTGTTATTATTTCTCCAGCCTCATTTTCTTGTGGTCCTATATCAACTCTCATCTCTCTTTTATTTTTTATATACTTGAAAAACTTTTTCTGTCCACCTTGATATTGTTTGCTAGCTTGCTTTCATATTTCATCTTTTCCCTCCTAATGATTCTTTTAGTTGCTTTCTGTAGGTTTTTAAAAAGTTTCACAACCCTCTATCTTCCTGTTAATTTTTGCTTTGTTGTCTGCCCTCTCTTTTGCTTTTACATTACCTTTGATTTCGCTTGTCAGCCACATTTGTACTATTTTGCCATTTGAGTATTTGTTTGTTTTTGGAGTACATTTCTCCTGCACCTTCCTCATTTTTCCCAGAAACTCAAGCCATTGCTGCTCTGCTGTCATCCCTGCCTGCATCTCCTTCCAATTTACTTTGGCCAACTCCTCTCTCATCCCACTCTAATTTCATTTACTCCACTGAAATACTGATATGTCAGACTTTACCTTCTCCCTATCAAATTTCAAGTTGAAAATCATATTGTGATCGCTGCCTCCTCAGGGTTTTTTTTTTTAACCGTAAGCTTCCTAGTTACCTCTGGTTTATTGCATCATACTCAGTCCAGTATAGCTAATCCCTTAGTATGGCTTTATGGTCTTATGGTCTGGTGGCTCAATGACAAACTGCTCTAAAAAGCCCTCTCATAAGCATTCAACAAATTCACTCTCTTGAGATCCATTACCACCCTGATTTTCTCAATCTACCTGCATGTCCCATGACTATCATAACCTAGGCCTTTTGACACGCCTTTTCTATTTCCCATTGTAATCTGTAGTCTACATCCCAGCTACCATTTGGAGGCCTGTATATAACTACCGTCATGGTCCTTTTACCGTTGCAGATTCTTAAGTCAAACCACAAGATTTCAACATTTTCCAATCCTATGTCGCAGTTTTCTAAAGATTTGATGCCATTCTCTACCAGCAGAGACAAGCCAACCCCTGTGCCAACCTTACTATCCCTCTGATACAATGTATTACCTTGGACATTCAGCTTCCAACCGCAACCATCCTTCAGCCACGATTCAGCCATTGTGATGGTGACAACATCATACCCAACAATCCGTAAAAGTGCAACAAGATCATCCACCTTATCTCTTATACTCCATGGATTGAGATATAAAACTCAGAGTACTGTATTTGTTACTCCTTTTGATTCTGCATCCTTAATGCACTGATACTCACCATGCTGGCTGCAATTTTGTCCTGTCATCTGCCTGCCCTTCCTGTCAGTCTGACTGCATGCTTTTTCACCATTCTCCTGTCCTGAGTCCCTTCACTCTGGTTCCCACCCCCCTGCCAAATTAGTTTAAACCCTTCCCAACAGCTCTAACAAACCTGCCTGCAAGAATATTGGTTCCCTTTGGGTTCATGTGCAACCCATCACTTTTGGACAGGTCATACCTCCCAATGTTTGAACAATTTGAAGCCCTGCCCCTTGCACCAAGTTCTCAGCCACACATTTATCTGCCAAATCATCCTGTTTTTATCCTCACTGGCGCGTGGTGCAGGCAGCAATCCAGAAATTACTTCCTGGAGGTCTTGCTTCTCAGCTTCCTGCCTAGCTCTCTAAATTCTCTCTTCAGGACCTCATTGCTTTTCCTTCCTATGTCATTGGTACCAATATGTACCAAGACATCTAGCTGCTCTCCCATCCTCTTCAAAATGCTGTGGTTGTGATCAGAGATGTCCCTGCCACTGGCACCTGGGAGGCAACATGCCATCTGGGTGTTCCATTCACATCCACAGAATCTCCTGTCTGTTCCTCTGAGTATTGAGTCCCCTAGCACTACCACTCCCCTCTACTCCCTCTTTCCCTTCTGCATCAAAGGCCTGAGCCACTGAAACTGCGAAACAGAGAGATAAACAGGTAAAGAAGAGAGGGAAAGAATTGCATCAATCAGAGAATTGAATAAAATAGAGAAAATTGTCTTGGACTTCCTTATTGTCATCGCAAGACCCTGTTGGACATTGGTGATGTGGAATGTTGCAAGTCCAATTCACTGCTTTATTGGTAAGACCGACAGTGGGAAAGCTGTGTGCCGTCGGTTACAGCACGAACTAGGCCTCATGCCGCGGGCTCGCCTGTTGCAGCCACCCAGGAGAGGAAAAGCCGGAGGCACTATGGTGCGGCATTCATGCTGGATTGGGAGCAGGCCCCCCACCCCCACCCCCACCCCCATCAGTGCTGCTGTCCAGTGTTCGCTCAGTGTAGGATAAGGTGAATTGCAGGTGTGTGTTCATCTGCGGACTGCTGAGGCCTCATTCTTACTGAAATCATCCATGCAGCATCATTCTGCAGGGCATGTGACTTAGGGACTAGGACTGTAATATATTTTTGTAGGACTGTATTTTTACTGTTATCTTGTATGGCTTCTAGTAACCCTGATCGGAGGGGCTAAGCAGGTGCTACACCTTGCCCAAGGGTGACCTACAGGCTAGCGGAGGGAAGGAGTGCCTTACACCTCCTTTGGTTGATGTGTATCTCCACCCCACCAGTTGGTTGAAAAAGTTAGGACTTCATTTCACAGAGCATAGGAAAATGAAAGGAAATCTTTTTGAGGTATATAAAATTATGGAGGAGGGATTACAGAGAAGGTGAATTTTGGCTTCCCTCATTTTGGGTGAAAGTAGAATGCAAGGTCATACAGTAGGTTTAAGGTGAATGGTGAAGTATTTAAGGGGAATCTGAGGGGGACCTACTTCATTCAGAGAGTGGTGCGAGTGTGAAATGAGCTGCAAGTGGAAATGGTGGATGCAGGCTTGATTGTATCATTCAAGAGAAATTTGGATAGGTACTTGGATAAGAGGGGTAGTGGTGGGGGAGCTATCAGCCAGTTGCAGGTAGATGTGACTAGGCAGAAAACCAGGCTGAAGTGCTTATTTCTGTGCCGTGGTGCTCTATGACTTGATGTACTGCTAGCCTGAGGCCCCTGTGTTCTAGAACACTTCCCAAGGCCCTATAATTAACTGGAGTCTGGTTGAACTTATCAAAGTACAACACCATGAAACTGTTCGAATTAAATTCCACCATCCATTCTCTGGCCCACTTCACAAGTTGGTCTAGATCCCACTGTAAACTTAGATAACCCTCTTCACTGTGCAGTATAACACCAACAGCAGCAAAGATAAATTGTATTATTTTGAGATTCAGCACGGTAATGGGCTCTTCTAGCCCATCGAGCCTGCACTGCCCAATTACACCCATGTGACCAATTAACCTACTAACCCATATGTCTTTGGAAAAGGCTGACACTTTTTAACAGCTAAAATAATTTACTACTTGAGGGAATGATACTCTGGGCAATTGTGGATGATTGGATGCTATTAATAATGATCAAAGTGTACTCTTTGGCTATCAATTAGTATAGCTAAATTCCACTGTCAGCTTGAATGGGTAATCAATATCCAAATTCTACAGCCTCACAAAGATCAATGGAGAAGTTAACAGAAGATCCTATTTTTGAAAATGCCATGACTCATCCAACATTGCGACGACAGAAGAACCCACCGTTGCCATTGGCGGGGGTGGGGGTGGGGGTAAGGTTTGAGTTCAAGAGCCACGAGGTAATGTTGCAGTTCTATGAACCCTGGTTAGACCACACTCGGAATATTGTGCTCAAGTCTAGTCATATCGTTATAGGAAGGATGTAGAAGATTTAGAGAGAGCACAGAGGAGATTTGCCAGGATGTTACCTGGATTAGATTACATGTCTTATGAAGATAGATTGAGTGCGCGAGGGCTATTCTCCTTGGACTGAAGGAGGATAAGATCCAACTTGGCAGAGGTATACAAGATAAGAGGCATAGATTAAGATGATCGCCAGACAATTTTACTTTCCCCAGTGGAAAATGGCTAATGCAAATAGGCATAATTTTAAGGTGATCGGAGGAAAGTGTAGGGAAGATGTTAGAGGTGAGTTTTTTACACAGTGAGGGGTGAATGCATGGAACGCCCTGCTAAGGTTGGTGGTCGAGGCAACAATATTAGGGGCATATAAGAAACTCTTGGATAGGCACAAGGATGATAGAAAAATGGCGGGTTATGTAGGAGAGAAAGGTTAGATTGATCCCAGAGTAGGTTAAAAGGTTGACACAACATTGAGGGCCAAAGTGCCTATAGTGTGCTGTAATGTTTAATGTTCTCTGTTCTATGTTATCATTGCACCAGGCGGGCGGTGTGAGTTTCAGAGACTGTTATTTCAGCAGGTTGTGAGGTCTGAGCTTGACTTCCTATCAGGCGGATTAGGCCACTATAACAACAATCAAGTTGTAAACACAGAAGTAGTCACTATTGTTTTATATTTAACATACATTCATTGTGTTCCCTCCCGTCCAGGGACTTCATATAACCTCGCTCTACACAGCCAGCTCCCAATAAAGGCGAATTGTCAACAGTTAAAGTGATTTACTTCCCTCCCATGTTGCCATCTTTCAATTTAATATCGACCTTTAGACTTCAAGTTGCAATGTTTACGTTTACTGAAGGGCTGATGAATATTTCATTGATAGATGTTAAGATCTGGTTTAAAAGCAATCAAAGTCATGGTTGATTGGCAAATAGCAGTCACATTTACAATGCTGGTTGTTTGTGATTATGACAGAGATTGCAGCTGGATTTTATCTGCTTGGAGTGCTTTCCAGTACAACATTTATCCCTGTCTCCTGTCAGACCGAATAAGGAAGGGCTGAGTGTAATTATTATGAATAAAATAACAGAACTCTTGATTGATTTGTGCAATAAAACCGTGCATCACGGTGTTAATCAAACTCCTCTTGAGTGCCTGCAAAGTGTTTGGTGTATTGATTATGAAGGCAGCTCACTGTCATAATGAACACAGGGCCTGCCTACAGGTTCAACATCTGCTTCCTTCTATATCACTGCTTGTCTCTTAATTACACTGAGGCTTTTCAGGGCAATAAACAAGCTGGATTTGAGCCAGGCATTCAACTTTCTCCAAGTTTTGTATCCTGGCTTTGACCCTGGGACTTACAAGGTCAGCAGTTCAATGCCACTGACATCACAACATCTGCTCATGTTCAGAACTGCTTAGCTCAGCAACTCCTTTCTTTGGACAAATTTGTTTGCCTGTGATATTAATGACAGGGAAACATATGTTGTGTTTCCTGGGACACATTACAGAAGAAAGACTAATATTCCTGTAGCCTTTTTCATGAGCAGAAGCTCCTCCTAAGTGCTTTGTAGACAATAAAGTACTTTTTCATTTAATAGTGTAATGTAGAAACCAAAGTGTCCAATTTATGCAAGGTAAGTTCTCTCAGAGAGAAGGAAATCAGTATCTTTATATCTCTGGTGTTGACTGAGCCAAGAATATAGACCTTCTTCACTGCGAAGAAATCCCACTGCAAGTGGTCACCAAATACACTCTGTGGTCTCCGCCCGAAATGTCAGTTCTTTGGTCCTCTCCATAGCTGCTGTGTTCTTCCACTATTTTGAGTGTGTTATTTAAGATGAGATTTTTTTAGTCACATGTACTTCGAAACATTGAAATATACAGTGAAGTACGTCACTGAACAGTACAGTCCAAAGACGTGCTGGGGGCAGGCCACATATCACCACACTTCCGAGCCACAACTTACTGTCCTGTCTAACCTGTACTTCTTCACTTAGAGGGTGGTGCGAGTGTGGAATGAGCTGCCAGCCGAAGTGGTGGATGTGGGCTCATTCAAGAAAAGTTTAGATTCGTAGGTACCTGGGTAGGAGAGGTTTGTAGTGACATGGTCCTCATGCAGGTAGATACGATTAGGGAGAAGATGAGGTTGGTAAGGACTAGGTGGGCTGAAGGGCTTGTTTCAGTGCTGTAGTGCTCTATGACTCTCTGACTCTATTCACGACGCGAGAAAAGTTTTTTCCCCACAGTGGCCTTTAGTTCTGTTACTGATCACTTTGGGTAGATAATTTGTTCTAATTCTCCAGCACATGGCAATGGATGGGTCTGACAGATGGTGGGACTGTCCCAGCCGGCCCATCAGACCTCAGAGTTAAATGCTGGGCCACTGCCAGTGTGTCTAACAACCCCATTGTTACCAGACTGTAATTCAGAGGCAGACGAACTCACAATAAACAGTCCACTAAAATCCAGTGGAACAGAAAATTACCCTGTGCTCTTGCACCTCTTACACTTTGGACTTGACTTCTGAAAGTCAGGGAAGAAGTTGATTGCAGATATACACTTCCATTGTATTGTGAGTCCATGTGACCAGGCTTGCTTCTGTCTGTCAGAATCCTTTTGCAGCAAGCAGAGTCAAAGGCAAATTTATGCACAGGTACATGTAAATATGATGAAAAACGTTCTTGCATCAGTATCATGGGACACAGCATTGTTGGATTTTGATGTTTTTGTGATCCAAAGGTTCTCTGGAAGTCAAGAATGAGGTATAAACTGATTGCTTCTGATCATTTTTATTAAGTGTTGCAAAAGCAAAGAAAAACCAGAAGAAGTGTGGAAAGAAGAAGGGAAAGACCAGACTAACAAGGTCATAGTCATGGTCATGGTCATCTCACATTCTGAGCAGATTATTCCAATGATAACAATTAACCTATAAAATAGCCAGATTCAGGTAGCATGACACCTGTTATGGAAAACTAAGATTTTTTTCAGAAAAACACAGAAGCAACTGCCCTGTAATTACTGGAAAATTCAAAATTCAAGGTAAAAATTCAAAGGACAGTACTGTGCACAAGTCTTAGACACTTGAGATCTCAGTGCCGATGAAGTGTCTCAGCCCAGAATGTTGACTGTTCATTCCCATTCATAGATGCTGCCTGACCTGCTGAGCTCCTCTAACATATTGTGTGTATTGCATCTGCAGTATCTCTTGTGTACTTGATTTTTTATATGGCTTCATATGATATGGCCTCCAAAGAGCCCTGATCTTAACATCATTGAGGCTGTCTAGCGATTACCTGGCGAGACAGAAGCAAGGGAGACAGCCAAAGTCTGCAGAAGAACTGTGGCAAGGTCTCCAAGATGCTTGGAACAAGCTACCAGCCAATTTTTTTTATATATAAAGCTGCACAACAGAGTACCAAAGGGAATTTGAAGCAGTTTTAAAGGCAAAGGGTGGCCAGGCCAAATATTGATTTGATTTAGTTTTTTTAAATGTTTACTGCACTTTATAGTATTTTTTGATATTTAAAAACTTTTCATTTCATTAATTTGAAAACATTGTCACCTTACAGATTTTTTTTACCTGTGCCAAAGACTTTTGCACAGCTTTGTACCTGTACTATCAAAGTATGTACTGTATACCATAAACAACCCTGAGATTTGTCTTCTGGTTATGTAATTCATTGAAAAATTACGTATACAGGTAATTATAGAAACATACGAGCAAGCATAGGGAAGTTAAACTACGAGAAAAATACGTGAAAAATAACAATTCTATACCCCAATCCAAAAGTATTCACAAGAAAAATATAAGACCGTAAGATATAGGAGCAGAAGCAGGCCATTCAGCCCATGGAGTCTGCTCCGCCATTCAATCATGGGCTGATCCAATATTTCCAGTTATCCCCACTTCCCTGCCTTCTCCCCATACCTTTTGATGACCTGGCTAATCAAGAACCTATCTATCTCTGCCTTAAATGCTCCAATGACTTGGCCTCCACAGCCGCTCGTGGCAACAAATTCCACAGATTTACCACCCCCTGACTAAAGTAATTTCTCTGCACCTCTGTTCTAAATGGACATCCTTCAATACCGAAGTCATGCCCTCTTGTCCTAGATTCCCCTATCATGGAAAATAACTTTGCCATATCTAATCTGTTCAGACCTTTTAACATTTGCAATGTTTCTCTGAGATCCCCCCTCATTCTCCTGAACTCCAGGGAATACAACCCAAGAGCTGCCAGATGTTCCTCATACGGTAACCCTTTCATTCCTGGAATTATTCTCGTGCATCTTCTCTGAACCTTCTCCTTTGCCCATTCCCCTAAACTATCTAAGTCTCTCTGCAGGCTGTCTATTTCCTCAATACTACCTGCTCCTCCACCTATCTTTGTATCATTGGCAAATTTAGCCACAAATCCATTAATCCCATAGTCCAAATCATTGACATACATCATAAAAGCAGCGGTTCCATCACCGATCCCTGTGGAACTCCACTGGTAACCGGCAGCCAGCCAGAATAGGATCCCTTTATTCCCACTCTCTGTTTTCTGCCAATCAGCCAATGCTCCACCCATGCTAGTAGCTTCCCTGTAATTCCATGGGCTCTTATCTTGCTAAGCAGCCTCATGTGCGGCACCTTGTCAAAGGCCTTCTGGAAGTCCAAGTACACCACATCTACTGCATCTCCTTTGGTCACCCTGCTTGTAATTTCCTCAAAAAATTGCAGAAAGTTTGTCAGGCAGGATTTTCCTTTCAGGAAACCATGCTGGCTTTGGCCTATCCTGTCATGTGCCTCCAGATATTCTATAATCTCATCCCTAACAATCGATTCCAACAACTTCCCAACCACTGATGCCAGGCTAACAGGTCTGTAGTTTTCTTTCTGCTGCCTTCCACCCTTCTTAAATAGCGGAGTAACATGTGCAATTTTCCAGTCATCCGGTACAATGCCGGAATCTGTCAATTCTTGAAAGATCATTGTTAATGCCTCTGCAATTTCTCTAGCTACTTCCTTCAGAACCCGAGGGTACATTACAGCAGGTCCAGGAGACTTATCCGCCCTCAGACCATTAATCTTCCTGAGCACCTCCTCAGTCGTAATTTTCACTGCACTTACTTCACTTCCCTGACACTCTTGAGTGTCCGGTATACTGCAAATGTCTTCCACTGTGAAGACTGATGCAAAATACACATTCAGTTCCTCTACCATCTCTGCACCTCTCATTACAATATCTCCAGCGTCATTTTCTATTGATCCTATATCTACCCTCAACTGTCTTTTACCCTTTATATACTTAAAAAGGCTTTTAGTATCTTCTTTGATATTAGTCGCCAGCTTCCTTTCATAATTCATCTTTTACTTACTAATGACCTTCTTAGTTTCCTTCTGCAAATTTTTAAAAGCTTCCCAATCCTCTATCTTTCCACTAACTTTCGCTTCCTTGTATGTCCTCTCTTTTGCCTTTACTTTGCCTCTGACTTCACTTGTCAGCCACTGTACTGTCCTTCTTCCATTCAAAAATGTCTTCTTATTTGGAATATACCTATCTTGCACTTCCCTCATTTTTTGCAAAAACTCCTGCCATTGCTGCTCTGCTGTCCTTCCTGCTAGTGTCCCTTTCCAATCAACCTTGGCCAGTTCTCCTCTCATGCCATTGTAATTTCCTTTATTCCACTGAAATACCAACACATTGGAATTTAGTTTCTCCTTCTTAACTTTCAAAGTGAACTCAATCATATTGTGATCACTGTTCCCCAAGGGTTCCTTAACCTTAAGCTCTCTTATAACCTCCGGATCATTGCACAACACCCAATCCAGCACAGCCGATCCCCTAGTGGGATCAACAACAAACTGTTCTAAAAAGCCATCCCTTAGACATTCTATAAATTCTCTCTCTTGAGATCCAGTACTGGCCTGGTTTTCCCAATCCACTTTCATGTTAAAATCCCCAAAGATTATCATGACATTGCCCTTCTGACATGCCTTTTCTATCTCCTGCTGTAACTTGTAATCCACATCCCGGCTGCTATTTGGAGGCCTGTATACAACTGCCATTAGGGTCCTTTTACACTTGCCGTTTCTTAACTCAACCCATAGAGACTCTACATCTTCCGATCCTATGTCATCCCTTTCTAATGACTTAATATTTTTTCTTATACACAGGGCGACACCACCCTCTCTACCAACTAACCTATCTTTCCGATACACCGTACAGCCTTGGACGTTCAGCTCCCAAAGGCAGCCATCCTCTAACCACGTTTCGGAGATGGCCGCAACATCATACTTGCCATTGTAAGAACAAATTGGGATACAAACTGTTTATTTTTTAATAAACAGTTGATTTTTGATAAATCTATTTAATAGAGCAATTGATTCTCTAGATCTGTTTAAATATTCTTCAGCAGCAACTGCAAATGGTTATCAAAACCTCAGCAGCTTCTCCTGATAAAAAACTGAAAGATTTTCTCCTCCCAGCTATCGACATGCAGTAAGTGGAGGAAAGTAAGAATTTCAGAATGCTCGGCAGGTGAGGCTGTATTTGAGGGAAGAGAAGCAGTCTGTCAAACATTCTTTGTCTGAATTTTCACTATCAAGAGTTACCATTTACTTGAGAGATAGCAATTCCGGTCAATAAAATGTATAAGGAATGACTCATTTGTCTCCTTCTGACTTAAACTTATTGGTAACTGAGTGATTATTGTCATGTACTGAGGTACATGTTTTGCACACCGTCCGTAGAGGTCATTTCAGCACACCAGTATGTTACAAGAGGAAAGCAATAACAGAATGCAGAACAAATTGTTACAGCTACAAACAATAAGATGCACACGCATTGACAAGGTAGATTGAATCTGAATCTGCTTGGGAAGTCAAGAGTCTATCTTCTACAATAAATCTATTCAATAGTCTTGTAACAGTGGGATAGAAGTTGTCCTCGAGCCTGGTGATGTGTGTTTTTGAGCTTTCGCATCTTCTGCCTGATTGGGGAGTGGGGAGGGGGAGAAGAGAAGATGTTCAGAGTGGGAGGGGCAGTGGACTATGCTGGCTGCTTTACTGAGGAAGTGCTTAGAGTATCATTGTAAGACATGGCTTGTAGTTGATATTGCTTTCTTTTTGTCACATATACTAAGGTGCAGTGAAAAGCTTGTTTATACAGATCAAATCATTACACAATTCATTGAGGTACAATCAGGTAAAACAATAACAATGCAGAATAAATTGTAAAAGCTACCAAAAAAAGCTCAGTGCGGATAGACAATAAATTTTTGAGATTCTTGGCTTCTCCTGTTTGGTTTCTAAGCCTATGATCTGTTTTGTGTTTTTCTGCACACAGAACCACAGGAACAGCCTCCCCATTATCACCCAGTCCATCACCCGTCAGTTCAGTCGGGTCTCACGGGAGCAGCACCAGCACCAGTGGGTCGTCACCCTCAGCAACCATCAGCATACCACAACGGATCCACCACATGGCAGCCAGTCATGTCAACATCACCAACAACATCCTCAGGAGCTACGAGCACTGGGACACTGCTGACAAGCTGGCCAGAGAGAACAAAGGTCAGTACGATTGAAGCCACACGTACTTTTGTCTGTTGGTATTGTAGAGTACGGAGCCATGGGCACCGCCTCATCCCACCTGAGGGGAGAGAGTGAGGTAGTGAAGACAGCTTCACTAATATGACACACAAAATGGTGGTGAATCTGTGGAATTCACTGCCACAGCCATTCAGAGCAGAGTTTGATAGATTCTCAATTGGTCAGAATGTCAAAGGTTGCAAGAAGAAGGCAGGAGAATGGGGTTGAGAGGGATAATTATTCATCCATGATGGAATGGTGGAGCAGATTCAATAGGCCAAATCACCTTATTCTGCTCCGATGTCTTATGGTCCTTACGGTCTAAAATGAGAGGCATAGATCAAGCGGATAGACAGCACCTTTTTCACAGGGTTGAAATGGCGAATATGGGCAGGCATAACATTAAGGTGGCTGGAAGAAAGTATAAGGGAGGTGTCAGAGATAGGTTTTCTACACATGGAGTGATGGGTGCCTGGAGCTTGCTGCCGGGGTGGTGGTTGAGGCAGATACATTAGGAACATTTAAGAGAGGGATGGAAGAGAAATGAAGGGCTATGTGAGGGGGAAGGGTTAGATTGATCCCTGAGAAGGTTAAAAGATCGGCACAATATTGTGGGCTGAAGGGCCTGTACTGTGCTGTGGTGTTCTGTGTTCTATGTTCTATACAAGTGTCAGCACATTGTGTTGTGTGTCTCAAATTAAATTCCATTGGCTTCATAGATTCACTCAACATGTACAGAGTCTGCACTGACCTTTGAGGATCTGCACTAATCCCAATTTACTTTGCCTGCATCCCCCCCCAAAAAAAAACCCTCAGTTTCACACTTGATGCAATTTATACTGGTTAATTATCACATATTTGGGATGTGGGAGGAACATGGAGCTTCCTGATGACATGGAGAAGGTGCAAACTCCACACTGACAGCACAGAATGTCATGAATGTCAGGATTGACCCTCACCACTGGAACTGCCAGCCAGAACTTCCTCATCACCAGGACAAATGTCAGCGGGAGAGCTGTGATAAATCTCCAACACCAATGAAACAAGCCTTCCAAATCCAATTTTGTAAAACAAGGAAAAATGTCACCAGCTATATTTCTTGGGGTAACATAGGTTCTTATAAGTCTAGGGGGCGAAGGTAGGAGAACGAGGTTAAGGGGCATAAATCAGCCTTGATCAAATAGTGGGCCTGACTCAATGTGTTGAATGGCCTAACTTTGCTCCTGTACCTCATGGGTGTGGTCTTAATAGTCTTATCAAAAACTAATATAATTCCCCCCTGGTAAGACACACACACACACACACACACACACACACACACACACACACACACACACACACACACACACACACACACACACACACACACACACACACAAAATGCTGGAGGAACTCTGCAGGTCTGGCGAGTGTGGAAAAGAATAAAGAGACGGGCCTAATGAAGGGTCTCAGCCTGAAATGCTTTCTGACCTGCTGAGTTCCTTCAGCATTCTGTGCACCTTACAGTTGATATTTATCATCTGGAAAATGTCTCGGCTTTACTGTTCAAAAGTCCTGAGCACATATATATAGCTAGCGTGCCTAAGACGTTTGTACAGTGTTGTATTTGTCAACATGGAGTGGAGAGCGAGTTTGTAAATCTGGCAAGAGCTAAGGATGTTGGGAATGGCGAGGGTGGAGTGCTGTGGGAGGGGTGTGGGACAGGTGGCAGAGAAGGTCTGCCAGGGGTAGGGAGTGGTTCACGTGCAGACACAACCAACCCTGAGTCACCAGGCAAGGTCACTTGATTCCAAACAATCAATTTATTGACAATGACAGAATGTCTCCCTCTCCCTCCCCTCTCCTTCCCATTTTCCAAACCATGATTCCCCTCTCCCTGCCCCTTCACTCTCTCAGTCCACAATAGAGACCCATATCAGAATTAGGTTTATCAACACTCACGTATGTCATGAATTTTTTTATGTGTGTGTATATATATACACAACTAAGACTTTCAGAATTTTGCACAGTACTGTATAACTGTCTCTCCCTCCCCCCCCCCTTGTTGAATGGCCTAATTCTGCTCTTATGCCTTATGATCTTCTGTTTGTTTAGAACTGACTATGTGCCAGATAACCCTCCCAGTCACATGTGCTTATAAAAAGTCAAATAAATTCTCTTTCTGGGCACACTGGAGTCCCAGGCCAGCTAGTGAAATGGATATTAAATCGCAATAAAAAAAATTCCCACCAAATTATGCCCAATCATGTAAAGCACTTCAACGCTTGTTTGTGATATTTAATTAAAAGTTTAAGGTTAAGAGGTTTTACATCAAGGCATATTACAGCTGAGTGATGTTGCTTGCACTGTAGTTAAGATGGAAAAATATCCACTTCATGTTTTTTTTTGCTTTGAGAATTAACAAGGGATAATATCAACCAAATGTATTTCATTAGATGCAGATAAATTGCAAATTAGCAATAAAGTCTGCCATCAAAGAGAGTCAACGGGATGCAAATAGCCTGTATTAGGATCTTAAAATAGAGTATTTTATGAGGCAATGAAGGTGGAATATAACAACATGACAATGTTTAAAATAATATTGCAATAATGCTACTTAACAGCATCTTGTCGTTTTCAAGCTATTTTGCTAAAACACATTGTGAAGTCTAATTTTTCCTGCTCTCTCTTTTCTTCACTGCAGAATTCTTTCATGAGCTGGACACACTGATGGGACCATTAACGCAGCATAGCACTATGACTTCCCTGGTTCGCTACACCCGGCAGGGACTCCATTGGTTGAGGGTGGAAGCCCACCTATTGTAGTGACTGTGCTGCATGCTGCTCTTCTCTACTTTTCCATTTGGGTTGCATTTTCCATCTCTACCTCTGCCAGGACCATGACTGGCAGATTTCACTGCCAGCTCTAGGTTCTAGATCGAGCCTCCAGCAACACCCCTCCCACTGCGCTTCAGCCTCACGCGATGTTACTCGATCGAATTATGCCCACCCCCCCCACTCCCCCCATCTGAAGCCACCGGATAATCTGAAGCCAGTATGTCGGGGGAGGAGGAAGTCCAGATGGGAGAGAGGAGCGGTGGAGTGAAACACCAACACCATACGTTTTTCATGCTTTCATCTGAGTTCATTGACTTGGCTTGTCCTTGAGATGACAGCGGGCTTTTCACCACATTGTACACAGCCTGAAGGCCAAGACAAGGCAAAATCAGTTTAAAACGGGAAGTCAAAAAGCATCTGAGAAAATATGAAGTAAACGACTTGGCTGAGTTACTGATGGAAACTCTCAACAAGAATTACACCCAAAGAATTCATTGTTACACTTTCTTGTAACTCAGAGCAAGCGAGGAACATGATGGACCATTACAGAATAATGAGGTGCAGACTGAGCCCCAGGGTCAGAATAGCATCTGACCCTCACACAGGCAAGTCATCAGACTCTTTATTTTATACCCTTTTTAAAGGAAAACACACTCAAGTAGAAATGGAAAAACGCTCATTGAACTGAAGTCCTCTCTACTTGCTTTCCGCAAAGTGGGAATTCACCATCTTCCATGTTGTCAGGTATGCCTTAGAGATTGGTGATCACAAGCACTTTTTTTTGAGAATATTTATTAAGAAAGAATTCCTAACACCTAGGTGATGTGTGAAGGAAAAATCCCACGCTCCAGCCCTTGTCATTTATAAGGAAGAGCCTGAAACCTGGGCTGTGTATATTTTTGAAGGTGGTTTTAACCCTTCCAACTGCCATGACAATATCATCAGAGATATTTGGCTTCTATTTTCTGTAACTGAAGATCTTAGCTCCTCTCTTTCATATTCTTCTGATTTTTTAAAATTACTTTATGCAACATCTTACCCCACACCAAATTACAGAACAGAAAACTGCCTCCAACTGTGATGATTTCGTCTCTGAACATTTTTGGAGAACAAATGGCTTGAAGAACTAAGATTTCTCTAAGATGGATGAATGGATTAAAAAGGAATCAAAGGCCTGAAAGTTTGTTGCACAAGTACTTAACATGCTCCAGTGAAACTTCTCACTGTTTCATCTTAGTGGGACATGGTGTTAACCGGTGTCAGATACATGAGTCGTCATCACCCCATTACCAGCTGAGGGCAGAATTTCTGAAAGGAGTGCTCATATGCAGATACCTCACGGCATCTGTCCAGGATCAAGATCTGTGACATCTACAGACTACATCGAATCTACTAAGGATTCTCAGTATCAAATTATATCACAATGCATCAAACTTAACTGAAGCAAGCAGCACAAGGGATCCTGTTCACTTGATGACTATCTCAACTGAGTTTATATGTAGCCAGCTGGAAATGATTATAGGTGGTTATTGGTGGAAACATGACATGCAATATAATTTCTTATGAATTAAGTGCCATTTTGTTGTCCTTAAAGCATTCCTAAGCCTGTCTCTGGTAAAAGGTACAATTATCATGAATTCAGTGTCCATTCTTTATCAATATTGGTTGAGCTTCAAAAGGTAAATGCAATGCAGTGAGGTAGAAGAGAAGGATTCATGCTAGGTATTTTAATAGGATGCATACCTGACAAATGCAGAGGTGGAAAAGATTAGGATAGGCAAAGCTGTCTGTGCCTTATTAACTTTTGAAAGCACAGCCAAATACAACAGGAGATAGATAATTCATGGGCACAGAAACACTACATTGGGGTGTCTGCACACATGGGTAAGTCACAGACTTGAATACCTTTCATTCCCTGGGCTTGATTGGTATTTTGAAACGTTGCTGTGCTCTGTCTGCAGAGTTCCTTGGAACTCCCACTCATTGTCCGATCAGCCATCGCCTTTTATTTCCAAAGCTTGCACTTGAACGAGGTGAATTCATTTGATTTTTATTATTACCGGGAAGTGGCCTGTGGGTGTGCAGTACCAAAAGGCATAGAAGAACTGAGTATACCTATGGCCTAAGTATATTGAATGGGTCACAGTGAAAGGCTTTGGCTTCTCCCAAATACTTTTGCTCCATCAACTTTATGGCGGAGTTTAAGTGAGGAGGATGTATACCTAAAAAAACCTTGCAGGGTTACAGGGAAAAAGGGGCAAATTGGATCGGACTTTCCAAGAGCCAGCAAAGGAATATTAGAACAAAAGGAAGTCTTATGTATGATGCAAGACTCAATGATGTAAGGTGTTCTACGCACCACTTCATATACCCTCTCATCTACAACGGTGGGAACTGAATACACATCAATATTGTTTCTGTCTTTCTTAATAGGAGGTTGTTGTGGGGGTTAGATAAAGGAAGAGAAAATGAGGATTTTGGTGATTGACTTTGTAAAATAAGGACCCAAAAATAAATTGCCATTATTAAAAAGAGAATACTGCCAATTCCACCACCACTTTCTGTTTGACAAAATATCTACAGAACCATACCTCCTTGTACCAACTGCAAAGGATAAAGCCTTACTTGTAAACTGTTGCCCAATGGCAATGAAGGAATCTAGAGAATTTGTGGTCACCTCATAGTCAACCACAAGGGTGAAGGGGATGAATTTAGCAGGGCATCCAACTGAATCCTCACTGCCATTTGCCCCCCACCTCACTCCCCAGTGCACACTCCACCATGTACAACAACCACTCCAGGATTTGTGGGTTTAATTTGGCTGTAGAGTCATAAAGCACTTCAGCACAGAAACAGGCCTTTTGGCCCATCTAGTCTGTGCCAAACTATTTTTCTGCCTAGTCCTATCAACATGCACCCGGACGATAGCCCTTCAAACACCTTCTATCCTTGTACTTATCCAAACTTCTCTTACATATTGTAATCAAAATCACATCCACCACTTCAGCTGGCAGCTTATTCCACACTCACACCAACCTCTGAGTGAAAAAGGTCCCTGCTCATGTTCCCTCAAACATTTCATCTTGCACCTTTAACCCATGAACTCTAGTCTCAACCAACCTCAGTGGAAAAGCTTGCTTGCATATTTACCCTATATATACCCCTCATAGCTTTATATATCTCTAGCAAATCTCCCCTCATTCTTCTACACTTCAGTGAATAACGTCCTATTAAACCTTTCCCAATAAATCTTGTCCTCAAGTCCCAACAACATCTTCATAAATTTCTCTATACCCTTTTAATCTTATAAATACCTTTCTTGTAAGAGGGTGACTAGAACTGCACATAATATTCCAAATTAGGCCTCACCATCATCTTTTACAACTTCAACATAACATCCCAACTTCTATATTCAGTATTTTGATTTATGAAGGCCAATGTACCAAAAGCTCTCTGGATGACCCTATCGACCTGTGGCTGATACTTCCCAAACCCTCAGCCTCTCCCACCATGAAGCACAAAACAGCAAGAGCACAGGAACTGCTTCCCCTCCAGCTCATGCACGGTCCTGGTCTGGGAATGTACCACCATTTCTGCAATGTCACTGGGCCTGAATTCTGAAACTCTCCACTCTGAGGTACCCAGGGAGCACCTTCTCCAGAAAGAATTGCATTCCTCCTTCATCAAAATCAAATAAAGATAGGTAATTAATGCTGCCTTTTTCCAGTGACACCCATAATCTGAATAATAGTTAAATAAGCAGCCCATCTTTGACTAGCAAGCGGTTGTGTTTAGCTGCATCTTCTGGTTGCAATATCTTGCTCTGCATCCACGGACATCTTCCTAAAAATGCCAGTGTAAAAGGGGCTGCACCAATTTGTATAGCCATCTGGACAGAGTGGTAAGCTTTAGAGACATCATCTTATGATATTATTTCAAGAAATAGGAACAACAACAGCTACTCAAATGGCAGAATGAACCCTTTCACTTAAGAGGCAACTGTGGGCTTGAAGTCGCATCTGGTCCATATTAAGGTAAATGTGGAGATTTGTTTCATTAAAGGACATTACTGAACCAGATGGGCCTTTATTTTAATGTGTTATCCATTAAGATACAAATATTACGGTGCAAGTACTGATAACTACCACTTCTGATAATGGAATTTTTAAAAAATTACATTTTTATATCATTAAATTAATTTAAATCCTCTTGCTGAATATTAAAATTCAATCCCTGCCCCACCATCCGATAAGATCGGGTTGGCCTGATCTTAGCCTAAGTCCCATATTCCTGCCTGCTGCTGTTTTCCTCATCTCCCCTCCGGTGTTAATGTTGGTCCTCCTTGGCTTTTGGCATGTTCGGTGACTCTACCTCCATGGTGCCCAGGGCTGGAGCATCCGTAAGAGTCTCAACTCTCAAAGGGAAAAAAATCTTCGTCTTCTCCATGTTAAATGTAGAAACCATGCACCCTAGTTCTAGGTACACAAGGAAGGAAAATCATTCTCTCAGCTGCAACCCCCCCCCCCCGAGAATATTACATTTCCACGAGATCAACTTTCTTCCTCGCCAATCGAATTTACCCAAGCTCAGTCACTCCACTGAAGACAGCCTAGTGAAGTCAGGAATCAGCCTATGACCTGGAACCAACCTCGTGAATCTTGTCTGATCTGCCTCAATGTATCCCAGCCTGCTTAAAGAGGATGAAATAGTATACTGTTCTGCAGGGGTTGTTTCATCAGCGTCCTGGACAGCTAAAGCAAGATTACCCTGTTTTTATAATCCATCTGCTTTGCAATAAAGGCCAACATCCCATTCCAACACCCCCGATCACTTGTTGCACTGGCCACAGTGGGATTTGAACTCATGCCATTAGGTCCTTCAATCCCGATTGAAAGTCCAGACACAATGTGACCATGCCGTCAGTGTTTGCAGCGCTACATACATCTCTTTAACCCTTTGTCCAATGAACACTGTGGGAGATATAGACATTGACATTGGTTGTGCCCACAAATGGTTTATCTTCAAGACCCGTTTGCTTCTTTTTTGTACATCTTCAGACAAACTTTCTTTCAACTTCGTCACACAATGTATGTCAAAGGCCCTGCCAAAGCAAAAGCAGTTAGGTAGCATTTCCAGGAATGAGTAAGTTATCTGAAGCACACTCGTATGATAATTTGAGTCGAGTATATTCTCCAGAGGGGATGTCACTGGTGGATCCTCAGGTGACTGTAGGGGCTGATCCAGGATCCACATATTCTGGTGCAGTGTGGGCAAGAGTAAGTGGTGGTTGTGGTTAGTGGTTGAGTCATTTGGTGGTTCAGTCTCTCCTTTCATAGCTGCCACATATTCTGTGTGGCACAGCGGAGGTCACTCTCATGTAGCACAGCTCCCTCTTGAGCAGATTTCCTTCAGGTGAATCTATTGAATGCAATGTCTTCCCAGTTTTTAGATGTAATCTTGAACTTCTTCAAGCTAATTTTGATCTTATCTTTGAAATGTTTTCTTTGCCCACCAGCGGTTCACTAACCTTCCCTCAACTGGGAGTAAGGATCTGTTTGGGAAGATGTGAATTAGACATAGCCTATCCACCGGAGTTGCTCTCTGAAGTAACTCACAGATCTATGAGCAAAGAGTGAGAAGTGGGTAACTTCATTGAGAGGTCCATATACAGTCGGAATCTGAATGAAGACCCATTGCTTCTTTAGGCCACCAATACTCCCACAATCTTTGAACTTTGCAGGAGATATAGACATGGACACAGGTCCTTCCCATTGTTAGTGGAAGAACTAAACCTAAGCCCAAAGTTCCTCCATTCCTGCCTTCAGTAATGAGATAGTGGAGAAATTTAGTGTCCTTTCAGATACTGATCCCTGCCCCAAATACCATATCTAATCTGACATCAGCGCTACTTACTTCACAGTCTGGTGGTTTGATTTTCCTTATCACTGCAATGCTACCTCTCACGTTCACCCCAAAACCATTGTAAGTCTCTTTTAATAGAGAGGGGGCAGCAGTTCAGGAGGAAGCTCATTCCCATCTTCCCGAGGGTAATAACGAATGGACAGTAAATGCTGGCCTTCTCTGAAACTCCCTCATCTCATGAGTGAGTGAATAAATAAATATTTCTACCTGTATTTACGTTCTACATTCATCTGGGAACAAAATATTCAGTATCCATCTTGACTTTCAAAACCCTCCTTAAAACTTACTACCTTGATAAGAAGCTCGTTTTTGCTCTTAATGTCCCATCAAATGATGTTTGGATCTGGTCCAGAACAATGAATTCGCTGGGGATATTCTCCTGTGTTAATAACATTGTATAGATACAAGGTATTTAACCTCACTGGAACCTTATATAAAATCGCCACTGTAATCAATCCTACAAAATAAATGCACAGAAGTAAATTCATAGATTTTAATTCGATGTTTATCATGAGTGGATACAATATTAAATATGAATTTTCATATGTCAACATTGCTTAGGGAGAATAATTCTGCCTTCAAGCTCCCGACAAAAAGAAATTCTCTAGAGAGCTAATTGTGGATCAGTTCATCACCCAAGATAGTCATTCAGGAATTGTTGCACAGCAGAGTAATCAAAGCAATTTGCATTTATATAGCGCTTTTCCTGAAGTAAATCACCCAAGGCACTCCACAGCAGGCACAAGCTGACACCAAACCACAGAAGGAGTTATTAGAGTTTGTGATCATTAATCTGGTCTGGGTTTCAAGGGAAGGCTTAGAGAAGGACAGAAGAGTCAATGACGAGGTCAATCTCTGGGGCAGAGCCAAGCCACCATTGCCATTACTGAAGTGGTTACACTTGAGGGAGATGCAAGAGGTGGGGATAAATGAATGCAGGACCACCACAGAGTTGGGAAGGGGTTAACTTGGTGACAGGCAATGCAAGGGTTGTGAACAAAAGTATAAGCGTATTACAGTTGAGCCATTGGTGGTTCATGAATTGGTGAAGGACGAATGTAACCTATTGTTAAATCTCCCTGGATACCCAAATGAAAAGAAAGACTACACTTGGTTTCTTTTACTGATGGGATGCTAAATCATTCCTGTTTCCAAGAAATAAGAGCAAGATTAAAGATACTTGACATTATTACAATATGTCATAATATTTGGAAGATATGATTAGACATTTTGGTTGGAGAAAAATTGCAGGTCGCATTCTATATTGTGAATGTGACTTCAAAGGGTCTGATTTATCTTGATCTCAGCCAGCTGAGTCACCTTTTGTTGTAGATTGGTATTGAGTTGTAAAAGACCCACAGGCACAAATTAGAGTTCAAAAATAATCTTCCAAAAGACTGATTGAAATAGTGTGGATTTATTTATACTAAAAGTAGCATCTTAGTTTTTCAAAGTACCATAAATTTGAGTAACTATATCATATAAATTTGGAAAAGGGAACATGAAAAGCAACAGGTGCCTAATATTCTGATCAACCGGCAGTAACTTACAGTTGATTGTCATATAGTTTAAAGGGTAAACACAAAATGGCTGCTCTTTTGGATGGATTACAGAGGAGGAAAAAATGAAAAAGGACAAGGTGTTGACAGTTTAGATATTTAATAAAAACTCAAAGGGGAATATCATTTTGGTAAGGAACCAATTGGGGGTAGACAATCTGATTTTCACCTTTATCTGCAGCACAGTTTGAAAGAGATTTTCCAATGAAAGGCCAAGCCAATCTTTGGTGGTAAATAACTTTTCTTCTTAGACAACCCTTCAAGTTCAAGGATGACTTGCTTCTGAACGACTGGCATCAGAGGTGAGGTACACACCAACTCTGCTTACAGAGTGGGACATATTAGGCTTGCTGGGGCTGGCAGGTGGTAGTGCACACTTTCTACTGGAAGGACTTGAGGCTCTTTGTGTCTTCATTTTATTTGGTCAGGAGCAAGGGCAAGTGTCTTGCAATTTTTTTAAGGAAGATTAATCTTGAAGCTTTCTATTGGATCTCCTAGAAATCTCTTTAAGCAATTCAGAGCACAGTGCCTGTTTCCAGGACTCACGTCATGGGTATAGGGACAAGATACCCTGCTCTTGAAACCTGATCAAGTGTAATTACAGCCTGAATACAGAGGTTGTAACAAACTGGCCTGGCTCAGAGCAGCGGACAGTTAAGTACCAAGATCTCCAAGGATGTCTCTGTGAGATTTCCACCAACTCCTCAGATATTCACTAGCATTAATGATGATAATTCTTGAGTTCACGACAAACAGGATAAAGAAACACTTTCTTAAGCTTGTTTATAAAATGTCCCATGGAAGGTAGAATTTTCTAGCCAAGCGTGTGCAAGTTCTTCAGAGATTTTGTCCCATATTGTAACAGAGTTAAGGGCAATAGTCATTATTGCTATTCCTGCATTGTAGGTGGTTATTTAAAACAAAATATGGCACAAGTCAATCTTATTGGTATAAAACCTGTTTCCTTTCCTTTTGATGCTTGTGGTACATTGAGTCATGACTTATTGTTACATTTTTAAACCAGACTAAAGATGTTTTATATAATAAAGCTCCAATTTGGAAACTTATTTATTAGAGAAATAAAGCAGAATATTGGCTAAGCAGATAATTTTTGACAGTAAGCCATGTTTTGTCAGATTTTGATTCTGTTTGACAAGTGTGAATTATTGAGTCTATTTCTCATGCCATGTTTAAATTATTCCTCTTCTGCATTGGGTGCAGTCACTTCACATCAAGCACCTACTCAAGACATTGTAAATACCACCCTTCACTTTCCAAGTTTTTTTAAAAATTTTCCTAATCAAAATTCCATTGTTGGAAAAAAAAATACGCACATCTACTGATTTGTTACTGCCAAAAGTTGACAAGTTCACTGCCTGATCAAAAAGAGGTTTTTTTTTGTTCAAAGACATCTCTCAACGCACCCAATTCTCTCTCAGTCTCACCGCACCACCATGTCTCTCAGAAACTCTTTTGCTGCCTATTAGTTGCTTCACTATTTGCATCCCAATGCAAACTGGTTGGAGCCATCCATTGAGTTTCTGCCGTCATACCATTGATTAAAGGAGGGATGTGGTGCAAGGATGTAGGTGGAGGGGAGGAACACATCCAGTGTAAAGGTTAAGGGAAACACATTCGACCCCAACATCACAAGTAGACTTCATTTGACAGGCATGCTCTTATCTATCCTTGTAAAAAAATAATAATTTTTTGGTAAGTTATGAATTTTTTGTACAGAGAGCTAAAATGTAATTATGTTAAGCTATTGATTAATCTCTGTAAAGCTGTGGGAGGTTGATTTCTTTGGCTTAAATATGAAATATTATCTGCCTGTTTTGCTTTGTGTTTCAGCTGTGTTGCACAGTTAATGCATTTTTGTCACTTGTGTGTTCATTTGGAAACATTAATACTAAATGTACAAACATTAAACTGTTATTGGTATTTTTTGTTCTTTTTAAATGTAATGTCTCAGTATAAATAATAATTGTATGAACTGGTATGACTGCTTCTCTCAAAGAGGGCTTAATTATATTACCAGTGTGTTGAATAATAACAACCTACAATAAAACCATTTTTTTTCTTAATATTGTCTGTCTGAGCTGTCTGGGTAGCTTGCTGGTTAACCATAACGTACATTAAGAGTACCTTAGAAACTGAAGTGTTCTCAAATATTATCTGTGTGTAGGAGGTGGGAGTTGCTTCACACCTTCCTTCAGTTGGTCTCGACCTTTCCTGCCCTTTTTCCCAGATCCTCTCCTGTTTTCCGGATGAAGATTTGGGAACAAGGTTTAAGTGATGTGTAAGGAAGGATGAAGCCTACAAAATTCAGCCTTGTTACACCAGGGAACCCATGTATCTTCTCCTGCCACAGAAGGGGTTAGGCCACACTTGGAATATTGCATTCAGTTCTGGTTGCCTCGTTGTCAGAGTGATGCAGAAGCTTTAGGGAGGGTGCAAATGAGATTTCCCAGAATACTATCTGGAGTAAAGAACATGTCTAATGAGGGTCGGTCAATTACGATAGGGCTTTTCTCTTAATTTGGAGGAGGATGAGAAGTGACATAATAAGGGTGCACAAGACAATAAGAGGCATAGATCTAGTGGACAGTCAAAAGTCTTTTCCCAGGATGGTAATGGCTAATATGAGGGAGCATAATTTTAAGGTGATTGGAGGAAACCGTAGGGGCGATGTTAGAGGTATGTCTTTTTACAGAGAGCCGTGAGTGCATGGGACGCCCTGCCAGAGATGGTGGCAGAGACAGATACTTTAAGGGCATGTAAGAGACTCTGATAGGCACATGGATGAATGAAAAATGGAGGGAAGAGTTAGATTGATCTGAGAGTAGGTTAAAAGGTCGGCACAACTGAATGGTCAACAACAGGCTGAAGGGTCTGTATGGCATTATACTATCGTATGTTCTATGTTCAAGTTGTAAAGCAGACTAATGGGAGGAGATACGGAAGCCCATTAGGGCTTGGACTGGCTTGTTTTGTGACATTCCCATTGGCCAAATAACGAGGAAGGAAAGAATTTCCTTCACACTAACTCAGAACATCGTCATGACTTATTTAAATTACTTTGATGATGTAGCCGCCAATTTTTTTTTTGCCATGAGTGACTAAACTGATGTTCTACAGAAGATAGATCAGTACCACACAGGAAAAGGCATTGTGCCAAACTAAACAAGCTAGCAATTAGACAACTAACAAAACTAATCCATGCTGCCTACACAATGTCCATATACTTCCACTTTCTTCACATTTATATGCCTAAGAGCTTCTTATACTGTACATCTTTATTGTATTTACCACCAACACCATCCCTCACAGCACATTCTGTGAAAGAACTTGCCCCACACAGCTTTGGACTTTCCCCCTCTCACCTTAAGTGCATGCATGTTGACACAGAAAGAAAGATAGCGGCTATCTACTCACCTTCCCTATCACTTCCCCCTGGGGTCCCTCCTCTTCCCTTTCTCCTACGGCCCACCATTGTCTCCTGTCAGATTCCTTCTCCAGAACTTGACCCATCCTACCCAACTGGCTTCACTTATCACCTTCAGTCAGACTCTTTCCACTCTCACTTTTCACTTATCACCTTCAGCTAGACTCCTTCCCCTCCTCTACCACTTTGTAATCTGGCATCTTTCCCTTTCCTTGTCAGTCCCGAAGGAGGGTCCCAGCCCGAGATGTTAACTGTTTATTCATTTCCATAGATGCTGCCTGGCATGCTAGTTCCTCCAGCATTTTGAGTGTGTTGCTTTGGATTCCAGCATCTGTAGATTTTCTTGTGTCTATTCTGTTTATGCCTCTCAAAGTCTTACGAACTTTACTCAACTCTCCCCTCAACCTCTTGTGGATGTAAAAAAAATCCGAAGATAGTGTGTTGAAAAGAAGTGGAAATTTATCATCAGGTTCCTTGGGCCAATACCTATTCCTCAGCAACATCAAGAATCAGAGTAAAATCATGAATGTTCAAAATTGAATGTACATCTATGATCAAAGTATGTATATTTTACCATATACAACCCTGAGATTTGTTTTCTTTCCAGCATTTACATCAGAAGAAAAGAAATATAATGGAATTTTACAAATAGACAAAAATTCTGTAAATATTCCAAAGGTGTGGAGAAAAGAATATTTCTGGTAATGGAAAATCATGGATCTCAAAGACAAAGTAGATTAGATTAGATTATGAGGACACACAGTCCTCTTTTATTGTCATTTAGTAATGCATGCATTAAGAAGTGATACAATGTTTCTCCAGAATGACATCACAGAAACACATGACAAACCAACTGAAAAACTGACAAAAACCGCATAATTATAACATATAGTTACAACAGCGCAAAGCAATACCGTAATTTGATAAAGAACAGACCATGACATGGTAAAAAGTAAAAAGCAGCTGGTGAACCTCCAGCGCCGCAAACTTGCCGATGCAGCATCCTGGAAACATCCAACCACAGTCCGACTCCGAGTCCGTCCGAAAACTCCGAGCCTCCAACCAGCCCTCCGACACCGAGCACCGAGCACCATCTCTGCCAAGTGCTTCGACCCCGGCCCCAGCAACAGGCAATAGGCAAAGCCAAGGATTTGGGGCCTTCCCCTCCGGAGATTCTCGATCGCACAGTAGCAGCAGCAGCGAAGCGGGCATTTCAGAAGTTTCTCCAGGTGTTCCTCTGTGCTTCTCACGTCCATCTCCATCAAATCAGGATTGTGCACAGCCCCTAGTTAACACATATCGATATCATTCGGAACAGCTGCATGTGCTGAGTCACGCCATCTTCTCCTCCCTCTGGTGATGGACTTTAGGAAGACTATGCCTGCATTGCTCCCTATTACTATTGATGGTGAGGATGTGGATGCCATGAGGACCTACATGTACCTGGATGTGCACCTGGATGACAGACTTGAGTGAAGCACCAACACAGAGGCTGTGTACAAGAAGGGCCAGAGTTGCCTCTACTTCCTGAGGAGACTGGGGTCCTTTGGAGTATGCAGGCCTCACCTTCCACATGTTCTACCAGTCTGTTATGACAAGTACAATCTTGTATGCGGTGATGTGCTGAGGCACGGGTGATGCCATCAGGCTCACTAAACTGATTAGAAAGGCTGGCTCTGTTATAGGAGTCAAACTGGACACACTGGGGGCTGTGGTAGAACAAAGCACCCTCCGAAAAACCCTGGCAATACTGGACAATGTTTCTCACCCTCTGCATGCCACCTTGGCTGAACAGAGAAGCACTTTTAGTAATAGACTAAGCAACTCCACTGCTCCAAATAGCGCTATATGAGGTCAATCTTACCCTCGGCCATTAGGCTGTATAATTAGTCAACCTATAGCCGAGGAATTGATGACCCCCTCTCCTGTTAGACTGCTTGTGGTAATTTATATTTTATTCTTTCTACTTCTAATATTTATATCTGTGCACTTGTAATGCTACTGTGACACTGTAGTTCTCTTTGGGATTAATTATCTATCTATATATTTCTCTCCCCACAGGTACTACTTGACCCACTGAGTAAATCCAGTATGCTGTTGCTACAAATTTTCAGCATCTGATGTTTTGTTTTGCATTTAGATTTTCAAGAAGAATCTTGTGGTCAGTGCTGTTTGTGCCTCCAGAAGGATCATAATCTTGACATGGAGCTTGGAGGCTTGCGTGCCTCAATGACCCAGGGAACTATGTTGGCTGAAGTCAGGGCTTTGTGCTTTGGCTCTTGGTAGGGTCACCATGTCAAACAGGTCAAAGGGTAGATGCCAGACTAAGACAAAATTGTTTTGGAAAAATCATTGAAGAGTCATTCTACATCTGAATGCGACGATATTCCTGAGTCTCTATTTGGGACTTGTGTGACTGACAGTAGTGAAAACCAAGGAAGCTATTGACATGATGAAGGAAGCCCTGAACGCCACCAGAGATGGAGGATCTTTGCTGCCCTAAGTGCCAGTGGCGTAATGGTTAGTAAGTAAGTAAGCGCTGTTTGCAGGGACTTACTGTGAGCAGTAATGTGAAAATGCTTCAAATGCGTGTCATTGATTGCAGTGCAGGTGAGCAAGTAAAATGTACAATAAAATTGAGGGTGTACAGTTAGCACAGTTGCTGTCTCACTGTTGACATGAAACAGATTTGACATCAATGTCCTGTGCTGTCTATGTGGAGTTGAAATATTCTTCCTGTGGTTTCCTCCCACATTTAGTTGAGAAGAATGAGGGGATCTCATTGAAAAACTTGTAGAATATTAGAAGTTCTAGATAGAGTGGACGTGGAGGGGATATTTTCTATGGTGAGGGAGTCTAGGACCAGAGGGCACAGTCTCAGAATAGAAGGGCATCCCTTTAGAACGAGATGAGAAGGAATTTCTTTAGCTAGAAGGTGGTGAATCTATGGAATTTATTGCCACAGACAGCTGTAGAGGCTAAGTCACTGGGTATATTTAAAATGAATTTTGATGTGTTCCTGATTAGTGAGAGCATCAAAAGTTATGGGGAGAAGGCAGGAGAATAGGATTGAGAGGGATAATAAATCATTCATGATGGAATGGCGAACCAGACATGGTGAGACAAATGGCTCCATGCTGCTAATATGCCTTATGGCCCTATGATCTATATGTATGGGGCACTGTAAGTTGCTCCTATGGTCTATATGTATGGGGCACTGTAAATTGCTCCTATGGTCTATATGTATGGGGCACTGTAAATTGCTCCTATGGTCTATATGTATAGGGCACTGTAAATTGCTCCTATGGTCTATATGTATGGGGCACTGTAAATTGCTCCTATGGTCTATATGTACAGGGCACTGTAAATTGCTCCTAATGTGCAGGTGAGTGGTCGAATCTGGAATAGTTGCTGGAGCCATGGAGAGAAACCAAAGAAAGAAATTCAAAGTTCAAAAGTTCAAAGAAAATTTATTATCAAAGTATGTCACCATATACAACTCTGAGATTCATTTTCTTGTGGGCATACTCAATTAATCCCAAGTAGAATAATAACTATAATAGAAGCAATGAAAGACTCCATCAACTCGAGCATTCAACAAGTGTGCAAAAAAGAACAAACTGCTCAAATACAAAAATAAAGAAACAATAGGTATTGAAAACATGAAATGAAGAGTCCTTGAAAGTGAGTCCATTAGTTGTGGAAATATTTTAATGATAGGGCAAGTGAAGTTGAGTGAAGTTTCCCCTTTGGCTCAAGAGCCTGATGGTTAAAGGCTACGAACAGTTCCTGAATCTGCTGGTGAGGGTCCTGAGGCTCCAATACCTTCATCCTGATGGCAGCAGTGAGGAAAAGGAATGTCCTGGGGTGTTGTGGGTCCGTGATAATGGACGCTGCTTTCCTGTGACAATGTTTTGTGCAGTTGTGTTCATAGTGGGAGGGGCTTTACCCATGATGGACAGGGCCTTATCCATTACTTTTTGTAGGGTCTTTCGTTCAAGGGCATTGGTGTTTCCATGCCTGGCTGTAATGACTAGAGTGAGTATAAATGCTACTTGTTGGTGTGCAAGAAAACTGTGCTAGAAAATTCAGCACTGTAATACAAGTCTCCTGGCAAACCTTCCTGTGAGGCTGCAGCTTAAATCAGAAAAGAAAGGTTGCACATTTAGTTAAGCAACACACAGAAAGATTTTTTCAGCGAATGACATTGCCAAACAGTAGCAATGCCTCTCAATTATACTCCCGCAGTAGTTGATCTAATTTGTATATGCAAATTAGCCTTAATTATCAGCAATCATTCATTTGCTCTTCCTAATAACATAACAATAACACCATCCAGGTTTCCCAGAGAAAGATTTATGTTTTGTTTCCTCAGTTATGCTGGAAAATGTACTTGCTAATTAACCTAAGTTAGCATTCTATTTGGATTAGAATATTGCTCCTTTCAAACCTAAAGAGGAAGCATCATCTTGTGAGCTATCAGTGAAAGTGCAGGAACAAAGTTAATTATTTTAACAAAATAAACTTTATTCATAATGGAAAAAAATTTAAAAATATATTTTCAAGAATAAACCACACAATGCCTTTTCACTCTTTACAATCATAGTGGAGAGAAAGTTTCCTCTCCACCATGAATGCTATCTGCCTTCAGGGGCATATGGTATATACAGAAAGGTGCTGGGAAAGGCTCAGTAACATTATGAAGGATCTCACTCGAGTTACTACAGTGTTGTGCAGAAGAGCATCTCTGAACACACAACACGTCGAATCTTGAAATGGATTGGCTGCGGCAGCAGAAAACTACACTGGGTTCCACTCCTGTACCTAATAAAGTGGCCACTGAATGTACCTTAGGTATAATGTTGTTCAGTGCTACAGAATGACTACCA